>NC_140774.1:187981582-189181582 GCF_044657685.1 Stegodyphus dumicola
GTTTTTTTAAAATGCGAGAAACTAACATACATTCATGCGAATTATTCATTATTTAATTTCTTTAAATATAATACGGGGCGATAACATTTGGTGGCAACAATGTGAAAAGTTAAATGCCGTTTTATAACGGGCGACGCAAAATGCCAAAACGAAATTAATAACCCTTATGGGCAAATTGCTACTTTGGGCTTATAAAGGCGATAATATTTGGTGTCAACAATTTGAAAAGTGATAATGAACGACGCAAAATCCCATTTCGAGACTTATAGCAGCTCATTCGAGCAGGCGCGCTTTTGCGCTGATAATAAAAGTCTGGTGTCCATGATAAAGTTATAACGATAATGGCTATTGGTTTTGATAATTTGATTAACATATGTCGTTATTTATATGTTCATACTTTTATTATTCATGTTACAAAACTGCAGATGAATTTTTGTAAATTTTGTAAGAATAATTATTTAATCTCTCGACCCTATTAAACTGTATGATAATTTTTTCTTCTTTTAACTCAATAATGATTTTATGACTTTTAAGCAAAAGCTTATTAAAGACGGTTTTTATATGCATCTGTTTTTATCCTTTTAATCTCTATGTTGCAAACTCTAGCCAGTAGATGCGCTGACACGTTATAACTGTTTTTATTTTACTTAATGTCTTATTGTAGCTAAGATGTATTGCGTATCTTGAAGTGTGTCAAGTTGTCCGGCATTATACTGCGCGAATAAAAGATTGATGTTTAAAATATTCTCAGTTGCTGTCTTTGAAGCTTATCAGATCAAGAACCAGGTAAGAGCTTTCTCTTTTATTTGAGCTGATTGTCGATTAAAACTCTTTTGTAAAAAGAATGACACTTTATCAATCAAATTATTCAATTTACAAATGAAATTGCTCAATAAATCATTTTTTAACAATGAATACATACTGATTCTTTTACTTCCAACAATTTTGTTAAGTAACCGAAAAAAAAATCCAGCAATTTTGGGAAAAAAAAATAAGAAATTACTTTAAAAAATCTTGTATAAAATTTATTTAAAGGATCGTTTTTGGCTTTATACGATGGTGCAAATTGTAAAATTCAATTAGCTTGTTCATTAAACGCAGTTCCATGCAAAAAAATTCCTTTTGTAACTGGAGTTTTGAATTTTAACCTAATTCAAGCAGCGACAGGTAAACCACATGTAATGTTGTGGATATGTTACGGTGAAACACCGAAATCTGGAGAATGTCGACTTTCACCGGTGAATGTTAACATTCACATAGTCGCTTGGTGTATGTCCGAAATATTATCCAAGTACTCTTATTTCTGACTTAGACGGGTGAATGTCGACATTCACCATGTACTAATGGTGAATGTTGAACATATAACAATATTATATTTCCTTCTCCGTAATTCATTCGCGAAAAAACGCACTTGAGACTCAGAATAAGAACTTAAGAACATAAGAACTTAAAACACACAGTACGTTCAAAATGAGAAAGGAAAATAATAGAAGTTATAAACTTACCAAATTATGTGATTCAAATCTTATTTATTGCAACAACGTAAACTATTATGACACTTTGAATCGCACAAGAGGCCCTTGCTTTTACAACTGCATTTATTTTTGGAACACTTCCTTTTGGAATGCAGCGTGTACATATACTCCTCTCTTTTCGACCTATAGAGCATATCTGTGATTGTCGACATTCACCGGTGAGGGTCCGAATGTACAAGAATGTAAAGATATATTCGATCTTTCACCGACGTATTTGGTGAATGTTGACATTCTCCGGTGAAAGTCGACCTTCTCCAGTTTAGGTCTTTCACGGTAACAGATGTATAACTGGCTTAATAAGGATAGGTACATAATGTTGCGAATCATAATGAAGATACTCTTTAGGTGTGTTTGTAAAATTACACTATTTTGTAAAATCACCTGGAATGCTATTAATCCGATTATTGACTACCGACGGCATTATCTACCAATAAGTATTTGCACGTCTGTGATAGAAAAGAAAAGTAAAATTTATTCATATTCAATATTTGGCATAGCCTCAACTAGCGGAAGTTAAAGCCTCAATCGTCTGGTACGTGCTTTCCACAAGTTTTTGTATGATGGCTATCGACAATTTCTTCCACTCAGCTTGGAAAAGTCATGTAAGTTCCTTCACCGATGTTGGACGATTTTTGCATACCTTTCAACCCTTTGTTGCTCAGTGTTCCACTGCATGGAACACCCAAATTGAATCGCTTCTGAAACCGTTAAATTCAACCGTAAATGGATAAAAATGACTTTATAATATACTTCAGACGTCTCTTTTTAATAGTAGATGGCAGCATATCACAAGAAGACGCATTTATGATATGAGACGAGAATTTTCATTTATGATGTATTACAGAGGCTGTTCACACATTTTTTAGACGATGTATATTGTATTCACAAAACTAAATTACATAAAATTCTTGTGTTTTAAATGTTCTGTTTGGCATCCATTATTCTGAACTATCTTTCGACACCGCAATTTCCGGGATAATAATGCCTTTTGAAGTGGCAGAAGAGGTATTCTATCCCATTCCTCCCGAACAGCTTTCCAGAGTTCTGTTAGGGTTTTGGGACAACGTTTGGATAATGCAGTTTTTAAAAGTCCGAAAGCACAAAAATCCATAGGTGACACATCGGGAGATTTAGTAGGGATATCACTGAAGGGTATGTCCTTGATACCAGTTTTTTGTTCCATTTCTTTTAAGAAATTGACAGTGGAATTTGATGTGTGACTGCTAGCTTTGTCCTGATGGAGTCTCACAGATGGATGGCACTGTGGGTAAAGCGATGGTATTTCATTCAGAAATTTGGCGATGAAATATGTTCCTGGTAATATTTGGAGTTAATCTTGACATTTCTTGGCACTCTCTTTATTTTTAACTTGCCATTTAAGAAAAACCAGCAACCATCATGAATCCCTTAGAAAAACTTTCTTTCGATTCTTTGAACCATGTACTTAGCTTTTTTTTCTCCCCTTTTATGATAATAAATGGCTCTTTTGTTGTTACAATCATTTAAATACACCCATGCTTCATCTATTGTGACAATTGTTTTTCATTTTTCTTTGGATAAAATATATATTTCTCATATAGAATTCTGCAGCGTGTCCTGCGTTGAGCGATATGCTTTGGAAGAAGACGATGCACATTGCGTTTTTTTGTTTTATTAAGATTTAAATCAACGTTTATAATTTTGTTTACAGTGAGCATTTTAATGATTTTGCAACTGTCATTTGACTAGGGGGATTTTCGTTTAACGTTAAACAACGTACCTTTGCAAGAGTCGAAGATATCCGTTTTTTCCTTTCTTATTGATGATATTACCTATCTACGCTTTAGATATCACAAAACTATGACTCTGACATCGTTTTTGAATAACGAAGTATGCATATTTCTCTTCGGAAAGATCGTAAATGTAGCCTTCGAACCACTGTTTTGTTAAATTCGCCATTTTGAACAAAAACAAAAGTTTCAAGCCACAGACGATAATTTTGACTTTTAAAAACGTAGTACATTTGCAATTAATTCTTTTGCAGCAAACAAGTTTTTATTCTGCTTACCAAAATCGTCTAAAAAATGTGCGAACAGCCTCTGTATTAAAATCCACTTATTTGCTAGTAATTTTCTATATTTTTTGTGACGCAAAAAAAATTCGTTTGAAAAAAAAAAATTCCGTATAATTTTGATGGCTGTACTATATATTATCTGTTATATATTTTTTACGTTTTTCATACAAAAAGCATGCGCAGAATCATTAAATAAAATGGGGTGTTCCATTAACGGGAACACTGCGCCTTTAGCGATCTCATGCTATTACGCACCAGAACATCTATCCTTAGGAGAAAACAACTGTTGTATATGTTTTCTATTTACGTTGTTTTGAGGGAATGAATTCAAACAAAGCAGTCTTGAAGGGTGAGGTGTGGTTTGTGCTATGAAAGCTCTAATAAGGGCATCTTCAAATTTTTGTGAGTAGTTTTCAGGCGGGAATTTTATCAGTAGCTTGAGTCATCTTTACTTAGGAAAACTGCGCGAATTATTTTGCTATCGCTTTTTAGTCTCAGTCCCGTTTATTTACAATAATTGTGTAGATATGTTTTGTGTATGTATATCTTATAACTTATTTTTCTTTATTGTTAATATTAATTGAGTTAATCTTTTATTATTAATTTTCCATAAATCGCAGGAAAAATCTCTTACCGAAGAGGAAAGAGTTTCTTTTTCTCTTTTCTCTTTTTTCTTTCTTTTTAGTTGGGAAAGAAAAAGTTTTCAAGTTTTTTACAGATTTCATTAACTTTGCTCAGAAACTTAAATTATCTTTTGATTATTCCTTTTCATTGCACTATAAAGTATTTCTCCCGCCTTCTTAGCGAGCCTTCGTGGTGTAGTGGTCTGCACGCTCAGCGCGTAATTGAGAGGTCCGCGGTTCGATTCCCGGCGAAGGCGTTGGTAATTTTTCGTCTTTCCTGCTTCCAAAAAAATACCTAATGTTTCTACAACACTAAATTACACTTTTTCTTATGGATTTTTAATATTTTTTTTATTCGAATTAAGTCTCAGCTAGCTCCGCTACTAATATATATTTAGTGTCTGTCTTAAATCTTCCGACAAGTAATTGCTTCAAACTCGGAGCTCTGAATGAACACAGAAAATGTAACACCGAATAGGTTAAAATTCATCCAACTGCAAAGAAGATTTCAACTTAATTTAAAATAGGAAAAAAGGATATAGTCTTGCTAGAGAGTCGGCCACGAGAGCACTTTTCTAGTTGATCAGATAGCGCTAGGATGGGATTATAATGCATCCTAGAGCTGCGACTTAGCAGATAGAACTGGAGCAATCTATGCTATTGAAATCTGTGTGCGTGTGTTTGTTTGTTTGTGGCATTATCTCCTCCGGAATGGACGGTGAGTTGAATTTCGAGAGAGGTACTCCCCTGATTTAAAAAAAAAAAAAAAAAAAAAAAAAAAATCTGAAATGTTTCAGATTTTAAATTACGTCCAAAGGGGCGTTTTTTAACATTTTGTGTGTTACCTTTCTTTATTAAATATCATGTTCCTCGCACTTAAACCATAAGATCCAGTGCAACAGCAATATCGCAAAATAGTTTTAAAACGAGCATATCTTTAGAATTTCCGATACAGAGACTCACGCGCTGGATATAAAAATGTTTTTTCTGCACAACGTTGCCATTGCTCGCTTTGAAATCCTTGAGTTTGTTAATCAAAAATTCGTCAAAGTTTTAAAAAATAGGAAATCGATCATAAAACAAATTTCAAATTTCAAATTTGGTCTTCCACATGCTCATATTCGTTGGAGGATTACGTTATTCAAAATTCGATGACTCTATGTACCGTTGTTTTATCACAATACGAGAAATATACATACATTTATGCAGATTTTTCATTATTTAATTTCTTCAAATATAATGCAGGACTCTAACATTTTGTGGCAACAGTTTGAAAAGTGAACCGACATTTATGAGTCCGACGCAAAATGCCAAAACGAAACTAATAGTCCTTCGGGATTCAAATCCCTTTGGACTAAAAAAAAAAAAAAAAAAAAAAAAAAAAAAAATCGTTGGAAGCCATTTCGTCCATTTACATTTTTGTACGACTTTAACTAGCGGAGATATTAATTTAAAACGCTAATTTCTCTTTCATTTTTCCGAGTGGCAACAGTCTGGCACGATGGCGATAAAAATCTGCTTTATTTCGAGAACTGTTGTTACTGCTGGTTTTCAAATCGTAGATTGTGCCGCCATTAACGCATATTAAGGGACAGACAATTTACATCTGTGCATTCTCTAGGATTCGAACCCAGGCCCTTTGGTAAGGCAGTCAGATTCACTAAGCACTTTCCCGTCTGGGCGGAGCAGAACCTCATCGTATGCTGTACATTTTCGCTTTATTCATACACATAGTCTAAGTTGTAGCGACATTAGGTATTTTGTAAGCAGGAAAGATGAAAAATATGAAACGCCTTCGCCGGGAATCGAACCACGGAACTCTGGAATACGCGCCCAACGTGCAGACCACCCCACCACGAAGGCATGCCAAGAAGGCGGGAGAAATACCTTATAAAAGTTCATACTGTTAGTAGCAGGTGGAAACAAAAGTACTATGAAAACTTTTAAAAAGCCTAGTTCAGTACTATTAAGGGGTGTTGGAACCCCAAAATCTTCAAAAAATTGTGATTTCGGATTTGCGCATTTTCAAATTCTCTTCACTTTTATCTTTCTAAAAATACCATTCTTTAATCTCTATGAAAATTAGAACTGTAAAAAAATCTAGTTTTAATTTGTCATCTACTGCTTTGATCAATGAGGATTTTTACATAAAGACGTTTTTCTCCAAACGTGTTTTTTTTATACTCGATGTACCTTTTCTCAGGAACTACTGCTCACAGGTATCTAAACTTTTTATGGCTTATTTATTAGGTTCTTTAATATTTACTGAAATGAGCTTTTTGTAATAAACTTAGAAAAAAAATTAAAAAAAAATTTTTTGTGTGAGAAAAGTGCTAAATTTTACTATGCCTAACAAAATATTCTGTAATTTACTCTAAAATTCAAAATGTTTCAAAAGCTCATTTCAGAATAATCAGATAGGTATACTTTAATTAGAGAAAAAACTTCAAGCTTGTATCTACCGCAGATTTTGAGAAAAGGTACATCGAAAATGGCCAATTTATCATTGTCGGTAATAGGGGTTTCTGATACCCCTTAAACCATTTTCGTTGCTGACCTTAGACTCTGTTCTAATTAAAGTCAATATTAACTTATATATGGTTATCAGCCCGTCTTTTGGGTTTTGTTAAGTGTTGTTTTGTTTATTTCAGTATTCATTTACTTCTGATGGGAAGAACTGAAGTATTCAAGAATACAATTAAAATAGGTTTTACTGTCAGCAAAATATTAAAAATTAAAAATTTAAGCAAGCTGCCACTGGCGTGCAAAACATTTGTTTTGGGGAAAACTTCATTTGTTTTTTTTTAAGAAGAATTATACCTGAATTCAATGAACAAATAAACTCATGTTTCAGGATTTGCTATTTTACATGGAGAAAAAGCCTTAAAGCTGAAATGTATTCAAAGAAAAAAGAATGTGACAGGTAAAGTTCGAAAGTATATTCTAAAGCCTCTAACCAAATTAATTGTGAAATGAAAAGTAACTTTACGTAAAAAAATGTCAGAAAAGACTGCAGCACTAAAAGTTTCGAATTTAGGAAAATCTAAAGTTACTATCTTTAGATAAATTTGTGACAGCAGTAGCAGCTTGAAGAATAAATCCTCAAACTAACAAACGTGCTTTTAAACGAAAAAGACAACGAATAAATAATAAATGTGGTTTTTCGCGAGAAAGACACTTAAACATAACTTAAAAGAAATACAGATTTTGAGAACGATGTCGTTTAAGATTCCCACACTTAGTAATTTAATAAAGAATTATTTTCGCTTTGTTGTTATGGAAAGAAAATTTTCACGTTGGTTAAAGTTACGGTTTTGCTGTCAAGTGAAACGTTAAAGTCTTTGCACATAATATATGGAGAAAGTAATAAATGTTACATTTATCTTTTACAAACAGAACTAGGTAAAATATAAAAGGAATAAGGCATTTTCGCTCGAAACTTTTTACCACTTAGTGAAACAGAAGACGCGTTGTTTTGCTTTCATAAAATGAGTGTATTTCATAAAAGAAAAATATTCATTCTTTTTTTTTTTAAAAAAAAGAGCAATAAATAAGCCATTCATAGTTTTTAACTTTTTAAATATTTTCCTGCGTGTATTCTGAAATATAATGCTTGAATCACAATAAGCTCGTGAAATAATGCTCGTTTGTGCAGATAATTTCTAAAAGAAATATTTAGAAATATTTGTCCATTTCTTGTATATTAAAAGACTTACGCAGAGGAAGGGACTTCAGTTAGGGAGATGGGTGTAATTTCTTCGAAATCTCAGATAGAGTGTGATTAAGCGGCGAGGCCGTATATATACGGCCTAGAATATTTTTTGTGATATCTGTAAGAACGTATATATACGTGCATATAAAAATATGTCAAAGAAATTAAGGCAATATATCAAAAGTACACAAATCCAGGTATGAAATACTAGGAGAGTTTTTACATTAAAATCAAAGGAATAATTTGTTCTCATGGTAGTTTTGCGAAATTTCTGCTTTCTTAGCGAAACCCCTGACCGCTCAGAGGGTTTTAATTTTATTTTGTTTCAAGATGAACTGTGCGAAGCTTCACTGTTTTTCGCTTATCTGCCCGGAGGATAAACAAAATATCCGGCGTGTTTACTCTTGAGCAAGCCAAGTACAGGGTGAGCCAAAAGTCCGCTAACATTTGAAAATTCAATAATTCACTGAATAATGTAAGTAGAGAGGTAAAAATTGACACACATGCTTGAAGTGCCATAGGGTTTTATCGAAAGCAAAAACAAGCGCATAAAACGGCCAACAGATGGCGCTTCATATGATAACAAAAGCAGTAATTAGCATAACAACTCATTTTTTTTTAACGAGAACATGTTCTTTATAACAGCTGCTCAACATGTCGGTCGCCATTTTTCACCAATACATACAGTCGAGGGACAATGTTATGAGCAGCATTGTACAGCATAACTGTAGGTATGGTAAGGAATTATCATCGGATATTTTGCTTTGCTTTAGCATTTCTAATAAGGTCGGATTTGCTATTTCGATTTCAAATAACCCCACAACCAATAATCACACGGACTGAAATCTGGGGACCTGAGAGGCCAAGCATGACGGAAGTGGCAGCTCAGCACGCTTTCCTCCCCAAACGATGCACGCAAAAGATCTTTATCTTTCACACGTTTAGCAATATGGGATGCAGCGCCATCCTGCATAAAAGCCACACCTTCCAACAGGTCTTTATCAGCCGGACAGGGATGATGCGATTTTGTAACATATCAGCGTACCTCGCACTCGTCACGCTGAATTTGAATAGCAGAACACGCATTTCCTCGAAGGAAAAGGGTATGATCACAATTGGTGTGATAAATCCACATCGCACCGTGACCAACACCGGGAAGTGAGGACAGAAAATTACCAGTCATGAAGGAACTGATTTCATCTCTCACTACAGCTCATTTCATACACGATTCTCATGCGGCATAACTGATATTTCGCTGCCCAGCTCCATATGTTGACCCTTTCTTTTGCAATTTTTTTTTTTTTTGGTTTCAGTAAAACTCCATGTCCAATTTTTACATGTCTACCTATATTATTCGATGAATTATTGAATTTTCAAATGTTAACGAACTTTTTGGTCACCCTGTATGTGCCCATGTGAGAAAGATGGTGTTTCCGAGTAAATACATACGTGTTGCCACTTGATTGTGATAAAGTGATTGTGCTTTGTTGGTATGCATAGCAAATGCAAGCGGGTTGGGAATCTATAGTCGCTTGAAATCGAAGAGCATATTTCAGTCTTTAGGTATCAACGGAATGCGAAGAATGAATACATCTTCAATTGTGGCATATCACCTGGTCATCGTGGACTCTATTACGTTCGTAATTGCTTCTTCATGGTGAGTCTTATACTTGCACAGCTTTAGCGGGTCGATATTATGTAAAAATCTGATAGGGGATCCCTTATTTAAAATGAGTGTGTGTGGCGGTGTACCTAGGCGGTGTACCTAGGCCTGTTGTGGCGGTGTACAAATTTTCTGGATAAGCTTGTTTGCTTATACAGAAAATTTTTTTGGTAATTATGAATTAACATCTATCTATGGATCGATTGTTTGAAGAGTTGAGTTTTACTTTGATATCCTTCATGTCTTTTTTTCCGGAAATCATCTTTCGGAAAGTAACCATCCATTTAGGTCATTTCCTTCACGTTTTTCGATACATTCACGAAAAGCTGATTCAGCGCAGACTTAAATTCTGCTTTAAACGTTATACGCTGTTCTGGAAAGTAGATGAAGATGGAATGTTTAACGACTTTAGTAAAGCCTGACAATGAGAACGCAAAAATGTTGACGTGAATTTAAAACGGGCGACGTGGCTTCAAAATGGAATGAGTAGAAATAGCAATGTTAATCTTTTTAGGGAAAAAAAAATTCTTAATTCTTTGGTTAGCATGTAAGATTTACACTGCTAGCGAAAACACAACAACGGGGACCTGAACCTAATATTGGAGACATGTACACAAAATGGCTGTCGTGAATGCACTGTTCTAATATAAATGCCCCGAGTGTGGATATTTGAAGAATGGCTTTGAAGAACCAAAAGAATAGCTTTAATGTGCATATTTCATGAAGCCATCTTTATCTCAAAATATTATTTCCGAAGCCTCACCTTTTACACTCATGTCCATAAATTAAGGATAATTCGGAGTCACGCGGAAATCGAACTCCAAAATAAATATATCACCTGTAAAATCACTGCACACATCTTCAAGAATCATATGCAAATTTCAGGAAGTAATCAGATGACAGCGATGGTACCTCACAATGACGAGAAAGAGAGTGATATATAAGGAATACAGGCAAAGAAGTAAAATTGTTCGCAGGCGCTTTATAAGCATTTCAGTGCAATAACCGAATAGTTATGACACAAAGGACGCATTTGGATGATTTTTTACGTGGTAGAATTATCGGCCGTCTGGAATGTGGTCGTACCCACCTGGAAGTATCAGACGAACTTGGAATTGCCCAGAGTGTCATCTCCAGGCTTTGGCAACGATTCCAAGATGATGGTAATATGAGTAGACGTTACAGCACAGGTCGCCGCAGAGTTACAAAGCCTAATGAGGACCGGTTTTTGGCAGTTACTGCCAAAAGAAACAGGCGGAGCACAGCCTCAGACCTGTCTCGTCAGCTCTCTTCAGCCACTAGTACGACAATTTCAAGGCAGACCGTGTACAGACGCTTAGGGCAGATTGATCTATATGCTCGTAGACCTGTCAGATGCGTTCCACTTACTGCAACTCACTGTCGCCTGCGGTTAGCCTGGAGTAGAGAGCATGCATTGTGGACAGCGCAACAGTGGGCTTGTGTAATGTTTTCCGACGAGTCCAGGTTTAGCTTGCAGTCTGATTCTCGCCGGACTTTCATATGGAGAGCTCCAGATACCCGTTACCACCAAGAAAACGTTATTGAACGACACCGTTACGGTGGTGCAGGAGTGCTCGTTTGGGGTGGAATTATTCTGGGTTCCTGCATTCTGACCTGCATGTTCAAAATGGAACCATGACAAGCCAAATCTATCGGGACATCATTCTGGAACAACATGTACGTTTGTTTCAGGGCGTCATGGGCGCCCGATTTGTGTTTATGGATGACAACGCCCGTCCTCACGATGCAAACATCGTAAGCGAATGCCTTCAATCGGAGGATATCACCCGTATCACGTCACCTGGCCAGCATTCTCATCGGACTTGAATCCGGTACAGCACGTGTGGGACATGCTTGGCCGACGAGTTGCAGCCCGTCAACCTCCTCCTACATGTCTACCGGAACTTCGGAGAGCATTGCTTTTTGAGTGGTGTAATATCCCCCAAGATCAGATCCATAATTTGATACTCAGCGTGCCTAGGCGTTGTACGGACTGTATTGCATCGTCTGGGAGACATACAATGTATTAACCATCATACCAACCATGTAATATTGGTTTTTTGTAAATAGGTTTTTTTTTGTAATTTGCTCCAGGGGGAAAAATCGCTACTTTTTTTAATAATATCAAACATATAGCACCTTTTTTTGCTCTTTACCTTTTGTTTAATAAATAAGCTTTACAAATAAGTAAAATTTGTTTTGCTTCTAACTCTTCCTTTGCCTGATTTTGCATTATCCTTAATTTATGGACATGAGTGTACTTTGTAAAACTTTATTAAAATCAATCCAAGAGTCTTAAGATAAATAATGGTTCTGATATCATTCTGCACTCGCAGAAATTTGTGAATAGCAAAGAATCTTCCTTGGTTTTCTCGCCTCTACATATTTCGTCCATATCTGGTGATCTCTAATCATTTTATTTTTAATGCTTAATTAGTAATAATTTTTAAATTTCGCTTTTATTATTATATGTTATTTACTATTGCTATCATTCACTACAATATATAGTAAAGAGCGCTTACGTTTCCTTACGTATTGGTTAAATAATGCAACTTCTGAAATCTATCAAATAAATAGTTGAGTTTAACGTAGGATGCCGTACTAATAGTATTTAAGCATTGCTATGAATATATTACAGTAAAGTGTATATTCACAGATGCGAGTAATAGAGATTATCCGTAATTCAGCCATGGTGACAATAATTATTTTATGAATTGAGATTATTAATTTGTGTAGGTTTTCGCATGATAAACTGTGTTGAATTTAAACTTGAACTGGTTAGAGAGCGGCAAAATGCGCTTAGGAAATTCAGAAATATTTCAAATAATTGATTCGCTTTAATTAACTAATGATACGAATTAAATGACATTTTTATTTTATTATTACAATTATTTAAATATATTGAATGTCTGCAATGTGAAAAAAATATTTTAAATTTATAATTTAAATATGGCATAAAATTGTTACTTGTCAGTGTAGAAATAATGAAGAAATCGTATGAACATTTTGCGTAATGTAACATCGTAGCGTAGCGTAACTGCAAGCACGCTCGAAGCGCATTCAGGAGGTCCAGAGCTGAAATCCCGGGGAGGACATTGCACATTTTTCACGTTCTTGCATCGATACAACCTAATGACTCAGAGCTTAGTACGTCGACAAGATTTTCGGATTTTCTGATACAATTTGATGTTGCAGTATATAAAGCGGCTATGCGTTGACTTTTCAAACATAGCGCGATTAGCGACATGATGGGAAAAAGCAGCTGATTTATCAGACTTCGATAAAGGTCAAATAGCTATGGCTTGGTGACAGGGAAAATCAATATCAAAAATGGTGCTTGTAGTGGGCTGTTCGCGTGCAGTTGTGAGCACATATCGAAAGGGGTGTATGGATGGTGTAACGACAAATCGCCGGCCAGCAGTTCAATTTAAATGTAATTCTACAGTAATTTAGGCATACCAGAATCATTTCAGTATTGCTAATAATGCACGGCTCTGTATTTAAACAAATTGCATTTGTATGTAATCCCAAATGTATACGTATGTAATCCGAATTGCACATGCATGTAATCTCAAATGAATACGCATGTATCCTCAATGCACATGTCTCTGTTATAGTACGCGAATTTTAATGTAATTCTAACTAAACTGCACTTATATGGAATCCTAATGTACAAGTATGTAATCCCAAAAGTACACGTATGTAACCCGATATGCATAAGGGGGTAATGTATCCTTACTGCATACATCTCTGCTCCAGTACGTGAATATTAATGTAGTTTTTAATTTACCTGCATATGTATACCTGTTATGTTTTCGTCTGTATGGATCCCCATAGGGATCTATTGCATGAGGTTCTATGCATAATTGTATCACTGTTCAATCAGCATTAACTTTAAATAATCTGTAATTATCATCGAGCAGAACGCATTCTTGAAACTTATGAACGCAAGCGTTTCATAAGTGTCATTGGTATTATTTAGATTAGCCATTTATTTTACTGTACGAATTAACATACTAATCTCATTTCTGTTGGTGTCAATATACGCATTCTTGTACCTTGTTTCATCGTGTGCTCTTGCAATAATAACATTTGATTTGTTGCTCTCATTTCAAACTTTATAAATCTCACTTGCTATTTTATAAATCACTATACTGTATCTATCATGTATCAACTGTATGTTCAACCACCCTTGTATGACAATGTATCTCTCTTCTTTTAGTCTCAATAAATTTCCGGGGGCCCTTTGGTTCGATGAACTGCTCCTGGGATGGATCCGGCGTTGCGTCTGGGCGCTCGCTGCAAGGCACGCGTGAGGCTCCTCTCTAGCCAACTCTAGATAAGGGTGGACATGGTGCTGTACTGATTAATCTCTATGGCAAAGGGACAGTGCCCATGTCCACCGTCACTTATCACTTATCACTTACCAACTACAACAATGGCGTCCCAGACAGTGCTTTTCTCAACACAGTGCACTGTAACTATGTAAGCATATATTGTGAACTATGTAACTATAAGCATATATTATGAACTATGTAAGCATGTATGCAGGATCAATGTATGCCCTTATAGGACCCATGAGGTGTTGCCCCGGATAGTTGCGGAACCTGGACTAGACCCGAATAGTCTAAGTAAAGCCGCACGGGTGTCCAGATTCTGCTCTCAACTGTCAACAACAGTCAACTGTACATTTGTGCGTATGGGCATACGGAGCCGGAGGCCGAAGCATGTCCCTGCACTGACAGCACGTCATCGCCAGCTGCGTCTGCATTGGGCCAAGAAACATCGGAATTGGTCATAAGAAGAATGGAAGAAAGTGGCATGGTACGCCGAATCACATTTTCTGGTCCATCACATCGACACGCCGATCGTGTGATAACACGCCGATTTCAAAACGAAACCCTGGTTCCCGGACGCACAGTTGGACGGAGACAAGCTGGTGGCAGGGATATTATGGTATGGGAAATGTTTTCATGGAACACATTAGGACATCCCCATACAGCAAACCCTGACTTCTGTGCGCTACGTGAACATCGGTGTAGACCACGTTCACCTGTTCATGGCAACAGTATTTCCGGCGCGGGAGATGGTGTTTACCAGCAGGATAATGCACCATGTCATAAAGATCGAATCGTCAAGGAGTGGTTCGAGGAACATTCCAGTGACTTTCAAGTCATGTCTCGGCCTCCAAATTCACCTGACATTAATGTGATAGAGCATTTGCGGTCTCGCCTGGAAAAGCAAATTCGAGCTGCCACGCTACCCCCCTCGCAGGAACTGCAGGACCAGGCAGTGATCGCTTGGTACCAGATACCTCAGACAACCTATCAGCACTTCGTGAAGTCAATGCCACGCCGGACGTTGGCAGTTTTGAGGGCTAAAGGTGGTACTACACGTTATTAACAGGGTGGTGATCATAATGTAATGGTCCTTCGGTTAATATTCCAGAAATTATTAGAAATGAGTGTAATTTTAATTTTAAGTATTTTTAATTTTCTGTGTCTTTCATAAATCGGTACGGAGGGTTAATCTGTGCGTTTTATGTCAATGTTTTAAGGGGTGTTAAAACCCCCAAATCTTCAAAAAATTGTGATTTCGGATTTCCGCATTTTCAAATTCTCTACACTTTTATCTTTCTAAAAATACCATTCTTTAATTACTATGAAAATTAGAACTGTAAAAAAATCTAGTTTTAATTTGTCATCTGCTGCTTTGATCAATGAGGATTTTTGCATAAAAATGCGTTTTTCTCCAAACGCGAATTTTTTATACTCGATGTACCTTTTCTCAGGAACTACTGCTCACAGGTATCTAAATTTTTTATGGCTTATTTATTAGGTTTCCTAATATTTACCGAAATGAGCTTTTTGTAATAAACTTACAAAAAAAAATTTAAAATTTTTTTGTGTGAGAAAGTGCTAAATTTTACTATGCCTAACATAATATTCTGCAATTTACTCTAACATTCAAAATGCTTCAAAAGCTCATTTCAATATAATCAAATAGGTATACTTTAATTACAGAAAAAATTTCGAGCTTGTATCTACAGCAGATTTTGAGAAAAGGTACATCGAAAATGGCCAATTTAACATTGTCGGTATAGGGGTTTCTGATACCCCTTAAGTGATCATCAGAATTTAATCTATGATAAAATGCCCGAAGCACGTATTTGTTATTATATTTCTAAGTTTATTAATATTATTTACTGAAAATTCTGTATGACATATCTGCTTACGTTATTGCATATGATACCCACATTTCGTGAACGAAAAATTAGTGTTACTGCTTACTTAAAAAAGAACTGAATCTCAAGTTTTGAACAATTTTTTTACTTAAAAATATTCCATTTCTACAATGCTGTTCTTTAAGAAAATATTTTAACGTTTATTGAAAATAAAATAATTATAAAAAAATTTGAGTGCTGATATCATTTCGATTTTGTGCGTCTAAAAAGAGCTTCTTTTATCTCTTTTGAGCGAGGTAAGAAACCTTTGATATGTATTCATTAATATTTTTACTCGTAATCTTCGTCCTGTGCGTCCACCATCACTTCTATTCTATCCACAACATGTTCTTCTAAGTCTTTTACTAGCTTTTCGTCCATTAAAACATAGCGCTTCAGAAAGTCTTTCATAGAAGGTGCAACAGCAGCTAATACTTTCTTCTCGTCCAGTACTTCCTCTTCTAAAATTCTGTCTTTCATTTCTTCTTCTGTGGCATCGGATGCGAACTGTGCAGAAGAATCGTCTTCGGTGTCCCGTCTGCGACGACCAGTGAATTGTGGTTGAGCTTGGCGAACTTGCTGAGAAAAGAAAAAAAAAGAAAATAGCTGGTGATAAATTTCATTGAACGACAGAAGAAATAAATAAAAAAAAAAAAAAAAAAAAAAATCTGAAAGATTTCAGATTTTAAATCACGCGCAAAGGGACTTTTTTTAACGTTCTGTGCCTGCCTTTGCTGTGTTCTGCCTTTGCTTATTAAATATCATGTTCATTGCACTTAAAATTCAATTTTACAGTGATATCACCAAATATTTAAAACAGCATTTCTTTAGAATTTCCGATACACAATCTCGCGTGCTAGAGATAAAAATGATTTTTTTTTCCGTACAGTGCTCGCTTTAAGGGGACTCATACACCTTAAAACCCATAAGATGTTCGAATAGGTGACTGTTGCAAGAATTGGAATAACTTATTTATTTTAAAAGAAATTACTACCGACGTTTTGCAGCTGACTACATAATATAGCTGCTTTCTGAAATAGTCATCAGAAAGTTTGTGTTGCCACAAATATTTTCATAATTTAATCCGCTTTGTGACAACATTTTTCGTCATGTTTCCAACTTGCGCGCACAGTTGAAAACATTCTGTTTCATAATTTAATTCCATATTTAATATATAGCTTTTATAACATGTAGAAACTACTATGAACCTAAAATTCTAAAAATTTCGTGTTCAATTTTTATTTTATTTTGAGTTGAGTTTATAAAATGTATTTTATTAACAAAATTTGTAATGTTTTCGTCCATAAAATTTTTCAGTATTAAAATATTTATCAGATTCTTGGTTCAGTTAGAAAATAGTGCCCATATAAAGAATTCCATCCAATTTCAAGTATGTACCATTAGCCATTTTTAAAATATCATGCGCGCAAGGTGGAAACATGGCGAAATATTTTGTCACAAAGAGGATTGAATTACAAAAATATTTGTGGCAACACAAACTTTCTGGTTACTATTTCAGAAAGCAGCTATATTATGTAGTCAGCTGTAAAAGGTTGGAAGAAATTGCTTTTAAAATAAATAAAGTATCCCAATTCTTGCAACAGTCACATATTCGAAGATCATGAGGGGTTTAAGGTGTATGAGTCCCCTTAAAAATCGATGAGTTTATTAATCGAAAATTCTTTAATGATTGACAAAATATGAAATAGACGAAGGTTCCTTAAACGTTTTTCAGGTATTTTTTCCCTCCTTTCTGCATGCCTTCGTGATGTAACGGTAGCACAGTCGGCGCATATTCGAGAGGTTCAGATTCGAGTCCCGGCAAGGGAATTGCTCATTTCTGCAGTTTCCTGACATAAAAAAAAATTCTTAATGACTCTACAGTGGCGCCCATATTACAAGATGGTGGATGATGATTCTTCACCACGAGGATTTGGCGATTGTGTCTCCTAATCCCTTTAAAAGGGGGAGTATATAAGGTATTTCCTTCCTCCTTTTTGGCATGCCTCCTTTCGGCATTGCTCACTTTCAAAACCAAAATACCCTAATAACTGTGCAGATTTAAAAATAAATCACAATAAATCGTTTGATTGTAATTAGAGATGTATAAAGGCATAAAAATGGAAATCCCTAAAAAAACATTGCACATTAAAATTTCATATATATAATAATAATTTTACCTGTAAGCAGTTGGATATGATGCAAACAGCTTCTGTTGATGTGATGTTACTCATCAGAGCAGATGTCTGGAACAGAAATTTTAATTAATTTAATTATTAAAATGTCCTTCAGTTACTTCAGACTTCTTAATTTCTAAAGTTAAAAAGCTGCTAATAGGGTGTAAGAGGGTATAATTTAAATATTTTGTTTTCATTTGGGTACTGAATTCTACCCCACGATAAATGGTGCTTCAAAATTAGATTTAGAGGAATTTATGCAAAGGAATTCCAGTTTTAATTCTATTCGCTTTAGCCATGGATAAAAGAATCGCTTTTGACATTTTCGGCAGAAGGTTTGTAGAAATATTTTCTTCTTTATCTGAAACTTTTCTTTGCCTTATAAGCCATTCAAGTTCCTTTACAGCTCGTTAATTAATTTATTAAAAGAATCTTTTAAACCTTTTAGGAAAATGCGCATAAGAGACGAAATATAAATTCAGGAAAGTTGAAAACGCAGAAGTTTTAATTAGATAATTATCCAGAAGCTTGCAAAAAAATAGTTGATTAAAATTTCAGGGAAAGTCGTATTACTCTTCAGGGAATTCGGTTCTTTTTTTTTTTTTTTTGCTGACAGAAAAAGTTTACCAACTCGTAATTAATGCGATAAAATTAAAAAAATTAACATGAAAACTTTCGAAGTAATTCGTGCAACTAACTTTCATGATTTCATACATCATACAGCAATTTTAAACCATATTGTTGCGTGCAATACAGTACAACTCCAATTATCCAAACTCGGACTATCCGAATCGCTTTTAGAGTTTAAGGAAAAAAATCTGATGTGTACACCACATGACTTCCTTGTATGGAATATTAAATTATACGCATTTTTCTTGCACTTCATTTAAAGTTATTGGATTGAATTAAATCTACTTCCCCGACAGCGCATAAACCACAATAGAATAAATGCATTCTTTAAAATTCAATCTAGTATTTGTTTACCATAGCGACACTGTGGCGCTAAATTCATTTAACAGTATTATATTTGGTTCATAATATAACTCATAATGCACAAAATTTATACCATTTAAAGAATAGAATTATCTAATCGTTGCCACATGTTCTATTCAAATACTATTATAAAGCTAGAATGATGTATAAAAGAAATTAAGCAAACAAAACAAAAAAGAAACAGTTTTTCACAGACGATTGAGTATTTCTCATTCAATTAATTCAGTTCTCACTTCGCGAGAAGGCAAAAATACATAAAAACTCAAAATATCTGTATTAAAAATTACGAAATAAATCTTGAACACTTATTTCCTCGAAAAAATTCCAGAAGGGATTAAGCATGGTTTAATTGGCAATAATAAATGAAGGCGTTATCTTTGTTGTTGCGAAGCTAAGTTTCCCTAGATTGACAACAAATCCATTATCGTGCTGTTTCAAATGTAAACAAGCAATGGCCGCCATCAAAAAATTTATTAAGCTTAGCGGCACTTAAACAACTTTAAAATTGTTGATAATACTAAAAATATTGCACACGGATTTACTAAAGGCATAAAATCCTTAACCTAAAGATAAGAACAACATAATTCAATCATTTTTAAAGCAAAAAATGTACAATTTACAAGCATATAAGATTAAAGAAACTGAGATCACTGAGCCGGGTAACAGAGTGGATATATATATAAATATATTTATATACGTTTGGTGCGGGCGATTGCAACCAAAATACAAGTGCACATCTACATGTTATTGCAGTCCCATATACCAAATTTCAACGTTCTGAGGATACTCGTTTTTGAGTTATGAGAGATACCGTACGTACGTACATACATATGTTCGTACAGACACCACGAAAAATTCTTTTCAGAATTAATTTTAAAGCAGTTTTATAATTTTTTTGGAGGAAACGAGTCTTTTATTCTGTCCTTACGTACAGATATCAAGCAAAAACATCGTTAAATTTCATTCGATAGCGGTCAAAATGGATATTTTCGTTGAAATATGCTGCCTGAAATTTTTCGCGATTACAATACAATACTTCCTTTTTTCCTTCGTACAAGGAAGTAAAAAGGGATGGAATTGGGGTTACAGCTAACATGATGGGCAATTACATTCATTCAATTTCAATACAAATTACCGATATTTCCATTCACTCAAAGCTTAATGCACGTGCTTCTGCATTTTTACTTGTCCGAAACAACTTTCTCATAAAATTTGTCTCGCGCTGCTTTGCACGGGAAAACACAACAATTTTAATTACAATTCTACTAAAATTAGCTATTTAATATAAACTCGGGACAATATATAAGGAAAATAAAAATGCTTTTCATTCGAATTCTGCATAATTTGATAAATTCCAATCTATTTTGAAAGAGCTGTGAAGTAACGGCGCTCCACAGGAGCTGAGGCAATTGCATTCCGACGAACTAGCTAAAGTGTGTTTTCTGGCAGACGTCAGTTGCATGAAAATGTTCTATAGAATTCAACTTTAAATCATTGTTCGACTCGAAAACGTCGTCCTTTCAGAGATTTTTTTCAATAGAACGAAAAGGGAAATAAGTGACAGGTGTGAGTTCTCCGCATAGGTAGAACGAAATAGAACATTTCTTGCTTAACTTTAGAAATACCCGTTAACTGTCTCTTTAAAAATAGCTGCAATCTTCTGATGTCGTTCGTTGCGATTATTTCCTGTGGAAATAACTTAAAAGCAAGTTGATAAGAAGGGGAAGAAGAAAAGAAGCCCTTCAAGCTGCCAAAAACAGGAATGGCAAAAAATTACCTCTACAAATATTTGACCAGCTCTTGTTGCTAGATTAAGTATTTAGGTGCAGTTCGTGATGTGAAAAGTAGCTACAACGAAAATCAACCGCGAAAATAGTTAATGCAATAAATGGTCTCATATATTATAAATTAATCGGTACACGTAACGGCGGTTGCATTAAAATTAGCAGTTATTGTAGAATTCGCAATGAAATGTCAGAATCTTTCAATACAAATACTTGGTTATAAGAGATGGTCTTTTCCATTTTTCAGGTAACCGACCTCGTTCGAAAGGCGTTTTTCAAAATGTTTGTTATATTTTTGAATTTAAGTGATTTTTTAATGAATTGTACTCAAATGAAATCACTGCAAAAGCGAGAAAAACACCATTATTTTGAAAAATGTACGCAAAAAATTGAAAATTTTGGTGCTACTTTGGTAGACGGCTGCACGGATTTTGGCGATTTTTCTTTTGGCGAGAAATAGGACTTATGGTAAACCCATTGCTGAACAAGTTATTTATGGTAACCGATACTTTGTTGTCATTTTATCTAAAAATAATGCGATTTATTATGCATAAATTCAGTGTTTTAAATATTATTTATGGCTTCTAAACATTAAAAATCAATTTAATTTTGCATTTTTATTTGAAATAAAGATTTTGTTTATGATATTTTATGAAATTTTATTTTGTGGATGATGTAATCAATAACGTCACCTTATTTTAAAAGTAATTAGTTTTAATATCTATAAATTTAATCTAATGTTTTAAACATTATTTATGGCAGTTAATAATTAAAATACAATTAAATTTTGCATTTTTTAAAAAAATGATTTATTATGAATGATTATTTAAATAATTTTAATTCTATGCGTGATGTAATCAGCTCCCTGATTGGTTACTGAATATTTGTGCATTACCGCGCCATTTTAAAATTTTATTATTCATCTCTTCGAATTCCTCAGATTTCAAAGCGAATGGATATGTTCGTGTCGAAGATAAATGTTGTCATTGGTAATTAACAAGAATTATTGGTATCGGAATAAAAAAATTGCCATTTGAGACCTTATTTTGGCCAACCTGTCTTTCCTAAGCAAAGATTTATTTATAAATTGTAACAAAGAATCAGAGGAAATTTAGTTAAAATTTTTGGAGAAAACCTTGCTAATTGCTTCTTCAATGAAGTGCGAGAGATGTGGAAGATTTTTTTTTGTGGTACTTATCAAAATACGACTTTAAAAAAAAAATGTAAGTACATATTTTTATTTTACTTTATAATTGTATACTTAAATTTTTATTAAAAAATTAATTGCGTAAAATACGTAAAAACAGCGTTTTTCAAGATGGCTGACGACTACAAAAACCGCGCCAACAATTGCGCCAATATAATTCGCCAAAAATCCGTGCAACCGTCTACCAAAGTAATACCAAAATTTATATCAAAATTAATAAAAATATCAACCATCACGGACAGGAAAATATTGTTGATAAAATTCTATTTTCAGCTTTATTTTATACATACTACTTAGAAACATGCATTGAACCAGAATAT
Source organism: Stegodyphus dumicola (assembly GCF_044657685.1). Classification (NCBI taxonomy): domain Eukaryota; kingdom Metazoa; phylum Arthropoda; class Arachnida; order Araneae; family Eresidae; genus Stegodyphus; species Stegodyphus dumicola. Next base: position 188,003,894 of record NC_140774.1, read on the forward strand.
TTTGAAAATATTGATTAACTAGCAACATATGGTCAAATATGTCAGTAAACACTAAATTGTTTTAAAAAATACACACGCTACTGAAGGAAAAAAAATATGTAACTTAAATTCTATGGGATTAATTTTTTTAACTTCTAGTCTACGTTATGCATAATAATGTATAAAACGCGTGTGCAAAGTTTCAAGTGATTCTATAATGAACGTTTATCATGGTTGCCGTGGGGGGGGGGGGAAAAAATCTGAAATTTTTCAGATTTTAAATTACGTCCAAAGGGGCGTTTTTTTTTAACGTTTTGATTGTTACCTTTATTTATTAAATATCATGTTCTTTGCACTTAAACCATAAAATTCAGTTCAAGAGCAATATCGCAAAATAATGTTAAATTAAGCATATCTTTAGAATTTCCGATATACACAGTCTCGCGAGCTGGAGATAAAAGTATTTTTTTTCTATATAACGTTGCCATTTCTCGCTTTTAAAGCATTGAGTTTGTAAATCAAAAATTCGTTAAAGTTTTACAAAATATAAAATTTATAATAAAACAAATTCCAATTTTGGGATTTCAGATGCCCATATTCGCAGTAGGATTTCGTCATTCAAAATTCGATGGCTCTATGTACCATTGTTTTATCACAATGCGAGAAATAGACAATCATTTATGCAGATTTTTCATTATTTAATTTCTTCAAATATAATGCAGGACTCTAACATTTTGTGGCAACAGTTTGAAAAGTGAACCGACGTTTATGAGTCCGACGCAAAATGCCAAAACGAAAGAAATAGTCCTTCGGGACTGAAATCCCTTTGGACTAAAAAAAAAAAAAAAACTAATCAAAAATCACGTTTAAAGTTTTCAGATTGTTACATGACATTATATACACAAATATTCACTAAAAATGCTCTTGCATTATACGTGACAAAGTGAGAGTACAATATTTAAAAGAATAGAAACCTCAACATTATGATTGCCTTTTAATTCATCAAAATCACGGCTAATCTTTGGAATATGGCAACAGGTAGTTTGGCGACATTTTGGTAAGGCGATAAAGGTTACTAGTTAGGACTTTAGCAATAATCTGAGAAGTACACAGTTCGAATCACAGATTATTTTGTTTCAGAGAAATGAGAGATCATGAGACATGTAATGCGACATTTTCCGGAAAATTCTAATCGGGATTTTAGCTAATAAGCACTTAGAAACAATTTCGCTACTAAAGTGCAGAATCGCCCACTTATTTGTTTGGCGCTTTTTACAAGAGTAAGAAGAATTGGATTTTTGTCAATTTTCTTTGACTTTTTATGTGAAAATAGGGCTATGTGTACACGGATAAAGTCAAGAGTGGGTGCTACTTTGGTAGACGGTTGCACGGATTTTTGGCGATTTACATTGGCGCAATTGTTGGCGCGATTTTTACAAACGTCAGCCATCTTGAGAAACGCTGTTTTTACGCATAGTAAAGTATTCGAAACAAACAAAAAAAAAAAAAAAAAAAAAAAAAAAAATATTGTTAACAGTAGTGGATTAATTTTTTGTTGAAAGTGTCGCTTTTTAAGATGGCAGGCAAGTGTAAATAAATACATTTACTATGAGTATAAAATACTAAAGTTAGGTTATTATTACTTTCATATAGCAAAGAAGAGAATAAAAACACCGCTATAAAAACATTGGGCCAACGTTTAGTTAGATTAAAATATTACTGAAATTGAATATCGAATTAAAAACCATCATACCAACATTTAAAAGAATTAGAATATTATTAAATTCAGATACTTTAAAATACGTTCTATAGAATATAATTAACATTAAAACATATGGACAATAATTATCTCAGCAATTTCTGAAAATAGTGTATTGATTTTTTTAACAAAAATTGAAGTATACAATTATAAAATAAAAGAAAAATATGTACTTACATTTTTTTTGAGTATTTAACCTAATGTTTATTGTACCACAAAAAATTCAGAATCATAATTTAGATAACATCTTTGAAGGAATTCGAAGATATGAATTAAATTTTAAAACGGCGCGGAAATGCACAAATTGTCAGTAACCAATCAGGGAGCTGATTACAGCTCGCTAATGCACAAATATTCTATAACCAATCAGAGAGCTTATTACATCACGGCTAGAATTAAAATTATTTAAAAATTCATACATAATAAAATAATTTTAAAAAAATGCAAAATTAAATTGTATTTTAATATTTAAGAGCCATAAATAATGTTTAAAACATTAGATTAAATTTATACAGATTAAAACGAATTACTTTTAAAGTAAGGTGACGTCATTGATTACATCATCCACAACATAAAATTTCATAAAATATGATAAACAATAAAATTTTTATTTCAAATAAATATGCAAAATTAAATTGATTTTTAATATTTAAAAGCCATAAATAATATTTTAAACACGGAATTTATGCACAATAAAACGCATTATTTTTTAAATAAAATGACAACAAAGTATCGGTTACCATAAATAACTTATCCAGCAATGGGTTTACCATAAGTTGTATTACTCGTCAAAGGAAAATCGCCAAAAAATCGCCAAAATCCGTGCAACCGTCTACCAAAGTAGCACCCAAGAGTGTACGCAATGCCACTTTTGTGCAATTCTGGGATGTTTTCTTAAGTGAAAATAGGTCGACGTGTACATGGATACCGTATATGTGCAATTCTTAAAAACGCGGCAAGCAGTGGGCGATTCTACACTTTCTCCGGATTTCGCACCTAATCTTCGTCATGATTAAGCACTTTTGTTCCATAAAAGTTCTAGCATAATTCGGCTAGCAGATTGTTGGAAAAAATGTTGAGTAAAAAAAAAAAAAAAGTGCCTTTACTTCTTGAAAACAAAATGGCGTCCAAAACAAAACTAGCAGGTTGCTGTAGCAGGGTTGGTCGTCAAAGTTTCGCCAAAAAATCGCCAAGTTACCATAATCCGAAGATTCACCGAAATCACTTTTTTCGTTTGCAATAAATGTTCCAGATAATTTCATAGACAGATGTTTCAGTTTCATTGTGATTGAATGACTACGTATAAATTTTGGCATTCTCGAACTTTCAATTATTAAACAGAATAACAAAAAGTGCAGAAAAATGAATCTTTAGCTGATAAATTAGCGCAGGAAATTTGTACACAAAACCGAAATACCGAAAGATCAATGCAAACAAAACAATCAGTTTGAAACGTTGTTGCCAAACGTAAAAGAGAAAATACATAATGAAAATACTTTGCCAGATTCACCAAACATACCAAAACTATTTAATTTATAAATAACATAGAAAAAAGTGGAAGTTGCACCTTTAATTTGTCCTTTAAACTTTAACTTCCGGTGTGGCAGACTTCCGGTCTGTTGTATCTCAGAAAAACGGGTATATCTATACTTTTAATCAACATATCAAGAAAAGAAAAGCTGTTTTCGATAGCTAAGAATATGGCTTTAAAAATATTAAATTTTAAAGGATATATATTAGATTTATATATAGCGTTGTTCTAACATAGGTATTTTGAGACAAGATCGGACTTTTTCTGAAATGACATGCCAATTGTTTTCCATATTCCAATTCTACGACTCAAATTATATCAAACCAAGTTTTACAAAAATCGCCTGAGGAGTTTTTAATAAATTAACTATCAAAATTTCAGCTCCTCAACGCTAATTCAATTTTATATATATTTATTAATATTTCTTTGTTTTTATTAAACTTATTTGATTTTTCTTTCACATTTCGAAATTCTGGTTCATAGGCTTTAAAAGTAGCTGAGTTATGTGGTTTTAATGTCCCGCTTAACGTTTTTATGTCTTTAGTTAATTGCATGTAATAGTTGTAGACTTATCAATAATTTAAAAGTTGTTTAAGTTGTACTAAGCCTAACGAAGCCGCCAGTTGTTTACATTCCAACAAACAAATTTCACCCATATTTTATGATTTATTTTAAAAATTTGTATTTTTAAATAATTTTATACATTTTTCGAAAAATATTTTGAATTATAATCTGTAAAGTTTTTACCATCATCTTAAAGTAGACGTATTTCTAAGCATATATGCAAAAAATTACATTTTTTATTTAAAATTTCCCAAGATGTACGTGTATTTATATACTGGCGCTTTTTTTTTTTTTCGATTCTACGACTCAAATTATGCTTACATATTAAATTTCGTAATTTGTTTGTGAGAAATTTAAGCGGATATTCAAAATTTATCCTGCCGCATTTTTTTTTTCAGTTTGCGCCAAGAATAATTCACTTGGCGATATTTTTAATTTATGGCAACCAATTTTCCTTTCCCTTCCATTGTGCACGAACGGAATAAAAAGGTGCATTGTTCCATACTTTCAGATATTGTGATTTTAACAGAGTGCGTAAAACACATTTGGCGTTATTATCGCTTATAACAAATATGCTAAATTTCAAAACGCGCCAACATGTAAGTTCATATCTTAGGAATCTTAGGAAATTTTGAATAAAATCTCTAATTTTTTGCAGGTATGCTTAGAAATACATCCACTTTAAGATGGTGGTAAAAATGTTACACATAGATTACAATTGGAAATCTTTTCGAAAAATTTGTAAAAATGATTTTAAAATACAAATTAAAATAAAAATCATAAAAAATGGGTGAATTTTATTTTGTAATGAAGGTCAGTTTCGAAAGGAAGAATCAAATAAGTTTAATAAAAAAAAGAGATATTAATAAATATATACCAAATTTAATTAACACAGGGGAGCTAAATTTTTAAGAGCTAATTTTTTAAAAACTACTCGTGCGACTTTTACAAAATTTGGCACTTTGGCAAAATTTGAGTCGTAGAACCGAAAAATAGAAAACAATTGGTGTGATATTTCAGAAAAAGGTCCGATTTTGTGTCAAAATATCTATGTTAGAACAATGCTGTATATAAATCTAATATATACTGTTACGATTTTTGTATTGATTTAGTTTGCTATTTTTAATAGAACTTTTATTAAAATTGTTTTATATTCCCGTGCAATGCAGCACGAGACTTATTTGAAAAGAAAGCTGCGCCGAAAAAATTAAAATACAGAGCACGCGCGTTTAATAAATAGATATCTCGTAATTGTACGCTTCTGCTTTTTGGGAAAAAATCGAGAAAATTCCAGAATATTCTCGTGCACATTTAAAAAGCTTATAAGAAGCGGGATTAAAACATCTCAACTCAGTTGTTTTATGAGTTGTTTAGAAAACTGTTGTCGTTTACTATAGTGAATTCGCGGCGAGATTGGATTAGTTTTATCCACGTTTTTCTGTTTTGAATTAAGTTCTGTTGTTCTGTTTTAGTAGTTTTAAAAGGTAACTACGGTAAGAAATCGGAATATTGTACGAATATATCTAAGGAAACTTAAGCATTTTGTTTTTATTTATTGTAATATGAAGAAATTTTATTCACTTTTAATCGGTGGTGGTGGTGTATTTAATCATGGCAAAGCACACTAGGGCTATCTGCCTAAGGGATGGGATGCCTTTCGTGGAGGACTTTCTAAGGGAAACTGGCTCGTATACACGTCACACACGGGGAAAACCAGGAAAACACCCATGCAGCCAGCTTGTTCGCGGGATTCGAACCTCGGACCGAACTACCAGTGTTCAGCAACTTTACCGCTCGGCAGCTGGTGGGCTCACTTTTAATCGGACTTGTGCATTCAGTTTATTACGAGCCCGTACGTACGCAGCAATATTGTTACGAAGTGTACAGGCGAGGTGAGATAGCTTCCCCGCAAAGTAGTTTTAGGGTTGCTATAAAATGGCAAGGGGAAGGCAGGGTTGCCACATTTGGAGAGAAATCCCCCATTTGGCGACAAATTCGCGATATACCATGGACGGATGGAGAACCTTGTGGAACGAATTCTTACCGGTTTAGCCCAGAATGTTCTCGAACACAAGCCGAAATCGATATAAACCCTGCTGGTCCGCAGTCAGAGAGTAAGTGCCTCGTCGAGTGCGAGATAGTCAGTATCGAGTTGGTTTCTCGTCTAACGAGTCAATGCCTGCGGAGTCGATCCACCGAGTTGACAGCCGGCCGAGTTGCGACGTCGAGTTCACCGCGAGTTGTAGCGTGGAGAGTCTCGAGAGTACGTGGAGTTCCGAGAACGTCCGAGCAGAGTCGGGAGCTGTACTCTGGTGCTTTGCAGTGAAGCTTTCTCCACCGTGATAGCCTGATAACCGGAAGGCTGTGCCGCTGGTCGTGTCAGCGTATTTATAAGAATTCATCGACGACACTGTAAAACGTGTTTTGGAGCTGTTCTGATAATACTGGCGAATAAAGTGTGTTTCGATACTTCATCAAGTGTGTTTAATTGTTTTTGGATTTTAAATGTTGTGCTTCGTTGTTTGTATGTCTCTTCCTTATTTTTAGTTCGTTAATTAACCTCCAATTATTTTAAGTTAATTAGCTTCTTTTTCTCTCTTCTTTCCTTTTGTGGTCTTGAGGGGGTCGACCCTTTATAATCATACGGACCAGTGGGACTAGGAGGATTGGGTCTTCCCTGTATTATGACTATTATGACTTCATCAAGTGTCGTCGTTATTCACTCCAAATCCACACAAACCCCGTACGAACGTGAAGGAAGAAAATAACGCAACAACTGGTGTCAGAAAAGAAAAAAGGAACAATATCATAAGTCGCGCTTTTGAGATATGAAAAATCGTATTGTCTGTCTATGATAAGAAAAGCTCTCGCCAGTTAGTCTGCAGCTGTCTGTTGCCGTAGAAACGAGTCTTGACCCATTTTCCGTAGGGGTGTTTTGAAGATGAACGATAAGCTCTCTTCGCCTCAGCAAACAGTCGCCAAAAACAAAATAACAATAAAGCAACTATTGATTCGCCCCTATTTGAAATATACTAGCCCTGTTGCTATAGCGACCGCCATCCGCCAGACACTGCGACGGAAGCTGTTCTTCTCGTAGACAAACAGTAATTTCGACAGTCCGTCAGTGGAATGGGAAATACAGAACTGTCCCATTTTTTTTGTGCAAGATGTACGTATGTAATAGGGTTTTTAATCTATGATAAACCAAAATTTCAGTAACGTAGGCTGGACATTTTGTACAGATTGATTTTGGGCATTGCTAAGTTTATGAACCAGAAATTAAATACTGCAATAGCAATTAATAAACTAAAATCCAGAAACTTGCCTGAGACTTTCAAGTTCAGAACCATGCATAAGAATGCATGCAGTAGTGGGTAGTTGGATCCCCCCTCCCTCCCCAAAAAAGGTTTCAAACATCAGCACTTGAAAAGTAATTATTGGGTAGGGGATACGTTATCACCAGAGTGCAGACAGATGGCAGTAGTTGACTGGCAGTGGTTGTGTGGTTATGTACAAGAAGTTCGCAGACGCGTCAGAGCGATTGAAATGGCAAAGCGTTTAGAGAGGTGGTCTCGCTTGGAGATGCGAGTCGTGATTCGTTCGCCTGATCGAGTATCTGCAGCACAGCCATGCCATTACTGGCGACCATTATTGTGCCACTTTTACAAGGTTACGGAAAGCCATCCGATGCATGTTGAGTGATGGTGTCATCTTCTTACATGACAATGCCCGGCCCCATACAACTCACCAAACTTAAGAACTGCTGCAAAAGGTTACGTGGGAAGTCTGGAGTCCCTTCCCCCCCCCAATGTAGCCCAAATTTAGTACCGTGCGACTATTTTCTTTTTTAAAATTGATGGAACATTTATCGGAGATAAAGTTCTCTTCACACAGTGATGTAAAACAGCTATCGAGAATTGGTTCAATAAGTAAGGACGTGATTTCTACCGATCCAGTGTTAAACAAATTGGCTTTGCGATCAGATAAATGCCTAAATAGATAATTATATGGAATAATGATAGGCAAATGTGCCTCTTAACTCCGTCTTGTATTTTTGTCTGTTATTAATAAATATTTTTTTTAATCATCTTTGTAACCTTTTTTTTTTTCGGATCTACCCTCGTACTATTCTAAGCGGTAAACTCCAGAATTAAAACTAAGGATTTGAATTGAGGAAAAAATATGTTTCGGTTTACATTTCTTCTTCTTCGAGTTTATCCAATAAAAAACCGTGAAACTTTCACATGGACTTCTTAACGACAAAAATCACATTTTTATTTCATTTCTTTAACTCATCATGACAGTCTTCAATGAGATTATAATTTTAAAACAACAACAACAAAAAAATTCTTCTAAGAGCCTTTCCATTGTTATGATATCTAAGGCAAAAATGGACTTTTCAAGCAAATTAAAAATTGTTTCATAAAATTTTTTCTTTTCTCAGAAAGTACGGGGTGACCCCAAAGTCCGTCAACATTTGAAAATGCAATAATTCATGAAATAATGTATGTAGAGTGGTAAAAACAGACATACATGCTTGAAATGACATGGGTATTTATTGAAAGAAAAAAATGCAGCCAACAACTGCGCAGCAAAATGTCAGTGACACCGCATGAGGACCGTGTATGAAATGAGTTGTAGTGAGAGAGAAAATCAGAGACTTTGTGACTTTTCTATCCTCGCCTCTGAATGTTGGTCACAGTGTGATGTGGATTTATCACATCAGTCGTAATCAGACCCCTTTTCTTCGAGAAAATGCGTGGTTCTGCTTTCAAACTGTCGATGTGAAGGTAGTGTGGTACGCTGCTATGTTACAGAATCGCACCATCCCCACTCTGACTGATAAACACGTGTTGAAAGGTATGGCTTTTATGGAGAATGGTGCCCCACCCCATATTGCAACACGTGTAAAAGATCTCTTGCATACTTTAATTGGTGAGAAACGCGTGCTTAGCCGCCCGTTTCGTCATGCTTTGGCCTCTCAGGTCCCCCGATCTTAATCCGTGTGATCATTGGTTGTGGGATATAAAATTGCAAATCTACAGCAATCGTCCGACCTTCTTAGAGATACTAAAATACAAAATACGACGCAGTTTCTCACTATCTGATCACCACCCCGTGTGTAACGTACGTACGAGCCAGTTTCCCTTAGAAAGTTCTCCATGAAGGCATCCGTACCCTTAGGCAGGTAGACCTAGTGTGGTTTGCCATAATCTCAATAAACCACGTAGAGTCATTAGGTTAATTGAAAGCAGAACAGATGAAAAATATGCAACCGCCTTCGCCGGGAATCGAACCACGGACCTCTGGAATACCAGCCCAGCGTGCTACCGTTACGCCACGAAGGCATGCTAGGGAAGTGGGAGAAATACCTTATATACTCCCCTTTTTAAAGGGCGACTAGGGTTTCAGGCTGTGTTCAGACGGCGGCGTAAAGGGCATACAGGCGTAGTCATAAAGGCATAAAATACGGGAATTCTGTTCACACTTGCGAGAACGGGGTGTAAGCCGTGGCCAATGAGAGAAGCTAAATTTGCGCATGCGTGGATGTGTCTACAACTTTCCCGCGCTGTTCTTCTGCTCGATTGATTTCCCGCGTTCGCTCTGCTTGTTTTGTGACAGCGAAATCTTCTGTAGAACGCCGCTTCGTTTTAACGTCTCTCTGATTGGTCGACGCTTATCCCAAACTCGGCGTAAAGTTGAAAACTTTGAACCCTATGCCACGAGCCCTAAACCAGATTTTGTGACGTTGCACAGACTGGTTGCCTTGGCAACGGAGCTCGGCTTTAACCACTTATGCCCTTTACGCCCCCGTCTGAACGAAGCTTTAGGGGACCTAGTCGCCAAATCCTAGGTGCGGAGAATCATCATCCACAACCCTTTTAGTTCGGGCGCCATTTGAGAGTCATTAGGTTATTTTGAGGCCAGAGACATGAAAAATTATCAAACGCCTTCGCCAGGAATCGAACCACGGATCTCTGGAATACCGGCCCAGCGTACAGAACCAATACGCCACGAAGGACGTTAGGAAAGTGGGAGAAATACCTTATATATCCCCCTTTTTTAAGGGCGGCATTGGTTTTCAGGGGACCCACTCGCCAAATCCTGGGCGTGGAGAAACCTCATCCAACAACCTTTTAGTTCGGGCGCCACTGTAGAGATATTAGGTATTGTTGCGTGCGTACGGGTTCGTTATGAAATGAATGCACAAGTCCGATGAAAAATGAACAAAAATTTATTATTATCACAACAGAAATGCTTAAATTTTCTCAAATTATCATGCAGTATCACAATATCTCACAGTAGTTATCTTTTAACTACTTAAATGTACAATAGAACGTAATTCAAAACAGCTAAAGAACGCTAATCCGCGAATTCGCTATAATCAACAACGGCAGTTTTCTAAACAACAACAAACTAAGCAACTACTCCAAACTGAGATGTTTTCCTCCTTTTATAAGATTTTAAAATCACGCGCTAGAATTTTTCAGCACTTTCTCGAAATCAAAAAGAGATATTTATTTATTTAACGCACGCGCTCTTGTATTTTTAATTTTTCCGGCTTAGCTTTCTTTTAATATTCGTCATGCGCTGCACTGAGCGAGAAATAAAACCATTTAATTTATAATTGAACTAACATTAGCTTTTTAAATACCAAATTCCTAACACTGCCCCCTTCCCAAGGACTGCACGTCCCGGGCAGTACAATCCCTGGACAGGAAGCTAAGCTTACAACTGTGGCATAAATGCAACTGAGGCATAAACATTGCATTACAATATCAAACAACATGAACAATAAATGCAATAACTAACTTAAACAAATCAAATGCTAGCAAATACTAAATATAAAACAAATACTAAATATAAATCAAATACTAAATGCAAATCAAATACTAAATACAAATCAAATCAAATACACATTTAAAAATAAAAAGGACCATGGTCTTATACTATTTACAATTATTTACATTACGTACTATGGCTATAGTAATGAGCTAACCTAACCTGTCGTAGAGAACGACTTTAGGATCAGAGTTCGAAGACTTATGGATCCGAACTACGAGGTCATTCAGGCTGTTTAGGACTGTGTGGTGATCATCCCAAGGTGACTGTAATTTCGGCCTGAGTCCTTTTCGTTGAATCGGGTTCCACAACCACACCTTGTCTCCTTTGTTGGATCTATGTCCAGTAGCTCTCGTATTGTATCTGGTCTTCACTTTCTCCGTGACCAAGTTCACTCGCTTTCGTACGGAACGGTGCATCACTTCAAAACGGGCCTGGGCATCTTGGATGTGTTCCTCAGGCGATGAAGGCGCATCCGTATGGCGATCAAACAGGCGGTCACAAGGCAGACGAAGGTCTCGACCGAAGAGAATCCGGGATGGAGAATAGCTGGTAGTCTTGCGTTTCTTTTCGACCCTAGCATGATTTCGGCAGCTTCCCGAGCTCGATCTTTCGGACAAGGCGTCGACATTTCCAGGCGAGGATCCCTTTTGAGGATGGATAGTCATGCCATCAGATGCTGAAAGCAGCTTATTGTTTTTGAAATCTAAGGAAAAATTGTATTTCCTTAAAAAGTTCAATCCGAGTATGCATGGATCTGTAATATCCGCCACATATGCCGTGTGATGGTAGGCGGCACTTCCAAACGTGATGTTTACGTTTAACTTCCCAGTTATGTCGATCTTGTCACCAGACGCAGTCTGAAGGGTAACACAGGATGGCGTCCAAATAAGTTTATCTTTAAACTGTTCAGGTAAATCTTTCCTAATGATGGTAACATTAGCTCCTGTGTCAATGATCATATTGCAAGGAACTCCATGGATATTCCCATTGATGGACAGTCCGTTATTGTTGCCACTCACTATAGAGATCTTAAGCGCTTTAAAACAGGGTTTTTCATTATCTGGCAACCTCCGTTCCTTGGTATGGTCATTAATTTGTTTCCTGCGCCGTTGCTCAGAAATTGTCTCAATTTTCGTACCCTGGGGTGTTCTGCAATTCTTTCGTACGTGGCCTTCAGCTCCACAGTTCCAGCACTTTGGTTTCTTGTCAGTCCTTTTCCTTCCCGTGGCATTTAATTGTCTGTTTAAATCGTATGCCTTATTTTCCGTGCTCTGGGGAGTTCTGAAGTTCCTTCGTAGGTGGCCTTCAACACCGCAATTCCAGCACTTTAGGGTCGGTTTTGTTTCACCACTATTCCGTCTTAAAGCATTCACTGGTCTTGTCAACTCATCCGTTTCATTATTCGTGCCCTGGGGTGTTCTGCAATGCCGTCGTAGGTGACCTTCAGAACCACATCTCCAACATCTTACAGCCACTTTGTTCTCACTGCTACTCCGTATCAAAGCATCGACTTGTCTGGATAAATCATCTAAACGAGCCATCAATTGGTCCCCTGGGTCGTGGACTCGCACAGCTCTGACTGGGTAGCGATCCCTAAGAGTTGCTTGCTGGGCTGCCTCCAATTTCATGGCGTACACTAGAGCGCTTTTCATATCTTTAACATCCGCCATTCGCAGTACTTTCTGTATTTCAGGGTCCCGGATGCCATCGATGAAATACTGCAGGGACAGGATTTCCCTCGTTTCTCTCGGGCACTCCGTAAAGGCGAGGTGGGACAGCCTTTCAACATCCGTGGCGAGTTCCTGGAGTGATTCGGTGGGCTTCTGTTGACGGGATTTTAATTGAAGCCTGCTGTAGTCTTTTAAACACTTCTCGCCAAAGCGCAGCTCCAATGCGCCGGATAGAGCTTCGAAGTCAAGTCTTTGGTTTTCTGGAAGCATCTGCAGGATATCCGCTGCGTCTGCTCTCAGAGAAGCGGCGAGATGACAGGGCTTAGTTTGGGAATCCCATCCATTCGCATCCGAAACGATAGAAAATTGTGTTTTATACACTTGCCAGGATGTCTTCCCATCATATGTAGATAACTTCAGAGATGGACGAGCAGGCATCGGTAAGAATTTAAAACCCTCAGAATTGCTTCCTTCTCTCGCTATGCTCTTCTTTAAAGTGTCAACTTCTTTTGCAACAGCAGCAGAAACCCTTTCCTCAATTTGTTGTTGGACGGCTGATACTCTCTCTTCTATATGTTCTTTAACAGAAGAAATTCTTTCTTCTACTTGTTCTTTAACCGAAGAAACTCTTTCTTCTATTTGTCCAACTTTAGTTTCAACCGCGTCTATTCTGCCTTCCATAGCCTCAAATTTATTTTCTATTACGCAGGTAATTTCTCTTTTCATTTCGTCCTGACCTGCTTTCATCTCATTTTTAAGAGATTTCATCTCTTCCTTAACGGATTCCTGGCCCAATTTCATTTCTCCTTTAACGGATTCCTGGCCCAACTTCATTTCTCCTTTAATGGATTCCTGGCCCAACTTCATTTCTTCTTTAACGGACCTAATTTCTTCTTTAACAGAGTCTTTCATTTCTTCTTTAAATGTAGCAAAGGCTACCATGAATTGTTTTAACTGTTCTTCCATCGCTCTTGTGATTGGCATTCAAAATCCCACTTCTGACACCAAAAATTGTTGCGTGCGTACGGGTTCGTTATGAAATGAATGCACAAGTCCGATGAAAAATGAACAAAAATTTATTATTATCACAACAGAAATGCTTAAATTTTCTCAAATTATCATGCAGTATCACAATATCTCACAGTAGTTATCTTTTAACTACTTAAATGTACAATAGAACGTAATTCAAAACAGCTAAAGAACGCTAATCCGCGAATTCGCTATAATCAACAACGGCAGTTTTCTAAACAACAACAAACTAAGCAACTACTCCAAACTGAGATGTTTTCCTCCTTTTATAAGATTTTAAAATCACGCGCTAGAATTTTCCAGCACTTTCTCGAAATCAAAAAGAGATATTTATTTATTTAACGCACGCGCTCTTGTATTTTTAATTTTTCCGGCTTAGCTTTCTTTTAATATTCGTCACGCGCTGCACTGCGCGAGAAATAAAACCATTTAATTTATAATTGAACTAACATTAGCTTTTTAAATACCAAATTCGTAAAAGTATTTTTTGGAAGCAGGCAAAATGAAAATTAGCAACGCCTTCGCCGGGACTCGAACCACGGTTCTCTCGAATACACGCGGAGCTTGCTGATCACTACACTACAGAGGCATGTTAAGAAGGTGGGAGAAATACCTTTTAACCAAACCTACAGTGTTTGTGTACAATGTTCAGAATATTGTTGTCCCTCGATTATAGTTTGTTGTTGATGAATGACGGCCGACACATTGAACATTTCTTATAAAGAACATAGTCATTGCTAAAAATCAATTATTATGCTAATTATTGCTTTTGTTATCATATGAAGCGCCATCTGTTGGCCGTTTTAAGCACTTTTGTTTGCTTTCAATAAAAGCCCATGACATTTCAAGAATGTGTGTCAGTTTTTACCTCTTTACCTACATTATTCAATTGCTTATTTGAATTTTCAAACGTTGACGACTTTTGGGTCATCCGGTATTTTAATACCTATCTGAGAAACATTTCTTTATGAGATGTACTACAATTTCAGTCGCTATTGAAGGGTATAAACTGAGAAGAGGCTTTTGTTTAGGTAATACTTTTCTCGGTTGTTTTTGATTTCTTTTGCTTTATCCTGTACCACTGGATGCTCTTATTCATAAACTCAATATTCCGGATTTCCCTGGCGAAATCAGAAATATCACTTATCCTTAGTTAATCAATGGATATTTTACCGTATGCATTAGAAACATATATAGAAGCAGTTTTGGTCGGAGAATTACAGATCTCATTATTGAGCGATGCAAGACATCTCTATGGCATCAAATGAAAGGAAATCTACCAATGATATTTTTCTTTATGCAGCGAAATCTAAGATTACGGATGGCTGGAATTATTAATACATAAATTTACATAGCTTTCCAGTCGGCATTATTGACACAGTTTACTCCTATTTGACGGACAAATACTTGGACTTTTATTCTGAAAATGCTTACTGAATCTCCAGAGATGTCTTAGGCCAAGTGCTAAGGGGTTTTCAGTTAGCTTCTGTTAATTCAGTATTTACGTGAAAGACTTTTGTTGTCCCTAGACATTACCCATGCAATTTATTCTGAAGGAAACGTGATTCTATCCCATTACAGCAATGAAAGTTTAATCGCTACAGTGTCATGCTCATTAAATTGTTATGAACATGGTGAAAATTTCAATTATATTGTTTACGAATTTTGTATTTAGTTAGCTATTTTTGGTAGAATTGTAATTAAAATTGTTTTATTTCCCCGCGTAATGCAGCGCTTGACGAGTTTTAAGAGAAAGTTAAGCCGGAAAAGTAAAATTACAGGAGCACGCGCATTTAATAAATAGATATCTCATAATTTATATTTAAATTGCAATAAATGCAATGAGATACATTCCGATGACATCAGAGATCACGTGACTTATGCATAGCTAATGTAAACAAACAATGCAGATGGCCTCAGAGATCACATGACTTATGTATAGCTAATGTAAACAACAAGGTCATTCTTCTTCTTCTTCTCTTGCGGAATGTATCTCATTGTGTGTTAGCTGTAAATGAAATCCTAATCTTTCGCTTTCCAGAAACCTCAAGAAATTAAAAATTACCAGAATGTTCTCGTGCATGATTAAAAAGCTTTAAAAAGCCGGAGGAAAACATCTCAGTTCAGTTGTTTGCTTAGTTTGTTGATGGATTGTAGAGAATTCGCGATGAGATCAGGTTAGGTTTCTATGTATTTTGGATTGCGTTTTATTTAACGTTTCAGTAGTTTAAAATATAACTGCTGTGCGAGATTGTACGAATATCTGAGGAAAAATTTCAGCTGTTACGAAACCGTACACACGCAACAATATTTTTATAAGAGAAGTACACTCTAAAGCCAAAACATTATAACCACCTATCAATAACGAGTTGGGCCACCTTTGCCGCGCAACACAGCTTCAACCCGCCTTGGCATGAATGCCACAAGTTCTTGATAGATGGCCGGAGACAGATTGTACCAGATGTTGTAA
Source organism: Stegodyphus dumicola (assembly GCF_044657685.1). NCBI lineage: Eukaryota > Metazoa > Arthropoda > Arachnida > Araneae > Eresidae > Stegodyphus > Stegodyphus dumicola. Next base: position 188,019,742 of record NC_140774.1, read on the forward strand.
CAACGGTCAGGGAAATCCGAGATATTGCGAATTGGTGGTCTTTGACCTCTGAGCTGCCATCCCATGACATCCCAAATGTATTCTATCGGATTGAGATCCGGTGAGTTAGGCGCGAGGACATTAACTGGAAATCAGCATCATGTTCCTGGAACCACTCCAACACAATTGTAGCCTTGTGACACGGGGCGTTGTCCTGTTGGAACATTCCATTTCCAGCTGGAAAAACAGAGGCCATGTAAGAGTGCAACTGGTCCGCAATGATGTTCAGATACCCTGTAGCATTCATGGTATGCTCTACCATAACCATGGGTCCCAGAGACGCCCAAGAGAACGTCCCCCAGAGCATAATACCGCCACCACCGACCTGTGTATGACCTACTATACATTGAGGGAGCAACTGTTTGCCTGAAAGACGATGTATCCTGACACGGCCATCGGCGTTATGAATGACAAACCATGATTCATCAGACCAGGCAACTCTCTCCCACTGATCCATGGACCAGTCGCGATGTTCCCGGACCCAGCGCAGGCGCAGTGGGCGATGACGCTTGGTCAGCAAAGGCACACGAGCGGGACGTTTGCTGCGTAGCCCCATATCCAACAGTGTCCGCTGAACAGTGTGCTCCGATACTTTTCTGCTTATCCCTGCATTGTATTCGGCTGTCAGCTGAGCCACTGTCTGGCTCCGGTTTTGCTTCATCATACGAGACAGTCTCCGACAACCTTTTTCTTTGATAGCGTGGGGACGTCCAACACCATGTCGTCTACTGCTGGTTTCACTGTCATTCATCCACTTTTCATACGTACTAACAACTGTAGATCGCGAACAACCCACGAGTCGTGCAGTTTCGGAAATACTTGTTCCGAGCCTTCTAGCCATTAGAATCTGCCTTCTAGTCGCTTAGATCCGTAACCTTTCCCATCACACACAGAAGTAAGTGAAAGAATGATTCTTCAGACTCTCCAGCAGCAGTTAAATACCACTTCCACCTGATGACGTGCCTTCCACGTCATCCAGGCGCATTGATCGCAAAATGTAGGGCTGGTGATAATGTTTTGGCTCTTGAATGTAGTAAATTCTGCTTCTTCGCATATATATAAACAATTAATTTATAATTAATTTATAATTAGAAAACATTTTTGACACCATCTCCAAGGAGCAGAAATTCAATTTAAAACCATGAATCATTAAAAGAAAAAAATGTTTTTAGTCAGTATTTTAATTAGTATTATAATTTAGTATTTTCTAGATCTCTACTGCTTTAAAAACATAAAAATCTGTAAAGAAAAACTCTTAAAAAAAAAAAAAAATTAAAAATTTTAAATATTGAAAAAGTAGTTATTGTCATTGACCGCAGATTAACTGTCTTGTCAAGGGGAACAAACCAATCTACCATCAATTAGCAATAACTGAATTAAGTGAGAGTGCTTCTTCTTTCTTCCTAGTAAACATCCAATTATATGTCTGCCAGAACAAAATCATACGTCACGAACATACTCAACCAATAGAGAAACATTAGCCCATTTAAGCCAAAAGAGCCTTCATAAACAAAATAAATTAGGAAATAATCCTTTAAATTTAAGTTGCTCATGAAGTACACGACTAAACGATATCCTTACTTTAGAAGAGCTATCCCCCGACGCTTTCATTTTCAAGCTCAAATTAAGCAGTAAAAACAAAAGTTATACATTTTTCTAACATTAAAATGTTATACAAAATCAAAAGAAGATCAAAATTGGCATAATCCTTTAAAGCTTACTAAAAGTAGTTAATTAAAAATTTAAAAATCAAACTCAATAAGGAAGTTAACTTACTTGCCCGCAAAAATATAAAACGAAATGGCTGGAAATGCAACTGTATCCATTGATGGAATGTAAGAGTTGTTGTCGTAAAAAGTCTATTTAAGGTAGTTAAGTCTTAAATTGGTGAAGAAATATCTTGAAAGTTTCTTGGAGATAATATATTGAAAGTAGACTGGTACTAAAATAGCGCTTAAAGATAAACTTATGTTACTGTGAAAGACCGAAATTGGAGAATGTCGACTTTCACCGGAGAATGTCAACATTCACCAAATACGTCGGTGAAAGATCGAATATTGCATTATATTCTTGTACATTCGGACCCTCACCGGTATATGTCGACAATCACAGATATGCTCTGGTGTAGGTCGAAATTTTCGAAGATATACGTAAATTTATGTTTGGCATATTTGTTGAAAGCGATAATAACAAAAATGTGGTTTGCGGACCTTGTTAAAATTATTTCAAAGAACGATGTGTCTTTTTTACCGCTCGTCTACAATGTAAAAAGATAGGAAAGAGGTGCCTATTTTTCGTTCCGGCATAATGGAAGTGTAAGGAAAATAGGTTGCAATATATTAAGAATTTCGCCAATTATTCTTGGCACAAACTAAACAAATTGCGCCAAGATATATGTTTGAATTTCTCCGTAAATTTAGCACTAAATTTTACAAAATTTAATATCTAGACATAATTTGAGTCGTTGAATCGTAATATGTAAAACAATTGGCATGTTATTTCAGAAAAAGTCCGATTTTGTATCAAAATACTTATGTTAGAATAATGCTATATATAAATATAATATATATCCTAAGTCGCGCTTTTGAGGCATGAAAAAGCCAATTTGAAATTTTGTCAATCGGCCCAGTAGAACGGGAGATATAGAACTGTCCCAATTTTACTTCCTTGTACGAAGTAAAAAGGAAGTATTGTAATCGCGAAAAGTTTCAGGCAGCATAATTCAACGAAAATATCCATTTTGACCGCTATCGAATGCAATTTAACGATGTTTTTGCATCATATCTGTACGTAAGGACACAATAAAAGACTCTTTTCCTTCAAAAAAATTATAAAACTGCTTTAAAATTAATTCTGAAGAGAAAGTTTCGTGGCGTCTGTACGAACGTATGTACGTATCTCACATAACTCACAAACGAGTAGCCTCAGAATGTTGAAATTTTGTATATAGGACTGCTATAACATGTAGATGTGCACCTCGTATTTTGGTTGCAATCGGCTGCACCAAACGTATATAAATATATTTATACATATGTCCACTCTATTACCCGGCTCAGTGATCTCAGTTTCTCTACTCTTATATGTTTGTAAATTGTACATTTTTTGCTTTAAAAATGATTGAATTATGTTGTTTTTATCTTCCGGTTAAAGATTTTATGCCTTTAATAAATCTGTGTGCAATATTTTTAGAATTATCAGCAATTTTAAAGTTGTTTAATTGCCTCTAAGCCTGTTTTTAATGGCTGCCATTGATGTTTACATTTGAAACACGAGACTAGTGGATTTGTTGCCAATCTAGAGAAACTTAGCTTCGCAACAACAAAGATAACGCATTCATTTATTATTGCCAATTAAATGATGCTTAATTCTTTCTGGAATTTTTTCGAGGAAATAAGTGATAGAGATTTGCTTCGTAATTTTTAATATAGATATTTTGAGTTTATTTTTGCCTAATCGCGAAGTGAGAACTGAATTAATTAAATGAGAAATATTGAATCGTCTGTGAGAAACTGTTTCTTTTTTGTTTTGTTTGCTTAATTTCTTTTATACATCCTTCTAGCTTTATTATAGTATTTGAATAGAACATGTGGCAACGATTAGATAATTCTATTCTTAATATGATATAAATTTTGTGCATTCTGAGTTATAATATGAAAGAAATATAATACTGTTAAGTAAACCTATCGCCAGAGTGTGGCTATGGTAAACAAAGTGAATTTTAAAGAATGCATTTATTCTATTGTGGTTTATGCGCTGTCGGCGAAGTAGGTTTAATTCAACCTAATAAGTTTAAATAAAATGCAAGAAAAAATGCGTATAATTTAATATTCCGTACAAGGAAGTCATGTGGTGTACACATCAGATTTTTTATTTTGCGCAATGTACATACGTACAGACTTCACGAAAAAGTCTCTTGTGAATCCATTTTAAATCAGTTTTATAATTCGTTCAGGGGAAAAGAGTCCTTTATGTGCAGATATCATGCAAAAAAAGAAAAAAAAAAAAAAAAAAAAAAAACGCTAAATTGCATTCAGGTCAAAATGGCTAGGTTCTTTAAAATAAGGCACCCGGAATTTTTCATGATTACAATAATACTTCCCTTACTTCGTACAAGGAAGTAAAAAAATGTAGCTCTTCTCTTTACGATAATTTCATTTGCGTAATATGTTTAAGTAAATCCCTGTAAGTTTCAATAGAACGTTGTTTCCTATTATTCTCTAGGTTTTTTAGGGTAGGGAAACTAAACCGTAAAATGAGCCATAAAAACACTACGACTAAAAGAACTTTTATGTGTAGTAAAGGACACCGAGGGCAAAATATACTTACACATTTAGATACCGCATAATACTAAATTTCCTTTAATTCAAAATTTAAGCATTTCTGCAAATTGTAATTTGAAATTAATGCTGCGAAATGAATGCCTTTTTGATGAAACATATTTCTTTAGGAATTCTATTCCGAAAACTTAACATAAAAATCTGATGTGTACACCACATGACTTCCTTGTACGGAATATTAAATTATACGCATTTTTTCATTTCGTTTAAACTTATTGGATTGAATTAAAACTACTTCGCCCACAGCGCATAAACCACAATAGAATAAATGCATTCTTTAAAATTCACTCTAGTATTTGTTTACCATAGCGACACTCTGGCGCTAGATTCACTTAACAGTATTATATTTCGTTCATATTATAACTCATAATGCACAAAATTTATATCATTTAAAAAATAGAATTATCTGATCGTCCCCACATGTTCTATTCAAATATTATAATAAAGCTAGAATGATGTATAAAAGAAATTAAGCAAACAAAACAAAAAAGAACAGTTTTTCACAGACGATTGAATATTTCTCATTCAATTAATTCAGTTCTCACTTCGCGAGAAGGCAAAAATAAATAAAAACTCAAAATATCTATTTTGAAAATTACGAAGTAAATCTTAAGCACTTATTTCCTCGAAAAAATTCCAGAAAGAATTAAGCATGATTTAATTCGCAATAATAAATGAAGGCGTTATCTTTGTTGTTGCGAAGCTAAGTTTCTCTAGATTGGTAACAAATCCACTAGTCTGCTGTTTCAAATGTAAACAATCAATGGCAGCCATGAAAATAAAGGTTTAGCGGCAGTTAAACAACTTTAAAATTGTTGATAATACTAAAAATATTGCACACGGATTTACTAAAGGCATAAAATCCTTAACCGGAAGATAAAAACAACATAATTCAATCATTTTTAAAGCAAAAAATGTACAATTTACAAGTATATAAGATTAAAGGAACTGAGATCACTGAGCCGGGTAACAGAGTGGATATATATATAAATATATTTATATACGTTTGGTGCGGCCGATTGCTACCAAAATACGAGATGCACATCTACATGTTATAGCAGTCCTATATACAAAATTTCAACGTTCTGAGTCTACTCGTTTTTGAGTTATGCGAGATACGTACATACGTTCGTACAGACGCGACGAAAAATTATCTTCAGAATTCATTTTAAAGCAGTTTTATAATTTTTTTGAAGGGAAAGAGTATTTTATTCTGTCCTTACGTACAGATATGATGCAAAAACATCGTTAAATTGCATTCGATAGCGGTCAAAATGGATATTTTCGTTGAAATATGCTGTCTGAAACTTTTCGCGATTACAATACTTCCTTTTTACTTCGTACAAGGAAGTAAAAGCGTCCCAAACCAAGCTTCATTTATAATCATCAAAAAGGTTTCTTATCGATATCTAGAGTAGTTCTGACTGTTTGAGTATGAACATTTTTGACTAATTCTGCAATGGAATAAACTTTTTTAATGGACAGTTTTCTTCTGAGGGGCACAGAGAAAAATTCAGATTTTATATATTTTTACTAAAAGGTGTCACGTGGTCAAAACTGCAGTAATGTGAAAGCCTCCCTCGTTTGATTCAGTATTTAAAACTACAAAAAAGCGTTTAAGCGAAATTTAATCATGTACAGATAATTCTTTCAAAACATCTATTTAATTGTTTACTGCAAATTATATTTACATAAAATTTATTTACATATACAAATCAACGCTTGTATAATTGCACATTTAATTACGAAATAGTAAAATGTAAGTAATATATATATAACTGTAGATTTAGTACTTAAATGTCTGTGAAGTACATTTTGCTGTGGGCTTTATAAAAGTAAATGCTGTTTTAATCTGCCTACAGTCTATAATGTGTAACGTGTATACGAGCCAGTTTCCCTTAGAAAGTCCTCCACAAAGGCATCCCTCCCCTTAGGCAGATAGCCCTCGAGGCTTTGCCATAATCACACACATACATCTACAGTCTATATTGCTTATATCACATAGTACAATTTTATATAATATATATCCTCGATGAGAATTTTTGAAAGTAAATTTTACATTTAAAGTAATATTTACCTTTCCGTTGCATCCCAGTACCTAAAAAATAAAAGAAAACTAACTTTATTAATAAATCATGATTTTTTAACAATGTAACGTTTGCAACAAATATGTCAGATTTTCAACAAAAACAACATCTAACACTAATCAGCTAAAGTTTAAAAGTTGTAAATATGCTACTGCAAAACGTAAGTGATTATAAAATACGGCAATTAAGTACTTATGTTTGAAAATAAGTATTTTGCAAAGAAGTGTGCAGATCTATTTCAGTGTTATAAATCTGCACATTTTGTAGAGATATTATGTTATTTCGAAGCAGGAAAGATGAAAAAAAATGAGCATTGCCCTCTCGGGACTCGAACCACGGATCTCTCGAATATGCGTCGAGCGTGCTGACCCCTACACCACGGAAGCATGCTAAGAAGGCGGGAGAAATACCTTATATACTCCTCCTTTTAAAGTCCGACTGGGGATTAGGGAACCCAATCGCCAAATCCTGGTGGTGGAGATTCATCATCCACCACCGTTTTAGCTCGGGCGCCACTGTAGGGACATTAGCTTATTTCGAAGCAAGAGAGATGAAAAATGAGCAATGTCCTCTCGAAACTCGAACCACGGGGCTCTCGAATACGCTTCGAGCGTGCTGACCACTACATCTCGAAGGCTTGTTAACAAGGCAGAAGAAATACTTTATGTAAATTAGGATATTTAAACATAAACAGTTAATAACGGTGGTATGAAGTTAAATTATATATACCCTGCATCTACGTTACTTTATGTGTATATATGTAAACTTATACTGAGTAAAGAATGAAGTACGATAGTGAAACTTTCATGAAAGATAGAGGAATTTATGGCTATAAATATGCTGATAAACTGAAAAAGAGTTAAAAATATGCATGTAAACCTGTAACAGGTAAGCACAGATTAAGTTTATTTCAAATTAGCGAATAATGTAGTTACAGTATGTCACAAATGTTTTGATTAGAATTAATAATTTTTTGAAAACTATTGGCAAAAAATAAGACTATACTACCGCACTGCAGGCTAAGCAAAATTTAGAAGTTCTACGTATCCTTGAAAAGCAAATGCATAAAAACATTTCAATGTGAATGAAATCAGTTCTTTCTTTCCAAGCAACAACCAATTCGTAAACGACTTTTCTGTTGCCAAACCAGGAAACTGAAACTTTTGGCACTTCAGGTTAATACGTATGACGTCATGATTTAAATTTAATGTAATATAACAACTTTTTGTCAATATCAATAAGAGAATTAACCTGGGAATAACATATCGTGTCAGTTATACTAACCTGAAACAAAAACATTGCCAGCAGCAGTTATTAATTTAAAATACTGACGAGAAATTTTCGACGTACAATCACATGCTTTCTTCAATGTCAGAATATGAATTTATATAATAATAACATTAATGTTTGACAATGCTATTGTTATTCCGTATTTTGTAAAACTTACACATTATTGATTAACCCTTTCCGGCACGCTACTTTTTAAAGTTGGAGTTTTGATAAAAAAAAGGTAGGAAATTAATTAGGCCTAGAGTGGTACACAAGTAAAATTTTGTGAAGATAGCATTTATCGTTTATTTCTGCATGTGTGTCCAAAGTGGGCACACTGGTTGAATAAAGTTTCGAAAAGAGTGCTGAAACGAGCATTGTTGTCAATGAACTGACCGATGAGATGCGGAGAAATAGAGACTACAGACTCTCAGTTGTTCTAGATGATCGGTGAGCCCGGTCTGGGCACACTTAGGGTTCGCCGTTTGATTTTAGGCAAGATTTCAAGGTAAAAATTTAAAACTAATATAGACTAAGGAGATTAGCATACAGCCAAAAATAACATAGAAATTTCTTTCAAACAATTCCTCTTATACCCTAAAAAAATCTGGAAGATTTCCTTGAAAAATGAGGGTCTTAAAAAACTAAACATGGCTAAATTATATGGACTGGTTTGTGTTGAACTGCCATATACTATAAATAAAGAGGTTCAGAGTAACTTATAGTAACCTATATATACTTTTTCATTCAATTTTTCTGTGCGTACAGAAGGAAATTTTTAGGTGTGTCCAGACTGGACACACTGTGCCGCAAAGGGTTAACAAACAAACTCTTCTATTGGAAAGCGAGAAGTAGCAACATTTTTTTAAATAACTCATTTTTATCTCCAACTGTTGCCACTCGGAGAAATGAGTGCGACAATTAGCGTTTTAAGACTTTTTAATTAATATTTGAGCTGATTAAAATCGTTCGAAGATGATAATGGTCGAAATGGCTTTCCACGAATTTTTGGAATAGAAAATAGTATATTTAAAATTTGGAAACGATATTTTTATTTCATATTTTATACAACTTACGTTTTTTACTAAGAAACTCTAAGATTTGGAAACGAGCAGTGGCAACACTTTTCGAAGTAAAGCAGATTTTTATCTCCAGCTTCCGAGACTGTTGCCACTCGGAAAAATGAGGGCAAAAATTAGCGTTTTTCAGAATTTTAAATTAATATCTCTGCTAATTAAAGTCGTACGAAGATGATAATGGTCGAAATGGCTTCCCACGAGTTTTTGGAATCGGGAATAGTATAGTATATTTAAAATTTGGCAACGATATTTTTATTTTTTATTTTTTATAACTTGCAAAGTTTTTTAGTAAGAAACTTTAAGATTTGAAAACGAGCAGTGGCAACACTTTTCGAAGTAAAGCAGATTTTTATCTCCAGCTTCCGAGACTGTTGCCACTCGGAAAAATGAGGGCAAAAATTAGCGTTTTTCATAATTTTAAATTAATATCTCGGCTAATTAAAGTCGTACGAAGATGATAATGGTCGAAATGGCTTCCCACGAGTTTTTGGAATCGGGAATAGTATAGTATATTTAAAATTTGGCAACGATATTTTTATTTTTTATTTTTTATAACTTGCAAAGTTTTTTAGTAAGAAACTTTAAGATTTGAAAACGAGCAGTGGCAACACTTTTCGAAGTAAAGCAGATTTTTATCTCCAGCTTCCGAGACTGTTGCCACTCGGAAAAATGAGGGCAAAAATTAGCGTTTTTCATAATTTTAAATTAATATCTCGGCTAATTAAAGTCGTACGAAGCTGAGAATGGTCGAAATGGCTTCCCACGAATTTTTAGAATCCGGCGGGACTTCTCTCGAAACCCAACTCCTGCCGTCCTGGAGGAGATAATACCACAAACAACCAAACAGACGCGTATAGATTTTATATGGTATAGATATTAGAAACATAACTGGTGACAGAACTTCAATAAAACAAGCCAGCAATACAAAAGTATTCTTATAGACCTAACACATATTCTGTATCCTATATATGCTCTTACATCAGAAAGACAAATAAATACAACCAGGAACAATACAAGAAGTGCAAAATGTTTAAATCCCGAAATGTTAAAAATTCACCATTAAAATATTTTACCACTGGCAAAAATTTTATTAACCGATACTGAGTAACTAGACAAAATTATCATAGTTAGGCTTAATTAATAAAGTGCCATTTTGTTAAAAATGTGTTTTATGCTTTTTTATCGAGTATAAATTATTTTTAAATGAAAACCTAAACTTCTTAGTTAAATTTAAAAATAAGTTAAATATTCCAGCTGATTTTTAAAATACGAATCTCCCAATTGCTCCATATATCTAGAGTGCTACTGTATGTACTGTGTTTACTCTTCAAAAGGAATAAAGTCTTAATATTGAAATCATTAGCTCTAAGCAAGTATGTGCTACTTTTTTCACTTTTAACACTAAATGCTAATATGATCTGTTCTTAGAATATTATTACCAAAACTAGCGACAAAAATAACTTAAAAATTTGCATTACAAATAATATTTGCAGAAATCTTTTAGCTGGGAGCCATTCACTGCAATATCAAAAATCTTTGCAATCGGATGCACTCACGAAAAATACAATACAGTTTGACTTAGAATAGAATTTAAATCCACAAAAAATATTTAGCAAGTCAATAATGCTTGGTCTGTAAACGGAAAGCTGTAGTAACTAGTCTGCGGCAGACAGCCGCTAGTTTAGAATGTCAATTTCTCTAAACATTTTACTTGACATCTGACAGCCTAGATTGAAAATTTCTTTCAATGTTATTCGCAGTAACTCCCCAAGCAAGAGGTAGAGAATTCACTCATATGAAAAATGTAAAATGTTCGGGTTATAGTACAAAGGATTTCCTTGTGAGGCGTTCTCGGTAAGGCTAAATTTTAGACGTTAGCACAGAAAAGTCACATTTGATTGGAATATCGTATATCAGACTGCAAGTTATTTGTTCTTAACGACGCTTTGCTAATCGAGGCAAGTTTATAAAATACACTCTTAGACAAAAAAAAAAAAAAAAAAAAAAAAAAAAAAAAAAAAAAAAACACGCACCACGACGCACCAAGAAGATATAAATTAAATTAGACACATATTAATATGCATACAGGTTTCGACGGAAAATGCAAAATTTTACATTTAGGCTGCCAATGAATGAATGATCGTCGCTACAGCGCATCTGATCTGCGCAACTGGCAGGATATTTAAGAGGAGAAATTACGATTCCAGGTCACAAATTCTCCACGAATTTCATTCCGTATATGCTGGTAGACAGTAACTATACCTCGCATACAGGTGCGCGAACGATATGCGCAGATATCAGAATTTGAGAGAGGTCGTGTAGTGGGCTCAAGGAAGCCGGATGGTCTTATCGGCAAATAGCTCAACATTTGAGCAGGAGCGATGCCACTATTAGACGATGTTGGCAGGAATGGGTGAACTATGGCCGCACACAGCGTCAAGAAGGAAGCGGTAGGCCTAGAGAAACGACAGAACGTGAAGATCGAACAATCGTCAGAGCGGCACCCACAGCCCCAGATGCATCATTATCAACGATTGTACGTGCAACTAGTGCTTCAGTGACCGCAAGGACCATTCCATTCATAGACGGCTCACAGAAAGGGGGCTAAGGTCACGGCGCTCCTTGCGCCGACTACCATTGACCTCTGCACAATGTCAAGCCCGTTTGAAGTGGTGTCGGGCTCATTCGCACTGGAATGTCACTGACTGGAGTAGAATAATCTTCACAGTCATGAGCCCCGCTTTGAACTCAGCCCCGATGACTAGCGAAGGCGAGTCTGGAGACGCCCTGACAGCGGTGTGATACCAACCTACCTGCCTTCCAGCAGACAGGCCGACAACCAGGAGTGATGGTCTGAGGTGCCATTTCATTTGATAGTAGGAACCCTTTGGTTGGCATCCGTCGCAACTTTACAGCACAGCGATACGTCGACGAAGTTCTAAGGCCTGTCGTGTTGCCCTTCATGTCACGCCACCCTAGGCTTACATTTCAGAAAGATAATGCCCACGCCCACACTGCACATGTTTCTACTGCTTGCCTTAGTGCGTGCCGAACATTACCTTGGCCAGCAAGATCTCCGGATCTGTCTCCTATTGAGCACGTTTGGAGCATTATGGGCAGGGGTTTCCAACCAGCTCGGGATGTTGACGACCTAACGCACTTTGATAAAATTTGGCAAGATATTCCTTAGGAGGACATCCGCAACCTCTATCAATCGATGCCAAGCCAAGCCGAATAACTGCTTGCATAAGAGCCAGAGGTGGACAAACGCGTTACTGAATTTGTGAAGCTCTGTCACTTCAATAAATCATCCAATTTTCCTCAAACTGTAATCATTTGTTTTTCTGTACATGCGCATCACTTCTACCGATTTTCGTGCCATTCGCATAACTCCTTCTTGGTGCGTCGTTTTTTTTTGTCTAAGAGTGTATTTTCTCTTTCCTTTCTGTATGCCTTCGTGGTGTAGCAGTTAGCGCACTCCGCGCGTATTCAAGAGGTCCGGGTTCGAGTTCTGGGCAGGACGCTGCTCATGTTTCATGACTTCGACTTCTAAATAACCTAAAGTTTCTACAGTGGCGCCTAAACTAAAAGGTGGTGGATGATGATTCTTTACCACCAGGATTTGGCAACTGAGACCCCTAATTCCCATTTGGCTTTTTAAAGGGGAAGTATATATTTTCTCCCTCCTTTCTGCATGCCTTCGGGGTGTAACGGTAAGCACACTCGACGCGTGCTCCAAAGGTCCAGGTTCGAGTTCCGGCGAGGGCTTTGCACATTTTTCACGACTTCTGCTTCCAAATAACCTAATGTGTCTAGAAGTCGTATTAGTTTGACATTTACCTTTACATACTAGATTTGGAGAACGTTTTCAAGGAATCTTTGTAGTTTTCGTTTCAAATGTAAAATAAGAGTATGTAATTATTTTATTTAAAAGTAGAAGGCAGATTAGACGTAAACAAGATGTATTTCTTAATACAGTTATTGTTTAAATACAATAACTTTGCATTTAAACATTTTTATTCTGTTGTAAACTGTAATTTGTTTTCATAATTTAAGGAATCTTATTCAATAAGAAAGATAATTATGCAAATTTTGGCTACGGGTTTCGGTAGTGTCTTTTTACAATACGTTTTCCTACTTTACTAACATGTGACTATGACGGTTTCCTGTGTGCTCTAAGCAAGTGGTGTCAAATTCAACTTGCCTGTGGGACGTACACACGACCTGCAAACATCTGACGGGCCAGAATTCTTTTTTAACAAAATGAAATATTTTTATTTAACAAAATAAATAAAAATTTAAAAGCTTTCAGATTTTATATTGCGCCCTAAGAAGCCAATTTTCGTAATGTTTTGTGTGCTACCTTTATTTATTAAATATCACGTTCTTCGCACTTAAACCGCATAAAATTCAATTCAACAGCAATATCATAAAATATTTAAAAACAGCATATCTTTAGAATTTAGTGGTCGTACGGTTTTGCAGGGCTGACTTCACAATATGCCTATCCTCTCTGGCGTTAGTCAAGGGAGGGTGTTAAGATCCTGCATGCCGTTCAGTATGATCCTCAGCAATCCATTGTTTCTATATTCGCATGGCCCACCAGCGGCCGAGCGGTAAAGTCGCTGATCACTGGTAGTTCGGTCCGAGGTTCAAATCCCACGAACGGGCTGGCTGCATGGGCGTTTTCGTGGTTTTCCTCATGTGTAACGTGTATACGAGCCAGTTTCCCTTAGAAAGCCCTCCACGAAGGCATCCCTCCTCTTAGGCAGATAGCCCTAGTGTGCTTTGCCATAATTAAATACACCAACACCAACAATGTTCGCATGACAGCAGTTGGTTATCGACCAGTGCCGACTGGCGATATCACGAAACTATAATCTATAGTTTCGGTAGGCAACGATCCTGCCTCTACCGAATTTCGAAACTTGCTGTTAAACATCTCCTCTTCTTATTCGAGGCATAACGCGATATTCTGAGTAAACTCCCGACCTCACAAAGCACTTTACGAAATCGGCTACACAACTTTTCTTTTATGCAGTGCTTCAGATACCTTTCCCCCCTCCTGCGTCGTCTAAATGCGTTGAAATACTAATCATATGCTTATCCAAACTTCTACCTTTCATGCGATTTTGACGTTCGTCAGATCATTCCTTCCTCGTGTTGCAATTTTAATGGCCATCAGTGCATTTGCAAGAAATACGGGTACTCACGTATTAACGCAACCAGGCCAAAATTCGCATAAATTGCGAATTTACGGCAACCCTACGTATTATACGTAGTTTTGTAAAAAGAGCATTTGGACATTCACACAATTTTCCTGCATTTTCGTGCAAATTTTTGTAATTTATGAGAAAATAGCAGTGTACATGGATAAAGTCAAGAGTGTGCGCAATGCCATTTTTGTGCAATTCTGAGATGTTTTTTAAGTAAAAATAAGTCGATGTGTACATGGTTATGGCGAATACGGTTTTCAATCAGTGCTAAAAGCAATAGCCAAAAGATTTCCGCCGAAAAAAATAGTTCTGCAACTTATTCAAATTCGAAATCGGAAGGGTTTAATTGCTATTTTATATTTTAAAACAAAATAATATAAAAAACTGTATTAAAAATTATCTGTAATTAATAAGTGTACATTTTCTTTCTATTCATACTTTTTTACTCAAACTTACAAATAGCGCCAACCTGGTTGCGATAATACGTAAGTACCGAAATACGTTATAGGACATGTTCTAGAGCCGCGTGCTAGAAAAATGAAACAGATCTCTATTGCTTTCAAAAATAGATTTGTTTTAGAAAGTGAAAAATTTGAGTCACTGTTGTGGGTCTTAAGTGAATCTTGTAGCTTCTGTTCGAGTAAGCTAAATTGTTTGAAGTCAAAAGAGGTGACTCCTATGGATTTGGATTTTTGGCGGCCCTGTTCCGGGAACTTAAGCCCACTACAGGTCCACTCCCCCTTTGGGCACGTCGTAGAGGTTCAACCTCCACTATTACCCTCCAGGAGAGCAGCGCACCACCTGGGGACAGGCCCCAGGCAGCACCGGTCGTCTAATGCTCCTACCAGTCGCTTGGACGAGCCTGTCGCAGCGGGACATTACCCAGCGACCCCGGGGGAGACCCCCGGGTTACTAGAACCACGCCGCGCTAGGACGTGCCAGACTCCTGGGCCGGCCAATAAGTGACCTTTCCCAGAGCCTTCAGAACCACCAAGTTCATAAATTTTATACCCCCGTGGCCGAGACTGCCTAGGTACAGATCCTAGCCAGTAGCTTCGCAGAGTTCTCTACGTCGACACCCGGGGGGGAGAGGTGACTCCTAACAGGACTTTGACTACTAACTTTGACTACCCTTTGACTGCTAACGGGACATATATGTCACACTAAAATTTAACCTTGCAGCACGCGCGTATGCGCAAAATTTACTACAAATTCAGTTTTTAATGCACATTTTTCGCATATCGAAGCTGAGACAACTGAAGGTCATTTCTATTCGTCCTTTCTACCCTTCCCCACGTCATGGAATGTGCCAACAGGAAGTCATTTGACTTTTTTTTAATTGGGCTTTTGTGTGGCAGCTTTTTCGTAAAATTTACGATACGCCCGTGGTCGTGGGTGAAAATTCCAAAAATATTTTTTTCTCAAATATTTTGTAATTTTGTGTTATTAATTGCCGCGTATTATTTTAATTTGAATACATTTGGCAATTTTATATCGGTTTTCATGGTAAACAAATATGTGCAACCAGCTGATTTTGCTCGGATTCTTCAAGAATTATCTGATGAAGAAAAGGAAGACAAGGAAACCTTTGGATGGGAGAAAAATAGAGATCTCCACTCCTTATTTTATTTTATTTCTTAGAAATAAATAAAAATATTAAAGTTAGTTTAAAATGCGTTTTTGTAACCAGTAAGAAGTAAATTTCCTTGCAGAAGTAAGTAATGCTAAACTTACTTTTTTCCTACCAAGGTGTTTTCCTTTTTTATTGTCTATACTTGAATTTGATGAATATTAAAATTAGCTTCGATTTTAAAATATAATTATTAATTATAAATTTAAAATTTTCTGTAATGAAATGCATCATTGCATTTCCATCTCACTAACATAAGAACTTAAAAAAAATAATTTACTTATATGTGAATGCGATATCATTTGTATTTTACAATAATAAGATTAATATTTTATTTCGTAACAAATTTATTATCAATATTCACTCATTTCTGTCTGTCTTCATCAGCCAGAGCATTTCATAAGTGAAATAAAGTCTTATTTTGGTCTTAAAAGGAACAGCATATTTATTTTTACAATTTCCATTTTTGTTTGAAACATGTTACTTATTTTTTACATAAAAATATAACAAAATTTTAAGAAATAAAGCTTACGCAACGCTCATCCAGGAACACTCCAAGTAACGACGTTTTTAGCTCGACTCGTTGTTGCCACACGGAAAATCTTAATAACTATTGAAAACATCACATTATGTTGTCACTTAGGAAATCTTAATAATTATATAGAAACATTAAATTATGCTCCACTACAGAATCATCATTCAAACCCTTTTTAGTTTGGGCGCCACTGTAGAGACATTAGGAGTTTTTTTAAAGCAGGAAACGTGAAAAATGAGCAACGCCTTTCCCGGGATTCGAACCGCGGACCTCTGGAATACGCGCCCAGCGGGCAGACCACTACACCACGAAGGCACGCTAGAAAGCGGAAGAAATACCTTATAAAGTTATCACTTAAAAATTAACAAGAATAAGAAATAATTTTATGTATTATTTTTAGAATGGATTAACCCTAAAATAAACATTAATGTATCGGATCGTGAGTTATATCAGTTTAAAATTGAACGTGAGTGAAATATAAGTGTACACAGTTGATTACAATTGATCATGAGAAGTATAAGTGTACACAGTTGATTACAATTGATCATGAGTGAAATATAAGTGTACACAGTTGATTACAATTGATCATCAGAAGTATAAGTGTACACAGTTGATTACAATTGATCAAGAGTGAAATATAAGGGCGCATAGTTAATTACGATTGATAATGTGCGAAGTATAAGTGTCAGATAAAGTTTTAAGAGTACATAATTTTTTTTTATTTAAATATAAAAATTAGTTTAATGAAAAATTTTAAATATTTCTATTAAAATTCTTGGTCCTCAAACCTCTGTTTGTTTCCAGTGGTTTAAACTGTTTAGTACAAGTAAAGAAAGAGCGAGACAAAATATAAGAGATTTTAGAAAGATGGGTAAGGTTACGTGAGTCGTACCTCCAAGAAAACATAGACATAAATCGTTGGATCTGTAAAAAAAAAAAAAAAAATTATGTGGAATAATGATCTCTTGTAATGCCTTTACTGATATTTATTACCATAAAATTCCCTGCAATTTCTTTTGGATAAAATTAATAAAATTTATGGACACGAAATAAATACAACTTTTCTAAATCGTACCAACTATAGTTTAATTCGTACTACATTTAAAATTAGACAGTTATTATAAATCTTTCTTTTTCTCAATTAATTTTATTTATAGAATTTATTGTCGCCCAAATGTGGTTAGGGGAGCTTACTACAGTACTGCCTGAGTTCGAATCCCGGAGAAGACATGGATGTTTGTAAATGTGTAGTGTCGGGGCGGCATGGCGGCAACTCTAAATATGCATCGAGCCGAAAGTCCTCTCGTGTGGACTGGTGGAAGGGGGAGGGCTGGAAGACACCCGGACCCTCCCGGGTGTTCTCCATCAATTCGGGGGTGGAAAATTAGAAGTCCCAATTCTCTTCGGGAGTACGCTCTGGCAACCGCTGTTCCATGTAATACTGTACGCTGCAACAGCTACATACAATTTATTAAAACAATCATTTTTAATCATTAGATATTTTTCCATTAAGGTATAACTTAAGCTGTGGTATGACTTGAGCTAACATACCCCATAATCTTGTGGGATTCCACCCTTTTATCTAACAGGTGTAGGAACCTAGTGAACAGCTAAGCGATTAATTGCTTTAGTTCAGGAATATTTTATAAGATATTTCTCCCGCCTTTTTGGCATGCCTTCTTGGGGGGGGGGGTCAGCACGCTCAGCGCGTAATTGAGAGGCCCGTTGTTTGATTCCCGACGAAGTCGTTGCCTATCTTTCATCTTGCCTGCTTCCAAAAGAATACGTAATGTCTCTACAGTGGCGCCCGAACTAAAAGGGCGTTGGATGACGATTCTCCTCCCTCAGGATTTCGCGATTGGGTCGCCTAAATAAAACTCAGTCGCCCTTTAAAAGGGGGAGTATATAAGATATTTCTCCCGCCTTCTTGGCATGCCTTCGTGGTGTGGTCGTCTGCATGCTCAGCGCGTAACTGAGAGGTCCGTGGTTCGATTGCCGGCGAAGTCGTTGCATATTTGTCATCTTGCCTGCTTCCAAAAAATACCTAATGTCTCTACAACGTAAATTCAAGAAGGGTTAATTATCCTTCATTTCTCAAAATACGAATTAAAACAGTCGGCCCCTTTCTCAGGGCGTACAACAAAGCCTCCACTTAGGCTTGAACTCAAAGTAATAAGAAATAAGACTCAACTAAGAAGCTATAATTGAAGCTATCGAAATTCTAAGTAGTTGGCCCCTAAATGTCGAATAAGTTAGCGAAGCTATCAAGGGTCTGAAATACTGCCAAGCGTAGTAAAAGCTTAGAGAGAGACGTAGCCAAAAGGTAAAGCGCGCTAGTCAGAAACTCTGAGGCTGTCTTTCGAAGTCAGTGGAACTTCGACTTAAATACCACTCGTACTCATTTGCATTAGACGCGATTATAAAAACATATTCTGGTAGGAAATTGTAAGCTGAAATTAGAAAGGACAGGAAAGTAGCTTTAACTAAAATTAACCGCTAGAAACTGAGGATAAACTTTACAATATTAAGAAAGAAAAACTTACCGTAGCAGAAAACTGATAAAAATCACATAAAACGCATTGAGCCTGAAAAGAAACAAAATAAAAATTAAAAATCCAATGCATGTTTCATTACTTTAATTTAAAAAAAAAATTGCTTATATTATATTTAGCTTTTCTTAAAAGTGTAGCGAAAAATGACGCTTTTCCTTTGCTTGCCAAATATTGAAAATGCAGGGATGAGGGCCGGGTACAGTTACAGCTACATATAGCATTAATTACAGTTATTCAGTTATGACGCCCATCATTGTTATACAGGGACCAGACAAAAATGTCTTCAAATGTTTGTCAAGCTTGGCGATTATTTACATATGTAAAAAATTTGTAACAACATATTGAATCAAACTTCAACTATCTGACCAACCAGCTCTCCATCTTTATTAAAAATCTAGTTTTGCGTAATTGGTTACAAGAACATTTTCAAAATTATCTAAAATATATTGCTTCTTCTGATTGCGCAATTCACAAGTGCACATCAGTATCGCCACTGAGGGAGGGGTTTCAGAAATGGGCCAGTGAGCTTCTACTGCTCTTGTGACGCTGAATCTTTGAAATTGTGCATATGAGCGAATACTATTGTTCATTTTTTTATTTTGCATTTGTTTCACTGTTATATATGTATTGTGTATAAATGCTGCGATTATTTTAGTAGAAAACTCGTAGTGCTTTCATTTTATAAGTTTATTTAATCGTCATCATTTCACTTTCGCTTTTCACTCACTGATATTCGTATTAAATTTCGTGGAAAATAAATTTTTGTATCGAGAAAATGAATCAGGCTACAAATAGCCTCGAATATTATGCGTTTACTAGCGCCTTTGGATTAAGAGAATAAAAGTGCATAATATTTTTATTGAGCTGAGAATAACTAGAAGTGTTACAATGAATCATCTAATATTGTCACATCTCAATGCTTGTATTCGTTTGATTTTGAAAGTGTAAGATTTAATATACATATAATGAATGATTTGATTATAATCCCTGTTAACATTAAAATTTCTATATGAATAAATTAAATATATTCGTTGAGAACAAGATAAATTCATTCTGCTTGAAGAGTATTTCTTGTGCAGGAAATATATGTAAGAGTGAACAGTTATTAGTGTGAAATTCAACGGGCTAAATATGTAGGAATGCAAATTAGCAAACCTCACTTTGAATAAAACTGTGCATTGGCAACATTTTTCATATAGACTATAATAAAAAGTGCTAAACCTTCTAATTATTTACACATATAATTATGCTTATATTTGATCTAACTTCACACTAAAAATTTTCACAACACATGCACGCTGCTTTAATTATTTTGTACAGGAAATTGCGTGAGAAAACATTTTTCACTAGCGCGGCAAAGGTCATGTGCAATGACGGAAATATTACTGGAAGCCCGTTGGACCATTCTAGAAGCCAATCCCTCGGTAGCGATACAGCTGTGCACATACGAAATATGCTGGCGGGGATATTTCACGTGCAGTAACAGAAATGTGTCACTATATTGAGCAGGTGTTCCGTCATACTAGTGTCACAGAGTGCGGTGAACTTATAAGGTATTTCTCCCGCCTTCTTAGCATGCCTTCGTGGTGTGGTTGTCTGCATGCTGGGCTCGTATTCCAGAGGTCCGTGGTTCGATTCCTGGCGAAGTCGTGGCTCATTTTTCATCTCTCTTGCTTCCAAATAACATAATGTCTCTAAAAACTAGCAAAATGTGTTCCCTAACTCAGCAAAATGGCAGATATGAGATATTTGGGTCGATCGGATGCCTTATTAGAATACCGCTTGCATACCAGATGTTAAAACACCATTGAATGCTGATGAGGATTCATAATCACCTGTAGTATGGGAATTGTCTAGTGTCCAAATATACTTGTTACGCTTTGATATTCGAAAAATGAGAGTATATTGCAATACATTCCACTTGCGGCTATTTGCGCTAGGATTGCCTTTATATGCAATCCTGAGAGGATAGACTACATATTATGTAATCAGTGACACCAATGAGAGTTCTCTTCATTTAGAATGAATGGACTGTGTATCACAATGAGTTTTACAACTGACACTCCCTTCTGCTGCAGCCAGTCATTGAACTCTCCTGTATCACCTGTAAATGGCATCCTATTAAAATTTCCTCTCCCTGTATTTGGCTGTTCCACTGCCTATATTTGCATTTGGGTCTACATAGCCAGTTTCATATACTTGCCAGTTAGTCTTAAGAGGCTAAAGATTCATATATAGGTCAATTGTCTGATAATATTTTAACTGCAGTCAACATTTTATACATTAATTATTTATAATTCAACAGGCATAGAAACATGTATTTGGATTATTTTTATGCATAGCTTTGTAATGCTTCTCCCTTTATACTAAGTGCTGAGGAACTTAAGCGAATAATCACGTAAGTCCAGAAACAAAAACGTAAGCTCAAGAAGGGTTAATTACCTTTTACTTGCTCCAATAAAGATTAACAGATGGCCCCTTGCTCAGGGCGTACAATAAAAGCCTCACTTGGGCTTAAACTGTAAATGTAAGAGATAAAAACTTAACTAATGACTAACTAAAGGCATTTAACCGAAGCTAATACAATTCTACACTAGTTGGCCATTAATATTAACTTAGGCAGCAAAGCTATCAAAAGGCAATAAATACGGCTGACCGTAGTAACAGTTAGAGGGACATAGCCAAAAGGCAAACGCGTGCTATTCAGAAAATTTAATTCTGTCTAGCGAAGTCAGTGAACTTTGACTTAAATACTACTATACTTTCATTTGCATTTTACACGATTCTAAAAGCTCATTCTGGTAAGGAATTGTAATTTGAAGCTAGAAGAGACAGGAAAGTGTCATAAACTTAAAATAACTGTTATAAAATTGGGATATATCTTACAATTTAATTACTGAAATAAATGAAATATACGAGGGCTATCCAGAAAGTAGATTACGTTTTGGAATAAAAAAATAAACAAAGTATAGGAAACAAATTTTATTATATACAGATGAAAGCCACACTCAAATACTACTTTTCTACATAGTCACCATACAAATTAAGGCATTTATCGTAGCGATGTACGAGCTTGGAAATTCCTTCGTCGAAAAATTCGGCCGCCTGCGCCTTCAACCACTTCGTTACCTCTTCTTGCATCTCTTGGAATCCATCTTGCACAAAACTTGTGGTAACCAAGCTTTTCGCTGATGATTTCGTGCAACAAACTTCGCGAAATTTGTGGAAAACTCAAAGAAAGTTCCGTCATTGTGAAATTTCGATTTTCACGGACTTTAGCATCGACTTTTTCGAGAAGTTCGGCGGTCACTATGCTGGGTCTCCCACTTCGATCTTCGTCGTGAACATTGGTTCGGCCATTTTGAAATCTTATGACCCACTGACGCACTCCACCTTCAGTGATAATGTTGTCCCCATACACTTCACGAAGCTGCCGATAGATTTCTATCGGTTTACAGTTTTTTGCAGTCAGAAACCTTATTACTGAGCGCACCTCGCAGCTCGCGGGATTTTCAATTAACGCAGACATTTCAAACCGTCACAGTATCTGAACGGAGCACAGCACGAACCTCTCACTAGCACGGCTAGATGCAGACTGAGCTGCGCAACGCTCTGACCCCAAGATGGCCGCGCTAGCCCCGCCCCTAGCGGACACAGACGGAAACGTAATCTACTTTCTGGATAGCCCTCGTATGTTAATGTATAGAGATATTAGGTTAATTGGAAGCAGGAGACTTTTAAAATGAGTAACGTCTTCCCCGGGAATCGAACCACGAACCTCTGGATGCGCGCCCAGTGTGCAGACCACCACACCACGAAGGCATGCTAAGAAGGCGGGAGAAATACCTTATATACTCCCTCTTTTGAAGGGGGACTGGCGTTTTTAGGGGATCCAATCGCCAAATTCTGGGTGTGGAGATTCGTCATCCACCAACCTTTTTAGTTCGGGCGCCATTGTAGAGACATTAGCCCTGAGGCCCCTGAGGCCTGAGGTTGACTCAGGCGAACGCCTGGGAAGTACTCGTTAGTATCTGTACCTAGGCAGTCTGAACCACAGGGGCCTAATAACAGACTTCACAGAAGGCCTGAGGGCTCTCGGGACAGAGTAAGGCTCGGCAGGGACCGCACTGGTGCTGTCTTGTCTGCCCTTGCTCTGTGGGGTCGCAACATTGTGGATTGATCCACGGGCGGGTCGGCATGAATTCCGATAGGAGCCTATAAGGTCGCATTAGGACGGAAGCAGTCTCGTTCCATCAGCGTTGTAGAGCCATTAGGTTAAATGGAAGCAGAAGACTTGAAAAATGAGCAACGCCTTCGCCGGGAATCGAACCACGGACCTCTGGATACCAGCCTAGCATGCAGACCACCACACCACGAAGGCATGCTTAAGAAGGCGGGAGAAATACCTTATAAAAGAAACAGCTACTTGAATGTTAATTTAATCAATGTATCCTCTAAATGTGTAATACTATTTCCTTCTTTACACATATTTATGAATTAAAATTCTAGTGAATAGAACATTATATGACAATACTTAAATAAACACTTAAGAATTCCTATACTTACAGCTACGAATTGATCTCTTGAATTGAAGCAAAATTTCAGAAGAGGCTAGGAAAAAATAAATTTGCATATAAACAAATCGTAATTTACATAACTATATGCAGAAAGTGGCAAATAAATTTTCAACAATGTGTTAAATACTAACATCATTCTTTCATAGGATACACGAAAAACAGAACAAAAGAAAAAGAAATAATAGAGTAAAATAGCAATATAATCATTGCAAACATCATCTTAATCATCTGTAACGTTAAAGAATACAGTTAAAACAGTTAAAAATAATTTTTGCAATTAAAATAAGAGTAAAAGAGAGAATTTACATTTAAAAAAAATGGCGTAAATTAGATTTAGTAGTTACGTAGAAAAAAAAAAAAAAAGCAATTCTGCCGGCGTGCAAGAAGACAAATTTTTCGGTGCACTAAACTGAAAGTTTATTTTTGGTGAAGCAAGTGACAAGTGACGGAGTGAGAGAGGATGTAAAGAACTCTTTTATTTACTTTAAATAAACGTTGAACCCAAGGCACCACTGCTGCTTGCAGCTCAGCCAGTATTTATGGCTTAAATCAAAATCAATGAATTTGACTTGATTAATAAACGTAAATTAGCTCTATGGCTGTATAGACAGATAAACGCGCAAGTTGGATCTGATTTTAAAGTCGGCGTGATAAGCCTAAAGGCAGTAATAACGCAATGCCACAGTATAATACTGTCAGGAGAATCAATCAGCAGCGTGGCCTTTATCAGGCGGAACATACCCTGATTCTACCTTCTAAAAACCTTCCTTTAAATACCATCTCTTTCTACCTCATTTGGATACACGCGAGTTAGAAATTATATTCTAGAAGGAAAATGGGAAACAAGAAGAAAAGGAAAAAAAAAAAAAAAAAAAAAAAAAACTTGCATAAAATAACTGATTAGAAACTAAATGAAGTCTTACACATTTAAATCACGTTTGCTTTTCAAAGTGGAATTTTAAAATGCGAATAACATTTTAAAATTAATAGGCAAAAATCCATTCCTTTAAGAATCTGATCCTTACACATCATTTCCTTGTACGGAATATTACGCTAAAACTCATACATTACGCAAAAACTTAAGGGGACTCATACACCTTAAAACCCATAAGATCTTCGAATATGTGACTGTTGCAAGAATTGGGATAACTTATTTATTTTAAAAGCACTTACTTCCAACTTTTTACACCTGAATACATAATACAGCTGTTTTTTATAATAGTAATCAGAAAGTTTGTGTTGCCACAAATATTTTTATAATTTAATCCACTTTGTGACAAAATTTTTCATCATGTTTCCACCTTGCGCGCACAGTTTAAAACATTCTGTTCCGTAATTTATTTCCATATTTAATATATAGATTTTATAACATTTGGAAACTACTGTAAACTAAAGATACTGAGAATTTCATGTTAAATTTTTATTTAATTTGGAGTTGAGTTTATAAAATGTACTTTTTTAAAAAAAATCTGTAATGTTTTCGTGCATAAAATTTTTTAATATTCTAATATTCATCACATTTTTGGTTCAGTTAGTAAATAGTGCCCATATAAAGAATTCCATCAAATTTCAAGTATGTACCGTTAGCCATTTTTAAAATATCATGCGCGCAAGGTAGAAACATGACGAAACATTTTGTCACAAAGCAGATTGAATTACAAAAATATATATGGCAACACAAACTTTCTAGTTACTAGTTTCTAAAGCAGCTATATTATGTGGTCAGTTGTAAAAAGTTTGAAGTAATTGCTTTTAAAATAAATAAACTATTTCAATTCTTGCAACAGTCTTATGATTCTAAGAATCATCTAAGAATCATAATCTATTCTAAGAATCATAAGGGCTTTAAAGTGTATGAGCCCCCTTATTTTCTCGAATTTCATTAGAGATACATTTTCTCAATCAATAATTCGGTTCTCACTTCGCAGCAAGGTAAAAATACATAAAAACTCAAAATAGCTTCATTAAAATTGGAAGATATAGAAAAACATAAAACACAGAATGCAGTTAAAACAATTTAAAAAAAAGCAATTTTTACGATTAAAATTAGAGTTTCTATCCAGAAACAAGCAATTCGGCCTGCAGAATAGAAGGCAGATTTTTCAGTACGCAAAACTAAAAGTTTACTTTTCGTCCTACTCGGCAAAAAACACTGAAGGTGCAGAAAGACTTAATTCACTATTCTGCTAAGTTTAAAATCTGAACAAATATGGCTGCTATGGTTAAAAACAATTAGGCTTACCGCACTTAAGCAACTTTTAAATTGTTGTGCGAATTAACTAAAGGCACAAAGACCTATCGGAAGATAAGAACAACATAATTCAATCATTTTTAAAGCAAAAATTGCACAATATACCAACATATAAGAATAAAAAAATCTGATGTGTACACCACATGACTTCCTTGTACGGAATATTAAATTATACGCATTTTTTCTTGTATTTTATTTAAACTTATCAGATTGAATTAAATATACTTCGCCGACAGCGCATAAACCACAATAGAATAATTGCATTCTTTAAAATTTACTTTGTTTACCATAGCGACACTCTGGCGCTAGGTTTACTTAACAGTATTATATTTTGTTCATATTATAACTCAGAATGCACAAAATTTATATCATTTAAAGAATTATCTAATCGTTGCCACATGTTCTATTCAAATATTATAATAAAGCTAGAAATATGTATAAAAGAAATTAAGCAAACAAAACAAAAAAGAAACAGTTTTCACAGACGATTCAGTATTTCTCACTCAATTAATTCAGTTCTCACTTCGCGACAAGGCAAAAATACATAAAAACTCAAAACATCTGTATTAAAAATTACGAAGTAAATCTTAAACGCTTATTTCCTCGAAAAAATTCCAGAAAGGATTAAGCATGATTTAAATAATAAATGAAGGCGTTATCTTTGTTGTTGCGAAGCTACGTTTCTCTAGATTGGCAACAAATCCGCTACTCAGCTATTGCAAATGTAAACAAGAAAATTTGCCGCGATCAAATTACGCTTAGCGGCACTAACAATTTTAAAATTGTTGATAATTCTAAAAGTATTGCATACAGATTTACTAAAGGCATAAAACCCTTAACCGGATGATAGAAACAACATAATTCAACCATTTTTAAAGCAAAAAATGTACAATTTACAAACATATAAGAGTAAAGAAACTGAGATCACTGAGCCAGGTAACAGAGTGGATATATTTATAAATATATTTATATATGTTTGGTGCGGCCGATTGCAACCAAAATACGAGGTACATATCTGCATGTTATAGTAGTCTTATATACAAAATTTCTACGTTCTGAGGCTACTCGTTTTTGAGTTAATGCATGATACGTACGTACATACGTCCGTACATACGTTCGTACAGACGCCACGAAAAATTCTCTTCAGAATTCATTTTAAAGCAGTTTTTTATTTTTTTGGAGGTAAAGAGTCTTTTATTCTGTCCTTACGTACAGATATCACTAAAAAACATCGTTTAATTGCATTCGAAAGCGGTCAAAGTGGATATTTTCTTTGAAATATGTTGCCTGAAGCTTTTCGCGATTACAATACTTCCATTTTTCTTCGTACATGGAAGGAAAAAACGGAGCTCATTGCGCCGAGTAACAGTGTGCGACCGATTGCAACCAAAAAGGGAAGTGTACAAATGGATGTTATAGTAGTCTTATATATAAAATTTCAACTTTGTGAGGCTACTCGTTTTTTGAGTTATGCGAGATATATACATACGTACAAATGCTACGAAAACTACTCTTATGAATCCATTTTAAATCAGTTTTATAATTCGTTTGGGGAAAAAGAGTCCTTTATTCTATTCTTACGTACAGATGTCACGCAAAACATCGTTAAACAGCATTCGCTAGACGTCAAAATGTGTATTTTCGTTGAAATATGAAATCCAGAATTTTACCCGATTACAATACTTCTTTTACTTTGTACAAGGAAGTAAAAAGACGTATATTTTGGAAAATTTAAACTCAGATTTGTAATTGTAAATAAATTACGCTTTTAACATGTTGGCACAGTAAAAGGCTTTGAGAAGTGAAATAAATATTTATAAAAATACTTGACAAAAGCTATTTAGAGAAAAAAGATGGTTTAGAAATGTTTTTTTAACACTTAATGGAAAGGAATTGCGTAATATAAACGCAGTTAGCTGAATAATAGATTAACGCGTAAATTTAATTAAATTTGTTGATAACACCAAGGAAAAATTAATTAAGTTTTAAATAAAAACTGGTGGTAGTACGAAGGAACGTTGGTTATTAATAAATTTCTAAGTTCTCTGAAATTGAAAAAATTGTCTTGATTAGGAAATAATTAATTCATTTGTAATTTGTTTGCTTCAAATATCGTAGAATAGATCCAAACTAAACTGCGCACCGAGTCAAACATAAAAAGTGTTATGAATATTGAAGTTGTCATAAAACAAAACTTCTTCCTAAAAGAACAGCACAACTGCCATTTCATGAAAACATATGCAAATGAATTTTGTGTTTGAAATCCGTTTAGAGTAATAGATCCAAGTTGCGATTTTCAGTAGTTTATTATCATTTTCTTTCACTAACAAATAACTGATGTCGAAGACAACTTTCCTTTTTTTCTCCTCAGCATTAAAACAGGAAATCTTCACGACGAAAATTAATTATCGGTGTCTACCTGTTTTAATTACGAGAGCTTCAAACAAGAAAAATAAAAATGAATATAAATGAGTAGGTAATGAAGCAGAAGCAGCGTGAATAAGTTATGAAACTAAACGAAGAATAATAAAGACCAAATAAGAATGTTTGTAAAGTTTTTATGAATAAACAAAAGAATAAAGCAAGATCTAGCTTTATGTGTAGATTCAGGTAATGTAAAACTTAAAATAATTTAGAAAATTTGCCGAATGGGGTAAAATGTTTGGATGTCGGAAATTATCTCGAAAATAGTACTCGTAGATCTAATTATAAATTAAATTCTGCGTTATGTCCTTAATAACTAAATGCAAGAGATTGGCAGTTTAAATGTTCACTCTGTTGTATAGTAATAAAAGAAATTAACTGGATTTTCTAGACGCATTTCACATTTAAAAAAATCTTTCTGTTCTAGTTAACGATCCTAATTCCAATTCAGCTTTGCCTTGGGGCTTTAAAGAAATTATGTTTTAGTTCTAGTTTCATCAACAGATGGCGCCACTTGCTTATTCTTGTCCAGGCTTTTTTATCTTATCATTATTTCCTATCTTGTTCATTTGCGGTTTTGCAGCTTATGATGGTGGTTCGATAAAACCATCGAAACTAATCATGTGAAAAAATTTTGAAAATATAACGTTGATTTTTGTTGTTTGACTTCTGAATTAGTGTTTGTTCGACGTGTTATTGTGTCTTAATTAAATTAACTGTGTTCATTTAAATCAATTTTTATTTTCTAATTGTAATTATAAAAACTAGTCCTCATCATGAGATTAAAAAAAATAAAAATCTGAAAGCTTTCAGTTTTTTATTACGCCCGAAGTGGCGTTTTTTTAACGTTTTGTGTGTTACCTTATTAAATATTATGTTCTTCGTACTTAAACCATAAAAAATATTTCAACAACAATATCGCAAAATAATTTAAAAACACCATATCTTTAGAATTTCCGATACACAGTCTCGCGCTCTGGAGGTAAAAACGTTTTTTTCTTTTCGTGCAGTGTTGCCATCGCTCGCTTTGGAATTGTTAACCTTCATAATAAAAAATTCGTTAAAATGTAAGAAAATATGGAATCGATAATAAAACAAATTCGAAATTTGTTCTTACAGATGCCCATATCCGAGTGAGGGACTAGTTTATTCAGAATTGGATGTTTCTAGATACTGTTGTTTTTCACAGCGCGAGAAACATACATACATTCATGCAGATTCTTCATTATTTAATTTCTTGAAATATAATGCAGGGCTCTAATATTTATTGGCAACAATCTGTTGGAACTCTGCAAACGGGCTGGCTGCATGGGTTTCCCATGTGTTTACGAGCCAGTTTCCATTAGAAAGTCCTCCACGAAGGCATCTATTCCCTTAAGGAGATAGCAATCGAGGCTTTGCCATAATTAAACAAACCACGCCTAAGTTTTTCATTTGACTCACAATCACAGAATTATTCATCGGAGCAAAATTGTGATGACTTTTACAGCAGTACTCTTATAAGTCTTTACACATGCAGTGGTGGGAAAAGGCATTTATGCAATAATTTTATTGCAAATGGTGAAAATTAAATTTTTAAGTGATACACTAGTTCAAATTAGCTTATGTGATAAGTAAAAAAAATATTAATGGTATTTTTTGGATCAAGAAGCTAGAAAACATACATTTTCATATCAAAATAAATTCAAAAATATTCTTTTGGAAACATGGAGAAATAAATATCGTCAGATCTACCAAAACGTTAGTAGAATCAATGCCAAGAAGACTACAGGCTGTTATAGACAATGGAACATTTTACCAAAAACATTAAATTTTTTTTAGTTTTGGTCTCATTGAATTTTAAGTTTATTACTTAGTTCAAATATTCCTTTCGCCTTGAATATTGGCATTTTTGATATTTCTGTGTTACGAGTGTCAAGAAACTCTCTATTTTTTATCTAATACATAAGTTATGCGAACTAGTTATTATATAAAAATTTAATTTAATTTACATCATTTGTAATAAAATTATTGCCTAAATTTGTATTGTTCAGCTACTTTATCCACCACTGTACGTTTAACTTTCGACGGTGTCCGTCGAAATCATCGCTGCAAAAACATCGCAAGGCGAGAACGTAGCAGCAGAAAACATCGCGGGAGAAAATAAAGCAAAGAAAAAACATCGCAGTTCTAAAAAAGTCGTGGTACAAAATATCGAAAATAAAGAGGGTTCAAAAACTTCGCAGTTAACATCGTCGTCGAAAATATCGTGGTAAATACAAATCATTGCACGACGATAACATCGCACACCTGCGATTTTTAGGCTTTAGTAATTGTGAAAGGATTTAATGATTTGTGAGCGCAAGATGGAAAGAAGGATAGTTTTTACTTTCATATTTTTTATTAACTAATAAATATTTGATGAAACTGTAAAATGAAAACTTAAGCATAGAAAAATGGCACTCATAAGTAATGCAACTTATGGCACTCTTAATAGAATTTTAAACTGACATAATTAACTAACAGAGATCACTAATAAATTATTTTTTATAAGATTTTACTGGTAATTTTTCATGAAAAGTGTAATATAAAAATGATTAGAAAAAGGAAAATAAGAAATAAAAAAACTTCATGCCCTTATCTATAAAAAAATTGCTAAGTTACCTATGAGATTATTTTCTTCACTTTTGTTAATCTGATACTCTTTAAAGTGAAAAATTATTTCTTTTTTGTTTAAATTTCTTGTCTTTTTATAAATTTATTAGTTAATAAAATTATGAAAGTAAAAATTATCCTCCTTTCATCTTGCGCTCATAAATCATTATGCGAATATCCATTTGCAATTACTAAAGCGTGAAAAACGCATGTCTGCGATGTTATCGTCATGCGATGATTTGTAGGTACTTTATTTTTTCCCACGATATTTTCAACGACGATGTTTTTAAACTGCGAACTTTTTGAACCGCTTTATTTTCGACGATATTTTATACCACGATGTTTTTTAGAGCAGCGATGTTTTCTTTTTGCTTTATTTTCTCCCACGATGTTTTGTGCCGCAACGTTTCCGCCTTGCCTTTGTTTTCTCCGCGACGTTTTCGTCCGCGATGTTTTCAGTGTAACCCTTTCGACTGAAGATCCCTAAAGGTTAAACCGTGGAGTCTGCTAATAAGAAAACAACTGCGCGATGTTGAATCAAAACATTTCCATTGTCCTTTGTGTTGAATTGGTAAAGTTCGAATTTCTGCCTCGAAAACGAAACAAGATAAGTAACAATTTTCATGTATAAATTTTTCAGTGCGTTCTTTAATAGAAAAGAAATATAATTTGAACATAAGGCTCACAAGCAATAAAAGATGAAACGGGGTGATTTTCTGGATTCACATAACTCTAAATGTTTAACTTGTAGAGCCGTAACAACATTTCAGTCGTAACTGTTTAATAGAATAACATAAACTAATCAGAAGGTTTAAAATAAACATTTACATTTGTTTCTCAGCCTGACGATTACATAACCTATGCAATAAATAAAAATTAAGTCTCCGCAGCTCTTAGAAACAAATTCAAAGTAAAATTTAAAAATAAAATTACGAAATAAAAGTTGCTACAAGCTTTGGCTCAGACTGTCAGATTTTCAAGTAATTATGGCTATCAAATCCAAAGCCGTATTAAGTCATTCATTTGCAAAGGGAAGTAACCGTCAGCGATATCTTCCAAAAGCTATTTTTTGACTCAAGAAATCTGTGTTTAAATATGTTAACTAATTTGCATCCTAAAGAGAGTTGACGAAATTGGTAGTGAAAATACTGCCGAAATAATACTATAATCAATTAATTAAAATAATACATACTTAATACAAATTTTCCCTTTAATGTTGAAGAAATTAAAAACTATTTAAATTAGTAATTATTTAAAGAAAACAAAAAAGAAATACCCATGGAAATAATAATAACCTCTTTAATCAGTTATTATAATAGTTATCGTTATTACTATTAGTCCAAAGGGGCTTTGGACCTGAAGAACTATTATTTTCGTTTTGCGATTTTGCGCTAGTTCACAATAAATGTCAGTTTCACATTTCAAACTGTTGCCACCAAATGTTAGAGTCCTGCATTGTATTTGAACAAATTAGATAATGAAAAATCTGCATCAATGTATGCATATTTCTCGCATAGTGATAGAACAATGGTACCTAGAGCCATCGAATTTTGAATGACGTAATCCTACTCCGAATATGAACATGTGGAAATCCAAATTTGAAATTTGGAATTTGTTTTATTATCGACTTCATATTTTGTAAAAGTTTAAAGAATGTTTGATTAACAAACCCGAGGATTTCAAAGCGAGCAATGGCAACGTTGTACAGAAAAAAACATTTTTATCTCTAGGTCGCGAGACTCTGTATCGGAAATTTTAAAGATATGCTCAAATTAAAACTATTTTGCGATATTGCTCTTGAACTGAATTTTATAGTTTAAGTGCAAAGAACGTGATATTTATAATAAATAAAGGTAACAGACAAAATTAAAAGAAAAAAAAAGTCCCTTTGTGTTTTTATTACTATTATTATTATTATTATTATTACTATTATTATTAGCTCAAAGGGGTTATTTTCTCAGAAGGTATATTAATTTCGTTTTGACATTTTGTGTCGGTTCACTGTAAATATCGGTTCACTTTTCAAATTGCTGCCACCAAACATTAGAGCACTGTGTTATATTTAAGAAATTTGTAAGGTATTTCTCCCACTCTCCCAGCGTGGTGTAATGGTAGCACGCTGGGCCGGTATTCCAGAGGTCTGTGGTTCGATTCCCGGCGAAGGCATTTGCTATTTTTTCATCTTCTCTGCCTCTATAAAAATCCTGATGACTCTACAAATTAACTAATTAAGCATCTGCATGAATATTTTTCTCACACTTTAAAAAAACAACGACACCTAAAGATATACAATTCTGATGATATAAAGATATCCAATTCTCCATTCGAATATGGGCATCTGGAAGCCCAAATTTGGAACTTGGAATTTGTTTTATTATCTATTTCATGTTTTGTCAAACATTAAAGAATTTTTGGTTAACAAACTTAAGGATTTCAAAGCGAGCAATGGCAACACTGTAAAAAAAAAATATATATATATATATATATACATCTGCAGTACGTGAGACTGCGCATCGGAAATTCTAAAGGATATGCTCTTTTAAATTTATTTTGTGATATTGCTATTGAACTGAATTTTATGG
The DNA here is from genome assembly GCF_044657685.1 of Stegodyphus dumicola. NCBI lineage: Eukaryota > Metazoa > Arthropoda > Arachnida > Araneae > Eresidae > Stegodyphus > Stegodyphus dumicola. The sequence goes on from NC_140774.1 coordinate 188,052,954, forward strand.
TTTAAATGCGAAGAACATGACATTTAATAAGTAAAGGTAACACGCAAAACGTTAAAAAAAGCCTCTTTGGGCGCAATATAAAAAATGAAAGCTTTCAGATATTTATTTTCTTTTTATTATCAATACTATTGAATTTTCCTGTTTGGAGTAAGTAGTGTATATTGCATGAAAATTACCGACAGCTGTAAATTATTTCATTGACACAGCTCTTATAGAGGGTTGTAAAAGGATTTGAAAAACCCGATGGAGTTTTGTCTTCTCTCTGGTATCTTTAATTAAGATGGGGGGGGGGAGGGGGAATAAAGACTGAATATTATGAGATGATTATTGAGCATATAAAAGTTTTGATTGAAAATGAGAAATCCAATAGTAAAGGCATACTTCGTAAAAACGTCTAAAGTGTGAGTTTTATCAGGTGATTCTGCAGTATGTGAGTTTCTTTGGTACGTTAGGTTAGGCTATTCACACTCATGTCCATAAATTAAGGATAATTCGGAGTCACGCGGAAATAGAACTCTAAAATAAATATATCACCTGCAAAGTCACTACACACATCTTCAAGAATCGTATGCAAATTTCAGGAAGTAACCAGATGACACCGATCATACGTCACAATGACGAGAGTGTAAGAGAGTGATATATAAGGAATACATGCAAAGAAGTAAAATTGTGCGCATGCGCTTTATAAGCATTTCGGCGCAATAACTGAATAGTTATGACACAAAGGACGCATTTGGATGATTTGTTACGTGGTAGAATTATCGGCCGTCTGGAATGTGGGTGTACCCAACTGGAAGTATCAGACGAACTTGGAATTGCCCAGATTGTCATCTCCAGGCTTTGGCAACGATTCCAACATGATGGTAATGTGAGTAGACGTTACAGCACAGGTCGCCCCAGAGTTACAACGCCGAATGAGGACCGGTATTTGGCAGTTACTGCTAAACGAAACAGGCAGAGCACAGCCTCAGACCTGTCTCGTCAGCTCTCTTCAGCCACTCTTACGACAATTTCAAGGCAGACCGTGTACAGACGCTTAGGGCAGATTGATCTATATGCTCGTAGACCTGTCAGATGCGTTCCACTTTCTGCAACTCACTGTCGCCTGCGGTTAGCCTGGAGTAGAGAGCATGCATTGTGGACAGCGCAACAGTGGGCTTGTGTAATGTTTTCCGACGAGTCCAGGTTTAGCTTGCAGTCTGATTCTCGCCGGACGTTCATATGGAGAGCTCCAGGTACCCGTTACCAATAAGAAAACATCATTGAACGACACCGTTACGGTGGTGCAGGAGTGCTCGTTTGGGGTGGAATTATTCTGGGTTTCAGAACTTTCCTGCGTGTTCAAATTGGACCTATGACAAGCCAAATCTATCGGGACGTCATTCTGGAACAACATGTACGTTTGTTTCAGGCCGCCATGGGCGCACAATTTGTGTTTATGGATGACAACGCCCGTCCTCACCGTGCAAACATCGTCAGCGAATGCCTTCAATCGGAGGATATCACCCGTATGAACTGGCCAGCATTCTCACAGGACTTGAATCCAGTAGAGCACGTGTGGAACATGCTTGGCCGACGAGTTGCAGCCCGTCAACCTCCTCCTACATGTCTACCGGAACTTCGGAGAGCATTGCTTTTTGAGATGTAATATTCCCCAAGATCAGATAAATAATTTGATACTCAGCATGCCTAGACGTTGTACGGACTGTATTGCATCGTCTGGGAGACATGCAATGTATTAACAATCATACCAACCATGTAATAATGGTTTTTTGTAAATAGGGTTTGTTTGTAGTTTGCTCCAGAGAGAAAAAATCGCTAATTTTTTTAATATTATCAAACATATAGCATCTTTTTTTTGCTCTTTACCTTTTTTTTAATAAATAAGCTTTACAAATAAGTCAAATTTGTTTTGCTTTTAACTCTTCCTTTGCCTATCCTTAATTTATGGACATGAGTGTAATTACGGCAAAGCCTCGAGGGCTATCTGCCTAAGGATGCCTTCGTGGAGGACTTTCTAATGGAAACTGGATCGTATACACATTACACATGGGAAAAACCACGAAAACACCCATGTAGCCAGCGCGTTCGCGGGATTCGAACCTCGGACCGAACTACCAGTGTTCAGCGATTTTACCGCTCGGCTGCTGGTGGGCCCTATTTCTTTAGGAATGCTTTAGTAATAAGGTAGATATTTGAATTATAATCTGTTTTCTTATTACCCTCTCTTGTCATTTGTACAGAAAATATGTGCAAAGCCCGCGTCTTTTCTATAGAAAAGCTTTTTAAAAACTTTGTACTTGAAATGTTTTGTTTATATTGACATTTACGATCTAACACTTCATTTCATTCATCTTCATTTCGCCGTGCCTTCATTCGCCGAATTATAGCTATTTTGAACATGAGTGAATACTTGCCTTTTATTATTACATCTTGTGTATACAATTTTAAAACAGTTCGAGGCTAAAACAATATGGCAAACGGATTTGAAAAAGAAAAGAAATCTATATTCATTTTGCTAGCAAACAAAACTTTGTTAATTGAATATAAATCATATAACTGCTAAAATTTGTGTTTTTCATTCAATCCTTGTATATATCCGTATTTTTTATAACTGAACGGCCCACCAGCGGCCGAGCGGTAAGTCACTGAACACTGGTAGTTCGGTCCGAGTTTCGAATCCCGCGAACGGGCTGGCTGCATGAGCGTTTTCGTGGTTTTCCCCATGTGTAACGTGTATATGAGCCAGTTTCCCTTAGAAAGTCCTCCACGAAAGGCATCCCTCTCCTTAGGCAGATAGCCCTAGTGTGCTTTGCCATAATTAAATACACCAACACACCATAACTGAACGTTTTAACGTTTTCTTGTTGGCATCATTTTTTTTCTACAGTTTAATAAAAATTAACTTTCAATTCTAAGATATCTCGCTAAACAAGCTGATAGGTGCAAAAGTGGAATGAGAAATATCGTTTGTCATTTCTGAAACTACTAGAAAGCAATAGAAATTTACATGCACTGTGTATGTACTAAGAAGATTATTAAGCTACTGTATATTTTCGTCTTTTTTTAGCTCAAAGGGGCATTAGCCCATAAGGGTTATTTTTCTCGAAACGGCAATTTGCGTCGGTTTACTATAAATGTTCGTTTCACTTTTCAAATTGTTGCCACCAAATATTATCGCCCTGTATTATATTTAAAGAAATTCAATAATGAAGAATCTGCATAAAATTATGTATGTTTCTCGCATTGTGATAAAACAACGGTACCTAGAGCCATCCAATTTTGAATGATGTAATCCTCCTGCGAATATGGGCATCTGGAAGCCCAAATTTGAAATTTGGAATTTGCTTTATTATCGATTTCATATTTTGTAAACTTTAATGAATTTTTATTAACTAACTCAAGGATTTCAAAGCAATGAAAACGTCGTACAGTAAAAATATTTGGTACTATTCTGTTTTGAGGGCCGTAAAAAAATTGCTGCGAAAATGTATGCGCAAAAGCGCCAAATCTAGCGTACACGCTGATTTCAGATTGCGTAAGTTTATATAGTTCTATATTTCTTAAGACGCCATTGAAATACTACTTTAATTTTTCAATCCTTTTTTGATTTAATGTTTTTTTTATAATCCTATGGATTTCACGATTTGGGAATTGCCCATGACGAAAAGTCAGCAATAGAATTTCGGTAAAGTGCAGAATCATCCACTGCTTGACGCGTTTTTAAGAACTGCACATACTCGGTATCCATGTGCACATCGACCTATTTTCACTTAAAAAAAAAAAAATCTTAGAATTGCACGAAAATGGCACTGTGCACACCCTTGACTTTATCTATGTACACATCGAGCTATTTTCACTTAAAAAGTAAAAGAAAATTGACAAAAATCCAATTGTTTTTACCCTTGTAAAATGCGACGAACAAATAAGTGAGCGATTCTGCACTTTACCGAGAATATTTTCAAAGAAAAGGCATCATTCATTATAGAAAATTACGTTTGAACAACCAAAGAGATGAAATTATGCTTTAGCTATAAGTCGGCGGCGAAATAGCGAAGCAGGCATCCATTCAGTCATGCTTAGCCTTTTTCATATAAATTATAATAATAAAAAAGTATTATACGAAATTAACCTTTCATTTAAATTAAAACATCAGTCTTAGATAGTTATTTACTATTATACTTCCTTTCTTGCTGCAATTATTAGGGTTGACGCAATTATTTTTGGCAGCATCGGCATCAACAATAGTTTGGCGATTTTTTACGGCCCTCGAAACCGAATAGTACCAAATATTTTCATCTCCAGCACGTGAGCCTGTTTATCGGAAATTCTGAAGATATGCCGTTTTAAAATATCTTAGCGCAAAGGGACATTAGCCAAAATGCTCTCGAAACGTATGTGTGTGTAAATGGAAAGGGAAAAAAAGGCCACTTTGGGCGTAATATAAAATCTGAAAACTTTCTAATTTTTTTTAATATTTATTTAATTTTTTTTTCACTTATTGTATGACTTATGTAATTGAATATGTTTCGTTAAATTCTTCTGTAAAATATTGAGAGAAACGTGGGGAATAGTTCAACATTTGACATTCCAATTATTCTAAACAATAAATCACTTTTAAGATAAATCACTTTTAAGATAAAGCATTTTACTTATCCTAAGTTGCAAAACAGAATAAACCAAGTGAAATCTTTAAGGGATGGCAAATCTCAGATTATACCAGTGGGCCTTGCTGTGAAGCCAGTACGAGTTCGTGAGGTTAAAAGACTGCACCAAAATGGTACTGCTGTATACTTAAAGATAGTAAAATGTTTCAATTTAACGAGTAGCAACAACGTCTACGAGAACAATAGAGGAAGGAAAAAGGGAGATTAATGCTAACAACATGTGAACACGTATCTATTAGAGGTAGATAGATGTGATTACTGTAAAGCCTCAAGGGCTATCTGCCTAAGGTTGGGGGTAGCTTCGGGGAGGACTTTCAAAGGAAAACTGGCTAGTATACACGAGGACAAAACCACAAAAGTGCCCATGCAGCCAGCACATTCGCGGGATTCAAACATGGAACTAAACTACCAGTGTTCAGCGAATTTACCGCTCGTACGCCCATCTATTAGAGAGTTAATACTATTCAAAAATGATTATGCCTGAGTAAAACAGGTATATCATTTACTACTGTTTTACAGGTATATCATTTACTATTGTTTTGGAATTCTGCCTTGCCTTTCTTTTCGATTGTATTGTCTCTCGAAACGATGTGGAAAGTTTAGGGTCGTTAAAGAAATAAACTAGGTAAAATTGATACCAGTTTGCAAAAGCAGACAACTTCAAATTAATGTATTTTTCTGTACACGTCTGAATGATCTCTAATTAGCTATATTTAGTATCCTAAAGCCTAAAAACCTTACAGGTAAATAATATTGAAACTTTGCCACAATTTAGCAGAAAATTTTAATTCTCCCAACTAAAAACTAAAATTTTTACACAGCTTTACGTTTGCAACTAATACGACTCATAAATCAAATAAATTAGTTTCGTTTTCTTCCGAAGACAGAAGATTTTGTCCCATTCACATGCATTTTGTCTGGCCATCTGTCATCTGAAGGGGATTATCGTTACCGTTGTCGACATTGTTAATCTATCGTCTACCTTATTTATGGCCCACCAGCGGCCGAGCGGTAAAGTCGCTGAACACTGGTAGTTCGGTCCGAGGTTCGAATCCCGCGAACGGGCTGGCTGCATGGGTGTTTTCGTGGTTTTCCCCATGTGTAACGTGTATACGAGCCAGTTTCCCTTAGAAAGTCCTCCACGAAGGCATCCCTCCTCTTAGGCAGATAGCCCTAGTGTGCTTTGCCATAATTAAATACACCACACCACACCACTACCTTATTTATGTCCCAACAGAGCGAAAGTTTGCAGTTAGTTTTAGAAAGGAAAGAAAAACGAAGTTTGAGGATAGTTATACATTTGGAGTGGAACAGGAGGAAAAGTTCACATAGAAATTAATTAATAATCACTAGAACTTTCTTTACACTATAGAATAAAATTATTGCAAGGGACTACGCAATGAATACATAGTCATATAAAAATATAATATAAAAAGACTCCTCGCTTTTTTGGTACATTTTTGAAGAAAAATGTTCTTTATTGAAAATCAATTTTAATCAACTACATATTTACGATTATTAGCTATGATCTTTTGATATTTTTTGGGTTGCTTCACAGTTCCATTGGTGTAGAACTTATGTGGTTTTTCGTCGAAAAACTTGGCCGAGTGATTTTCAGCGGCTTTTCTTCGGTCGGCCAATTTTTTACCATCAAGCGAGTTTTGCAGAGACCTAAGAAAATGGTAGTCAGATGGTGCAAGGTTCGGGCTATATGGTGGATGCATTAAAACTTTCCAACTAAGTCCCGTCAATTTGTTCTAAGTCATCAAAGATGTTTGTGGCCGTGTATTGTCATGATGGTAGACAACTCCCTTTCTTTTGGCCAATTCTGGCCGCTCAGTGTCTGGCTTTCTGTACTGCTTCATTCAAACCGTCGAGTTGTGCGCTGTACATTGATGGTTTCGCCAGGTTGCAATTTATGTGGCACCCAAACATTGAGCTTCTTTTTGTAACCTGCTCTTTTCAAATGATTCCAAACTGTCACGTGATTGATGTTTAATGTCTATGCTATTTCTTGACAACTTACGTGCCAATCTTTCTCCACCAGTTGCAGAATTTCATCGATTTGTTCAGTGACTGGCCGACCAGAGCGAGGTCCATCTTTTTGATACCGGAATTTCCGGAACGGAATCGAGCAAACCACTCCTCGGTCCTTCGTTCACTCACAGCATTCTTCTCACCATACACTTCACAAATTCTTCGGCATGTTTTTGCAGCCTTTTGACCTTTTTCATAGCAAAAAAGCATCACATATCGTATTCAGATACAGTAAGACCCCGCTTAACGCTGTTTCGTTTAGCGCTGTTTCGGTTTAGCGCTCTTTTATTTCAACCCGTGGGTTCTCCGAAATTGTGCGCAGCGCTAGGTTTCCAAATAACATATCCGAAACAGTGTAGTTGTGTTTCTTGCTTTTTATCATTTGAAACAACATTTGTTGACATTATTGTAAGTTTAAATTTGATATATAATACTATAACGATTAATAATACAGTGACAAATATTATGATCTTTAGTTTTTATCATGGGTGATAATACGAGTAAAACACAAGAAAAGTAAGCAACCAGAAAAAGCATTTCACTGGAAACTCAAATGCAAGTGATTAGAAGATTAGATTCTGGTGAACGTCAATCTCAAATTAGCGCTGCATTGATTTTGGCAACTTCAACAATAAGGACAATTCTTAAGAATAAAGAAAAAATACTGTCATCGGCAACTGCAACTACGTCGAGCTCTGCAACTAGAATTACCCGTTCTAGAAATAAAATTATAGAGGAAATGGTAAAACGACTGTCTATATGGATTGACGACGAAATTGAACGCAATATGCCATTAAGCCAATCTATCATAATGCCTTCTTGACAAAAAGGCAGAAAATTGGAAACCCAGAATAGACTGAATAATCTGATTGAGAATTTTATTTGTTTTTAAAAGTATATGCGATTATATTGCTTTTATTTTTGTAAGAAATAAATGTTTGATTTTATTTTTATTAAAAAAACATTATTAAATTTAATGCCTAACCATTTTTTATCCGTCTTCCCCTAACCCCATTATTTACATGTTAAGATAGCCTCGCTTAGCGCTGTTTCGCATTACGCTCTACTTCGATGGAACGTATCCCCCGCGTTAAGCGGGATCTTACTGTATTTCACTCCTTTTCAAATCAATATAACGTTTTACACAAGCAACAAATTAGAAAACTATTTTCACCAACAATAGAACCTGAGTGTCCTCTTAAGCACATGTTCGTTTGAGACCATTGGGTGAGTGTTTCCGGATATATAGGCATCAACACCATCTAGTGTCAAAAAAGTGCGGAGACTTTTCATGTGGTGTGGTGTGGTGTATTTAATTATGGCAAAGCACACGAGGGCTATCTGCCTAAAGGGAGAGATGCCTTTCGTGGAGGACTTTCTAAGGGAAACTGGCTCGTATACACGTTACACATGGGGAAAACCACGAAAACGCCCATGCAGCCAGCCCGTTTGCGGGATTCGAACCTCAGACCGAACTACCAGTGTTCAGCGTCTTTACCGCTCGGCCGCTGGTGGGCGACTTTTCATGTGACGCAGTATAAACGAATACACAATGTGAAACATTTTTGATCACATTAAAATACAAATGTGTCTATTTTATGGCAGTAAATGACTATTTTGTCATTTAGTGTCGCAAAATAGACAATAACTTATTTTAATATTTTATACCTGGGAGCGAGATACGCTTAAACAAATATAAAGCTGTCATGTGTACATAAAACGGAATACAGTATTTGTTGTGCATCATTAATTTTGGAGCCACATAAGCGATGAGATAAATAATAAGTATTTCTTTTTTAAATGACGTATCCATGCTGGTAGTACTCTTTCAAAGTGTCTGGTCCAGTAAATTAAGCACTGTACTAAAAGCTTCTTCTGCGACTGTAGGTTATGTTATATGATGTTTATTGATACTGCAAAGTTTAAGTGAAGTGTCATGTGATGGACTTCTGGTTGCGTTAGAAATCTCTTCAAGAAGTAGACAAAAGATGTAAAATTTACGGCTCCGTAAATTTTACGCTAAATGACGGCTGAATTATTCGAGTACATATTACATTTTATTTTTTAGTGCAACAATATTTACAAGGTCAGTCCATGAGAATAACAATAATGTATATGCGACATCAATTTTAAGGCGATCCTTTTTAGGTATAGACTAAGTTACCGTGGAGCAGTTGTATAAAATGCATTTTCCTCTCTTTTATAAAGTAATTGCATTGCTTCTTCTTTTCTATCAATGCGCAAATTTTTTTACATTTAAATACAATTATTGCTTTCATGGCATCTTTCTCTTTTTAAATTCGTTCTAATAGCTCACACTCTCCCTGTACCTTGTTCAAATTTTCAATTGTTAATAAAATACATTTTATTCATCCACTCAAGTTCAAATACATTTTTTTAAACTTGTAGTAGATGACACTTGATTTTGAGCTTGAATTTTTTTCACATATTAAAAATTTTTTAAAAAAAAAATTAATTTTTTGTATTAAAATTTTTTTTTCGTATTTAAAAAAATTTTTTTTGTTAACCTAAGTAGGAATTAACTTTAAAATGTTTTTTTTTTATTTAACTATATTTATCTACTTAAGTTTAAATACATTTTTTAAACTTGAAGTGGATGACACTTGATGTTAATACAGTTTTTTCACACAATAAAAATTTTTCAAATTTTAAATTAAAATTTTTTTTTGTATTTTAACAATTTTTCTTTGTTGACCTAAATAGGAAAGAAAATTTTTTCTATATATTATTGTTCGTATTTGGCCCACCAGCGGCCGAGCGGTAAAATCGTTAAACATCGGCAATTCGGTCCGGGGTTCGAATCTCGTAAACGGGCTGGCTGTATGGGCGTTTTCGTGGTTTTTCCCACGTGTAACATGTATACGAACCAGTTTTCCTTAGAAAGTCCTCCCCGAAGGTATCCCTACCCTAGTAAACCAAACCAAACCTTTTTCATATTTGCTGTTTATAATACGTATATTGTCTACAGTACTTTTTTTATCATAGAAGAGAATATGGATGCATATGCACTCTTTTTGGGGGGAAAAAAAATCGGAGCAACATGAAGGAAGTGGTTGTTTTTGATGAAATTGAATATGTGTATAGATAATAAAATGATTAAAAAATCAAGGTCATAGTACCTGTTCACGGCTCACAATCACCCATTGACTATTACAACTAGTAGTTGGTTGAACCATCCCTGGTGGCAATGTATGCTTAAATTCGTCGAGGCAAGGAGTGGTAGAGGTTCCTAATGCCATCCTGCGACACATTTTGCCAGGCATTCACCAATTGTCGCTCCAGATCTGCGATATTTTGTGGTGCCCGAATCTGGCGGCCCACCATGTCCCAGACATGTTCGATTGGTGAAAGGTCTGGTGGCCTTGCTAGCCAAGGAAGCGTATCAGCCGCACACAGATAGACCAGAGATATGCGAGCGGTATGTGGTCTGGCATTATCTTGTTGGAAAATGGTCCCAGGATGACGAGCCATGAAGGATAATGCAACCGGCCGCAGGATGGTATCAACATATGGTTGTGCTGTTAAAGATGTACGGAGGATGACTAATGATGACTTGACTAAAGATGTCTTAAGAAATAGTGTCCCACACCATCACACCAGGGGTTATGGCTGTATGCCTTTGTAAAACAAAGGCTGATTGGGACCGTTGGTCCCGTCCTCTCCAGACACGAACACGGCGGTCATCTCCTTCAAGAGTGAAGCGCGATTCATCCCTGAACACTGTACGATGCCAGTCTGATGGCAGCCATGATGCTCGGCTGCGACACCACTCCAGACGACTCCACCGATGATGTGGGGTCAAAGGCAAACGTCTTAAAGGCTTCTGCCTCAGGGAAGCGCCGTGAGATGGTGGGCGGTACCACGGGAGGTATAGACGTGGCTATAGTGCGTTGAATAGTCGACAACAATACCGTTGGGGCGGTTCGGGCCTGGCAAACAAATATCATATCTTGCCTCGCATTTGTGCGCCTTGACCTTCCAGAGCCTTCATTTCGTCGGCAATTTCCTTGTAGCAACCATTGCTGCCAACATCTTTGCACAGTGTGTGTATGCTGCAGGTGGCGGCCTATTGCTATACGACAACCCAGCCTCACGCAACCCAACGATGCGACCACGTTCGAAGTCGTTTAGTTGTCTGTTAGGTTTTCGATTCGTCGTAATGGCATCTTTAGTTTCTTCTTTACGGAATTACAACGGCGGCAACAAAAAAAGATAAATTTTCCGCCTCTGTTACTGGTTTTATACTTTGCGAATTTCGCACTAGAAATGCGGGATATGGTCTCAATTCCTGTTCGTTTTTCTTGAAACTGTGATCATTTGCATGTTCGATCAAGATGTTTTTGCATACCAAATTTCGTCACGATCGCAAAAGTAGTTCTTGGTGCTTCGAGTTTTTTGCAAAAGAGTGTACATGCAGTTGCATGCATAAGATTTATTTTATAAAAGAACTGCTTAATTACGTGCTAGCGATTAGTATGGTAACAATACGATGTCGATGACAACTATACTTCTGCTAAGGCATGCGAATTGTATTCATTTCTATGTAAAACATGGGGCACTAACTGACAAATTAAAAGCTGATGTAAATTGTGATGATTTCCTCTTACGATACTGACTGGAATTAGTATAAATTTATATTGTTAACAAGTACACGGTAGTGCCGACCAGATGGTATAGTGTTTAGGGAAGCCTGACTGCGATATCGAAGCGCGTTGGTTCGATTCCCGGAGAAGGCGTGGATCTAATTATCTGTCCCTTCATAGGAAGCAAAGGTGGCCCACCTATTAGGTGTCTCCATAATAAAGAGACCACCACATCTCGCCTTAGGAGTGCCCAATGCCAACATAGGCAAGTGCATGCACTGGAAAAAAAAGTGCTGGGTAGTTGGTAATAACGGAAAATTATTTTGCAACTGGGATTTTATTATTATACTTTTCACCTTGAAATGAAATATCAAATCAAACTTTAATTTGAAAACTCACTAAACTATAAATGTTAGCTCAGATTCTTTGGGAATCTTTTGACCACAGTTGAAAAACTAATGCTCCAGATCGTCTTATTATATGCTTACTCATGCTAAACTGACTAGTTTTTGTACATAATCTTGTCTTTAAGACATTGTCTCGCGAGCCACTTTATGAGTATTAAATCGGCGTAATTATCTTGTACCAAGTATGCTTCACATATTGCATTTGTATAAATCTGTACAAAAGTGTCCAGAACACGGCAGACTTAATTTTAAATATTGAAGTTCTCAACTAGCCAGATTACGAAGGCCGCTACATCTATCTAAGTAAAAGCACAACTGAAACGTGAAGAGATGGCCAGGGATCTTATGGCCTGAACACACTGTTGCTTCTTCTGTAATCACTGAAGATTTTAATCGTGAAATTTTTATGTCTTAATTTGTTGGTATTGTAAAAACTTGATTTTTAGCTTTGCAGGTTTTAAGTGTTTTTAATATTATGGTAATGTCGAATTTGAATTTAACGTTTTGTCTTTTGGCGAGTGGCCTGATGTAAACGAATTGATTTCCGGAATAAAGCCAGAAACAACCAACAATGGTTGTTTTCGATGATTAGCTACTGGGATATTAAAGGTGAATAAGGCCGTTCCATACCACACAACTCACAGAATCACATTGTATGCTAAATTTACACTGCACAAAAATAAAAAAATGGGACAGTTATTTATCTCCTATCCTACTGGGCCGATTGACGAAATTCAAATGCATTTTTCATGTTTCGAAAGCGCAATTTAGGATATATATTGGATTTATATACAGCATTGTTCTAGCATAGGTATTTTGACACAAAATCGGACTTTTTCTGAAATAATATACCACCTTTTTTCCATATTTCGATTCTACGACTTGTTATGCCTAAATATTAAATTTTGTAAAATTTGGTGCGAAATTTACGGAGAAATTGAAAAAATTAACTTGACGCATTTTGTTTCAGTTTGCGCCAAAAATAACTCACTTGGCGAACTTTTTAATATATGGCAAACTTTTTGCTTTTCCCTTCCATTGTGCAGGATCGGAAAAAAGTCACTGCGTTCCTAGCTTTTCACATTGTGCATGAGAGGGAAAAATCACATCGTTCCTCCTTTCAAATAATTTTAATAAAGTGCCTAAACCACATTTGATGTTATTATCGCTGTCAACAAATATGCCAAATTTTAAAACGCGCTGATATATAAATTCAGGTATACCTTCGGAATAAAAAACTCGAATTTTTTGCATGTATGCTTAGAAATACATGTACTTCAACATGATTTTGAAAATTTGATAGTTTATAATTCAAAATGTTTTCCAAAAAATTTATAAAAATTGTTTAAAAATACAGTTTTTAAAAATAAATCACAAAAAATGGGCGAATCATATTTGGAATGAACATAAATTTTGAAATATCAAAAGAAGCATCAAATAAGTTTAATTAAAAATAGAGAGATTAATAAATGTATACCAAACTCAACATTGAGAAGCTAAAATTTTGAGAGCTAATTTTTTAAAAACTACTCGTGCGATTTTTACACGTTTAGCGTAATTTGAGTCGTAGAATTGGAATATGGAAAAACATTCGCGTGTCATTTCAGAAAATGTCCGACTTTGTGTCAAAATATTTATGTTAGAACAATGCTATATATAAATCTAATACATATCCTAAATCGCGACGAGACATGAAAAACGCGAGTTGAATTTCGTCAATTGGCCCAGTAGAACGGGAGATGTATATAACTGTCCCTCCCCTTTCTTTAGCGAAGGGTACGTTTCCGATGTTTTTAAGCTTATTTCGCAATTTTAAGATATAAATTTTAATAATAGCAGTCGGCGTGCACACTGCAAATAAGTGATCTGTCGGTTTTCGTTATCTATGAATAGTCTTTCTTTCTACTTTAAGACGGTTCTATATATCTAGAAGAAACTGGGTTCATTACATTGTTATTGAAAGAACAAAACAGCAAATAGCACAGATTTTACTATTTGAAGCTTATATTTCCCCCAAGAGACTATGTTTGGTAAATTTCAACAAATATCAAAGCTCCAATATCTCTCTACAAATCAAGACTTGCCAGAAAACAGTGAAAGTGATATTCATGGTAGCATTTCTTCCATCCAGGAGTATAATGTTTAAAATATTCTTTATACCCAGTACAGTTTCACGTTAGTAATGTTTTAGCCGTACAGTCTCATAATTCCCAGTTTCAATATATTATTCAATAAATTACGTAAGGTGTTCAAAAAGCTTTCATTTTAAAATGGACTTTGACTTTTAAATGGGCTTAATGGTTAAATGCCCAGTTGTAGTTGGTCCACCAGCGACCGAGCGGTAAAGTCACTGAACACTGGTAGTTCGGTCCGAGGTTCGAATACAGCGAACGACCTGGCTGCACGGGCGTTTTCGTGGTTTTCCCCCATGTGTAACGTGTATACGAGGCAGTTTTCTTAGAAAGTCTTCCGAGAAGGCAACCTTTCCCTTACATAGAGAGGCTTTGAAGCTTTGTCGTAATCAAATTAACTAAATAACTAACCAGCTGTAGTATAATGTAGTCTTCTAAATGTATATAAAATTGGATTAAACTTAGCTGTGATGTAAGGTTCGTCGTTTTAGTTACCTTTTTGATTAAAGGTATTTTCAGTTTAACATGGATTTCTTAGAAGTAATTCCATCAAATAGAGTAAGAGATAGGAAATTTAGGCAAGTTTAAATATTTTTAGGTTCTCTTAATTTTGTAGAACTTTTATTACGTTTTAACCACTACCTACCTTTGAACTTTAAACAATATATTTAAATACAGTAAGACCCCGCTTAACGCTGTTTCGTTTAGCGCTGTTTCGGTTTAGCGCTCTTTTATTTTAACCCGGGGATTCCACGAAATCGCTCGCAGCATACGGGGATTCCCCGAAATATTATGCAGCGATAGGTTTCAAATACATATCGGAAAGAGTGTACTTGTATTTCTTGTTTGGTGCGGTATTGTACAGACATATTTTGAAGGGGTAAATGTGGAAGATGTCGAAGAAATAATTCAAGAAGCAGCGGCTAGTCTTTCTAATGATGAGCTCAAGGAATTAACTGAACAAGAAGAAAACAAAAATGTTGACAGCAGTGATTCAGAAGAAGAGCAAAAAGAACTTTCGATGGCGTTTGTGAAAAGGAGTTTGTCTACCATAACTGAAATAATGGATCAATTCATTGAAAATGATCCTAATTTTGACAGGAGCTCAAAAGTAAGGCGTGGTGTTAGAGATGCTCTATCCGTTTATGAAGAACTTTTAAGAGAACAACGCAAAAGAAAAAGGCAAACAACATTAGATGCTTTTGTCACAAAAAGGCAGAACGCTGAAAACGCGGAAGGCTAACTAAATATGACTGACTGAGAATTTTACTTGTTTTTTTTAAGAATATTCGTTTTGTTATTTATATTTTGTTTTTATTTTTGCAAGAAATAATAATGTGGTATTAATTTGGGCTTTAAGAAATAAATGTTTGGTTTTATTTTTATTAAAAAACATACATTTTAAATTTAATACTTAACCAATTCCCCCAACTCCAATATTTACATGTAAAGATAGCCTCGTTTAGCGCTGTTTCGCATTACGCTCTACTTTGATGGGTCTTACTGTAGTACTATTAGGCTTTAATTTCATCAAATGTGGATTATATGACTTTGGTATTTAATCAAATTGTTCGACAAAAATGTTGATAGTTTATGGAAATATGGGCATTAAAGGTTCAACTTATAAAGTCTCGTTCTTTTTGATAGAATAAACTTACGAGCTCTAAAAGACTTTATGAGGGATTATCTTTAGGTCTTTATGATGATACAAAGTCAGAAGAAGGATATAAAGAACCCTTTATTCAATCAAATACAGTTGCATAGATGGCTGAACTTGTGCTTCGACAAAGCCAAAACTTCCTTAACTCAAAACAGGTCACTCAGGCTTAACTCAAAACAGGTAACGTTGAGTTTAAAATAAAATGTATTAAATTTAGCCTAACGTCTCACAGGGTAATTTAACACGCAGGAAGGCTCTGACTCGTAAAAGTCGGCGGAAACAAGCTTGATGGCTAGAAGCATTCAATGCCACGGAATCAAACTAACGTAACTCGAAATAGCAGCGTGGTCTTCAAGCAGGCATAACACGCTCTAAAATCACCTTCCAAAATGTTTCCTTAAATAGCACTTTCTTCTACCTCAATTTAAATAGACGCGCCTTATTATTATTCTGGGGATGAAAACGAGACCAAAAGGAAAGCATCTTTAACTAACAATTAACAATAACATCAATTTTCTTACGTGGTTTGTCCGGCTCTAGGCCATTTTACAGCACTATACGGTCCAACCCCCTCAGATTGGTTCAGGAGATTCAACCTCCTTCCCCCCCCCCTCCTCGGAGAGAAGGACACCATTTGCTACCTACCAGTCGCTGGGGCTACTCGTCGCAGAGGAAAAAGTTATACCGGAAAAGTTATAACTGGAAGCTGTTATGTTCCGGCTGTAATCACACAAACCAAAAATGTTTAATATTATTCATCCCTTTCTGAACTAAATCATGAATCACTTACAAGAAACACATGTCTGTGAATGTTTATTTAGAGTATTCAAGTGCATAGAAATGTTGAAATATATTTCTTGTCGGCCTTTAACAAATTACACAGTTTCTAAGAGATTATAAGATACCTACCCTGGCTTTCGTATTATTCAGCAAAGCCAAGCTCCCAGCAACTGCTAATAACAAAATGAAAACTGAAACATACTGATCGAAGAAGGGTCGATTTGAGATCTTCAGCTTCTTTTTCGCCATTCCTTTCCCTGAAAAAAGAAGAAAAGAGATACAAGCTTCATGAAGTTTGGATATCACATTCAGGATCGATGACTTGAAAAGGGATTGGACGCCATAAAGTTGAGCCCTTTAAAGAGGGGTTCTCTTTCATATACACACACACACACATATATACTATGTATTGATTTTTCCTCACAAACACCTGCGGGCGACAAACAAGCGACAGTTCAAACTGTTTACCTTGGGAGAATTTTTGAGGTTTGGATTTGTTCTAAATCAGTTTCGGAGTGAGGATTAAAATGAATTTAGTTAAAAACGCAGGGAGATTCTTTATTGCTTGCCTATAATAAGGAATAAAGAATTTTTCATAAAAAAAAAAATATCTGAGATGTTTCAGATTTTAAATTGCGTCCAAAGGGGCTTTTTTTTTTTAAGGTTTCGTGTATTACCTTCATTTATTAAATATCATGTTCTTTGCAGTTAAACTATAAAATTTAGTTCAATAGCAACGTAGCAAAATAATTTTAAAATGAGCATATCTTTAGAATTTCCGATACACAGTTTGACGCGCTAGAGATAAAAAGGTTTTTTTTTCCCTCCCGTAGAGTGTTGCCATTGCTCGCTTTTAAATCGTTGAGTTTGTTACTCGAAAATTCTTTAAAGTTTTACAAAAGATGAAATCGATCATAAAACAAATTCCAAATTTCAAATTTGGGATTTCAGATGCCCATATTCGCAGTAGGATTACGTCAATCAAAATTGGATGGCTCTATGTACCGTTGTTTTATCACAATGAGAGAAATATACATACATTTATGCATTTTTTCATTATTTAATTTCTTCAAATATAATGCTGGATTCTAAAATTTTGTGGCAACAGTTTGAAAAATGAACCGACTTTTGTAGGAGTCCGACGCAAAATGCCAAAACGAAAGTAATAGTCCTTCGGAAACTCAAAATCCCTTTGGACAAAAAAAAAAAAAAAAAAAAAAAAAAAAAAAAAAAGCGCAGTGTAAACAATGCAGTTATTTTTACTGCATTCATATTGTCTTTTATCTGTGCCTCTGTAAAAGAATAGCTTCGTTTTTAGAAAAGTATATGCTTCATATGCAGATGAATACTTGCATGAGCCTCCCAATACATATAATACTTAAAGACGCTGACTGCCTACCGAAGGCTTCGGTTTCGGACTTCGGAGAAGGCTTGGATACATGTAAATGTATAGTGTCTGTGCGGCAGGCAGGTACGCTAAATATGCGGCGAATCGAAAGTGTTCTCGAGAGGTTGGTGGTAGTAAAATAGGGGTGGGAGATCCTCAGAACCGTCTTCTCCCCGAGGTGCTCTTCATCAAAATTGGGGGCGAAAGTGGGGTGCTCAAGGCTCTTGCCAACGACAGGCACAATCTCGCATTCCTTGCGACAATGAATTGAGTGGGTTTATTAGTCCAAACGGAATGAGTCCCGAAGGACTATTTCTTTCGTTTTGGCATTTTGCGTCGGACTCCTATAAATGTCGATTCACTTTTCAAACTGTTGCCATTGTTAGAGTCCTGCATTATATTTGAAGAAATTAAATAATGAAAAATCTCCATAAATGTATGTATATTTCTCGCATTGTGATCAAACAACGGTACATAGAGTCAACGAATTTTGAATGACGTAATCCTACTGCAAATATGGGCATCTGAAATCCCAAATTTGAAATTTGGAATTTGTTCTATGATCGATTTTATATTTCGCAAAACTTTAACGATTTTTAAGTAACAAACTCAACGATTTAAAAGCGAGCAATGGCAACACTCTACGGGAGAAAAAAAACTTTTTTTATCTCCAGCGCGTCGAACTGTGTATCGGAAATTCTAAAGATATGCAATGCTCATTGTAAAATTATTTTGCGACATTTTTATTGAAGTAAACTTTATGGTTTAAATGAAAAGAACATGATATTTAATAAATAAAGCTAACAAACAAAACGTTAAAAAACGCGCCTTTGGACGTAATTTAAAATATGAAACATTTCAGACTTTTTTTTTAATGTTACTGTCAAACAACTGAGATAAGTCACAAGAACAACATACCTGAATAACTGATGCTATTATCCTTATAATGGAGTACTTAGTTTAAAAGAGAAAATTAGAGATCAGTATCCAAGCTGTCAATTAGGTTATTAGGTTATTAGATTTCTCATGAGGAACCATGAGGAACCAAAGCCACAACACTATAAAGTTTGTTGTCACTGACTTTTAGTGTACTCAAAAGCAATTACTTCCAATGTGTCATTTTCCTCCACTTGTGCAGGTGACGTAAGTGTTGAGAAGAGCCTAACCTTGTTTGTCTCCTGACCTTGAGTAGGAATCGCAAATCATATGCATCCTTCTTGTTCCAATTCTTTTCTCCTCTCACTAGTTTTAATCTATTTAAACATCTTGGCAAAATTCAGCCGTATGTCTTAATGCTTTTTGCGAACTAAACGGAGATAACTGCTTTTAAAAATTATCAGCCAACTGTGTAAAAAAAATATATATAAAATAGGTGTTAAAATTAAGAAAAAAATTATCTAGAAATATGCAAATGGTTTTTAAATCGCTCAATTTGTGGGACTGAGTTGATATTCAACGCATGTTCCTAACTTGAAAAATAAGTTGAAGCTTTTCTGCTGCAAGATCGGCATTAGCTTGTAGATTAGGTATTTTTTGAAACCAGGAGAGATAAGTGATAAGTGACGGAGGACGCGAGCACCACCTCTCTACCATAGCGGTTAATTGGCATAGCGCCACGTCCCCCTTGTCTAGAGCACCCCAAGATGGTATGGGGAAGGGTGAGGGGCCACATGAACCCCTGACACCAGTCACCGATTTAAAATACAGTGTCATACAAGGGCCTTGGCAGATAGTACTTTGCCATACAATAATAGTTTGGTTCATACAGCATGTTACAGTTGAGGTACATATTACGTATGATGGCGTATTACAAATAAGGTACATAGTACATAATCTTACATATACAAAGACAAATACATTTAAAATATGCATATTACATTACATTAATTTGATTATGTGCATGGGAATATTTTAGATATAAGAAATTATATTAAGATTTACATGTGATCCAAGGGCAATATCGTGTTGCAATGGTTCGTATATCTTACATCAGAACTTATGACATGTAAATTATGCATACATTATACGTTACATACACTATACTGATATATTATACACTATACTGTTACATTATACACTATACTGACACATTATACACTATGCTGCTATATACATTATACTATATATTATATACACTATACTGATATATACATTACTGATATATACATTTAGCTGAGATACGTAGCACAGTTGACTTTTTATTATACGAGGGTTGGAACTTTAATAGTGGCAACTATTTATTTACAAGGAATACAAAAGTGATTCATGTCACCATGTTTTACAGTCCTTCAATATAGTCGCCAGCATTGTGTACAACCCGTTTACAACGATGTGGAAGTCGCAGAATACCTGTAGCAGCACCTGTTTTGTTGATAGTTTGAATGGACCGGTCTACTGCCGCAAGAATCTCAGCAACAGTTTGGAAGCGAGTGCCACGAAGTGATTCCTTCATCTTAGGAATTAAGTCATAGTCACAAGGGCTTAGATCTGGGGAGTATGGTGGATGGTAAAGCACTTCCCAACCCCATCGCTTGAAAAAATCAGTCACAGCTTGCCCTGCATGCGGCCGAGCGTTGTCATGAGCGTTCTGCAAAAAGTGTCGCCGTTTTTTTCTCAAAGCTGGTCGGAATTGTGCTCCAAAAATTAGCAGTAATACTGCGCAGTGACGGTCTGCTGTGGGAAAACGGTATGCGTTAGGATGACACATCACAGTCTTACACGAGAATCACCATAACTTTCACATTGCTGGGGTTCTGACGAAATTTCGAACGGCGTGGTGACCCGTGATGACGCCTTTCGTTTGATTGGCGTTTCAGTTCTGGCTGGTACGATCGAGCCCAAGTCTCATCCAGCGTAATGATACGGCACAAAAAAGCATCTCGTTCGCGCTCATAGCGCTCCAGGTGGGTTCGGGCAGCATCGTATCGTAGCCATTTCTGCATTTCCGTCAATTGATGTGGAACCCATCGTGAAGCAATTTTTCTCATGGACAGGCGTTCCTTCAGAATGTGCAGCACAGTCGTATGCGCTAATCCTGTTTGTCTGACCAGCTGACGAATCGTTTGGTGGCGATCACTGTCCATTAGTGCGGCAACAGCTTGCACATCTGCATCGCTGACACTCGGACGACCTGGCTGCAGCATGTCTGCCACGTTTTGGCGTCCTTCATTGAATGCTTTCACCCATCTTGCTACGGTTCTGTAAGGCAATGCAGATTCCCCGCAAGCCTCTTGAAGCCCTTGATGACACTGTCGTGCTGTACGACCTCTGGCACATTCAATTTTTATCCAACATCGTTGTTCTTGTTTTAAAAACATCCTGACAATACTTACTTTAGACCGCGAGCTAATACAAGGATCTGTTTCTCGGGTCACTCCGCATGCGCGTGACGTAGGCAGGACGAGTCTTTTTGCTGAGAGGTAAGGTAGGTATGTAGTTTACGTGTGGTATACGCGATATTCTTTGGTTTTGTTGCGTAGCGTTTTTTCAGCTGTGTTGCCACTATTAAAGTTCCAACCCTTGTATATACATGGTCCATTTATACACCAATATACTCACAATAACTCAATGTGTACTTAGTATATGTACATTGTTATAATCGTGCATGTTAGAAATAGCACGAAATATACTCCGTCTTGTTTTGCATCGACCTGAATAGCATGTTTGTATGCTGCTGCACACCTTTAGGCTGTCTGACACAGATCTGTGCCAAGCGCAGAGAGTTTATCCATTACTTTTGTTAGTTTGTATATGATATGGCGTTGCTTTGTAAGAAATTTACAGAACGCTTGGCGATTGGTCTGCGGGATGGGTATATGTAGTCCAGTTGTTAGTGGACATGTTGTGACATAGTGTTCCGGAGTTCCCACTTCTCAGCAGCTGCACATATCCGTCTCACTGATGCCGCGTTTTGCAAAGTACTCCGGGAAGGGACCATGCCCCGTAATGTAGCGTATGAGTTGTGGATTACTTATAGTCCTTCCCGGATCAACATATGATAGGTGATAGTAAGTTCTGCGTCCTGTCTCTCCTTGGTCCCATTCTTCCTGCCATTTAGACGTAGCGTGGAGTCTCAAGGATTTTTTGAGGTGGGATATGGGCCAGGGGATGTTGACTGGACCTGAAGTTCCACCTAGAGCCGCGTCCTTAGCTAAACTGTCTGCCATCTCATTTCCGTAATCTCCTACATGTGCCTTAGCCCATTCCAGCGGTTACAGCGGAAAATATCGCGGACGAAAACGTCGGGCTACAAAACATCGTGGGAGAAAACATCGCAAAGAGAAAACATCGCAGTTCTAAAACATCGTGGTACAAAACATCGTCGTCGAAAATAAAGCGGTTCAAAAACATCGCAGTTTAAAAACATCGTCGTCGAAAATATCGTGGTAAAAAATAATGTATCTACAAATCGTCGCATGACGATAACATCGCAGACATGCTTTAATAACTGTAAATGGATATTCCCATAATTATTTGTGAGCGCAAGATGGAAAGAAGGATAATTTTTACTTTCATATTTTTTTTTAATTAATAAATTTTTGCTGAGAAAATAAGAAGGAATCTTTGCAACTTATAGCACTTAATAGAATTTTAAACCGACATAGTTAATTAACAAAGGCCATTAATAAATAATTTTTTTTAAAGTTTTTACTGGTAATTTTTCATGAAAAGTATAATCTATAAGTTGCATTTAATTTTCTATGCTTAAGTTTCCTTCTTACTTTTTCAGCAAAAATTTATTAGTTAATAAAAAAATGTGAAAGTAAAAATTATCCTTCTTTACACCTTGCGCTCACAAATCATTATGGGAATATCCTCTTACAATTATTAAAACCTGAAAAAAGCATGTCTGCGGTGTTATTGTCATGCGACGATTTGTAGATACTTTATTTTTTACCACGATATTTTCGACGACGATGTTTTTAAACTGCGAAGTTTTTGAACCGCTTTATTTTCGACGACGATGTTTTGTACCACGATGTTTTAAAACTGCGATGTTTTCTCTTTGCGATGTTTTCTCCCACGATGTTTTGTAGCACGACGTTTTCGCCTTGCGTTGTTTTCTCCGCGACGTTTTCGTCCGCGATATTTTTGCCGCGATGTTTTCGGCGGACACCATTCCAGCATGTAGGACTGTCCATTGTTCTCTCGCAATCTTTGTTGTATGGATGCTATGTGGGTGATGAATGTTCCGCATTATTAATGGCGTGTAAAACGGATAGACGAAAAATGACTTAATGGGACTCGGATCACGCACCTCTCGAATACGCGCCGAGCGTGCTGACCTTTACACAACGAAGGCATGCTAAGAAGGCGAGAGAAATAGAAATAGCTTATAAGCTCTCATAATTTATAGTCTGCTAGGCAACGTCAGTTATTTATTAAAAAAACTGTAAAATTTGTACTCAAGTTTATTAAAAAAATTTTTAACTCAAATGAAACAAAAAATGCAAACTTAATTTTTTAGTGTAATACCATAACGAAGTGCTCATCATTAAAAATTTTATATTATAAAGAAAATATATATATGTAATAATAAAGTTCCATAGTCAAGAATAAGCTTAAAATTCTAACTGTATGTTCTTTTCATTTTTTAATGGCGACGTTCTCTTATTTGAAAGTACGTGGAATTAAATCCACAGCCCCGTAGTCAAGTTGTTTTCCCCGCCTTTTCTACACGTACAGTTATAGAATGTTCTGGAAATATTTAAAGCGAACTGGATTGGCTGACGAGGCTGACGTCATTTTCTTGGAAGCTCCGCCTTTTCAGAGGCTATAAAAAGACTCGCAAAAGAATATCGGGGGCTTTTTCTTAAATGTCACGATGCAGTAAACTTCATACAAAAAGATATTAGTAATTCTTTTTTATTTACTCCGGAGATCAGATTTTTGTAATTGATATTTTCCCTGAAATATATTAAATGGATCCTGTTTTTTAAACACATCGTCTGATAATTTAAGCTACGACTACATCTATGATTCTTCAACAATCTATTTATTCTGGACAAAAGCTGGTACATCACACACACACACACATTATATATATATAAATTAAAAAATGCAAAGCACTATAAAGAATAAAAACGTTTCTGTGGCAGTTACATGATATACGACGCTAAAAATATTTCGTTTATTACAAAAAGCTGTAGACGTTCTTTAAAAACTATATCTTGGCTATAATATAAGCTAAACATATTTTAATTGACCCAATAGCATTATCAGGATTAGTAAAATAAAGATGTAAATTATTAAAGTGTGCATTTATTGTTTTAAAATCACTGAATTTGTTAATCAGTACCTGACTGATTAAATCTGAAAGATAAATTAAGCATCTGCTAAATGGCAACACTGTGAAAATCGGCTATACGAAGAACATGTGGAAGATAATTTAAGGGTCTGAGGTTTCAGCAGTGCCAAGTAGTGCTTCCAAATTCATTCTCTTCTTCTTATGCATCAATTTTGGCAGCAGGTTCTAGCTTATGGATTTTAATATAATTTTAATTATTTGAATTCTGAAAACAATTTATCATCTTCGAAGATTTTTTTCCCCAATAGCGGTTTGTCAGTCGACTTCGGCTTGGCTGCAACTAAAGCCAGAAGAAGTTCACTTTATTGTGAAGGCACCTAATAGGTGAGTCACCTATGCCTTCTATATAAGTTAAAAACCATGCCTTCTCCCGGATTCGAGCCCCGGGCTCTTTGGTATCGCACTCGTTCCCTTAACCATTTTACTGTCTGAGCTTTTTAGAAGACTAGTAAGTACGATATTATATCTGCTTGTAAATGACAGTACATGTATGCAAAATAAGCTATAAATAATAAAGAAAATTGAGTTTGGAAAACTAACAAAAATTAATAACTATTACATCTGACAGGTGAAAGCGAATTTATAGACAGATGGTATCTAGACATGACACGTTTCAGGCATGGATATTGCTGGATAAACATGCAACACAGACACTTATACTAATATGTAGTGTGTCCCTAAGCATCAAATAAAATAACTCTCCTAATAACTAACGAACAACTCTTGTACTAGCATCTAATAAAACAACTCTGGAGTACTATTACTTTCACAACTGAACAGGTAAGATCCGGACACCCGGGTGGCTTTCATAGACTATTCGAGTAAACTCAACTAATGTGATCCCGCAATTCAACTAATGTGACTTCATTTCTAGAGTATGCAGTTTTTTTATTATAGTCTACTAAGCTCTAACCTACTGTCTTCGATATTAAATCCTGCAAACTCGAAAGATACAACGATCAAATCTTAAAAACAAAACAAAACAAAAATATAATAATTAAAAAAAAATCGGAAAGGTTTCCTATTTTAAATTACATCCAAAGGGGCGTTTTATTAATATTTTTTCTGTTAACTTTAGTTATTAAATATCACGTTCTTCGCACTTAAACCATGAAATTCAGTTCAAGAGCAATATCGCAAAATAGTTTTAAATTGAGCATATCTTTAGAATTTCCGATACAGAGCCTCGCGCGCAGAAGATAAAAATATTTTTTCTTGCTCACTTTGAAATCCTTGAGTTTGTCAATCAAAAATTCGTTAAAGATTTAAAGTAGAAATCGATAATAAAACATATTCCAAATTTCAAATTTGGGCTTCCACATGCCCATATTCGCAGTAGGATTACGTCATTCAAAATTCGATGCCTCTGTGTACCGTTGTTTTATCACAGTGCGAGAAATATACATACATTTAATGCAGATCTTTCATTATTTAATTTATTCAAATATAATGCATGACTCTAACATTCGGTGGCAACAGTTTGAAAAGTGAAACGGACATTTATTGTGAACCAAACGCAAAATCGCAAAACGAAAACAATAGTCCTTCAGGGACAAAGCCCCTTTGGACTAATAATTAATAAAATAAGGAAAAATCTCAAAGCTTTCATATTAAAGCATAAGGGCTTTTAGAAATTTTGACAACCCTTTATATGTCGCACTTCCTCAGCGTTTTTTTTTTTCTACTTCTTAATTATTTGATCAACATGTAGAGTTATTAAGTTATTTTGACACCCAAGATGTGAAAAAAACGCAATGCCGCCCCCGGGACTCCACGAAGGCATGCAGAAAGGAGGGAGAAAATATCTTATATACTCCCCCTTTTTAAAGGGCGACTGGGGGTTAGGGGACCCAATTGCCAAATCGTGGTTGTGAAGAATCATAATCAACCACCGCCCCTGTTCGGGGCCACTATAGAGTCATTAGGTTAGTTTGAAGACGATAAGATGAAAAATGCACAATACTCTAACTGGAATTCGAACGGGGACCTCTCGAAACTCGTCGAGTGTTACACCATTAAGGCATGTAGAAAGGAGGCAAAAAATACCTTATAAACTTATTAAAAAATCAGTGTAAAAGAAGAGGAATGTAATTAAGTACGACTTAGACTATCAGCAAACTCTGTTTATATGTATAAACTGATTTATTTAAATGTAAATTGAAGTTAGGAAAAAACAATTTTCATCTTTAAACTGGCTGTTATGTATATATATATATTCAACTCAGTAGTAAATACTTTTATGTGTATTACCAGTTAACTTTGCTATGCTTCTAAAAATTGAAATTATTTGTGATAAAATGCGAACAGGAACAGGTTGCGTAGTGAAAGGGATCAAGTTCCTGAATGTAGTTTTATTAAAATAGTGCTAGAACAAATATTAAACACTTTATGTAATTAAAATGCAACTAAATTAATTTAAAATGCAATTTTTTTTCGAAACCAAATGGCTAAAAGAAATCACATATACTACTGAGCGGTATTAAATAAAATGTTTTATATCTGTTCAAGTTTCAAATTTTGCTTTAAAAATACTGAATAAAATGAGAAATAAATATCATTAATATTGGTTATAAATGTTTTAGAAAATATATTATAATTAATTCATGTATTAAAATTGTTTTGAACGGGTTTTAAAAAACAAGTGAAGAAAATTCTACTTCCATTTTATGACTTTTTATAATATTTCTGACCAGATAAAGTTTTAAACAAAACCTTGTAGTTTATGTTTATATTGACCAATTCAACAGTACAAGGTTTTATTTTATTTTAGTACTACCAGCTTCGCTGCCAGCCCTCGTCTGGCTTTTAAATGTACCGGAAAAATGACTGAAGGGAATACCAAACGTTAAATTTAAAAACTGCGTAGAATTTTACTCTGCAGAACAACTTCATAAAAAAAGTTATTATGTATAACAAATTTGCAATGAAATAAGCAATATCCCTTAATACAAATATTAATTACCCTAATAAATAAGTTAACCATCTTTCCTTTGCAAAATCTTAAGAACTCAAATGGTATAAATTCGAATTTTTTTTAATTTTATGTTTTTATCATTTTGAGACATAATGGGCTATAGGAAAGCGAGATTTTACTCTACACACTCCATTTTCACATCGTCATGAAACGTAGGTACTTAGCATTAAACGTAGGTACTCGAGAACATTGTTTCCTAAAAAAATCATTCAAAACTTTTGGATATCTTAAAAACAGTGAAATGAGCAATAAATAACATAAAAGAATACAAAAAACAAAAAATTCTGAAAAGCAAAGTATAATTAATGATATTTTATCTTATATTTTCAAGAGAAAAAAATTGCAATGAAATAAGCTATATCCCTTAATACAAATATAAATTATTCTAATAAAAAAATTAACCAACTTTCCGTTGAAGAAAAAAATGATGCAAAACATTTCAATATCTTACAGACAGTGAAATAAGCAAAAATTAACATTAAAGAAACTCAAAAAACAAAAAATTCCGCTCACAATTTTACTCTGCAGAACAAATTTATCAATAAAAATGTATTATATATACAAAAAATGAAAATGAAATATGCCAATCTCTTA
Source organism: Stegodyphus dumicola (assembly GCF_044657685.1). Classification (NCBI taxonomy): domain Eukaryota; kingdom Metazoa; phylum Arthropoda; class Arachnida; order Araneae; family Eresidae; genus Stegodyphus; species Stegodyphus dumicola. Next base: position 188,080,503 of record NC_140774.1, read on the forward strand.
AAAACAGTGACATAAGAAATACGATTAAAAATTGTTACCAAACCCATATTTCTAAAAGAATGAAACTATTCAAAATGATGCGATTTCATCAAAAATCTATCAACAACAATAAGACAGGAAAATTGTTGCCAAAATCACATTTTTAAAGATGTGAGAAGTGTACTCAGAAGCTTCATTTAAAATTTTTTTTTAAAAAATGCAAAATATTATCATTTTTCCAAAATTCTTTTTGTAAAAGCAGTCGCAAGGATAAAAGTTTAACGTGTCCAAAAATCAAAGAAAAATAAACTTTTTTTAGAAAAAATCCCGTTGAAAAAGTGTTAAATTCACTTTGTTAAATAAATTCGTATTTAATCGATTTATTGAAATACGAAATTTATTTTAAGTTCGTAAATAGTACCTACGTTTCATGACGATGTGAAAATGGAGTGTCTAGAGTAAAATCTCGCTTTCCTATAGCCCATTATGTCTCAAAATGAAAAAAACATAAAATAAAAAAAAATTCGAATTCGAATTTTGAAAAAAATCGCTTCGAGGTGCACTGGCTCTTGTCTAGATGCACCTATGTACTTAATTTCGTAGCCGTGGGTCTATTAGCTTACGCGCTGCGCAAACGAAAGACACACACACACACAGACTCTTTCTTTTATTATATGTAGAGGTGTGTACTTTTCAGCTATTGCGCAAGTATTAGAATTTTTTTTTTTTTCATTTCAATGAATTTCAGTTCATTCAATATTTGATATATATATATATATATATATATATATATATACTGAAATTTAGTAACAAAATTTTTAAGAAATTTGAAATGATTTAATGACCATCCAGAGAGTTTACATTCTTTAAACTGCCTTTTCTAAGTTTGTAGTTTTTCGATATTCTTTTAAAGTCCTTAAACTTGTACAGGAATGGATTGAATTATTTAATACTTTTATACCTTGTTTAAAATTAGATACTTAATCGGAACAAGAAGGATTTTGCAAAAGAGTGAAAAGAAAAATTATTGGGGGTGAAAATGTAATTGAGATCAATTTTTTAAAAAGTTTTTGCATGAAATTGTGCTTTTTATTTTTTTTTGAGAAACTAGTTCATTAATTATTAAATACATTATTAAAATCTCGCTTTCCTATAGCCCATTATGTCCTATAGCCATATTATTAAAGTTCTTATGAACATTCTATAAATACAGTAAAAACACAGAAAATCGTAAAGAAGAAAGACATTTTTGTTGTGAAAATTTTCTTAAAAAATTTTAATTAAAAAAATTACTAACAAAAATTTTGTTTTCAGCTTAAAGGTCTTAGAAAACCACTTAATATTCATAAAAAAGTAGATGAGAGTTCTTAATTAAAAAAAAAAGGCATTCAAAAGGTACCAAGTCCTAGAATTATTATTAGAATTGAATTTCAAACAGAATTAGATACACAAAGGATATTTCAGAAATAAATTACAGAAAATAAAATAAAAATAAAAATAAAAATTTGAAAACTTTCAGATTTTATCTTACGCCTAATACGGCGTTTTTTAAATGTTTTGTGTGTTACCTTTATTTATTAAATATCACGTTCTTCGCACTTATAGAATTCAATTCAACAGTAATACAGCAAAATAATTGTAATAAATGAGCATATCTTTAGAATTTCCGATACACAGTCTCGCGCGCTAGAGTTAATTTTTTTTTTTCCGTACAGTGTTGCCATTGCTCGGTTTGAAATCGTTGAGTTTCTTAAATAAAAATTTAAGAAAAATATGAAATATAATCAAAATATGAAATAGATAATAAAACAAATTTCAAATTCCAAGTTCGGGCTCCAGATATTCTGGTGGAAGACAACTTATTGGAAATTTGATATCTCCAGGTACCATTGTTTTTTCGCAGCGCTAGAAACGTATATAAATTCATGCCGAATCTTTCTTATTTATTTTGTTTAAATATAATGCAGGGGTGTAACATTTGGTGGCAACAATTTAAAAAGTGAAACGGACATTGAAAGTTTTCAGCGCAAAATGCCAAAAACGAAATTAATAGTCCTTTGGGCTAACAACTTTAGAATTTATATAATATATTGAATCAAATTACAACTTATTAAATATGCTTTGTACTTACTCATAAAATTTGAATGCCCCAATCAATCTTCTGTAGGTAGTTTCATGAAAACATCAACCACACTTTATTGGCATGCAGCAAACATTGTCATAACAAATCGAAAACTAACTACATTTATCATTCGTATAACAATTTTTGTAACTTTATAACATCGTAGTGACCCATTTAGAAACATATGCATGTTCGGAAATAACGATAAAATAGGGTCTCCTTTCCATTTTTGTTTCGTTGTTACCGGTTAGTAACAAAACCCAATAAAAATAAAAGCATGCAATGCTCTAAAAATGTTTTACCGACAATTTCCCGCGACTTTTATTGACAATTTCTTGTCAACAAGAACGGGTGACGATGGGTGTCACAGGAAGAGTACATTTTGCCATTCTGTTGCTTTCGTGACTGGCGGAAAGGGGCGAAGGCACTGGTGCGAATCCGTGCCGACGTCTCTCCAGGGGTGGACCAGTGGGTGTGGACAGTGGGTATTCATTTTCATTTCTGTTATGTCCAACAGTGATGGAATGACTACCTGGCAGTCAACTGGAAATACTCTGACATTGTAAAGACCATTCGCTTTGTGGAGAATTTTGCCAAACGAACATTGTAATTCTGATGAAAAAATATTGTACATGCTTAAAGGAAATATTCCGCAATTTTGGGATGTTACTTTTTGCTTACCTTTATGTTCGATTTGTAAACAAAGCTGACACAAGAATCATTTCAGATGCCTTTGGGAGTACTAAAAATATATGTCAAACAGAATCCAACATGCTGAATTGGTACTATTCGGTTTCGAGGGCCGTAAAATATCGCCAAACTTGTTGATGCCAATGCTGCCAAAAATAATTGTGGCAACCCTAATAATTGCGGCAAGAAAGGAAGTATAATAGTAAATAACTATCCAAGACTGATGTTTTAATTTAGATGAAAGGTTAATTTCATATAATACCTTTTTATTATTATAATTTATATGAAAAATGCTAAACATGAATGAATGGAAGCATAAGAGTAAATAACTATTTCACATCATTATTATAATTTATATAAAAATTGCTAAACATAACTGAATGGATGCCTGCATCGCTATTTCGCTACCGACTTATCGCTAAAGCATAATTTCATCTCGTTGGTTGTTCAAACGTAATTTTCTATTATGAATGATGTTCTATTATGAATTATTATTCTTTGAAAATATTCTCGGTAAAGTGCAGAATCGCTCACTTATTTGTTTGCCGCTTTTTACAAGGGTAAAAACAATTGCATTTTTGTCAATTTTCTTTTACTTTTTAAGTGAAAATAGGTCGATGTGCATATGGATACCGAGTATGTGCATTCTTAAAATCGCGTCAAGCAGTGGATGATTCTGCACTTTACCCAAAATTCTATTGCCGACTTTTCGTCATGGGCAATTCCCAAATTGTTGAATCCATAGAATATCAAAAAAGGATTTAAAATAAAAAAAAAAAAAGGATTTAAAAATTAAACTAGTATGTCAATGGCGTCTTAAGAAATATAGAACTATATAAACTTACGCAATCTGAAATCAACGCGTACGCTGTATTTGGCGCGTTTGCTACATTTGGCGCGTTGTTTAAATGGGCGCGTTTGTTAGATTTGGCGCTTTTGCGCATACATTTTCGATGAAACTTTTTTACGGCCCTCAAAACCGAATAGTACCGCTAAATCTAAATCCTCCTTAAAAATAACTAAGCAACCAGCTTTTCACGTGACAACAGTAATTGATTTGGTAACAAACTACTGGCAATGTGCATTTGAAAGCATTTTTATTAGCCCTAAGGGCTATTAATTTTGTTTTAGCATTTTGCGTTGATTCATCATAAACGGCGAATTACTTTTTAAATTGTTGCCACCAAATATTAGAACCCTGTATTATATTTAAAGAGATTAAATAATGAAGAATCTGCATAAATACGTTTCTCGCATTGGGATAAAACGACGGTACCTAGAGCGATCAAGTTTTGAATAACGTACTTTTCCACCCGAATATGGGCATCTGGAACACCAAATTTGGAATCTGGAAATAGTTTTATTATCTGTTTCATACTTTGTAAAAGCATTTATGAGTTTCTGATTAAGAAACTCAACGATTTCAAAGTTAGCCATGGCAACACTATACGTAAAAAAAAAATATCTTCAGCGCCAGAGACTGTGTATCGGAAATTCTAAAGACATGCTCTTTTAAAATTATTTTGTGATATTGCTGTTGAATTGAATTTTATGGTTTAAGTGCGAAGTACATGATATTTAATAATTAAATATAACAGCTGAAAGCATTAGAGCTGCTTAATGTAACCAAATATGCTCTGCTGTCCTTTAGCTAGACATGGCCAAACCTTCGATAGCTTCCGGTATCAATCAATCAAACTTTTTACATCTCTCCTGCATCACCGAAGACGCAACTGAGGCATTAGAAGCCCTACTGAGACTCCCCCATGTTAGGCAGGAGGCAGGTCACAGGTGTGTCACTAACTGAACTCTCTCAATGGACCGAGGTTCTGGGTGCACAAATTCCAACTTTACCACGACCACTTTATTCGAATTCCACTTAATTCCTAATGCCCCCGAATCGTGGTCTTACCCGACGAATCTTTGGCCTCAGACTATACTACTACATTTAACCTCCGCTTTTTCGGCCGGACCAGTACTATATGGGCAGCGCGTCCCATGAGGGCGTTACCTAGCAAACTCGGTGACGTCCCACACCAAGCTACAGAACCACCTGGTGTACGTCTTACGCCTTTCCCGCAAGGTCCGGCCGTATAAACGACCCAACCTCGGGTTCTGGAACCGCCAGGTTTGTGATTTTATACCCCCGTAGCCGAGACTGCCTAGGTATAGATTCTTGCCAGTAGCTTCGCAGAATTCTCTACGTCGACCCCCGGGGGGAGTTTCCGGTATAAGGCACGCATTTACAAACTCGTAAAAATGTGTCTTTATTCAGTCTTTTATTCCCTTGATCAATTATTTTTTTCATTAATAAGACTGCAAGGTTCCTCACTCTTTTTGGCCTAAGGGCCCGGATTCGAATCCCAGAGAAGGCATGGATGTTTATAAATGTATAGTGTCAGTGCGGCATGGCGGCACTTTAAATAGCCGGCGAGCCGAAAGTCCTCTGGAGAGATTGGTGATAGAGATCCTTGGATCCGTCCTCCTCTGGAATGCTGTCCACCACAATTGGGGACAGAATTGAGCTAACCTTGCCACCTGTAAGGTGCTCAAGCTTGCTACCAACGATGGGCGTATCTTTTGCGCTCCTTGCCACGAGGAACTTCGTGGGCTTGGGCTGATGCTACTGTCAGACAAGTGAGCATAAGTAACAACAAACAAGTTGGCCTTTAAGATAAGGAGTGGAAGATAAGATTTTAGATAAGAAGTGGGAAAACTCAGTAATGTTGATCACTAACAGTGCTCCGTTCCGTTTAACCGCTTTTCGCCGCTCTTAGTTAGAATGTCTAGCTTTTCCCCGGCTGTCATAAAGTGTAGTTGCTTGAAGTGATGCAAGTGCTCGAATGCCTGAGTAGGTCCGCAGACAAGATTGGAGCTGGAGAACGGGGAGGGGGTGATGGCAGGTCACGTGAGGCAAGGAGACATCCGAATGGTAGTTCAGGAGGAAAATTAAAGTATAGAGGATACAGCAAAATATACAAAATAAAACATCATAACATGATTTTTCCCTTACAAAATAGGGGGAACAGTGAAAATATGCACAATTATATACATCATTATGATTAATCAACATCAGCTGATGTTGATTAATCATAATCATAATACTGGGTAGCATACATATGTGTGTCACGTGACATGTGACATGTACAAACTGGAAAATACAGGAATAGATAAACAAACAGCTAGGATTGAAATGATCTTGAGTAAATAAGTGAGTAGATACAGTGTTTTGCACTTAATGCCTAACATATTGGCATGTATAAAAAAATAATGGTGATTAAAAATATATATTAAGAAATTTTTGTTTCATAAGTATAAATTGAATTTAATTAAAAAAAAATTAAATTTAAATACAAATTTAATTAAATTTAAACAAATTTAAATTTAAATTTAAACAAACACGTATAAAAGTAAAAAAGCAAATTTAAAGCCTAAAAAAAAAAAAAAAAAAAGGCCAAAATAATTTTAAAAAAAATTTTAAAAAAGTGTGCAAACATATAAAAGATTTAATTCTCGAACTAATCTACAATATCATTTAAATTCAGAAGCATAAGCAAATCAAGTGCAAAACCAATCCATGAAAATAAATTCACAAATTTAGCAAATTAAAATTAAACTAAACAAATTTTTTAAAAATGCATAAGTGAATGACTGTTAAGTAGGCAGGAGACAGACTTATCAAGGGGAAGTTGCCTCCAAACCTAACTCTCCAATCATTCAATTCGTGTTTCGTCATTCATGCAGGCAAGGGTAAAAGTCAAAACCAAAAGTAAAAAGAAATACCAATAAAGTGATACCCTTAGAAATTAACATTTAAGAATTAAATTTAAGAATAAAGTTCTAAAAGGAAAAGACTAAAACCAAAGTACTAATGAAGTCTTTTGAGAAACAAGCAAGTAAAGTCAAGTATTAAATTAAACGTTTTTTTAAAATTAAATTAAAAAAAAAAATTAATTTTTAATAAATTAATTTTTAATTTTTGAAATTAAGAAATTTTTGTGTATTTTTCTCTTATTATCTTTTTATATTACTTTACATGATTTATTCTTTTATACATAATGCAACTATAATAAACAATTATCAATTTGATATTAATTTTTAAATTAATTAATCAACTTTATTAATTTTTAAATTAATTAATCAACTTTATTAATTTTAAATTAATTAAATAAATTAGTAGTGATTGATTAATAATTAAAAATAATTAATTTTTAATTAATTATTTTTTAAAATTAATTAATTCACTTAATTTTTAAATAATTAGTCAACAAATTATCAATCCGATATTATTTTTTTTTGTATTCATTGAGATCTCAACTACGCGAGACCCACAATCGACAACCTATCCCTGTCACCCTTTAAAAATTCATTAACTTCTAGGGATCAATACCGATCTCTTTGGGAATCCCTGATCCAGCCTACTAATAAAAGGAAATATGTAGAAAAGCAAAATTGCAAGGGTAATTATTTTCAGGTTTGAATTTTGACGCTAGGCTCGTAAAGTCATTAAGCTATCTTTAAACAGGAGATGTGAAAAATGTGCAATGCCCTCACCGGGAGTCGAACCTGGATCTCTCGAATATGTGCCGAGTGTGCTACCATTACACCACGAAAGCATGCTGGAGGAAGGGGGAGGAAACACTCCATAGGTTTACCACCAGAAGTGTGCCTATTCTGAACAACAAGCACGTGATTCTGAGAATGGTAAAATAAGAACTTACAGTATATTAAATAAGCAGAAATATCTAACTAATATTTTAAAGTTATTTGTTATAATAAATCCAGAATTCCGTTCATTGAGTCATTATAACTTTATGAAACATTTACGAGGGTCTTAAGTATGATGAAAGCGAAAATAGCGAAGGGCTATAGATCACGATTCAGAATATATAGAGAGAATACATAGTGAGATCCAAACGCTATAACGTAAATTAAGGAAGATTATCTTTAAGTCTCGAAGGATTTCAGTCTTGTAATGAAAGCTTCTCGTTTATAGTAGAGGAAGATTCCCATTAAAGATATGGGAAAACTGCGTGTGTGCATTAGTAATATTAGCAGATTATTGCGAGGCTTCTCTAGAAGCACAGTTCGCATCTGTTGCTTATCAGTTCTGTTTTAAGCTCATTTATAGTAGAATATTATATGAAATAATCTGATGTGTACACCGCATGACTTCCTTGTACGGAGTATTAAATTATACGCATTTTTTCTTGCATTTCGTTTAAACTTATTGGATTGAATTAAATCTACTTCGCCGACACAAAAAAATAAATACATTCCTTAAAATTCACTCTATTTGTTTACCATAGCGACACAATGGCGCTAGGTTCACTTAACAGTAATATATTTCGTTCATATTATAACTCAGAATGCACAAAATTTATATCATTTAAATAATTATCTAATCGTTGCCACATGTTCTATTCAAATACTATAATAAAGATATAACGATGTATAAAAGAAACTAAGCAAACAAAACAAAAAAGAAATAGCTTTTCACAGACGATTGAGTATTTCACATTCAATTAATTCAGTTCTCACTTTGCGGCAACGCAAAAATACATAAAAATTCAAAATATCTGTATTAAAAAGTACGAAGTAAATCTCAAACGCTTATTTCGTCGAAAAAATTCCAGAAAGGATTAAGCATTATTTAATTCGCAATAATAAATGAAAGCGTTATCTTTGTTGTAGCGAAGCTACGTTTCTCTAGATTGGCAACAAATCCACTACTCTGGTGTTTCAAATGTAAACAAGCAATGGCCGCCATCAAAAAAATTATTAGGCTTAGCGGCACTTAAACAACTTTAAAATTGTTGACAATTATAAAAATATTGCATACATATTTACTAAAGGCATAAAACCCTTAACCGGAACATAAAAACAACATAATTCAATCATTTTTAAAGCAAAAAATGTACAATTTACAAACATATAAGAGTAAAGAAACTGACATCACTGAGCCGGGTAACAGAGTGGATATATTTATAAATATCTTTATATACGTTTCGTGCTGCCGATTACAACCAAAATACGAGGTGCACATCTACATGTTATAGCAGTAGTATATACAAAATTTTAACATTCTGAGGCTACTCGTTTTTGAGTTATGCGAGATACGTATGTACGCACGTACGTCCATACGTTCGTACAGACGCCACGAATAATTCTCTTCAGAATTCATTTTAAAGCAGTTTTTTAGTTTTTTTTTTGGAGGAAAAGTGTCTCTTATTCTGTCCTTACGTACAGAGAGCCCACCAACGGCCGAGCGGTAAAGACGCTGAACACTGGTAGTTCGGTCTGAGGTTCGAATCCCGCGAACGGGCTGGCTGCATGGGCGTTTTCGTGGTTTTCCCCATGTGTAACGTGTATACGAGCCAGTTTCCCTTAGAAAGTCCTCCACGAAAGGCATCCCTCCCTTTAGGCAGATAGCCCTCGTGTGCTTTGCCATAATTAAATACACCACACCACACCTTACGTACAGATATCACGCAAAAACATCGTTAAATTGCATTCGAAAGCAGTCAAAGTGGATATTTTCGTTGAAATATGCTGCCTGTAGCTTTTCGCGATTACAATACTTCCTTTTTACTTCGTACAAGGAAGTAAAAACTATTTCTTGTTTCTTAAAAAAACATTTAACCTGCATTTAATCAATTAACTAAAAGTAAACACTACTTTCTCACTTCGTAAAATCGGGAAATATTAAAATTACCTATATAGTATATTTAATATTAAATTTTTGCTCTTATAATACGTAAAATTTTAAGATTTTAATGAACAAATCTAATTTGCATCAACGAATATAATTAACAGTACGTCGAACAATTATCAACAAGCTGAGATGTGGATGCTGTATGTACCTAGAAAAATAGCTGATTTGTATGATAGACAACCGAATGTCTAGTAGAGTATTGTTTGCTGGAGTTCTGCATTTTCAGTTTTTATTGGAAATACGCTTTTAATAGATTACGTCAAACTGTGTTGCATCTTTCCCGTTCCAAGTGTCCAACTGTATTTGCAGTCTCATATTTCAATTTGAGAATTTGAAAAAGTTTAGAAATCCCTGTAAAAAACACAGTCACAAGAAGAAAGAAAGACTGAGAATGTTAAGAGTTGAAGCTTTTCAAAGTTGAAATTTTTGCATGCGAGTTCTAAATTCTGTGCTCGTCTAAAAATATTTAAAAGTGACTGTTCAAACTTATTTGTTGCAGTGTGTTAAATTTTTCAAAACTTCAGATTTGTAAAAAAATGTCAACATTTTTTGTGTTACTTCGAAGCAAAAAATTTAAACGTATATTCTAAAGAGTTCAACCTTTTTTGTGTTACTTCAAAGAATTTAAACGTATATTCTAAAGAGTTAAAGAATCGATTTAAAGATCAACGTTTCCCCTGTTACTCACAACCTTTGTTACACACTTCACGGAATATTGTGCCGTACAAAACTTCAAGAAGCAGGCAAGCTATACATACATACGCAAGCAAACTAAATTTATTTTGAATTTCACGTGAGTGACAAATAATTAACAAATAATTTCACGTGACATATATGTAGAATCGGTATTTACTTTCTAGGAATATGATGTTGTAAACTTACTTCTTAGTTGGCTGTCTAGGGGCTAATAAACTAGTCCGATTTATGTAAAAGTTGAATATTTAATTAAACATGAATAGTTGCTACAAACTACAAAGTAATTACATACGTAGAAGGAAATAGGTGAGATTATTTACAGATGAAGAGAAGGAATCATCTTTACATTCAAACATCTTTTAATCGCGTCATCGTCTTAATGGCGGAATCGTCTGACTTCATCATCGAAAAAGGTAAAAGATTTATTTATTTTCACAGCTTGTCGCGTCATCCGATTATAATGAACGATGCCATCCCACAACTGCTCGTCCATCCTGATGGAATGCGGCTTCGCATTCTCGTAGCACCACCATCTACATCTAGAGATCTGAAAAATAAAATTAAAAAAAAAAAAAGTTTTTAGTTACTATTGAGGGAAAAGTCGTCTTAAAAGGTTTATTTCAGCCATCTTTTCTCATCATCTTAACATCTTCAGAAATAACGGCATTAGCTCTTCTTAAATGCTCTTTCAGTGCTCGTTCATCTTTAACAGTCTACCTGAATACATGCATTTCACAAACACGTCTTCCTTTGATGTTGTCTGGAACAATTCGTCTGGATTCGTCTTCGTATTTACGTCTTCTTAAACATCATCTGAATACGTCTTCTGAATGCGTCTTCTTAGATACCGTCTGGATACGTCTTCTGAATGCATCTTAGGTATCTTCAAAATCCGTCATTCGAATGCGTCTTCTCAAAATCATCTTCTTTAAGCCGTCTTCCTTCATACATTTCATCCTTAGACATCATCTTCAGTGTTCTCAAATTACTTCACGTCTTTAAAGTAATAGTCCATTAGTCAAATCGGGATAAACTTGTCTAGTCGGGAAAAACGTCTAAATCAGGAATCATCAAAGATTTTCAATTTTCTTTCTGGATCTTCTGAATTTGCTTTTTCGCTTCTTTTTTCTCACTTTCTTATGTTCCGTCTTTGCGTCTTTTGCGTTCCGTATCAGCGTCGTTGTGATCAGGTGTTCTGACTGACTTCTGCTTTTCAATCTTCTCTTCTTCTTCGGTGGTCTCTGCAGTTTCTTCGTCTCCAGTGGCTTCTTTTGCTTCTCTATTGGTATGCATTTGACTGAAATTGTTCTAGTAGTAGAATTCGCATTTGTTTCATCATCTTTAGCAAATGACTCTTCTACGGGAAAATGCTTCTCTTCAGAATGTCCTTCTGCAGTGGCGTTTCTCCTCGTTGGCTTCAGAGCTAATTGTATTGTGCTTGAGTTTCCTTTTTGCACTAATTCATCTTTAATAGCATCATTTTCATTTACAGCAGAATCTGCATCTCGGAAGATCATCAGAATTCAAAATCATGGAATCATTGCCACTAGCTTTGATTGCAGATGAAGTATCCAGTTTGATCAAATTCTGTATTGTAACAGGAACTATACTAAAGGATCAGTTTCTGGTTTTGGAAGTAAAACACCATAATTAACAACTTTTCCATATCCTTCTTCAGAACCATTTCCATTGCAATGAGCATTTTTATGCCCTTCGGAATCACTATCAGATTTCTTATTTTCTGCGATGACGCAAATATTTGATTTAAATAAAGAACCATCAATTTGGAATTCACCTTCAAATCTCTCTATAGGTTTGTTGCCAAATTCCGTTAACTGTAGTTCTGCCGACTTAAGTTCAGGAGAACCTATCTTCTTATGCATATCTTCCCGGATTAACGTTACCTGACTACCAGTATCTATTAAAGCATCAATCTGCAAATTACCCAAATTAACAGTTTTATGCATTTCTTTCTGACAAGTCTGAGTTATTGGAGTAACAACTTTGGCATCTTGGATATTTTTAGATGATGTTTTCAAACAATCTACGGCTTTGTGTCCAAACAAATCGCATTTAAAACACTTAAATCCTTTACTCTTATTGTTACAAAAATTCGACTTATGGCCTAAACTTCCACAATTATAACACCTTGGTTCCTTACTCTTAAGTATAGTGTGTGCTTTATTTTGTATGATAGTACTTAAATAACTCTTATTCTTCGTATCTGGAACGCGAATTTTCTCATATATTTTTAATTTCTCTTTGAATTCAAAAATATTTTTACACCCATACAAAATAATTTTGTTACTACTCTGATCTGGTATCCCATTGATTACATAATCAAGAATTGATAAATCATCAACAGAACCGCGACTGGCTATTTCACGCATGGCAATTAAATATTCGGAAAGTGATTCACCAGGTTTTAAGTGTCGTTTCTGTAACAAATTATGAAGTTGTGCACTGTTTATTTTAGAACCAAATTCAGATAAAAGATTTTCTTTAAATTTGTCCCATGATATTATACCCTTCAAAGACCTAATAAATACTTTAGCAGAACCAGTATGCAATTTTTTAGCAAACACAATTTTCTGTAATTCCGATAACTTAAATAATTTAAAAGCTCCTTCTAAATCACCAATGAAGGATTCAACTGGATATGTATCAATGCCATTAAATTCAGAAACAGTTTCTAAAATATCACGAAAATGTAAGAAAATATTGCTAGGCATTATAATGTTTTCATTCACTGAGTTATTTATGGGAGGTGATTCTGATCGAACAGAATTAATATCATCATTTTTATCAAAATCATAAACACTTTCGTTTTCAGATAACTCATCATCGTCATCACTTTCGGATTTTAAGACCTTAAAATCAGAAAGACTATTCAATATTAAATCACAGTTTTTATCGAGATTTGAATCATAATTAAGATGTAACAAATTACACACAGAAATAAAATCATTTGCAGTAAGAGTTTTAAGTAATTTTTGTTTTGTTTCTTCAATATTAAAATCAGATGGAAAACCATAAAAGTTACGCAATCTAGCTCTATTTTTTCCATCACCCAAAGTTCCAAACACAATTTGATGTAAAAGTTTAATTGACTTAGTAGGCCCAGTCTTTAAAGAATTTGAAATTCTAGGAATAGAATTTAAGGTAGTCATCTTAATTCACAGTATCATAGAATACTATTCTTAGAAGTAACAATGTAGAAATAATCGAAACAAAACTTACTTCTCTTCTTTTGTAATATTCATCATGCTTCTTCCTAGGCTCATCGCGGCCTGAGCGCCCAAATCTGTAGAATCGGTATTTACTTTCTAGGAATATGATGTTGTAAAACTTACTTCTTAGTTGGCTGTCTAGGGGCTAATAAACTAGTCCGATTTATGTAAAAGTTGAATATTTAATTAAACATGAATAGTTGCTACAAACTACAAAGTAATTACATACGTAGAAGGAAATAGGTGAGATTATTTACAGATGAAGAGAAGGAATCATCTTTACATTCAAACATCTTTTAATCGCGTCATCGTCTTAATGGCGGAATCGTCTGACTTCATCATCGAAAAAGGTAAAAGATTTATTTATTTTCACAGCTTGTCGCGTCATCCGATTATAATGAACGATGCCATCCCACATATATGATTGCATGTGACGTAAATATTTATCAATGGCAGTAAACCGTTGCCGAATGCGCAAGTTAAAAAAGTAATACGTTACGTTTGAATTGTTACGCCGGTTAGAGTTTTGAGTCAACTTAGATTTAAATTTAAATGTCTACAGGCTTCGACTACTCGTCTACGTTTCAAATTTTGAATTTGGCTGTTATTAGTTGCATTGCTGATTGTGGTTGATTATATCAGCATGAGAAAGTGGTTTTATGTTAAAGTTTGTGTTTAAATAAAAAGGTTTCTTTGAAATATTTTCAAGACATTCTAGCTAATTTTAGATAGAGCGATAATTCGCTTTACTTCTATTAAGATTTTGGAATTAGTTAGTGCTTCCAAAGCTTGTCAAACCCTATCCGTTTAAGCAAAATGGAATTCAACAAAATGTGCTATGGAAAAAATGCGTTAGCATAATTGAAATTGAGGAAATGTACCTCCAATTTAAACAAAACCAAATATTTTATGATTATAGAGTAGAAATAAATGTTAGTTGAAAGGATATTTATTTCTTAATAAGCATGTGATACAATTTCTTTTTTAAAACCAGTTAAATTTTGCTCTCTACAATGACTGACGTAAATTTTTAAAAAAATTAAGGTAAAAAGCGCAGAGTTTTTTAAATGCCTCTCATAAAGTGATCTTCTTAATTTGGGAGGCCACTAGCGGCCGATCGGTAAAGTCGCTGAACACTGGTAGTTCGGTCCGAGGTTCGAATTGTGCACCTTCAGTGTCTTTTTGCCGAGTGGGCCCAAAAGTAAACTTTCAGATTTGTGCACCAAAAAATCTGCCTTTGTGTCTGCTGGCCGAGCGGCTGACTTTTGCGTAGAAACTCTAATTTTAATTGTAAAATTTCCTTTTTTTTTAACTGTTTTTAACTGCAATGTATTTTATTTTTTCTTTATTCTACGATTTTTAATGAAAGTATTTTGAGTTTCTATGTATTTTTGCCTTGTCGCAACGCTTGAACGTATTTTATTGAATGAGATATAAATATATCTCTAATGAAATTCGAGGAAATAAGTTTAAATGAAATATAGTATAGTAGATTTGTTGCCAATCTGGAAAAACTAAGCTCTCCAAACACAAAGTTTGGTGTTTTATGTTTTTTTATAGTTGTAAAATTTTAATGAAAATATTTTGAATTTTATGTATTTTTGCCTTGCCACGAAGTGAGAACTGAATTAATTAGTAGCGCATGCGCATTAGGTAAGCGGCGCTGAATCGTCTGCGAAAAAGTGTTTTTTTATTTGTTTAATTTCTTTTATATATTGTTTTAGATTTATTATAGTATTTGAATGGAACTTATGGTAATTCTTCAGATGATATAATTTGTGTGCATTCAGAGTTTTAAAATGAATGATAATGCTGTTAAGTGAACATAGCGCCGAATTATTGCTATGGTGAATAAATATAGTGAAATTTAATATGCTTAAATGAAATGTGGGAAAATTGCGTATCATTTAATATTCCATACAAGGAAGTCATGTGGTGTACACATCATATTTTTACTTCCTTGTACGAAATAAAAAGGAAGTATTGTAATCGCGAAAACTTTCAGACAGCATATTTCAACGAAAATATCCATTTTGACCGCTATCGAATGCAATTTAACGAGGTTTTTGCGCGATATCTGTACGTAAGGACAGAATAAAAGACTCTTTTCCTTCAAAAAATTATAAAACTGCTTTAAAATGAATTCTGAAGAGAATTTTTCGTGGCGTCTGTACGAACGTATGGACGTACGTGCCTACATACGTATCTCGCATAACTCAAAAACGAGTAGCCTCAGAACGTTGAAATTTTGTATATAGGACTGCTATAACATGTAGATGTGCACCTCGTATTTTGGTTGCAATCGGCCGAACCAAACGTATATAAATATATTTATATATATATCCACTCTGTTACCCGGCTCAGTGATCTCAGTTTCTTTACTCTTATATGTTTGTAAATTGTACATTTTTTGCTTTAAAAATGATCGAATTATGTTGTTTTAATGTTCCGGTTAAGGATTTTATGCCTTTAGTAAATCCGTGTGCAATATTTTTAGAATTATCAGCTATTTTAAAGTTGTTTAATTGCCGCTAAGCCTGTTTTTAATGGCGGCCATGGATGTTTACATTTGAAACAGGAGACTAGTGGATTTGTTGCCAATCTAGAAAAACTTAGCTTCGCAACAACAAAGGTAACGCATTCATTTGTTATTGCCAATTAAATCATGCTTAATTCTTTCTATAATTTTTTCGAGGAAGCGTTTTTAAGCGTTTGAGATTTACTTCGTAATTTTTAATATAGATATTTTGAGTTTTTATGTATTTTTGCCTTCTCGCGAAGGGAGAACTGAATTAATTCAATGAGAAATACTCAATCGTCTGTGAAAAACTGTTTCTTTTTTGTTTTGTTTGCTTAATTTCTTTTATACATTGTAGGGTTTATATTTATTTTAACTAACATTTATTTTAAGTTTAAACTATCTTTCCTGTCAAGCCTTACTTTTCCCTGGAACTGCCAATGCCAGAGTATGTAAATTTTAGTAGAACGCGCAAGGATTCAAATTATCAGCGGAAGTATTCTGATTTAAATAGAAAGGAAACGAGTTCGAGGTGTGATATTCTTACTTCACGAGCGCGGAGGTAGTTGGCCAGAAATCGAAGAACCCCGCGTTTCGGCCTGTGTGCTTGCCTGGAAGTAGTGTTAATCGTTCAAGTGATCTTCAAGTTTGCTGAATTAGCAGCGGTATTGTAAAACGCGGTGAGTTAGTTACTTTTAGAGAGCCTCGTAGTTAGAGTCTTGTCTTTAGTTTCTTTTCAGGTTCTTATTTTTATTTGACCGCCGAGTTGGCGCAGTTTGTGAGCGTCAAGAGCACGCACTTGTAATTTATTACGTTGAATAAAAAGGGACTTAAACCCTTAACAAGACTCTGTCTTTTATCCAGTTTTCATAGTCACCTCTTGGTTGCGTGCAAGTTGGAGGCGCGCAACGCTACAACATCATTCTAGCTTTATTATAGTATTTGAATAGAACATGTGGCAACGATTAGACAATCTATTCTTTAAATGATATAAATTTTGTGTATTATGAGTTATAATATGAACGAAGTATATACGTTAACTGTTATGTAATTATTGGATTATATAAAAGTTAACTTAGTTTCCGTTATATAATTATTATATAAGTTAACTGTTATATAATTATTAATACTGTTAAGCGAATCTAGCGCCAGAGTGTCGCTATGGTAAACAAGTACTAGAGTGAATTTTAAAGAATGCATTTATTCTATTGTGGTTTATGCGCTGTCGGCGAAGTAGATTTAATTCAATCCAATAAGTTTAAATGAAATGCAAGAAAAAATGCGTATAATTTAATATTCCAATTTTATATTCCAATACAAGGAAGTCATGTGGTGTACACATCAGATTTTTTTATTTGTGTGTGTGTGTTTATAAACTAAAACTAAATACTGAACAAATAAATAAAAAAGCTGATCATATTCCCTCCTTAAACTTCTTGGTTCAGAGCCTCTGTATTAGATAACGTGTAAACAGTTTGTAGAATAAAAAAGTTCTTTTGCATTAATGTGGTATGTTCGAATTTGAAATTTCATCAACAGCTGGAAGCACTTGAGCTTAAAGAAATTAAACACTGGTGCAGGTGCCGGAGTCTTGGTAGCTTTGTTTATTACCTGGCTAAAACTACGTTCGTATTTTGATAATCGCCGTGAAAAATTCCACGTTTAAATTTTGTGAAAAGCGGTCATGAGAAAATAGCTGAAAATAGCGAAATGTGGTGCGCGAGCTTCTTCCTCGGGAAGGGGAGGGGTTTCCAAAAGCTCTCCCTTCTAAGAGGGAATTGCGTTTGACTTTAAGCAACGCTTTAATTAACTGCATGTAAAGACGTTGGGCATTGTCTTTCTGCTAGAAGGAAGTATACATCTTCGCACATAATTATATTTTCAAGAACAAAAAGGACGTGCATATTGTTAAGTTTTCTTCTTTTGATACCAGTTGTTACGTTATTTTCTTTCTTCACGTTCGTACGGGGTTCCTAAATTTGGAGTGAATAACGACGACACTTGATGAAGTATCGAAACACACTTTATTGGCCGCTACAAAACAGGACAGCTCCAAAATCTCGTTTACAGTCTTCGAACTGTTATAAACACGCTGACACGATCAGCGACACAGCTTTCGGGTTATCAAGCTATCACGGTGGACACAGCTTCACTGCAAAGCACCAGAGTATAACTCCCGACTCTGCTCGGTCGTTCTCGGAACTCCACGTACTCTCGAGACTCTCCACGCTACAACTCGCGATGTACTCGACGACGCACAGAGCACGGCTCCCGACTCTTCGGTTCAGTCGTTGCCGGAGCTCAACACGCTCTCTCGACGATGCACTAACCACGATACACTAACACACTCCTTCGGTACACTCGACGACTCACTCGGCACTCGCTGCCCGGCTGTCAACTCGATCGACTCCGCAGGAATTGACTCGCTGGACGAAACACCAACTCGATACTAACCAGCAGGGTTTATATAGGTTTCGGCTTGTGTTCGAGAACATTCTGGGCTAAACCAGTAAGAATTCGTTCCAGAAGTCCATTAGTCCATGGCATATCGCCAATTTTGTTGCTAAATGTCGCCAAACGGGCGATATCTCGCCAAATGTGGCAACCCTACCTTCCCCTGCCATTTTATGGCAACCCTAAAACTGCTTTGCGGGGAAGCCATCTTTCCGCGCCTGTACATTTCGTAACAATATGTATTTGCAGCTGTACACTTTATTTGAATATACTGTAAATTAAAAAAAAATATAATATAATATGTTTATGTACGAATTAAATTGACTATGCACAATTTGTAGAGGCTCTTTCATACTGTAAAAAAGCTTAGCTTGATTTTAATAATTATCTTTTAATTTTGAAAATTAGAGTACTGCTTAATCTATACATAAATCTAGTACTAGTGTAGAGATTTTTTTTTCGAATAGTCCTTTTTAATTCCTTGTGCGAAGTAAAGGACGTATTGTAATCACGAAAAATTCCGAGTTCCAAATTTCAAAGAAATTATCCATTTTGACTGCTATCGAATGCAATTTAATGATGTTTTTGCTTGACATCTATAAGTAAGGACAGAATAAAGGATTCGTTTTCGTCAAACATTTTACAAAACTGTTTTAAAATGGTTTCAGAAGAGATTTTATTTCGTGGCGTTTGTACGTACGTATGTACTCACGTACTTGTGCAACTTCCTTTTTGGTTGCAATCGGTCGCACCAAAAATATATATATATACCCACTCTGTTGCTCATTTCAGTAAGCTCGGGTTTTTTTATTCTTATATGTTGGTAAAGCGCATTTTTTGCTTTAAAAATGATTGAATTGCGTTGTTTTTATCTTCCGATTAAGGTTTCTATGCCTTTAGTTAATCTGCATACACTCTTTAAAAGTTGTTTAAGTGCGACTTAGTCAAATTTTTTTTTACCATAGCAGCCATATTTGTTTACATTTGAAACTTTGTAGAATAGTGAATTCACTTTCTGCACCTTCAGTGTCTTGTTGCAGAGTGGGACCAAAATTCATTTTTTTTTTTCACTGAAAAATTTGCCTTATTACCTGCTGACCAAATTGCTTGTTTTTTCGTAGAAACTGTAATTTTCATTGTAAAAATTGTTTATTTTTGAGTGTTTTAACTGTATTTGCTGTTTTATTTTTTTTCTATATTTTTCAATTTTTAATGAAGACACTTTCAGGTTTTTATGTATTTTTGCCTTGTCGCGAACAGAATTAATTGAATAAGAAATATATCTCTAATGAAATTCGAGGAAATAAGTTTAAATGAAGTGCAGGAAAAAATGCCTTTATTTTAATATTCCGTAAAAGGAAGTAATGTAATGTATACATCAGATTTTTCACGTTGCTTTAACTGCTTATAGAAATATATTTTTTGTAAGTGAAAACTATTGCATTAAGGTAAAACAAAACGAAGCTAGGCATCAATTATGAATTAGAAAACAAGCTACACATTTAATTTACTTTACCCATTGTGTGAAAGAGAATAATTCTTATAATAACGGAATAACGTAAGTCGAGAATAGTTTCTTTTAATAACGAATAACTGAATTATCTTCTCAAATGAACTATAATTAACGGTTTTCCTATTTCAGCCAAAAAATGGCATCAGAATATAATAACCATTTCCCAAGGATATCAAGGTAATTGGTGCAATACTTTATGATAAACAGTTGCGTAGCTGATATAATTCTTCTAGGTATTATACTTTGATTTAATTAACTTCTAAGTATTATACTTTGATTTGATTAATTATTTGATTTAATTAAGTACAGAATAACGCGCGCATACTTGAGAAAGTTAAAAAGTAAATTCCTTAATATACCAGATTGCTCGCTAGAATTATTCATAATTTCTTAATCAAAACCGTAGCTGGTAGTTAGACTAAGATTTGTTACTTCGCAATTAGTGTCGACCAAAGCATTATGTTCTCTTTAATAGATCCCTATAACTATTATTATCTCGTAATATTTCTTAATTTACACAGTACGAAATGGAGCATTTCCATTAGTCAATAAATGCAACAAGCTTAAAGAATTAGTATTAAGATATGTACTTAATGACGCATCCATTAATTGAGTAATTGATTATACATAAGTTGTTTGAGGTATAACATAAGAATATATTAACAGCAAAGAAAAGTTTAAAAAACTAAATATTGTTACGGATTTGGTATTTAAAAAGCTAATGTTAGTTCAATTACAAATTAAATGGTTTTATTTCTCGCGCAGTGCAGCGCGTGATGAATATTAAAAGAAAGCTAAGCCGGAAAATTGAAAATACAAGAGCGCGTGCATTAAATAAATAAATATCTCTTTTTGATTTCGAGAAAGTACTGGAAAATTCTAGCGCGTGATTTTAAAATCTTATAAAAGGAGGAAAACATCTCAGTTTGTAGTAGTTGTTGCAGTTGCTTAGTTTGTTGTTGTTTAGAAAACTACTGTTGTTGATTGTAGCGAATTCGCGGATTAGCGTTCTTTAGCTGTTTTGAATTACGTTCTATTGGACATTTGAGTAGTTAAAAGAAAACTGCTGTGAGATATTGTAATACTGCGTGATAATTTGAGAAAATTTAAGCATTTTTGTTGTGATAATAATAAATTTTTGTTCATTTTTTTATCGGACTTGTGCATTCATTTCATAACGAACCCGTACGCACGCAACAATTTTTGGTGTCAGAAGGGGGATTTGAATGCCAATAACAAGAGCGATGGAAGAACAATTGAGACAGCTCATTAGTGCTTTTGCTGCATTCCAAGAAAAGATGGAAGCTGGCCAAGCACCATTTAAAGAAGAGATGAAAGACTCTGTTAAAGCAGAGATTAGATCCGTTAAAGCAGAAATGAAATTGGGCCAGGAATCCGTTAAGGACGAAATGAAAGCCGTTCAAGCTGGTCAAGAAGAAATGAAAAGAGAAATTACTTGCATAATAGAAAATAAATTTGAAGCTATGGAAGGCAGAATTGACGCAGTTGAAAACAAAGTTGGACATATTGAAGAAAGAGTTTCTTCGGTGAAAGAAGAAATAGAAGAAAGAGTTTCTTCTGTAAAAGAACATATAGAAGAAAGAGTTTCTGCTGTGGAGGAACGAATTGAAGGAAGAGTTTGTGCCGTCCAACACCAAATCGAACAACAAATTGATGATAGGGTTTCTGCAGTAGCCAAAGAAGTGGATATTTTAAAGAAATTCGTAGCGACGGCAGGGAATAATAGTGATGGTTTTAAATTCTTACCGATGCCTACTCGTCCATCTCTGAAGCTATCCACATATGATGGGAAGACATCCTGGCAAGTGTATAAAACACAATTTGCTATAGTGGCGGATGCGAATGGATGGGATTCCCAAGCTAAGGCCTGTCATCTCGCCGCTTCTCTAAGAGCCGACGCAGCGGATATCCTTCAGACTCTTCCCGAAAACAAAAGGTTAAATTTCGAAGCTCTGTCCGGCGCCTTGGAGTTGCGCTTTGGGGAGAAGTGTTTAAAAGACTACAGCAGGCTCCAATTAAAATCTCGTCAACAGAAGCCTACCGAAACACTTCAGGAGCTCGCCGCGGATGTTGAAAGGCTGTCCCATCTCGCCTTTTCGGAATGCCCGACAGAAACAAGGGAAATCCTGTCCTTGCCATACTTTATCGACGGCATCCGAGATACTGAAATACAGAAAGCTCTACGAATGGCGGATGTAAAAGATTTAAAATGTGCTCTAGTGTACGCCATGAAATTTGAGGCAGCCCAGCAAGCCACTCGTCGAGACCGCTACCCAGTCAGAGCTGTGCGAGTCCGCGACCCAGGGGACCAATTGAGGGCTCGTTTAGATGATTTATCCAGACAAGTCGATGCTTTGATACGGAGTAGCAGTGAGAACAAAGTGGCTGTAAGATGTTGGAGATGTGGTTCTGAAGGTCACCTACGACGGCATTGCAGAACACCCCAGGGCACGGATAATGAAACGGATGAGTTGACAAGACCAGTGAATGCTTTAAGACGGAATAGTGGAGAAACAAAACCGACCCTAAAGTGCTGGAATTGCGGTGTTGAAGGCCACCTACGAAGGAACTGCAGAACTCCCCAGAGCACGGAAAATAAGGCATACGATTTAAACAGACAATTAAATGCCACGGGAAGGAAAAGGACTGACAAGAAACCAAAGTGTGGAGCTGAAGGCCACGTACGAAAGAATTGCAGAACACCCCAGGGTACGAAAATTGAGACAATTTCTGAGCAACGGCGCAGGAAACAAATTAATGACCATATCAAGGAACGGAGGTTGCCAGATAATGAAAAACCCTGTTTTAAAGCGCTTAAGATCTCTATAGTGAGTGGCAACAATAACGGACTGTCCATCAATGGGAATATCTATGGAGTTCCTTGCAATATGATCATTGACACAGGAGCTAATGTTACCATTATTAGGAAAGATTTAGCTGAACAGTTTAAAGATAAACTTATTTGGACGCCATCCTGTGTTACCCTTCAGACTGCGTCTGGTGACAAGATCGACATAACTGGGAAGTTAAACGTAAACATCACGTTTCGAAGTGCCGCCTACCATCACACGGCATATGTGGCGGATATTACAGATCCATGCATACTCGGATTGGACTTTTTAAGGAAATACAATTTTTCCTTAGATTTCAAAAACAATAAGCTGCTTTCAGCATCTGATGGCATGACTATCCATCCTCAAAAGGGATCCTCGCCTGGAAATGTCGACGCCTTGTCCGAAAGATCGAGCTCGGGAAGCTGCCGAAATCATACCAGGGTCGAAAATAAACTCAAGACTACCAGCTATTCTCCATCCCAGAAGCTCTTCGGTCGAGACATTCGTCTGCCTTGTGACCGCCTGTTTAGTCGCTCTACGGATGCGCCTTCATCGCCTGAGGAACACATCCAAGATGCCCAGGCCCGGTTTGAGGGAATGCACCGTTCTGCACGAAAGCGAGTCAACTTGGCGACGGAGAAAATGAAGACCAGATGCGACACAAGAGCTACTAGACAGAGATCCAACAAAGGAGACAAGGTGTGGTTGTGGAACCCAATTCAACGAAAAGGACTGAGTCCTAAATTACAGTCACCTTCGGATGGTCCATATACAGTGCTGAACACGAATGACGTCGTGGTTCGGATCCGTGAGTCTTCGAACTCTTACGACAGGTTAGCTTATTACTATGGCCATAGTACATAATGTAAATAATTGTAAATGGTATAAGACCATGGTCCATTTTGTTTTTAAATGTGTATTTGATTTGTATTTGATAGCATTTGATTTGTTTTATGTATTGCATTTATTGTTCATGTTGTTTATTATTGTAATGTAATGCTTATTAATGCATTTATGCCACAGTTGTAAGTTTAGCTTCCTGTCCAGGGATTGTACTGCCCGGGACGTGCAGTCCTTGGGAAGGGGGCAGTGTTACGAATTTGGTATTTAAAAAGCTAATGTTAGTTCAATTACAAATTAAATGGTTTTATTTCTCGCGCAGTGCAGCGCGTGACGAATATTAAAAGAAAGCTAAGCCGGAAAATTGAAAATACAAGAGCGCGTGCATTAAATAAATAAATATCTCTTTTTGATTTCGAGAAAGTACTGGAAAATTCTAGCGCGTGATTTTAAAATCTTATAAAAGGAGGAAAACATCTCAGTTTGTAGTAGTTGTTGCAGTTGCTTAGTTTGTTGTTGTTTAGAAAACTACTGTTGTTGATTGTAGCGAATTCGCGGATTAGCGTTCTTTAGCTGTTTTGAATTACGTTCTATTGGACATTTGAGTAGTTAAAAGAAAACTACTGTGAGATATTGTAATACTGCGTAATAATTTGAGAAAATTTAAGCATTTTTGTTGTGATAATAATAAATTTTTGTTCATTTTTTTATCGGACTTGTGCATTCATTTCATAACGAACCCGTACGCACGCAACAATATACTAATATAGTAGACTAACGTATACATGATTTTTGTTTTGAGCTTAATAAAACTTCAGTTTCTGAAACACTTGTAAACATGAGTTATGCAAAGGGGTCATAATGCAAAGGGTCATAGTGCAAAGGGGCTTTGCCTCTGAGGGACTATTGTTTTCGTTTTGCGAT
Organism: Stegodyphus dumicola; assembly: GCF_044657685.1. Lineage (NCBI taxonomy): Eukaryota > Metazoa > Arthropoda > Arachnida > Araneae > Eresidae > Stegodyphus > Stegodyphus dumicola. The sequence continues at coordinate 188,105,039 of NC_140774.1, forward strand.
TTTGCGTCGAATCACTCTGAATGTCCTCTTCATTGTTGCCACCAAATATTATCGCCCCGTATTATATTTGAAGAAATTAAATAATGAAGAATCTGCATAAATGTATGCATGTTTCTCACATTGTGATAAAACAACAGTATCTAGAGACACCCAATTTTGAATGACGTAATCTTACTACGAATATGGGCATCTGGAAGCCCAAATTTGAAATTTGGAATTTGTTTTATTATCGATTTCATCTTCTGTAAATCTTTAACGAATTTTTGATTAACAAACTCAAGGATTTCAAGCGTGCGATGGCAACGTTGTACAGAAAAAATATTTTTATCTCCAGTGCGTGAGTCTGTGTACCGGAAATTGTAAAGAAAGCTCAATTTGAAATTATTTTGCGATGTTGCTCTTGAACTGAATTTTATGGTTTAACTGCGAAGAACGTGATATTTTATAAATAAAGGTAACATAAAAGAATCTGAAAGATTTCAGATTTTAGGCCTCCAAAGGGGCATTTTTTTAACTTTTTTTATGTTACATTTATTTATTAAATATCACGTTCTTCGCACTTAAGTCATAAAATTCAGTTCAACAGCAATATCGCAAGATAGTTTTAAATTGAGCCTATCTTTAGAATTCCAATACAGAGTCTCGCGCACTGGAGATAAAAATGTTTTTTCTGTACAACATTGCCATTGCTCACTTTGAAATCCTTGAGTTTGTTAATCAAAAATTCGTTAAAGTTTTACAAAATATCAAATCGATAATAATAATAATAATAATAATAATAATAATAATAATAATAATAATAATAATAATAATAATAAAAAATAGAAAAACAAAATCTGAAATGTTTCAGATTTTAAATAACGTCCAAAGGGGCGTTTTTTAACATTTTGTGTGTTACCTTTCTTTATTAAATATCATGTTCCTCGCACTTAAACCATAAGATCCAGTGCAACAGCAATATCGCAAAATAGTTTTAAAACGAGCATATCTTTAGAATTTCCGATACAGAGACTCACGCGCTGGAGATAAAAATGTTTTTTTCTGCACAACGTTGCCATTGCTCGCTTTGAAATCCTTGAGTTTGTTAATCAAAAATTTGTCAAAGTTTTAAAAAATAGGAAATCGATCATAAAACAAATTTCAAATTTCAAATTTGGTCTTCCACATGCTCATATTCGTTGGAGGATTACGTTATTCAAAATTCGATGACTCTATGTACCGTTGTTTTATCACAAGACGAGAAATATACATACATTTATGCAGATTTTTCATTATTTAATTTCTTCAAATATAATGCAGGACTCTAACATTTTGTGGCAACAGTTTGAAAAGTGAACCGACATTTATGAGTCCGACGCAAAATGCCAAAACGAAACTAATAGTCCTTCGGGATTCAAATCCCTTTGGACTAAAAAAAAATTCCTAATCTCAAATTTGGGCTTCCACATGCCCATATTCGCCGTAGGATTACGTCATTCAAAATTCGATGGCTTTATGTACCGTTGTTTTATCACAATGCGAGAAACAGACATACATTCATGCATATTTTTCATTATTTAATTTCTTCAAATATAATGCAGGAGTCTAACATTTGGTGGCAACTGTTTGAAAAGTGAAACGGACATTTATAGTGATTCAACGCAAAATCGCAGAACGAAAACAGTAGTCCTTCAGGGACAAAGCCCCTTTGGACTAAAAATGTTAAAAGAACGCCCCTTTGGACGTAATTTAAAATCTGAAATCTTTCAAATTTTCTTTTTTTTTTTAAACTTTTCTTTAAACTGCAAACATTCCAAAAGTAAAATTTTCTCGGCTTTTGTATGATTAAAGCCTTTTTAGGCTAAATATTTCGTCCAGGTAATTTTATCCAAATCCACTGCAGCATCCTGTCTGCTACAAAAAACGGAACTTAAACAGTTAAACCATTTTGGAGAAGGGAAAATGGTCAAAATGCAAAAATCTGTCGTTGCTGTATTATGACAAATCTACGCTGTGTGAAGGGAGAACAAGTCGACAAAACTCATCCTGGCCAGGAATCAAAATTGCGCTTGTCTTTGCCATGAGCCTTGGCATCATACAGGTGACAGTACAACTTTACTCATTTCCACCTCCCCACACAATTTTAAAGGAGAGCACCCTAAGGGGGACGGGTTCGTGAATCTTCCTCCCCTCTTCCTCTATCATCAGCCTCTCGAGAGAACGTTTGGCTCGTCGCATATTTTGCGTGCTCCCATGTCGCACAGACACTATACATTTACAAATATCATTGCTTTCTCCGAGGTTCGAACCCGGGCGTTTCGATACGCATTAGAAGTCACTTACTACTATCCGTTGGGCGACATACAAAAATCTACTTCACTAAATTCTCACACAATGCTTATAATTGCAAAAATATAATGCCAATTTGAATCAAGTTTACAGATGCTCATTTGACAAGTTACGGATCAAAGAAAGCAAAATCGTGTTTTTATACAAACGAATTTCACGACCATAAAACACAAATAACGCATTATCACTTGAGACAGCAAGCGAAAGATAACTCGTGCGTCAGATATATAACACATGTGAGGAGATTTGTGAAATAGGTACAAAAAATACTGTGTTCTGAAGGGTGTGCATATTTTAGCAACGAAAGTGTTGTACAGAATTATTGCCCTCAAGCGCAACTCCAAACTCTCGAGGGTATTAGAATGCTGGTCTGTAACGATAAGTATCAATGTCACCTGATCTGGGAAATACGGGAACCAGATGAAAAGGCAAGAACATCCAGTAAAAATGATAATAAAATAAGAAACTTTCTACTTACAAATGCAGATGATGCCGTCAGTTTTTATTTCATAAGTAGCAACAAATCTCACGAAACAGTAAGAAATACAGTTGCTTTTAATTCGATGTTCTGTGCAGTTTCAAGTGATTATGCTTAAGCTTGCAGAGTTGCAAGAGCGGCAGTTTTTCGGAAACCTAACCCACCAGCGGCCGAACGGTAAAGTCCCTGAACACTGGTAGTTCGGTCTGAGGTTCCTTCGAATCCCGCAAAGGGGCTGGCTGTATGGACGTTTTCGTGGTTTTCCCATGTGTAACGTATTAATACGTGCTAGGTTCCCTTAGGAAGTACTCCCCGAAGACATCCCTGCCTTCCGTGTAATGCCTTAGGGCGGAACACCTAAACAATAATAATGACAATGGTGTATATTTCTGAGATCGAAGTAATAAATTTATTTGATACATCGCGAGGTATATTGTTTAAGATTAAGACCTCATTATGGGTGTTTGGTAAAACTTCATTTCGTAAAACAGAGGCAGAGGATAAAGAATTTATTGAATGCCACAGAGTAAGAGAGATAGTATGAAGAAGTACAAAAACAGAAATAAAGAAGCTGCAAATACAACTGTTGAGTTTAGTAATGTGCTTTCAAAACTTATGAGTACAATAACAAAGAGAACAGAACTCCAAAAGCAAGGAATGTGTGATGCAGCTGCATTTGTTTAAATGCTGATTAATGAAATGAATTCCACAAGGGCGAGAACGTGGTGCAAAGTTCATTAAGTCTTGAAGACCATTATATGGTCATAATGAAACGGCTTGCTCTTTGTTTTCAATTGTGGCTTAATTGTTTGGTGTTGGACACCAATCTGAGCATGCTCAGCTTGATACTCGCCTTTCGCTACTTGCAAGTGAGTGCAACAACTATGCGCGCCTTTTCATTTTCTATAAATCTTCAATAATTTTGAAGGACTGATGTAATTTAGGAAGAAAAAAGTAAAAATTTTGTTAGCCCAAAGGGGCGTCAGACTCAAAAGGTTATTAGTCTCAAACGGCGTACTGCGTCGTTTCACTTTTCTCAAACTGTTGCCAACAAATATTGTTGCCATGTATTATATTTAAAGAAACTAAATAATGAAGAATCTGTAGGAATGCATGAATATTTCTCCCATTGTGAGAAAACAGCGGTACCTAGAACCATCACATTTTCAATAACGTAGTTCTCCAACCGAACATGGGAATTTCGAAGTCCGAATTTTGAATTTCCAATTTGTTTTATTATCTCTTTCAAATTTTGTAAAACTTTAAAGAATTTTTGATTAACAAAACGATTTCAAAGCGAGAAATGGCAACACTGTACGTTAAAAAAAAAACATTTTTATCTCCAGCTCGCGAGACTGTGTATCGGAAATTCTAAAGATATACTGTTTTGCCATTTTTAAATATTTTCTGATATTCTGTTGAATTGAATTTTATGTGATTTAAGTGCGAAGAACATGATATGTACTAAATAAAGGTAACACGGAAAACGATTTAAAAAAAAACAACCTCCTATTTGGGCGTAATACAAAATCTGAAAGCTTACAGATTTTCTTTTTGTTTTGTTATTTTCACTTGAACTAAACTATATATTTACAATCAAAAGCAAAAAGAAAACTATGATTTGAGTAAATCATTGCCTGATTTGAAAATCGATATATATAAATTTCTCTTGGCAAAACTACATTGCTTATTTTATGAACAAATAAAAAACGTTTTTTGGAAAATCAATAATAAGAAGGTAACAGAAAAGTTATCTCACAAAAGTCTTCGTACGTTTTAAAGAAATCTGCGTTTATTGCTAAATATTGTAGTATTTCTGTCAGTTACTATTTTGTAGTACGTATACCCCGCAGCATCTATGACAGATTTCCAACATCTGGGCATAGAACTAACTAGTTACTTCCTTGTACGAAGTAAAAAGGAAGTATTGTAATCGCGAAAAGTTTCAGGCAACATATTTCAACGAAAATATCCATTTTGACCGCTATCGAATGCAATTTAACGATGTTTTTGCGTGATATCTGTACGTAAGGACAGAATAAAAGACTCTTTTTCTCCAAAAAAAAATTATAAAACTGCTTTAAAATTAATTCTGAAGAGAATTTTTCGTGGCGTCTGTACGAACTTATGTACGTACGTGCGTACGTACGTATCTCGCATAACTCAAAAACGAATAGCCTCAGAACATTGAAATTTTGTATATATAACTGCTATAACATGTAGATGCGCACCTCGTATTTTGGTTGGAATCGGCCGCACCACACGTACATAAATATATTTATATATATATCCACTCTGTTACCCGGCTCAGTGATCTCAGTTTCTTTACTCTTATATGTTTGTAACTTGTACATTTTTTGCTTTAAAAATGATTGAATTATGTTGTTTTTATCTTCCGGTTAAGGATTTTATGCCTTTCGTAATTCTGGAAGCAATATTTGTACAGTTATCAACAATTTGAAAGCTGTTTAAGTGCGGTTAAATTTTAAATAACATGGCGGAGATATTTGTTTACATTTGAAACAGCAGAATCGTAGATTTGTTGCCACAGCTGAGTTGTAGATTTGTTGCCAATCTAGAGAGACTAATCTTCGCAACAGAAAAATAACACCTTCATGTATTATTGCGAATTAAATGATGCTTAATCCTTTCTGGAATTTTTTCGAGGAAATAAGTGTTTAAGATTTACTTCGTAATTTTTAATGCAGATATTTTCAGATTTTATATATTTTTGCCTTGTCGCGAAGTGAAAACTGAATTAATTGAATGAGAAATACTAAATCGTCTGTGAAAAACTGTTTCTTTTCTGTTTTGTTTGCTTAATTTCTTTCATACATATCGAAAGCAACAAGAAGGCGGTTAATTTATTTATTAGGATAATTAATATTTGTATTAAGGGATATTGCTTATTTCATTGTAATTTTATTGTAATTTATTTGAATAGAGCATGTGGCAACGATAATTCTTCAAATGATATAAATTTTGTGCATTCAGAGTGTCGTTATAGTAAACAAATATAGTGTATTTTAAAGAGTGCATTTAGTTATATTTCTCATAATTCGAAACTTTTATCATGTTATTCGATGAGGGGTAGGGCGCCCAGGCACCCTGGTGGTTAAGCACCGCAGTTCAATATATGTATGTTGAAACTCAGCACTGTTGCCACTTGGGAAAATGAGGGCGATAATTATGTGCAGTTTTTAAATTTAATATTTTTCTTGGATACTGGACGTTTGTTGAGAGAAAGCAACAAGAAGGCGGTTAATTTATTTATTAGGATAATTAATATTTGTATTAAGGGATATTGCTTATTTCATTGTAATTTTGTTATATGTAATACATTAAAAAAATTGTTTTTTTGATGACCCTATTTCTAATAGTTTCATTCTATTAGAAATGTGGTTTTGGCAACAGTTTTTCATTCAATTGTATACTGTATAGCTGAATGTTGAAACTCAGCACTGTTGCCACTTGGGAAAATGAGGGCTATAATTATGTGCAGTTTTTAAATTTAATGTTTCTCTTGGATACTGGACGTTTGTTGAGAGAAAGCAACAAGAAGGCGGTTAATTTATTTATTAGGATAATTAATATTTGTATTAAGGGATATTGCTTATTTCATTGTAATTTTGCTATATGTAATACATCAGAAAAATTGTTTTTTTTGATGAAGTTGTTCTGCAGAGTAAAATTCTGCGCAGTTTCTAAATTTAACGTTTGGTGTTCCCTTCAGGCAATTTCCCGGTACATTTAAAAGCCAGACGAAGGCTGATCGCGTAAATGCTAGCATTAAAAAAATATAACGTTAGTAAGCAAACAAAAAGAAAGCCAAATAATTTTTTAAACATCAGCAAAAATAAGAAAAAACGTTCTAGGTGATAATTTCATATATGAAATTTTACGAAAATATTTCGATGTACGATCAGTTTTGTGGCGTGTTTTATCTATGCGTCCTTACATTTTCAATTTTAGAAAACGAAAATAAGACTGTATTAAAAATTAAAAAATTTGGTTTTATTCAAAATGACATGGAGATGATGTAAACAAATATTGGGATTTATATTCGAATTCGATTCCGGGTTACAGCGCTATTTCTAAAAATTCTTGAAGTGTGCGAACACTTCTGGGAGATAGTGTATAAAAAACATATAACGAGATGAAAGTTAAATTTTTTTTTTTTTGAAAATACATATATGAGGTTATTACCTACATTTACGTTTCCACTAATTTTCGTTCTAAGAATCTATTTTAAATTATTTTGATTACAATTGATTCAGAAAGAAGAAAAAAAATTCCTTCTTCGTACAATTTCCTATTCTATTGTAATTTACTTTGAGAAAATTAAAGAAAAATTCAGTAGACTCCGAATATTGTTGAAAAAAAATATGTCTCTTTTCATGGCGTTACATCTAATTTTCATTACGATTACTATGAATTTAATTTTTTGATAAAACATTCGAAGTTAATTTAACTGTCATTTTTGTGAACAATTATATAATATTCAATTATCATAAAATTTTACATACACAAAAATGAAGAAAAAGAGGCATCAAATCCACTTCCTGTAATAAAACAGGAATGTGTAAGCTTTGAGATTCTATATTAGGTCCAAAGAGGTGTTTTTTTAACGTTTTGTGTGTAACCTTTATTTGTTAAATATCATATTCTTTGCACTGAAACCATAAAACTCAATTCAAGAGCAATATCTCAAAATAGCATATATTCAAAATTTTCGATGCGCAGTGTCGCACGCTGGAGGTAATTTTTTTTTCTGCACAGTGTATACAGTATACACATAAAAAATATTAAAAAAATTTTAGTTCTAAGAATTCTTTTTTTGAAGGCATAAACATTTTAATATCGCTTAAAACTTTATAAAAAGACAATAAATAAAGACAATAAATTTGCAAAAAGACATTAATTTAAGAATTTACTATGCTTTCAATTTAAGAATTTACTATGCTTTCATGGTTCAACATCCTAATTCGCCGGTTCATATCACGTGACCCCAAGCGATCTCATCTCATGTAAACTACTCTACAAAAATCTAATGCTCTCAGTAATCATCTACATTAATTTCAAATTAAATCTTAATTTGAAACACAAGTTTAAATGCTAGAAATATTTCATTGCGTAAGAATAGCTTACTCAGAAATTATGTAAAACTGCAGTGCTTTACTTCGCTAATTGTATTCTCATTAGAATTGATGAATTTAACCCTTGACTTTGCCTTTTCTATATTTTGGGCTTCCGGTAAGCGCTGTGATTGCATCCTATTTGACTTAATTACCGAAAATGGCCTTAGACATAAAACTGAACTATCTGATAAAAATTATATGTAATTGTATGCCAGTATTGAAAGAAACAATCAATCTGATAAGAAAAAGCTGCGACTTGTTTTGAAAATGAGTCGTAAAAGGTTACCAGCGAGAATATTCCGTTTGACATCGGTTGTACCATTATTGGCGACTTTATCGCTTGCGCCGGCAAAACGGAAAAGTACCGAAAATTAACCCCATTCTTATCAATCCAGTGCTTCGCTTCAGCAAAATAATATTCCCCACGTCTGAAGAAAATTCAAGTTCATACTGATGGATCAAAAATTGAAGGAAAAGTTGGTTCCACAGTCTTTTTTCAAATTACCCCCTCAAATGTCATCAAATGGAAAGGCCATCTCCATAATAATAATAGTGCTTTCCAAGCGGAATTGTCAGCTATAAAAGCAGCGATTGAAATAGCCATTCTCAAAAATCTCAGCGAATTTAGCATAAAATCTGACTCCCAGGCAACAATTCTAGCGATTAAGAATCCCTTACCTTCCTCTCCATTGATATATGACATAAATTCTCTTCTTGGCAAAATTCCAAACTACAAAATTCAAATTTCATGGATGAAAGGACATAGTGGCCATTTTGGTAATGATCAGGCAGATGAACTAGCCAAAGAAGCAGCTATTAATCAAAGGTGGTACTGAAATCATCATTCCGTGGCCTCGCTCAAATGTCAAGTACCAACTAAAACAACTTGCTTCAAAATCTTGGCAAGATTTATGGAACAATGCTCCACAGAGAGGACGCACCTATAACTTGATTTCCAATGTAAGCTTCGCATCTCTATACTCGAATCCTTCACTAAATTACTCTATAACAGGACATGGAACCTTCCCCACATATTTCTACGCAAGAAATTTGGCAAATTCTGATATCTGTATATGTGGGGAACAGGGAACTCCTGATCATTACACTTTCTCATGCCCCTTAACTGAGGATATTCACATAAAATCCCCAAGAACTGATCTCCTGGCATTCCAAAGGTTTTTAATTAAAGCTAAAATCAGTATCCAAAGTTTCAGAAAATTATGCAACGACTCTCTTCCAACGGCCTAGATCTCTGTCAAGTGTAAGTCCACATACTGCTGTTTACATGCTGTGATTATGGATAAAATGGCTTTCCTCGTGAACTTTATAAACTGCAATAAACCAATATATCTGAAATAACCCATGGACACCCACCTCTTTAGCATTATTATTACAATTCATTTTAACATTGTGTTGTCAGTACTAACTATAATTATCTCATTATGTTTATCTGTTTATTAATTATGTTTATCTCCTATTTTTGTTGCACCAAATCAGATGTTCAATTTATCTTGTGAATCTCAAATTGTATTCCGACTGTTTTGTAATCTACTTTTGTCCTACATCATTATTTTTAATAAATACCGGATGCGAGGCGTACTGTGGAATTGCATGATGTACCATAATAGACAAACTCTAGACCTTTTGGAAAGCTTCAGTTTATGTAAATTCCTATAAAACTTGCAATCCCCCCATTTTTAAAGAGTTAGTATGGGAAGGCATTACCAGTTGACCTATGGTACATCGCTGGTGTCCCCCATACTTCTACCTTTACCTTTACAAAAAGTGAAACAAATAATAAAAAGATTCCAAATTCTAAATGTGTGCTTCCATATCCCCATATTAGAATGGAGACGTACGTTATTCAAAATTGGATGGCTCTAGGTACCGTTGTTTTATCACAATGGGCGAAACGTACAAACATTTATGTAGCTTCTTCATTATTTAATTTCTTCAAATATAAGGCAGGACTCTAACGTTTTGTGGCAACAGTTTGAAAGCGTGAACCGACATTTATAGGAGTCCGACGCAAAATGCCAAAACGAAATTAATAACCTTTCTGGGCAAATTGAACCTTTGGGTTCATAATTCGTTACTTGTTTCTGGATAATAAAGCGAAGAATGATGCTTAAATTTTAAATAAATTTGATTTATAATTATTCCTTTGCTTATCGAATGAAACTGTAAATATAAGTACAACAGCTAATTTAAAATATAATACGTTTGAAATAATTTTGTTTCAAACCTATTATATTTTGAATGTTCAAATGTTCAAAATAGCAGCCATAAATAAAATAAAGTAGGTATCTTGATTATTCGCTGTTTTCAATCCATGCATGATATTAGAAATATTCCACTGGCGAATAAATCAGCATCAAAATTTCCTAACCCTGCATCAGATGTTACTAGAGCAGAACGGTGATTGCATGTTCTAGATAAACTTCCGCCATGTTTGAATAGAAATTCTTTGCTAGTAAATGTTCACGATAAGTATCTGAAAAATTTAAAACTCCGTACTTCCAGGTGGTCACAGACATATCGGAAAGAATATCGCCTATGAATCAGCAGACCTATATTAAAATCGATTGTAATCATTCCTAGAAAGATTTATGAACCCTCAGCATATTATATTAAAGTATATAATACTTTCGTTATCGACTTTTCAGTATTGCGTAAGGACGCTTCTATTGTTTATTGATGGTGTTTAATTGAACAAAGCTCTTAACAGTAGCGTTTAATGACTTTTATGACACACACAAACCAATTTAAAACAGATATAAAATGACAGAAACACGTATTTGTACCTCAATGTGGTTTTCGTGACGTTTCCTACTGTATTGTTAGCTATGCCATGTAATTGCATTTTTGTCAATTATATGCTTTAATGAACCATTTATTCAGAATAATTAAATCGTGAACACGGAAGCTTGATAATGCATCTTTTACTCGAAACATATATACGCTGTCATATTTTGTGAAGAGATGTGACACAGCTTTAACCCTTTGCGGCACAGTGTGTCCGGTTCGGACACACCTAAAAATTTCCTTCTGTACGTACAAAAAAATTGAAGGAAAAAGGATTTATAGGTTACTACAGGTTACTCTGAACCTTCTTTATTTATAGTAGATGGCAGCTCAACACAAACCAGTCCATATACTTTAGCCACGTTTAGTTTTTAAGACCCTTATTTTTCAAAGAAATATTCCAGATTTTTTTTAGGGTATAAAAGGAATTGTTTGAAAAGAAATTTCTATGTTATGTTTTTGGCTGTATGCTAATCTCCTTATTCTATATTAGTTTTCAACTTTTACCTTGAACCTTGAAATCTTGCTTAAAATCAAACGGCGAACCCTAGGTGTGCCCAAACCGGGCTCACCGATAATCTAGGACAACTGAGATTCTGTATTCTTTGTTGCTCCGCATCTCATCGTTGACAACAATGCTCGTTTCAGCACTCTTTTCGAAGCTCTATTCAATCAGTGTGCCACTTTGGGCACACCCACAGAATTAAAACGATAAGTGCTATCTTCACAAAATTTTACTTGTGTACTCCTCTAAGCCTAATTAGACTGCCAAACTTTTTTTTTTGGTGTATAGTATATTACTGTATAGAATACTGGTGTATAGCGTATTAGTGTGTCACAATTATGTGTATTGGTGTATTGTGTCTACCTTTGAGTTTCCAGTATCTTAGTGTGTTGCATTATGTACATTGACGCATCGTGTGATTACACGATTTGTAAATTTTTGTAAATTACTATATTTATGTCTATTTAAAGTTTCAGCTACAGATAGTTGCAGGGTCCGGACAGCATCCGAGTAGTCATTGTAAGCCGTCCGGGTGGTCCGTCCCTGCTGTCACCTGTCACCTGCCTACCTTTTTTGTTAATCAAAATTCCGACTTTAAAACGTAGCGTACCAGAAAGGGCCTGCCACATAGCCGGGGCGGCCAAACGGTAAAGTCGCTGAGAACTGGTAGTTCGGTCCGAGGTTCGAATACTGCGAACGGGCTGTTTGCATGGGCGTTTTCGTGTGTAGCGTGTAATGCACAGGCTGTCTCAGCACTAATTCCGCCGTCATTTTTAAAAAGACAACTAAGAGACATAGGGAATAAACAATGGCAACACGAATGGGAGAATGGAGATACCGGCAGAAGGACTTTCGAATTCTACCTTGTAGTAGATAAAGAACGCTTACAGGCCATACCCCCTTTAGTAAACTATATCACGGGCATGGCCCTTTTCCCACCTTCTTTTATAAGCGTGCTATCTCCATGACAGAAGCGTGTGTGTGTGGGGGGGAAATTGGCTCCTCCGACCACTACGTGTTCAACTGTAGCCTCACGACGAGCCATCGCCTACCATATCCCACTACGGATATAGTACCTTACAAGAGGTTCATCATCAAACACGCACCTGCGATAAGAAATATATGTAAAATTATACAGCAGCTGAGCGCCCTAGGGCAGGATGTCTGCCAACCAACATAGGAATAATAGCATACACAGCGCAATAATTCTATGTCTTTATTGTAACTTAGCAGGTGTTATGTCTAAAATTGTAAATATGTAAGTGTATAAGTAAATGTGTAATGTAAGTAATTTAATGAATGAGTGTAATACGTCGTGCTATGTGTACTTTTAACATAACGTAATCGGTAATGTAGTCATTAGCGCGTGTAACGCGTGCCCAATGTGTATTATTTTAAGTAACGCATATATGATTATAAGGCAAAGTATGTGTGCCTATCTTGTTATATAGCAGAATGTCATTTAAGAAGTAATAGCAATAATGTAAACTATAAGTAATCCAGTTATAAAGTAACTTAGCAAGTTCGCAATACAATTAGCTTAACGTAGTATACAGTCAGGTTATAACTCTAATAAGTGTAGATTAATGTCATGCATTATGTATGTGTAGTCTAATGTCATGTGAAGTGTAAAGTATGTATGTACTAATTCATGCAAGTATTATGTATAAGTTTAATGTCATGTCATATATCATGTATGTAATGTTATGTTTCATGTATGCATTATGGCCTATGAACACCCAGGTCAACCATTAATATAAGAATCTGTACAGAACCAATGTCAAACTGGAATAGCCCCTGTATGGCCATGTAAACTTTTTCATGAAGGCTCAGTAACTCCCGGTGCGCCCTTGTGGGACTCCAGGGAGTTCTTCTATCTATATAGGGGAGGGCGTGGGGCATATGCCTGTTTACCTCCGTTAAACACCAGGCGTCCTCGTCCTCCGTCACCTGTGTAGCGTGTATACGACCCAGGTTCCCTTAGAAAGTTCTCCATGAAGGCATCTGTCTCCTTAGACAGATAGCCCTCAAGGCTTTACCGTAATCACACGTACCCAACCCAACGGGGAGTCGCCCAGATGGTATAGTGGTTAGGAAAGCCTACTACGGTACCGAAGGGCCAGGGTTGGAATCTTTCAGAATGCTGTTTGTTTACAGAAACATTTCCTGGATATCCAAAAACTTACAGAGGTTTCTTTAAATCGACTTCTGAAATTTTCAAGGCAGCCATTATTATTCGCTCTCTTTCTCTCAAGTTCTATCTGCTTTCTGTGATGTAGGAAGTATTGATCATTAGATGGTTATTGATATTGAGCATTTTGATTTTGTCTTGTTTTCCTATTATTTTGAGCCTTCTATAAAACTGATGCTGATTTTAAACATATTACAGGGTGTTTTTCGAGAAAAAAGATGCTACATTTATGCTGGGGTATGGATTAAAACAGTAAATCAGGTATTTGGTTTAGTCACTCAATCTACTCCAGAGGTTTGAAACTGTGTGAGCCGCCCAGCTGGTACAGTGGTTAGTGTTATGTAGAGAAATTATCTGATAGCGTTGTAAAAACTATGTGAATGATTTTATGATTTATGGAAATCTTAATTTTTTATTTGATTATGAATTATTTATTTTAAGGCTTTAATTTTGGGGAAAAACAGATGCTTCTGGAAATATTATTTAGTTTAAATGAATATTATTTATTTTCTTTTATTTTTAAATCTTGTACAAACTTTTATTCATTGTGAAAGAAGCAGGGAAAGGGAGGCAATTTTTGCCAAGTCATGATTTCGCGCGCTTTGTCCTTTAGAATGTTCGAGAAAGAATTTTCATTGTTAGTTGACCTTAAGAGAGGAAAGTACGTGACAGAAAGGTCAAAGGTTGCTACTTGTCTTTCAATGTAAGTCATTCAGGTTTTTGGCGATTGAGGGTCCGGTTGTTGGCTAAGTGAAGAAAGGCGCGCATGCGCGATCACCCTTATTTCCGCATTCTGGAGTTGAAAACGAAGATTTTTCCATAATTAAGGGGGCGATAAGTGAAGCCATAGTGGGAGCCCGCGTTTGTGAAGGAGACGAAGAAAATTCGAGTTGGATTCACTTTTTTGACGCACTCACTCTTGGACTCGCTGACTTTCGGGCTTGCTGGACTTGTGGACGTTGCTCTTGAAAACTGGCTTGAAGGAAATTCGAGTTGGATTCTCTCTCTTACTGACTGGCGGGTGGAACTTACTTGGGACGTTACTCGTGAAGCTTGCTCTTGGGATGAGTAAGAACAGGCGAGCCGTAATTGCCTAGAAAATGCGTTTCTGACCTGAAGCTGAAAACCCTCTTCCTTGCGGCGTGCTGGTAAAGAGGCGAAATTTGAACGAGTTACCTGCGTGTTGACATAGGACTTTCAGGACCAAGCGGATAGTCGTCCTGGGCAGCAGTGCTCCTGTTCCTGTTCTACAGTGGAAAAATAACATACCAGTGTAACGATGAGCCCGGTCGACGTCAACTCTTATTAAGATACGAGTCCTCCACTTCAAGATGTCCCCTCAAGATAAGTTTTATTTTTTTTGGTGTGTTTGAACTTTAGGCAAGTTTTTCAAAAACGTCCTTAGCAGTAAAAACAACGTCGAATCTAAAATTTAACTCTCAGGCCTTAAATTGTTTCCCTTTCCTTTCTTTTAAATTACCAGACAAACCTTAAGTTTTTTTATGAATTTAAATGAAAAGACTCTCAGATGAGGTTAAGATTTTTCTTATTGTGATGTAGTTGAATAAACTGACATTTAATCTGGAACCTCTTACAGTATGTTTTCATTATATATTTAATATGTTTTTTGCTATATTTCTTGTGTATGTTTTTCTTATGTTTTCGATCCTCTCACGGCGCGGTCCCGGGATGCATTTTTTTCACAACGCAAAAATGCTGTACACGTTTCACTATACGATCACTAAAATTTTGTTAGTTGGCAAATTCTTAAGAGTTTAGTTTTCCTCCCTAAGAGGAAGTAGAAACCTTTTCACGGCAAGTAGTTTCATATTTAACATTTAATATAATATGAATTTAAGATATAACATTGGTGCAAGATGTCTACACAGATAAGTTATTTTTTTTTGTTTGAACTTTAAATCCTCTCACGGCAAATTTAACATTAGCGTCATTGACTGCCGTCCCGAAGCGCTCGGATTTGAATCTCGGTAAAGGCATGGACAACTAAGAGACATAGGAATGTCTCTTAGTTAGTTTCCCTATGTAAATGTATAATGTCTGTGTGGCATGGAGGTACCCTAAACATGCAACGAGCCGAAAGTTCGCTCATGTGGTTTGGTGGAAGGGGAGAGGGGTGGGAGATCCTCGGCTCGTCCCCTCTCCCGAGGTGCTCTCTATCAAAATTTGGAGCGGAACTCAGCTCAGTTGCACTATCACCTGTATGGTGCTCAAGGCATGCAACGAGGACAAGCGTATCTTACCTCGTTGCTAAGGACAAGCGTATCTTACCTCGTTGCTAAGGACAAGCGTATCTTACCTCGTTGCTAAGGACAAGCGTATCTTACCTCGTTGGTAAGGACAAGCGTATCTTACCTCGTAGCTACGGACAAGCGTATCTTACCTCGTTGCTAAGGACAAGCGTATCTTACCTCGTTGCTAAGGACAAGCGTATCTTACCTCGTTGCTAAGGACAAGCGTATCGTACCACAGGAAATTTTGTAGGCTTGGGCAGATGTTACCGTCAGACAAGTAACAACAAAACGGTAGAATCAGAAAAATGATTTTTGACAATATTTCAGGGTATTATATATATTTATGACTAAACAAGAATATCCTGTCCAATTATTTGGAATATTAATATATATATATATAGTGTGTCACAAAAGTGATGGGACACTTGTGCTTTACGAAAGGGAACTGTAGTAAAATAAATTAAAAAAAAAACATGTAAAAATTTTTTGTGGGTGTGTTTCATACTTAAATTTAGTAACAATTATTACATAACATACATTTTCTCAAAATATTAAAATAGTGACTTAATAAAAATGCAATTTTTTAGAACGGAGCAAAAAATGGCTCACATAAGTGATGCGACACTTACTTTTCCATCAAATATTTATCCAAAAATTTTACTTCTTAAAATGTTTTAATATTTTGTTGGATTTCCTTTTACTTTTAAAACGTGATTTAATCTTCTTGGGATGGATTCGACTGATTTTTTTTTGTGATTTCTGGAGGGATTTTACCCCATTCTTCTTGAAGCAATGATTTTAATTGTTGTTTTCAAGAAATGGTGTGTTTGCGAATTCTTGATTCCAATTCTTGCCAAATATTCTCTATGGGATGTAAGTCTGGAGATTGTGATGGTGTTTTTATTATTTCAGGACAGTTATACAGCAGCCAGAGTCCAACGTTCAAAGCAGTGTGCTTGGGGTTATTGTCCTGGTAGAATTCAAAATCGTTATGAAGGTTCAATGTTCGTGTTGAAGATTTCAAATTTTGATTTAAAATGTCAATATACTTGTACTGATCCATTATACGGTCAATAAAAACAAGATTACCAACTTCAGCGGACGACATACACAACCATACCATAACTCTTCCTCCACCATGTTTTACTGTTGGCAACAAGTTCTGTTTACGAAATTCTTCCCTGCGTTTTCTCCACACCAAGATTCTACCGTCAGAACCAAATATATTAAATTTACTCTCATCAGCAAATATAACTGCATTCCAGTAATCAGAATTCTTATTTATGTTGGATTTTGCGAAAGCCAGTGTGAGTTTTCTATTCTTTTCCCTTAGGAAGAATTTTTTCTGGCTGCTCTACCGTGATATTCAGCAGATCGAATTACTCTTCTAATAGTCTCAGGATTAACAATTATTCCATAAAATGCTTGTAAATTAGCAGCAACTTTAGGAGCACTCTTTCTTCGATTTTTTTTAATATTTTGAACAATAATTCGTTTTATTCCATCGGATAGCTTTGATGGTCGGCCAGGTCTTCTTTTATCCTGAATCATATGATTCTTTTTATATCGTTTGATGATATTGAAAACTGTTGAATGACTCATGTTAACTGTTTCAGCAGTTTCTCTAATAGATTTTTCACGTTCAATATGCAAATTAATAACTAATTCTCGAATTTCAGGCAAAGTTTCTTTTCGTTTAGCATTCATGGCTGCACAGAGCTAAAAAACACAAAAATTCCAAAACAAACAACAAACTGGAGAGAAAGACTGCAGGACTATTTTATAAATTATTCCTAATTGCTTTTGAGTAATAATAAAAACCAAAAAAAAATATTTTTATTGTAGTACGTAGTAGTATCTAATGGTGTCCTATCACTTATGTGAGCCATTTTTTGCTCCGTTCTAAATAATTGTATTTTTATTAAATTATTATTTTAATTTTGAGAAAATGTATGTTATGTAATAATTGTTACTAAATTTAAGTATGAAACACACCCACAAAAAATTTTTACATGTTTTTTTAATTTATTTTTCACAGTTTCTTTTTGTAAAGGACAAGTGTCCCATTACTTTTGTGAGACACTGTATGTTACCGTGAAAGACCGAAATTGGAGATCGTCGACGTTCACCGGAGAACGTAAACATTCACCAAATACGTCGGTGAAAGATCGAATATTTCTTTACATTCTTGTACATTCGGACCCTCACCGGTGTATGTCGACAATCACAGATATGCTCTGGTGTAGGCCGAAAAGAGAGGAGTATATGTACACGATGCCATTCCAAAAGGAAGTGTTCCACAAATAAATGCAGTTGTAAAAGCGAGGGCCTCTTGCGCAATTCAAAGTGTCATAATAGTTTGAGTTGTTGCAATAAATAAGATTTGAATCACATAATTTGGCAAATTTATAACTTCTATTATTTTCCTTTCTCATTTTCAATGTACTGTGTGCTTTAAGTTCGTATATTCTTAAGTTCTTATTCTGAGTCTCAAGTGCGTTTTTTCGCGAATGAATTACGGAGAAGGAAATATAATATTCTTATATGTTCAACATTCACCATTAGTACGTGGTGAATGTCGACATTGACGGTGTAAGTCAGAAATAAGAGTATTTGGAAAACATTTCGGACATACACCAAGCGACTATGTGAATGTTGACATTCACCGGTGAAAGTCGACATTCTCCAGATTTCGGTGTTTCACAACAACATATACAGGGGTTGGATAAAAATATGGAAACACCTTTAAAAAAACATGTTTCTTTGCTTAATATGGTGTAGGAAACCCCTTGGCATCCAAAACAGCTTGCAGTCTTCTCGGAATGGATAAATACAGTTCCTGTATGTTTGCCAAGGGAATATTATACCATTCTTCCTGCAAAACGGTGGCAAGTTCAGATAACGATGTTGGCGGTGGATAACGAGAACGCACTTTCCGTTCCAATGTACACCACAAAGGTTCGATAATATTCAGATCTGGTGAATGTGGTGGCCAGGGGAGATGGGACAACTCATCCTCGTGCTCAGAAAACCAGTCCTGGACAATGTGAGCTGTGTGAACAGGGGCTTTGTCGTCTTGGAAGACACCATCACCATCGGGGAACAAAGTTTGTACCATGGGATGACTTGATCGGCCAAAATGTTCACATAAGTCTTGGCAGTCATGTGCCCTGACACATGGGGCTAGCAGAGAACCACGATATGGCTGCCCAAACCATAACAGAACCCCCGCCATGTTTCACTCTTGGCAACAAGCAGTCTGTATTATAGGCTTGAGATGGCGTTCTCCAGACGTAAACTCGGCCAGAAGTGGGAAACAATGTGAAAGAAGACTCGTCAGACCATATTACTCGCTTCCACTGCTCTATAGTCCAGGCTTTATGACTAAAACACCACCTTTTCCTGTTACGGGCATTAGCATCACTGATGAGTGGCTCCTCAATTGCAGCACGGCCAGCAATTCCCTGTTTATGAAGCTCCCTTCTAATTGTTTTGGTACTCACAGGGTTCGGTAACACAACATTCATTTCAGCAGTAACTTTTGCAGCTGTGGTCTTCTTATTTTTCGTCACAATTGCCCTTAATGATCGTCTGTCACGATCACTCAGAACACACTTTCGTCCGCGCTGTGATTTAGCAGATGATGTTTTTCCGCTTTTCAAATATGCGGAATAAATCTTCGATACGGTACCTCTTGAAACACTAAACACCTCGGCTACCTTGCTTACGGAAGCACCTACCATACGTGCTCCAACAATTTGCCCACGTTCGAAGTCTGTTAACTCTGTCATAATGCAATGACAACCTCACATAACAGTACTCCGACAGAAACTGAACTGTTTAGCACATTTACGAAGTTGTATAGGTGGCGTCAGTAGTCAAAAACGCCAGCGCCACCTACATATTTCATTAAAATCAATCTTTCTTTTCAAACATGCATTTCACAATGTGTTTCCATATTTTTGTCCATCCACTGTATATATTATTTGAATTTGACAATAATAGAACTAACAACAACAACAAAGCACTGTGAGTTTCCGAGCACTTGTCATTTTTTGTTATTACCAAAAAAAAAAAAAAAAAAAAGATTAATGAAGGTTACGGAGCCACTTTTTGTGGCAGAGAGGAATATGGTTATATTGGTGTGATAGTACAGAGTCTGTTGTTGTTGCTGTTAGTTATGCTCACTTACCTAACGTAGTTAGCCCACGAAATTTCTTGTGGCATAGAGCTCAAGTGTACGCCTGCCGTTTGCAGTAGCCATGAACACTTTACAGGTGACAATACGATTTAGCTCCCTTTCTCCCACCCCTCTTCCCTTCCACCAAACCACACGAAAGGACTTCTGGCTCGCCCCATGGCGCAACTTCATGGCGCACCGACACTATACATTTACAAACATCCATGCCTTCTTCAGGATTCGAACTCAACGCAAAAAATCAACGCAAAATGCCAAAGCGAAGTTAACAGCCCTTCTGGACAAATTGCCGTTTTGGACTGAAAACGACACCGTTCCGATAAGCCAATGTCATTGACTGGTCCAATAAGTCATAGAATCAGTTCTCCGTGCCATGGTCACCTTCAAAGTAGTCCCCTACAGATTCACACACTTCTGCATTCGATCCTGCCACCATTGCTGGTAACAGTTCTAGAGCGAGGTTTTCGGAAGGCCCTTCAGGATATGCTCCGATTTTGCTTGAACCTCTTCAACTGAGGTAGGTAGGTAGCTGACGGAAGACGGGGACGCCTGGTGGCTACCAGAGATAAACAGGCATGTGTCCCTCGCCTTCCACTATCTAATGGCAACAACTCCCTGTGGCCTCAAGAGTCCACACCGGGAGCTTATTAAGGGTGCAGGAGTTTACATGGCCAAACAGGGACGACTTATTAACATTGCTTGACTAATTACATAATTACAGGTATGAGACTTGTGGGACGGATTTACAGGTGAGGGTCTCAGAGCTAGGTACTAAATGTATGAAAACACAAAAACATGAAAATGTACAGAAAACACACACGCAGAGGGGAAAAAAGGGGGGAGAGGGATACACTTGATTAACACTGAAGACTTATGACAAATAAAGCACACTTAAAAAATAATAATACACATATACCACATGTCAGATACATATTTGGCTCCTTTAAGCAAGATTTAACTTAAAAAAATATAAAAATGTCGCATGGAGCCAAATCAGGTCAATAAGGAGGATGCCCCATCACAGTAATGTTTTTGCTGGTCAGAAACTGCTTGACAGATAGGACCGTGTGAGTGGGTGCTGTTATATCTATACTCTGAACTATCAGCACCATTACATCTAAACTCTAGATTAATCTTAACGAAAAACAGTTAGTTAGAACTCTGAACCTGAACTCGAATGACTGTTAGATGGACAGCGCGTAATCTTTATGTAACCTTATAATTGTATATATAAAATGTATATAAATCTAATCTGTTTATATTATACGGAAGTGTGAGTTTTTATGCAAAAGCTTTGAAGTTTAGATACTTCATCAAGCAGAATGGAACAAGCTCGGCTTCCAGGCGACAGGAAAGGTAAGGGATTTCTCTTTATCTTTTAGAATTCTATTTGAGAGATATAAGAGGGGCATTACCCTGATGCAGCAGACATCCATTACTCCACAGCTGTGGCCTTTTGTTCCTAATTATTTCACGAAGTAATTAGGAACTCTAACATTGAGTGGCTATAGTTTGGAAAGTGATTCCCCGTTTATAGTGAATAAACGCAGAATCGCAAAACGAAAATAATAGTCCTTCAGGGACAAAACCCTCTGGACTAAAAAAAAAAAAAAAAAAAAAAAAAATCTGAAATGTTTTAGATTTTAAATTACGTCCAAAGGGGCGTTTTTTAACGTTTTGAGTGTTACCTTTATTTATTAAATATCATGTTCTTTGCACTTAAACCATAAAATTCAGTTCAAGAGCAATATCGCAAAATAATGTTAAATTAAGCATATCTTTAGAATTTCCGATATACACAGTCTCGCGAGCTGGAGATAAAAGTATTTTTTTTCTATATAACGTTGCCATTTCTCGCTTTTAAAGCATTGAGTTTGTAAATAAAAAATTCGTTAAAGTTTTACAAAATATAAAATCTATAATAAAACAAATTCCAAATTTGGGATTTCAGATGCCCATATTCGCAGTAGGATTTCGTCATTCAAAATTCGATGGCTCTATGTACCATTGTTTTATCACAATGCGAGAAATAGACAATCATTTATGCAGATTTTTCATTATTTAATTTCTTCAAATATAATGCAGGACTCTAACATTTTGTGGCAACAGTTTGAAAAGTGAACCGACGTTTATGAGACCGACGCAAAATCGCAAAACGAAAACAATAGTCCTTCAGGGACAAAGCCCCTTTGGACTAAAAAAAAAAAAAATTAAGTTTTCAGATTACGCCCAAAGGGACTTTTTTTGAACCTTTTGTGGTAGGCTTTATTTATTAAATATCACGTTCTTTGTAATTACGACATAAAATTCAATTCAACAGCAGTATCGCAAAATGATTTTAAAATGGCATATCTTTAGATTTTTTGATACACAGTCTCGCGCGCTGGAGATAAATTTTTTGTTTTGTACAGTGTTGCCATTGCTCGCTTTGAAATCATTGAGTTTGTTAACCAAAAATTCGTTAAAATATTACGATATATGAAATCGATAATAAAACAAATTACAAATTCCAAGTTTGGGATTCCAGATGCCAATATTCGATTAGAGGATTACATCATTCAAAATTGGATGTCTTTAGGTATCGTTGTTTTTCACAGTGCAAGAAACATGTACATACATTCATGCAGAATCTTCATTACTTAATTTCTTTTAATATAATTCAGGGCTCTAATATTTAGTGGCAACAATTTGAAAAGTGAACCGACGAAAAAATGCCAAAACGAACTTAGTAGCCCTTCTGGGTAAATTTCACCTTTGTGCTAAAAGGCAAATGAACGAGAACAGTACAAAGCAAAGTACAAAACAAAGCAACAAACAAAGAACGGTACTAAACAAAGCAAAAAATCAATACAAAGACATCAGGAGATATATAAGTATTACAATTATTTTTTGGTTTCCACTTATGCCAACATGTAGCTTAATTTTATTTTATTGGTGTAGATTCCAGACGGTAGCAGAGTTTAGACTAATAACTATGCCGTGAAACCTTTCATTAGAACTAATCAAAACTGACTTTATTTTTGAAGAAAAACAATATTTTATTAGGTATAATATTGTTACGAAATGTACAGGCGCCGTGAAATGGCTTACCCGCAAAGCAGTTTCAGGATTGCCATAAAATGGCAAAGGAAAGCAGGGCTCTCACATTTGGCGACAAATCTCCCATTTGGCGACAATAGGGGATAGAATTGGCGATATACCGTAGACGGATGGAGAACCTCCTGGAACGAATTCTTACCGGTTTAGCCCAGAATGTTCTCGAACACATGACGAAAGCTATATAAACCCTGCTGGTCCGCAGTCAGTATTATCGAGTGTGTGCCTCCTCTAGCGAGCTGATAGTCAGTCATTGAGCGAGTGTCTCGAAGTCTAGCGCCGAGTGGGTCGTCGAGTGCATGGAAGAGTTATGCCTTTTAGTGTATCGCGGTTAGTGCATCGTCGGGAGCTGTGCTCTGTGTGTCATCGAGTGCATCGCGAGTTGCAGCGTGGAGAGTCTCGAGAGTACGTGGAGTTCCGAGAACGACCGAGCACAGTCGGGAGCTGTACTCTGGTGCTTTGCAGGGAAGCTGTCTCCACCGTTATTGCCTGATAGCCTGAAGGCTGTGTCGCTGATTGTGTCAGCGTGTTTATAGCAGTTCTTCGACGATTGTAACGTGATTTTGGAGCTGTCCTGATTAATACTGGCTAAATAAAGTGTGTTTCGATACTTCATCAAGTGTTGTTATTCACTCCAAATCCACACAAACCCCGTACGAACGTGAAGGAAGAAAATAACGTTACAACTGGTGTTAGAAAGAAAAACGCAAAAAATATCATAATAAAACCTTAAAATCCTGTTACTACAGCAGAATGTATCCAAAGAGGCATTAAAAGGAATGAGATGTTTTTTCCACTCTAGAAATAAAAGCAAAATACGTTGAACTGAAATCGAGCGCATAGCAGAAACAAATTTGATAAAACGTGAAATAAAAAAATAAAAAAAAAGAAGATAAATGTCTAAGCTTAATGCAAACGCTGTAGAAAATAAGATGACAAATGCATGCAAGTTAGGAACACAATTTGGAAATAAACCATTAAATTCTGTTGCTAGATTAAGCACCTTTTATAGAGGAAGCTAGAAAATAACTGCAACTTAAACGTGGTTGCCACGGCCACGTATAAAGGCATGTTATTTCAGTCTAGATTTTTTTATGCGAATTGAAATATTTCATTTTTTTAAAGTATAATTTTCTTGCAAAAATATTCAACCAAAATGCAATATACGGTAATTTTGGTTTGCGTATTGTAGAAAATATAGAAATTAATATTGTATGATTACGCAAATGTTTGTTCTATGACTGGTATTATGGTCTCGAATTTCAAAATCGTTCCGCTGAAGAATCAACGTTCTTCCCAGTGAAATATTTCAACTGAAAATAATATATCTTATTTAGCATAAGTAATATGTAAACAAGTTCATTTCTTTTTACTTCCTTTTACGAAGTAAAGGAAATCACGGAAAATGCTGGGTATTATATTTCAAAGAAAATATCCATTTTGACGTCTATTGAATGCAATTTAATAACATTTTTCCGTGACATCTGTACTTAAGGGCAGAATAAAAGACTCTTTTTCCACAAACGGAATTATAAAATTCATTTAAAATGGATTCAGAAGATATTTTTTTCGTGGTGTCGGTACGTACGAATGTATGAATGCATCTCCCGTAACTCAAAACCGAGTAGCCCCCAAACGTTGAAATTTTGTATGTAGAACTGCTATAACATATAGTTGTGCACCTCCCTTTTTGGTTGCAATCGGCCGCACCAATATATATATATACAAACTCATATAGATATAGATATAGATATACACACTCTGTTCTTCGACTCCGATTTTATTAATTCAGAAGTCAAACAACAAAAATCAGCGTTATATTTACAAAATTTTCACAGGACTAGTTTCGATGGTTTTACCGAACCACCATCTTCAGCTGCAAAACCGCAAATGAACCAGATAGGAAATAATGATTTATTGTTATATATCAGATTTTATTGTTATATGTTGATAAATTGCGCATTTTTTGCTTTAGAAATGATTGAATTATGTTGTTCTTATCTTCCAGTTAAGATTTTATGCCTTTTGAAATCTGCATGCAATAGCTGTAGAATTAATCAAGAATTTGTTTAAATGTAACTAAGCCTAATTTTTCTTACGATAGCAGCTATACTTGCTTACATTTGAAACTTAGCAGAATAGTGAATTAAGTCTTTCTGCGTACTGCAGTGTCTTTTTGCCGCATGGGACCAAAAGGAAACTTTTAGTTTTGGACACCGAAAAAATATGCCTTTTTGCTTGTTTTGCGGAGAAAGTCTAATTTTAATTGTAAAAATGTGTTTGTTTATTTTAACTGTATTTGGTGTCTTATGTTTTTCTAGACCTTTGAATTTTTAATGAAGATATTTTAAGTTTTATGTATTTTTGTCTTGCCGCGAAGTCAGAACTGAATTAATTAAATGACAAAGCGGCGCTTAATCGTCTGTGAGAAGATTTTTATTTTTTTAATTTCTTTCATATCATATTAGATTTATTATAGTATTTGAATAGAATATGTGGCAACTATTAGATAACTCTTCAGATGATATAATTTTTGTGCATTTTGAGTTATAAAATGAATGAAATGTAATACTGCTAGTTGAACATAGGCCAGAGTGTCGCTATGGTAAATAAATGTAGTGGATTTTAAAGAGGGCGTTTATTCTACTGTGGTTTATGCCCTATCGAAGAAGTTGATTTAATTCAATTTAATAAGTGTAAATGAAATGCAGGGAAAAATGCGTATAATTTAATATTCCGTACCGTAAAGTCTGTGGTGTACATATCAGATTTTTTTTTATTTATTTATTATGCTTATTTATTTGACTAGCCAGAATTCGTTATTTACAGTATACCTAAATTGCATTTCTTTTTCCTAAAAGTAAAGAAAGTATTGTAATGGCGAAAAATTTTAGGTATATCATATTTCGACCGTTTTGGAAAATTTAGACTCTGTTTTACGTGCCATCTTCACGTACGGTCAGAATAAAGGACTCTTTTTACTTCCTTGTACGAAGTAAAAAGGAAGTATTGTGATCGCGAAAAGTTTCAGGCAGCATATTTCAACGAAAATATCCATTTTCACCGCTATCGAATGCAATTTAACGATGTTTTTGCGCGATATCTGTACGTAAGGACAGAATAAAATACTCTTTTCCTTCAAAAAAAAAAATTATAAAACTGCTTTAAAATTAATTCTGAAGAGAATTTTTCGTGGCGTCTGTACGAAGGTATGTACGTACGTGCGTACGAACGTCTCGCACAACTCAAAAACGAGTAGCCTCAGAACGTTGAAATTTTGTATATAAGACTACTATAACATGAAGATGTGCACCTCGTATTTTGGTTTCAATCGGCCGCGCTAAACGTATATAAATATATTTATAAATATATCCACTCTGTTACTCGGCTCAGTGATCTCAGTTTCTTTACTCTTATATGTTTGTAAATTGTATATTTTTTGCTTTAAAAATGATTGAATTATGTTGTTTTTATCTTCCGGTTAAAGTTTTTATGCCTTTCGTAATTCTGGAAGCAATATTTGTACAATTATCAACAATTTAAAAGCTGTTTAAGTGCGGTTAAATTTTAAATAACATGGCGGACATATTTGTTTACATTTGAAACAGCAGAATTGTAGATTTCTTGCTAATCTAGAGAGATTAAGCTTCGGAACACAAAAATAACGCCTTCATTTATTATTGCGAATTAAATCATGCTTAATCCTTTCTGGAATTTTTTCGACGAAATAAGTCTTTAAGATTTACTTCGTAATTTTTAATACAGGTATTTTGAGTTTTTATGTATTTTTGCCTTGTCGCGAAGTGAAAACTGAATTAATTGAATGAGAAATACTCAATCGTCTGTGAAAAACTGTTTCTTTTCGTTTTGTTGTCTTCTTTTGTACATCGTTCTAGCTTTGTTATAGTATTTGAATAGAACATGTGGCAACGATTAGATAATTCTTTAAATGATATCAAATTTGTGCATTCCGAGTTATAATATGAACGAAATATAATACTGTTAAGTAAACCTAGCGCCAGAGTGTCGCTATGGTAAACAAAGTGAATTTTAAAGAATGCATTTATTCTATTGTGGTTTATGCGCTGTCGGCGAAGTAGGTTTAATTCAATCTAATAAGTTAAATGAAATGCAAGAAAAAATGCGTATAATTTAATATTCCGTACAAGGAAGTCATGTGGTGTACACATCAGATTTTTCTGTTCTGGCATAATGGAAGGGAAAGGAAAATTGGTTGCCATATATTGAAAAGTTCGCCAAGTGAATTAATTATTCCTGTCGCAATCAGAAAAAAATTCGCCAAGATAAATTTTTGAATTTCTCCGTAAATTTCACACCAAATTTTACAAAATTTATTATCTAAGCATTGTCTGAGTCGTAGAATCGAAATATGGGAAAAATTGTATGTTATTTCAGAAAAAGTCCGATTTTGTGTCAAAATACCTATGTCAGAACAATGCTGTATATAAATCTAATATATATCCTAAGTTGTGCTTACCAGACTTGAAAAACGCAATTTGAATTTTTGTCAATCGGCCCAATAGAACGGAAGATATAGAACTGCTCCCCCTTTTTTTATGCAGTGTACAAAGAAATGGACATTTGCAATGATGCAAAGATCTACTTTACATCACTTAAAGCCTTTTAAAATCCTTATCGGAGATATTTCTCCATGCCGGCGAAGCATAAGCCATGACTGGTCTGATAACAGAGTGGTAAATAAGTCTTTTATTGTTAAGTTCTCGTGAAGAGTATTTCCCAATAACTGGGTGTAAGCATTTGATGATGTTTAAGTGCCCTGGTGATTAAAAATATATATTAAGCAATTTTAGTTATTTTTCTCTTATATTTATTTTACATGATCGGTCCAGTAGAGCGGAAGATATAGAACTGCACCCCCTTTTATGCGCAGTGTACCAAACTGTTGCCACCAAATATTATGACCCTGCATTCTATTTAAATAAATTAAATAATGAAAAAGCAGCATGCATGTATGTATGCTTCTGGCAGTATGAAAAAGCAAACGTACCGAGAACCATTAGATTTTGAATAACGTGGTGCTCCACCCCGACTTGGAAACCCAAATTTTAAATTTCGAGTTTGTTTCATTACATTTCCGCATTTGTTAATACTTTACTTCAACGAATTGTTGATTAAGAAGCTCAGCGATTTGAAAGCGAGCAGTGGCAACACCATACGGAAAAAAAAAATTATCTTCAGCGCTCGAGACTGTTTATGGGAAATTCTAAAGCTATGCTGTTTTTAAATATCTTGGGATTTTGCTGGTGAATTGAAGTTTATGTAGCATTAAGTGGTAAAAAAACGTGATATCTTATAAGTAAAGTTAACACACAAACATTAATAATAAAAAGACACACAAAAGAGTTTCGTAAGTTGTCTTAGTAAGAAAACGAGCGTTAATATGATGAACTGAAAAAAAAAAAAAAAAAAAAAAAAAAAAACATAAGGTACTATTCGGTTTTGAGGGCCGTAAAAAATCGCCAATTTATTGTTGATGCCAGTGCTGCCAAAAATAATTGCGGCAACCCTAACGTAAGAAAGGAAGTATAATAGTAAATAACTATTTAAGATTGATGTTTTAATTTAGATGAAAGGTTAATTTCATATAATACTCTTTTATTATTATAATTTATATAAAAAAGGCAAAAGATGGCGGAATGGAAGCATAAGAGTAAATAACTATTTCAGATCATTATTATAATTTATATAAAAATTGCTAAACATAACTGAATGGATGCCTGCATCGCTATTTCGCTACCGAGTTATCGCTAAAGCATAATTTCATCTCGTTGGTTGTTCAAATATAATTTTCTATAATGAATGATGCCTTTCTTTGAAACAATTCTCCGTAAAGTGCAGAATCGCCCACTTATTTGTTTGCCGCTTTTTACAAGGGTAAAAACAATTGCATTTTTATCAAATTT
This sequence comes from Stegodyphus dumicola, assembly GCF_044657685.1. Taxonomy (NCBI): domain Eukaryota; kingdom Metazoa; phylum Arthropoda; class Arachnida; order Araneae; family Eresidae; genus Stegodyphus; species Stegodyphus dumicola. The sequence continues at coordinate 188,133,975 of NC_140774.1, forward strand.
CTTTTACTTTTTAAGTGAAAATAGCTCGATGTGTACATAGATAAAGTCAAGGGTGTGCGCAGTGCCATTTTTGTGCAATTTTGGGATTTTTTTTAAGTGAAAATAGATCGATGTGTACATGAATATTGAGTATGTGCAATTCTTAAAAACGCGTCAAGCAGTGGATGATTCTGCACTTTACCGAAATTCTATTGCCGACTTTTCTTCATGGGCAATTCCCAAATTGTTAAATCCATAGGATTATATATATATATATATATATATATATATATATATATATATAAATTAAATCAAAAAAGGATTTAAAAATTAAACTAGTATTTCAATGGCGTCTTAAGAAATATAGAACTATATAAACTTAATAAATCTGAAATCAGCGTGTACGCTAGATTTGGCGCGCTGTTAACTGGGCGCGTTTGCTAGATTTGGCGCTTTTGTGCATACATTTTCGCTGCAATTTTTTTACGGTCCTCAAAACGGAATAGTACCAAAAATAAAATAAATAGGAAAACGTATGCTAAAATTTATTTTGCATGGGGAATTGCTGCTATGCTGCTGTTAAATTTTTTGTGATTTTGCTGTTAAATCTTACATGGCGTAATTGAAAAGAAAACGGTGTTTAAAAATGGCTTATTATTTATACTTTTTATTTTAATATATTATTTTTATTTTGTTATTTTGCAAAAGAATTGAATTTTATGCGTCGTAAGCACCAAAAACGTGATATTTAATAAATAAAGTAAACACAACGTTGCATTGAGAATTCTAAGCGACTTTAAAAGTAAACATTGGGGACTTCAAATGAACCAGTCTTGTTGCAAGTTTAGCAAAACATTTGCCGACGACCTTAGATACAGATAACGGAACAGTAGTGGAATTTCTTTGACATCGGCGGCACATAATTTTAAGTCATTTTGAAGAAGATTATAATTTCTTTTGTAGCAAATAGTGAATAAGCATCTGCGCAGAAACCATACAGAAAACGCAAAACCATGTGCTTTTCAGTCACAAATATTCGGTGTTTGTGGCAATACTGAAGATAACCCTACAGCAAAATCAATCGCCGACTCCGTTGCTGATGTTTGTTTTTCTACTTCTTTTGGCCCCGAGATTAATCAGGTTGGCATTTTTCAGAAACACATTTCGAAAGAAACATGGGTGCTATTTTGGTAGACGGTTGCACGGATTTTGGCGATTTTTTGGCGATTTTCCTTTGGGGAGTAATACAACTTATGGTAAACCCATTGCTGGATATGTTATTTATGGTAACCGATACTTTGTTGTCATTTTATTTAAAAAATAATGCGTTTTATTGGGCATAAATTCCGTGTTTAAAATATTATTTATGGCTTTTAAATATTAAAAATCAATTTAATTTTGCATTTTTATTTGAAATAAAAATTTGGTTGATCTTTACAATATGGTAACTGGTAGTTTGGCGACATTTTGGAGGCGATAAAGGTTACTACCTGGGACTTTGGTAATAATGTGAGCAGTACTCAGTTCCGATTACGCATTATTTTGAGGGAAATGAGAGATCATGGGATATGTCATGTGATATTAATGGACGAATTACGGTTCTTTAATCGGAAAAGGGGGGAAATCGGGAAAAAATCTGGAAATTTTGTATTTGGCTTTATTCTGTGTTGTGTGTTCGTGAATTTTTGGATCCCATGGCTGTAACTAAAGTGAATTCGAAATGGGTATTTATGTATGTATTAATTTAATGTATGTGCTCATTTATATTTTAAGTAGTGTTTTTGAATTTAATTATATTTTAATTAAATGATAGTTATTTTGTGAATTTTATGTTTGTAGGAATTTGGTATACGTTTAAGTTGATGTAAACGTGCATGGAAATAATTTAAATATTTGATACTAAGTATTTGTAATGCTTGCGGTATGAATTCATTGGTGACGTGTATAATGTAATAGATGATTTAGAGGTAAAAGTTTTTGGATATTTTATTTATTTTATATGTGGAAATGTTCATATTTGGAAAGGATAAATACTTTTTCGCGATCAGGTAATTTCATATATGTTCTTTTTACCGGGTTTAAAGATTGAGAAAATTGTCATGTATTTTCGTGAAATTTTTCTAATTTATGAGAAAAAAGCAGTGTACATGGATATAGTGAAGAGTGTGCGCAATGCCATTTTTGTGCAATTCTGGGATGTTTTTTTAAGTTAAAATAAGTCGACGTGTACATGGTTTAGTGATATTTTAATTAAATGATAGTTATTTTGTGAATTTTATGTTTGTAGGAATTTGGTACACGTTTAAGTTGAAGTAAACGTGCATGGAAATAATTTAAATATTTGATAATAAGTATTTGTAATGCTTACGGTATGAATTCGTTGGTGACGTGTATAATGTAATAGATGATTTAGAGGTAAAAGTTTTTGGATATTTTATTTATTTTATATGTGGAAATGTTCATATTTGGAAAGGGTAAATACTTTTTCGCGATCAGGTAATTTCATATATGTTCTTTTTACCGGGTTTAAAGATTGAGAAAATTGTCATGTATTTTCGTGAAATTTTTCTAATTTACGAGAAAAAAGCAGTGTACATGGATATAGTGAAGAGTGTGCGCAATGCCATTTTTGTGCAATTCTGGAATTTTTTTTAAGTAAAAATAAGTCGGCGTGTACATGGTTTATGTGTATGTGTTATTTTGAAAAACGCGTAAGGAGTATGGTATTTTGCACTTTTTCCCAATTTTGCAGTGAATATTTGTCATGATTAAGCAGTTTTGTTAGATAAAATTTCTAGCATAAGTGTAATTCGGCTAGTAGATTGTTGGAAGAAGTGTTCAGTAGATAAAAAGAAAAGAAACATGTCTTTACTTCGTGAAGACAAAATGGCGGCGGGAAAAAAAAAATAGAGGGTTGCTGTAGGAGAGTTGGTCGCCAAATTTTCGCCAAAAAACGCCAAGTTACCATAATGTAAAGATTAACCAAAAATTTTACTGTTTATCATATTTTATGAAATTTTATGTTGTGGATGATGTAATCAATGACGTCACCTTACTTTAAAAGTAATTCGTTTTAATATGTATAAATTTAATCTAATGTTTTAAACATTATTTATGGCTGTTAAATATTAAAATACAGTTTAATTTTGCATTTTTTTAAAAAATGATTTTATTATGTATGAATTTTTAAATAATTTTAATTCTAGCCGTGATGTAATAAGCTCTCTGATTGGTTATAGAATATTTGTGCATTGACGAGCTGTAATCAGCCCCCTGATTGGTTACTGACAATTTGTGCATTTCCGCGCCGTTTTAAAATTTAATTCATATCTTCGAATTCCTTCAAAGATGTCTTCAAAGATGTTATCTAAATTATGATTCTGGTTTTTTTGTGGTGCTTACCAATAAACAACAGGTTAAATACTCAAAAAAATGTAAGTACATATTTTTCTTTTATTTTATAATTGTATACTTCAATTTTTGTTAAAAAAATTAATACACAATTTTCAGAAATTGCTGAGATAATTATTGTCCATATGTTTTAATGTTAATTAAATTCTATATAACGTATTTTAAAGTATTTGAATTTAATAATATTCTAATTCTTTTAAATGTTGGTAGGATGGTTTTTAATTCGATATTCAATTTCAGTAATATTTTAATCTAATTAAACGTTGGCCCAATGTTTTTATAGCGGTGTTTTTATTCTCTTCTTTTCTACATGAAAGTAATAATAACCTTACTTTAGAATTTTATACTCATAATAAATGTATTTATTTACACTTGCCTGCCATCTTAAAAATCGACATTTTCAACAAAAAATTAATCCATTACTTTTAACGATATATTTTTTTTAAAGTTTCGAATACTTTACTATGCGTAAAAACAGCGTTTTTCAAGATGGCTGACGTTTGTAAAAATCGCGCCAACAATTGCACCAACGTAAATCGCCAAAAATCCGTGCAACAGTAGCACCGAAACATGTAGTGGTAATAATAATACTTTCCCTTCAGATTAAATCTTTTACTTTAATTACTTCGCTTTCTGTATTTCGCTACTACGATTTCGAGATGAGATTGGCGAGAAACACTTAAGCTTGCTATTTGTTTTTCCACAGAAGAAATTTTTATCTGTAACTCATCAACCGAATTAAAATTTTTGCTTGTGGAATAAATTTCTGTTTTGAATTCACTTCCATTATTTTCTCGGCCATTATTGAAACTTTTCCTAACTCTTCTTCCGAAACCAGTAAAATATTTTCTTGTCGTACAAGGCACTTTTTCTAAATACAGTGTTTTAAGAAATTTATCTGAGAAGTCATCAGTTGGTACTAATCTAATTCTTTGAAGTAACTGACTGTTAATATCGCCAAAGTCAATGCCAGTGACTATGATCTTAAATATGCTTGTTTTTGTCCTCTTTGAGTTTGTCTCATAGCTCTCCTTTAACTAAAGCGTATTTATTATCAGATGTTTTATCTTTAATGATCTCAAATAATTTCGACATGTTTCGGCTTTAGTTCAGATACGACCTAATTAAACCTTTCAAGGTTAGTTACATATTTGATTGCAAGGCTGGATTTAGTTTCATGGCACGGAAGGTGTTCGTTTCTGTTAAGAAAATACAAGCACCTATTTCAAGTAACTTCATGTGAGTATTAGTTTAATTTTTAATTAACGTAATAGTTTATTTTTAACTAAAACATTGCTGTTCCATTCTTAATATTTGCATTCTGCATAGAAACTGATATTTTTAAACGGCTAAGCACGAAAAAATTAATTTTGCACTTATTTGACAACTGCGTTACATTTTCAAATTACCGTTTCCGGCTTCGTTTTGTTAATGCATTTCCGTAGTTGTAGTTACATTTACTTATGAAATTTAATTATTATCACTTCATTACGTATTTTGTATGTGCTAAACTTTTTGAAGGCCGAATGTAGGCTTTCAGATATCATACACGCAAAGGTAAAAAAAAAAAAATTATTATGAAAATTTCAATTCCATTTTGATAAAATAGTAGGTTAATCTTTGGAATATGGTAACAGGTAGTTTGGCGAGATTTTGGAAGGCGATAAAGTTTACTAGCTAGGACTTTAGCAGTGTACATGGATAAAGTCACGAGTGTGCGCAATGCCATTTTTGTGCAATTCTGAGAGGTTTTTTTTAAGTGAAAATAGGTCGGCGTGTACATGAATACCGTGTATGTGCAATTCTTAAAAACGTGGCAAGCAGTTTGCGATTCTGCACTTTCTCCCAATTTCACACCTAATCTTCGTCATGATTAAGCCCTTTTGTTCCATAAAAGTTCTAGCATAAGCATAATTCGGCTAGCAAATTGTTGGAAAAAAAATGTTGAGTAAAAAAAAAAAAAAAAAAAAAAAAAAACATGCCTTTACTTCGTGAAAACAAAATGGCGTCCAAAACAAAACTAGCAGGCTGCTGTAGCAGGGTTGGTCGCCAAATTTTCACCAAAAAAATCGCCAAGTTACCATAATCCAAAGCTTAACCAAATAGTATTCTACGTGACAATTTAATAATTAGAACTGAAGATAGTTAGTGACCTAAATGGTCTGGTTTGGTTTGGTTTAGGCAACCATTTAGTACATTCACTATCTTCAGCAAAATGGCAAAGCATATGAGGGCTGTCTAACCTAATGGATGGGATGTCTTCGTGGAGATCTTTCTAATGGAAATTGGTTCAATACAATTAATTACACATGGGAAAAACCACGAAAACGCTCATGCAGCCAGCTCAATCGCCTGGATTGAACTCAAATCAGAACTGCCAGTGTTCAGCGATTTTACTCACAGCCGTTGACGGGGTCAGAACAGTAGACAGCTATTTTTATCTTTAAATTATGCTGATTTGTTCAGTTTTTCGCCTTGAAAAAGCTTTTATTTTGTTAGTTCATATTTAATCAAAAGTAAAGAAAATCTATGAACGAAAGCTATAACTATGAACTAAATTTATGAACTAAAACTATTCATGGACTCAATTATTTAACGTAATACAATACTAAAATCATTTATCTGCGTCTAAACAATCGATATGTTGTGCGACTCTATGGGTTTTGTCTGCATTGCCTAAAATTAACAATTTAAAAGTTAACCCTTTGCGGCACAGTGTGTCCGGTCTGGACACAAATAAAAATTTCCTTCTGTACGCACAGAAAAATTGAATTAAAAAGGATTTATAGGTTAGTAAAGGTTACTCTGAAACTTCTTTATTTACAGTAGATGACAGCTCAGCACAAGTCCATATATTTTAGCCATGTTTAGTTTTTTAAGACCCTCATTTTTCAAAGAAATCTTCCAGATATTTTTAGGGCATAAAAGGAATTGTTTGAAGAGAAATTTCTATGTTATATTTTTGGCTGTATGCTAATCTCGTTATTCTATATTAGTTTTAAATTTTTACCTTGAAATGCCTAAAATCAAACGGCGAACCCTAGGTGTGCCCAGACCGGGCTCACCGATAATCTAGGACAAATGAGAGTCTGTATTCTTTGTTTCTCCGCATCTCATCGGTCAGTTCATTGACAACAATGCTCGTTTCAGCACTCTTTTCGAAGCTCTATTCAATCAGTGTGCCCACTTTGGACCCACACTCAGAATTAAAACGATAAGTGCTATCTTCACAAAATTTTACTTGTGTACTCCTCTAGGCCTAATTAGACTGCCTACCTTTTTTTTTTTTTAAATCAAAACTCCGACTTTAAAAGGTAGCGTACCGGAAAGGGTTAAACGATAGTAAACCGATTCAAATACATTTGTTTAAATGTAAACTTTTGACGAAACGTGTAACAAATGTTTAATGAAATATTAGTTCACTCAGTAAATCACACCAGAGACGTGAGAGAATTTTCACAGATTAAAATTTGTACTTAAATTTAAGAAATGAAATTACATTTCCGGATGTAATAATACTTTATTCTATTACTTATAAAGTGTGATGTTCTCCTACCATTCTCCTTTTCCGTTTTGTAAATTATTCGCGTAAATTATTCGGCGTAAATTATTCGCTTGACTGAGATTTCGCATTGGGTGTTGAAGGGGTTGAATTCGAACGAGGCTAATAAGCAAAGATAAATACGCCGTTCTGTGATAATTCTTTTGGTGACAAAGTTTCACATTCCAATGTCTGTTCTTTGTTGATGGAAAACATTCATTAAATAAACAGAGCTAGTTGCTATTGTTAATTCCATTTCAATTAATACTAAGGTGAGAACTTGCGTTTGTGACAGAATCAATTTTGAGTTGCTCTTCTGACTTTTGGCCACTAGAATTAAGCGCTTCTACGTTTGAGTTAATTGGAATTGTTTTAAATTTTGCAAGAAGCGCAAATAAGACAATTTAATTTGACTTTAGTGTATAATGCAAGTTGGTGGAAAGCATGGGGTGAGAGAAAATTCGCCGAAGCATAGAAATGTTAAGTAATTGGTTATTATTTGCCAGTTGAGTTAAGAATCTTAATTGCAAGAATTTAGGGCGATATTTTCGGCCATGGAATTTAAGCGAGAGTTCATTTTACACTGGTGTGCAAAAATTAAGGACGAGACGGTTTTTTCAATATAACTTTGTACAAAAGCTTTCCAAATCAACACATTTAATACCGTAAGATCCCCAATACGTAAGGACATGAGTAATGTAAGCAACACTTAATAAAAGAGAAATCAGAGGGATAAAAAGAAGCTTTATTGAAAAAGTAGTATGGAGCGCAATGCGACTGAAGGCCGAAACATCCCTGTGATGGGTGTCCAGCAAGAAACATCCGGTCTTTAATAAGGGATATGATCTCCCTGACTGCTAGGCAGGTTTCACAGCGTCTGCCCATGCTGAGAATGAGGGTGTGAATGAGTTGTTGAGGCATTGCTGCCCATTCGTCTTGTAGCGCCAATCGAAGCTCCGGAATCGTTACTGGTGGTAAGGTACGAGCTGCCAAGCGTCTGCCTAGAAAATCCCATATATGCTCGATGAGATTGAGATCCGGAGATCGTGCCGGCCAATCCATACGTTCAATATCCTCACTCTCTAAGACTGTTCGGCAGCTACTGTGCGATGACATGGTGCATTGTCGTCCATGAAAAGGAACTGCGGAACCATAGCACCTCTAAAAAGACGCACATACGGAAAAAGAATCTGGTTACAGTAACGGGTCCCGTTGACTGAACCTGCGTCGAAGATGTGAAGGTCTGTACGACTACCAAGCATGATGCCTCCCCAAACGAGAACACCGCCACCTCCATACCTGTCCCTTTCAATGATGTTCGAGGGATGATTGAGGCTTCCCCGCTCTCTCCAGATGAGTATGCGATGACAATCGCTACTCAAACTGAATCTGCTCTCATCTGTAAAGAGTACTCGTCCCCATTCATTGTCTCTCCAATTCCGGTGTTCCCGGCACCACAGAGAAAGCCTTCTCCAATGGGCAGGCTTTAGAGGTGCACACCGTACAGGGCGTCGTGCAAACAGACCACCACCGCGCAGTCTTCTGGCCACGGTAAAACGCGATATTGGTCGTCCAGTCGCCTGTGTCGTGTGTCTAGCGATTTCTCCCGCTGTCTGCCGCCTGTTTCTTCTGGCCTGTAAGGCAATATACCGGTCATCTGCGGGTGTGGTTCCTCGTGGACGACCACTACTAAACCCTCGGATAGCTGTTCCTGTAGTTTGAAATTGTCTCCAAAGTCGTGAAACGATGCTGTGAGCAATTCCGAACTCCTCAGCCACACTTGTCACACTGCGGCCTTCCTCCAACTTCCCAATGATTCGACCTCGGGTAAAAGCATCCAGATGTCGTCTAACAGATTGATTATTCGCCATTTCTCGCTGAGGCAGCAACTCGGTGTGATTTTAACTGCTATACGACGTGCAATCTCTTTGCCAGAAATACTGATCTTACACCGACAACATGCTTTATACTACTCAGACACTCCCCCATTACGTCTACCTGCATATCTGCGCATGTGCTACCGTACATCACCTTACTTAATCTCCTGATTGGTCTTTCTGTCCGCTCTGCCTATTCGTTCAGCTGATATGCTAATTTTTCAACTTTTTTAAATTACATTCAAAGGGGCGTTTTTATAACGTTTTGTGTGTTACCTTTGTTTATTAAATATCATGTTCTACGTAATCGAACCTTAAAATTCAGTTCAACATCAATACCGCAAAATACTTTTAAACTGAGCGTATCTTTAGAATATCTGATACACAATCTCACGCGCTGGAGGTAATGTTTTTATTTTTCGTTGCCATTACTAGCTTTGAAATCTTTAGTTTGTTAATCAAAAATTCGTTAAAGTGTTACAAAATATGAAATCGAGAATAAAATAAATTTGAAATTCAAATTAGGGCTTCCACATGCCCATATTCTATGGAAGTTTACGTTATTCAAATTTTGATAGCTCTAGGTATACCGTTATTTATCACAATGCGGGAAACATATATAAAGTCATGTATGTTCTTCATTATTTAATTTTTTTAAATATAATACAGGGTGGTAATATTTGATGGCAAAAAGTGATCGGACGTTTATAGTCAATCAATTAAAAAAAATTGTTATCGTTCCGTATGTGTTTCAAAATGTCTTTTAAATTACAGACAACAAATACGAAAGACTAAGTGCAACGTTGTAACAAATTTCATTTCCATCCATCGTCTCTTGACTTTTTTCCTGAATACATTTGAAATTAACATAATTCAAGGTGAGCTTTCCATTTCCAATATAATTATGACCCAAAATGCATCTAGAGGATTAGAATTAATAGAGATGCAAGAAGATCAAGCTCTACAGTTAAAATATAAATCGACGCCGATTACTGAATTTTGGAAATTTGTATTAGAATCGAAGTATCCTGAATTAAAAAAGGCTGCTTCTCGAATTATTTCAATATTCGGAACAACTTACTTATGTGAATCATTTTATTCCGCTTTAAATTTCGTGAAATCCAAATACCGATCAATATTAACTAACCAGCATCTCAAAGAATTACTGAGAAGTGCTGTCTCCTATTATTCACCAAATTTTAAAGAATTATCAAGAGAAGTAAAATAAATGTGTTTAATTTTTAATATTTAAATTCAATACACATATTTTGTACTTTAATTTATATGTTTTCAATAAATATGATTTGTGTAAAAAAATTATTTTAATACCTTTTTTGCATACATTTTAAATATGTATTTAATTGCGGCTCGTGAAAAATTTCAAGTTTTGGAAAATGGCTCGGACTATCAAGGAGCTTGGCCACCCCTGCTGTAGGCTCTCAGGCTGATTGAAAGTTTGTATTTTGGTGCGAGATGAGGAATAGTTTTGTCTTCAGGGTAACCTGCTTACAGGAAGTCATCTTGAAACTGACGCACAAGAGTACTACACCAATCCAAATGGCTGGGTAAGAGCTGTTTAAAATATGATTCTAGAAGAATATGTATATGTAAAAAATCAGGCACTTGCACCAGTCCATCAATTATACAGTCATCAAAGACTAGTGATTGTTAAGGCCGGAGCCAGACCACTACTCGTGAGGTATTATCGTAGGCAGCTATTCAGAGGATTACGTTTATCAAAGCGATTCCGTAACAGTCCTGTAACACGGAGATGGAGTACTGCACCCCATGTTCTTTGTTGCTAAGAATAGGCTGGATCCGATTTCTGGCTGAAGGACTATTCCCCAAAGCGATTCTATAACAGATCTATAATACGGAGATGCAGTTCTCCACCCCATCCCCGTAAAGACCTCAGCGACTCAATGAAATGGATTCAAGATGAAAAGATTAACTCGTTCTTAACTTCCATCATCTCATATATTGCGAAAATCAGATCAGCAAAGAATTCTGCAGTAAAATTACGAATAGGCTTCCAAGCGGCTATGTCTCATCAATTTCGCGGAATCCGAAGGTTAGGAAAGATTGCAGTGCTCCCTCTATGACGGACGAATAGCGAAGCAGGAAATTCACACAACTATTTTCTGGACTTTAGCTCTTCTGCGTCTTGTGCAGTCTACCTTCTTCTCCGAAGGTTTTATACGCAAGGCTCTTATCATCGCAACATCTTTTGAGAATTCTTTTTATTTTAGAATTCTTTGTCAACACTTACTAATGTTATGGTAGGAAAGCTATGTTATTTCGCATGCGTTATATACAGGTTGAGGCTTTTAGCCTAGGCGCCCGTTCTTAATGTGCTTCGCACCTGAGCCTTCTGCACCTCATCTTCATACTTGCTGAGAATCTGCTGGATCCGATTTCTGGCTGAAGGGCTATTCCCCAAAGCGATTCCATAACAGTCCTATAATACGGAGATGCAGTTCTGCCCCCATATTGATAGTTGCTGAGAATCTGTTGAATCCGATTTCTGGCTGAAGGACTATTTCCAAAAGCGGTTCCATAACAGTCCTATAATACGGAGATGCAGTTCTGCCCCCATATTGATAGTTGCTGAGAATCTTTTGAATCCGATTTCTGGCTGAAGGACTATTCCCCAAAGCGGTTCCATAACAGTCCTATAATACGGAGATGCAGTTCTGCCCCCATATTCATTGCTGCTGAGAATCTGTTGGATTCGATTTCTGGCTGAAGCACTATTCCCCACATTGCCAAGATTGTCTGATGAACGAATATCTCAAATCTGAAGAAGAAACTGCGCGACTTGATCTGCCAACTTTTTGAGCGGCAGGCGCAATCGGCAGGACCAATCTTGCACTTCTTGCCACAATGAATTTCGTGCGCTTGCTCTGAAGGTAGTGTCAGACAAGTGAGATAAGTCACAACACAACAGAAGAGGAGATGTATTTGATAGGTTCACTGTAAACAGCGTTTCACTTTCCAAATTGTTGTCACTAGATATTATCGCCCTGTATATTAGGGGGGAAACTGAGCAAAGTCGTATTGCCACCTGTATGGTGTTCAAGACTCTTGCCAACGGCAGGCGCAATATTGCACTTCTTGCACCAGTGAATTTCGCGGGCTTGCTCTGATGGTGATTTGCTCTGAAGTCAGACAAATGAGATAAATCACAACTCGACAGTAAGAGGAGATGTATTTGATAGATATCTTTTTAGTAATGTCGTGTTTGTGCAATTCTCTGATGTTTTTATAAGTGAAAGCAAATCCATGTATGTGACGGGGAACAGAATAGAGGAAAAAATTATAGAACGATTTCGGGAAAAATTGTGTTTTATTTATTATTTTTTGTATCATATTATCCTTACTCAATAATTAAATCCGTGTGTTTTCCTTTGATATGGTGATAATGTTTGCCGACTTACTATAAATTGAGATAATTTGGAAAGTTTCATAAAAAAAAGTTACGAAAATCACCAGCTTGCACATAAGCAACTTTTACCTATTTATCTAAAAAATTGCCATATTACTCTAAGGTTAGATCTGTCAGAAATCGTTCCCAAATAGTATAAAATACTTTCTTTTCTTTTCATCTGCTCAATACTTATTGGTGTTTGAGATACATTAAACGCTAGCAATTTCTACTTAAATACGCATTTTATGTGCAATATGGAGACTTTTATTTACTTAAAACTGGACATTATGTCGTAACTTAAATCTAAATGTATTGACCTTTTAAGCAGAAAAAGCTGCACATCTCATTCACCATTAAAGTATTCTATTCCGTATTCACGTAATTTTTTAAGGTTAAAAAAATCAGCTTTCTTTGTCTAGCCTTCTCCTATATTTCCCACGGTTTACAATTCGGCGTATGAGGAAGATAAACAGGCTGTCGACAAAGCAGCATTTGTTTGATTGTTTCTTTGAATACGCAAAGCCTCGATGGCTATCTGCCTAACTAAATTCGTACCGCTGTCCGCTCAACTAAGAACATTCAAGGTCCGGCCAAATCAGCCAGAAATAGTCACCCAAGGATGACTTTTGACACACCTGCTGGGTCCGGGGTCCCACATCCCCGAGTTATCCAACAATTTAAAAGGCTCCCTCTGCTAAACGCTCAACGTTTAGCCGACCTACCGCTAAACACGGACCAGTCCACCGCTAAACACGGACCAGTCCACAAGCTAGCATTAAGAGCACCTAGTCCACAAGCTGCGATTTAGTCCACAGCTAAACACGGACCAGTCCACAAGAACCACCGTCCCGGCTGGGCCGAAACCACGGTGGAGTGTGATTGGAGGACTTGGAGCGATGACTTGGAGGGGTGACTTGGAGCGATGACTTGGGGGGGTGTGGTTGGATGACCAACAACTTGGAGCGATGACAGGCCGTTGATTGAGGCTACCTGCCAGCACTACACGGGATGTCCCTCTCCTTAGGCTTTGCATGGAATAATACCAAGGACAGCAGTGACCAGACTCTCAATGGTCCAGTTTGCTATTTGGCTACCAATGCCCTGGAACTAACACCTCCCTGTCCATGAAGAGTAAGTATAGACTCACCTCATGGACCATCAGGAACCGCCAAGTTCATACGTTTTATACCCCCATGGCCGAGACTGTCTAGGTACAGGTACTAGCCAGTACTCTTCGTCAACTGCCGTTGGGGCTATCTGCCTAAGGAAGAGTTGTCTTCGTAGAGGACTTTCTAAGGGAAACTGGCTCGTATGCACATTACACATAGAAAAAACCATGAAAACGCCCATTCAGGCAGCCCGTTCGCGGGATTCGAACCTCGGACCGAACTACCAGTGTTCAGCGACTTTACCGCTCGGCCGCTGATAGGCCCATGTTTTGTTGATAACACCTGAATGAAGGGGGATTAAAGTAGATGTAAAATATAAGACAAATAATTATGTGATCGTCCTTGTGTTTTTGCTCGTATATGCCACAAGCGAACTCAGCTTGCTTTATCGTTTTCCTTCAGGAAAGGAAAAACCGTATTTCGTGTTTGGCCAGCTCTTTGTTCCATTGCGTCTCTTTACACACCATAAGCATAGTGGCATATATTTATAATACCTGTAAGCATATATCTGTCTCTTATGAAAGGAGATTAAACGCTTCGCATGATCACATAAGTAGTTTTTGCCGGTAAGCAATTTATTGACTAATTGTTGTTATTGCTGCTGATGCTCACTTGTCTGACGTATAAGTCAGCATAAGCCAACGAAATTCTTCGTGCTAAGGAGCTCCAGTTTACGCCTGTCCTTGGCAACAAGCCTTGAGCAGCTCACAGGTGAGACTGCCCCAATTTCGATGGAGAGACCTAAAAACATTTAAATTAGATTTCTTCTTTAAAAAGAAAATTTTATACAATTTTTTAATTCTTCTCTTTATAACACCGAGGATAGAACGGGTCTGTTTCACCCTTTTTCACCTACGACCAACCTCTATAGAGGACTTTCGGCTCGCCGCATATTTAGAATGCCTCCATGCCGCACAGACACTGACTACATTTTTTTTAAATATGTTTATTTGATAGCTGCAGCTGTTTGCTTTGCATTACTGATGTTATAAATTATAATCTGTTCGAAAAAGAGAAGAATACTGGTTTTAAGTATGGATGCATTCACTTTCTGATTATATATGTAATATCTGCATGTGAAATCTGCTTTAATCGCTAATTCCTATTCTAAGAATGTTTTAAAAGGGCTTCATAAAATTAGATAAATGAATTTTAATCTGTTCATTTTGCATTCAGTACAATAAACAAGCAAGAATACTGAGTATTCCTTTGTAAGAAGTAAATCTAACGAGAAATTAGACATTTTTATTAAAATGCGGCTTACATAATTTTGATGTAAAGGAAAAAAAAGGGGGGGGGCGGAAAATATTTCTCAAAAATAACGAAAAAGCTAAAATTCATTCTGCAAAACAAAACGTTTTTGTACAGCTATATTAATGATTTTAGTTAAAACTTCGCATATCATCCGTCTGTAAAAAATAAGCTTTTAAAAAATATATGAAATCCGTTTAATGGAAAAAAGAGTAAGAAACGACATCAAAAACATAAATGTTTTTTTTATTTATTATAAAAATATTTTTCCTTTTAAGTTCCGGATAGTTTTTGGACAGGTAATCGATAAAAGAGGCATAAATTCATTTTAGTCTTAAAATTTAGCCAAGTTATTTTCTATGCAATGTAATTCAACTTTACCTCCTGGAGACCTCTTCAAAATCAAAGAAAATGTTACATATATGGAGCGGTTTTCTTCCAAATGCATTTTTTTGTAACTCATAATTATTGGTAAATTTTCAACATAAGTAAATAATGTAGATTTTACGTGACAGCCCGTCACGTCGTATTATTTAGTTTCAATCATTTAATTCAAATAAAAGTACCATAAAGAATTTTCATTCAAAATACATATTTTTACTTCCTTGCACGAAGTAAAAAGGAAGTGTTGTAATCGCGAAAAGTTTCAGGCAGCATATTTCAACGAAAATATCCATTTTCACCGCTATCGAATGCAATTTAACGATGTTTTTGCGTGATATCTGTATGTAAGGACAGAATAAAATACTCTTTTCCTCCAAAAAAATTATAAAATTGCTTTAAAATGAATTTCTGAAGAGAATTTTTCGTGGCGTCTGTACAAACGTACGTACGTACGTATCTCTCATAACTCAAAAACGAGCAGCCTCAGAACGTTGAAATTTTGTATATAGGACTGCTATAACATGTAGATGTGCACCTCGTATTTTTCTTGCAATCGGACGCACCAAACGTACATAAATATATTTATATATATATCCACTCTGTTACCCGGCAGAATGATCTCAGTTTCTTTTCTCTTATATATTTGTAAATTGTACATTTTTTGCTTTAAAAATGATTGAATTATTTTGTTCTTATCTTCCGGTTAAGGTTTTGATGCCTTTAATAAATCTGTATGCAATATTTTTAGAGTTATCAACAATTTTAAACTTGTTTAAGCGACGCTAACCCTAATAATTATTTTTTGATGGCGGCCATTGCTTGTTTACATTTGAAACAGCAGGATAGTGGATTTGTTGCCTGTCTAGAGAAACTTAGCTTCGCAACAACAATGATAACGTCTTCATTTATTATTGCCAGTTAAATCATGCTTAATCCTTTCTGGAATTTTTTTGAGGAAATAAGTGTTTAAGATTTACATCGTAATTTTTAATACAGATATTTTGAGTTTTTATGTATTTTTGCCTTGTCGCGATGTGAGAACTGAATTAATTGAATGAGAAATACTGAATCGTTATTGAAAAACTGCTTCTTTTTCGTTTCGTTTGCTTAATTTCTTTTACACATCGTTCTAGCTTTATTATAGTATTTGAATAGAACATGTGGGAAAGATTAGATAATTTTTTAAATGATATAAATTTTGTGCATTCTGAGTTATAATATGAACGAAATATAACACTGTAATTGAACCTAGCGCCAGAGTGTCGCTATGGTAAACAAATAGAGTGAATTTTCAAGAATGCATTTATTCTATTGTGGTTTATGCGCTGTCGGCGAAGTAGATTTAATTCAATCCAATAAGTTTAAATAAAATGCAAGAAAAAATGCGTATAATTTAATATTCCGAGCAAGGAAGTCATGTAGTGTACACATCAGATTTTTTAAAAATCATTTTTCGTGACCTACATTAATGCTATAAATCTCATTCTGGAAATGTTTGCATATTAGTAATGTTTACATATTAGTTCAGCAGTTTTTTAGTTTGGAAAGATTTTTCTGTATTTTACAAATTTTAATGAAGATATTTTGAGTTGTGGTGAAATGAAAACTGAATTGATTGAATGAGAGATGAAATTTGAGGAAATACGTTTAAATGAAGTGCAGGAAAAAAATATGTGTAATTTAATAAGCCGCGGTAGAATGTTTATGTCTACATCAGATTTTTTTTATTTAATCGTCGTGAAAATTATGTTTTGTGTTTTCCGGAGTGCATTTTTATTTGATTACGTTGTAGGCTACGAAATAAATTTGCCATATTTATAATTTTCATTGTGGCAACAGGAGTTTGGGGCGAGCTTTCTGAGCCTTCGCTTTGATATTCATTAATGTAAATCTGTAGAACGTTGTATAAAATTAAATATGTTACATTTATTCAAATGCAGTTTGTCACTGATATTGCTCCTGTTAGAGAATATCTTTATTTTTATGTTTTTACCCCAAAGGGCATTAGCCCAGAACGGCTATTAATTTCGTTTTGGCATTTTGCGTTGATTGATTATAAATGTCTGTTAACTTTTTAAATTGTTGCTATCAAATATTAGAGCCCTGCATTATATTTATCGAAATTAAATGGTGAAGAATCTGCATGAATGTATCTATGTTTCTGGCATTGCGGAAAAGACATCAAATGTTTATCCTAGAGACATCAAATTTTCAGTAAGTTGTTCTCCTCTAGAATATGGGCATCCGAACACCCGAACTTGGAATTTCTTTTATTATCTATTTTATATTTTGTCAGACATTAAGGAATTTTTGATTAACAAAGCCAACGATTTCAAAGCGAGCAATGGCAACACTGCAAAAAACAAAATATTTATCTCCAGTGCGTGAGACTGTGTATCTAAAATTCGAAAGCTATGCTCATTTTAAAATTAATTTGCGATATTGCTCTTGAACTGGATTTTATGTTTTAAGTGCGAAGAACAAGATATTTAATAAATGAAGATAACACACAAAATGTAAAAAAAGAGAAAAAAATGTGTCTTTGGCTGCAATATAAAATCTGAAAGCTTTCAATTTTTTTTTTACTTTTATAATTCTGAAATTTTCGGAATATCTTTATCGAGGAACGTACACGAAACTGAAAATGTTTGAAAAACACAAACTAAATTTGATGGAAATACGTCGACGACACCTATAACAACTCCTGAACAAGAAAGGACGATATAAACAAGTGACCAAAAATGGATTTACCATTCTCTTATCAGTTGTTGACGTTTTGCGCCAGTTATAATGGAACGGTCGCTGTAATGAATGCGTCGGCTGTGAACGTACACGAAACTGAAAATGTTTGAAAAACACAACCTAAATTTAATGGAAATACGTCGACGACACCTATAACAACTCCTGAACAAGAAAGGACGATATAAACAAGTGACCAAAAATGGATTTACCATTCTCTTATCAGTTGTTGACGTTTTGCGCCAGTTATAATGGAACGGTCGCTGTAATGAATGCGTCGGCTGTGAACGTACACGAAACTGAAAATGTTTGAAAAACACAACCTAAATTTAATGGAAATACATCGACGACACCTATAACAACTCCTGAACAAGAAAGGACGATATAAACAAGTGACCAAAAATGGATTTACCATTCTCTTATCAGTTGTTGACGTTTCGCGCCAGTTATAATGGAACGGTCGCTGTAATGAATGCGTCGGCTGTATTTATTTCTTCCCTCTGGGGTTGAGCAATCCTAGCATTCAGGTTAAGTCAATATCTAGACAGACTCGACTTGGCCTTTGGGAAATATTAACAATCTTCACAGTCACTAGAACCATCTTTTATTCGGTGGTAGCTTCGGGCTTGGCCAGTACATCCTACATACATGTAGGACATGTACATACATGTAGGAGGTACTGGCTTGGCAGGGACCCTGTCTTGTCTACCGCTGGGTTGTGGGGAGGTTATGTGGTCTACATCGAAGGTTGTCCTTGGGGTTGGTTGTGGCCTTCGAGAATTTAGTTCCAGTTCGAGAATTTTTATCCAGTTGGTTGTGGTTTGGCTCTCCTTTTGTGTTAAGATTAACCTTATTTTCTATTTACAGCTTTGGCTTCCTATCTCCATGGTCAACACCAGGGCTGATCGATGTCGAACTTCTAAGCGTTTTTTGGTGGATGCTATCCCTCCATCATTGCCTTTATGTCTCATTTCCCAGACCTTGTGAAACAGAAATCCTTTGACTGGGTTGACCCGGGGCGGAGGTTATACCTCCTTGGATGGCCTCTAGGGATCTTGGGAAGTCTAACTGTGTTAAGGCGGCCATCGAGGCAGTTAGGTCTGGATGCCCCTTCCTCTTAGTGGTCTGTATTTACTTCTAAATCTTTGCTATTGTAGTAACAAAAAGATTCACAAAAGTTTTAAGCAGAAAATAAATAGTAAGTTCCTCAACTACCGCTGTATCTTGCAAAATATTAGCAGCTTATCTGAGAATATTAGTGTTTATAGAGTAGCATGCTTAATCATTTTCAAAACTAAACATTCAAGTTTGGTTTATTATTTAGCTTATTCAACTTCGTGCAAAACGTCAAATCCAGAACCTTATCTCGGTGCGTTTGGGGAGGGAAAGTAATGCGTTGCTCCAAAGATGACACTGGAGAGTAAAAATCCTCCTGACGAAGAAGGTTGTACCAATATGCCTTTCCAATTGAGAATTGCATCAAAATATTACATATTTTTACCTTCATTGTTTGCGTGCACATTTTTGCATTTATTAAAAAATTACGTTTTAGGCCTTGCTTAATTTTGATTTAAACTACTGTAGACGAAAAAATTATGCGTTTAGAAACTTAGAACATTGTAAGAGATTAAAAGTTTTTATTTTCTAGTCATTTAGAGGTGCATCTTCTGAGCTTGTAGAGTCATTAGGATTTTTTTGGAAGCAGAAAAGATTAAAAACATGCAACCGCCTTTGCCGGGAATCGAACCACGGACGTCTGGCATACCGGCCTAGCATGCTACAGTTACATCACAAAGGCACGCTAGGGAAGTGGGAGAAATACCTTATATACTCCCCTTTTTAAAAGGCGACTAGGGTTTTAGGAGATTTAGTCGCCGAATCCTGGGTGCGGAGAATCATCATCCACAACCCTTTTAGTTCGGGCGCCACTTGTAAAGTCATTAAGATTTTTTCGAAGCAGAAAAGATAAAAATATGCAACCGTCTTCGCCGGGAATCGAACCACGGACCTCTGGAATACCGACCCAGCGTGCTACCGTTACACCCCGAAGACACCGTAGGGAAGTGGGAGAAATACTTTATAAGCTCAGCTGCAAATATTAGCTTACGCGACGATATAAATATTTTCGGTACTCCTGCGGTATCGGTACGGGTTTTAGAAATACATTTAGCGTATGCGCGCGTATATATGTGTATGCGCATATATGTGTGTGTATATGCACACACATACATATCTACATACATCTGTGTGTATACATACACATACATGTATACATGCATGCATGAAAACGTACATCTCTACATATATGGATACGTACGTATTCCTGAGTCTTAGGTTCCGATAACAAAAGAGTACCTTAATTTTGTAGCCAAAATGTTCTGTTTTTTATTTCCTTGTACGGAGTAAAGAAAGTATTGTAATCACGAAAAATTTCGTGTACCATACTTCAACGATTGTAATACTATTGTAACCTATTTGGTAACCTATTTGAACTATTGTAAATTTACCCTGTAGTGTAATTTGTACTATTGTAATTGTAACCTATTTGGTAACCTATTTGTACTATTGTAATTGTACCCTGTAGTGTAATTTGTACTATACTAATTGTAACCTATTTGGTACTATTGTAACCTATTTGGTACTATTGTAACCTATTTGGTAACCTATTTAGACCTCTTTCGAAACAATTTGAACGATGTTTTGGCGAGAAATTCATGCGTACGGACATAATAAAGGATTGCTTTTGACAAAATGGATTTAAAATGGATTTATAAGAGATTTTTTTTTCTTTTGACGTCTCTGCTTACGTATCTGTGTATCTTGCATAACTTAGGAACGAGTAGCCGTAGAAAGTTACAATTTTGATGTGGGGCTAACTATGAGATGGCGCTGTGCACTTCCATTTTTCGTTACAATTGACTGCACCAATCTTATGTAAATATAAATAAATATATATCTATACATGTATTCCCACTCCGTTACCTGGCTCGGTGAGCTTAGGCTTTTATTTATGTATATTTGTACATTGTGCATTTATTGTTTTAAATGTGACTATTTAAAAGACTAAGTGGTTTTTATATTCCTGTTAAAGGTTTTATGCCTTTAGTTAATCTGCATGCAATAGCTGAAGAATTATCAACAAGTTAAAATTTTGTAAATTATATTTTAATTTCAAATTGCTTTCGTATCAATTCTTCCTTCCACTTACAACTCCCTACCTGAATGAGTTTTTAGAATCGCGTTGCATGCAAATGAGTTAGAAGTAGTATTTAAGGAAGGTTCAAATTGCTTCGAGAGAGATAGCTAGGAATCCTAAGTAGCGCGTGTGTGCCTCCTGGCTAATTCATTCTTGAAGCTCTTACACTCAGCCGTATATTACATGCCTGTTGATGTTGAACGGCTAGTTTCAATTAAGGGCCAACTACTTTAGATACTTGGGTTAACTTTCGCTAAGTCTCTTTGTTAGTTATAATTAAGTTCATATTTCTTATCCTGAGTTTAAGCCGGAGTGGAGGCTTTGTTGTAAGCCCGAAAAAGGGGCCAACTGTTCATTTTATTTTGAGTGACATAAAGGGTAGTTAACCCTTCTTGAGTCTACGTCTTCAGTTATTTGAACGCAGCGTTAAGTGGCTTAACCCTTCACTAGGTTCCTCTACATTTTAGCGAGAAAGAATGAGGCACCCTGTAAGTTTAAGTGGCGAGTTAAGCCTAATTGCTGTTTGTTTACGTATGAAACTCAATGGAATAATGAACTCAGTTTCTGCCCCTTCAATGTCTTTTTGCCGAATGGGACCGGAAGTATTTTGTGCACAGAAAAATTTGCGTTCTTGTCTGCTGTCCGAGTTGCGTGTTTTTGCGTAGAAACTCTAATTTTTAACTGCAAAATTGGTGTTTTATGTTTTTCTTTATTTAGCAACTTGATAGAAGTTATTTTGAGTTTTTATGTATTTTTGCCTTGTCGCGAAATGAGAGCTCAATTAATCGAATGAGAAATATATCTCTTAATAAAATTCGAGAAAATAAGTTTAAATGAATTGCAGGGAAAATTTGCATAATTTAATTGGCCATACAAGGAATTCATATGATTCCACATCAGAATTTTTAAGGGGTGTTGGAACCCCAAAATCTTCAAAAAATTGTGATTTCGGATTTTTGCATTTTCTAATTCTCTACACTTTTATCTTTCTAAAAATACCATTCTTTAATCTCTATGAAAATTATAACTGTAAAAAAATCTAGTTTTAATTTGTCATCTACTGCTTTGATCAATGAGGATTTTCACATAAAAACACGTTTTTCTCCAAACGTGATTTTTTTATACTCGATGTACCTTTTCTCAGGAACTACTGCTCACAGGTATCTAAATTTTTTATGGCTTATTTATTAGGTTTCCTAATATTTACTGAAATGAGCTTTTTGTAATAAACTTAGGAAAAAAATTTTAATTTTTTTCTGGAGAAAAGGGCTAAATTTTACTATGCCTAACATAATATTCTGTAATTTACTCTAAAATTCAAAATGCTTCAAAATCTCATTTCAGTATAATCAGATAGGTATACTTTAATTACAGAAAAATTTCAAGGTTGTATCTACAGCAGATTTTGAGAAAAGGTACATCGAAAATGGCCAATTTAACATTGTCAGTATAGGGGTTTCTGGTACCCCTTAAACAAATCAGATAAATAACGATATATAACACTTTTATTTATTTAAATTACACTAAATAACTTGCTTGAAAAGGTACATGATAAAATTTTACTATGCTAAAAGAAAGGAGAATCAGAAGAAATACATCAAATTTGAAATTATTTACTAGCTTAAGAGATTCTAAACTCGTGAAAATATTTCTACGTTTTAAATAACTCTTTTTGTATTCCTTATTCCCTAGAAGGAAACAATTTGTATTCAGTAAAGTCTGTGGGAGAATTTATTGTTTAAATATTCCTTCAGAAAGGTACAACAATAGAACTACATGTTACATATTCTTACCATTCAAGAACACTATATATTCAACTACTTACGATTTCAGAACCAATAAATTTTATTTGAGTTCAACACTTAGACTTTCTTTAGACAATCATATGTATATTTCAAATGTAATTAATGAGCTAAATAAGTAATAAAAGAGCTACAAAAGTATGTAAATTGCTTCTTCGAAGGAGCTTACGGTCATTTATTTGAGATAAGTAATGACTCGAAATTATTAATGGATTTTATATTCTGGTAAAATCTAGGTATGAATGGATACTTCTCGATTACCGAATTCAGTTGCATTTGATACCAAACGCCGCTATCTTGACATATTTAAATGTTTAATATTTAAACCATGCGTAATTAAATAATAAAATAACGCAAAATTATTATATAAAGCTTGAGTTCAACATTTTATATAAAAATGAATCAAGATGTTGATTCATTAGGTTAAGGGGACTCATACACCTTAAAACCCATAAGATGTTCGAATAGGTGACTGTTGCAAGAATTGGGATAACTTATTTATTTTAAAAGCAATTACTACCAACTTTTTACAGCTGACTACATAATATAGCTGCTTTCAGAAATAGTCATCAGAAAGTTTGTGTTGCCACAAATATTTTTATAATTTAATCCGCTTTGTGACAACATTTTTCGTCATGTTTCCAACTTGCGCGCACAGTTTAAAACATTCTGTTTCATAATTTAATTCCATATTTAATATATAGCTTTTATAACATTTGCAAACTACCGTGAACCTAAAATTCTAAAAATTTCGTGTTAAATTTTTATTTTATTTTGAGTTGAGTTTATAAAATGTATTTTATTAAAAAAAAATTTTAATGTTTTCGTCCATAAAATTTTTCAATATTAAAATATTCATCAGATTGTTGGTTGGGTTAGAAAATAGTGCCCATATAAAGAATTCCATCTAATTTCAAGTACGTACCATTAGCAATTTTTAAAATATCATGCGCGCAAGGTGGAAACATGGCGAAATATTTTGTCACAAAACGGATTAAATTACAAAAATATTTTTGGCAACACAAAATTTCTGCTTACTAGTTTCGAAAGCAGTTATATTACGTAAGTCAGCTGTAAAAAGTTGGAAGTAATTGCTTTTAAAATAAATAAAATATCCCAATTCTTGCAACAGTCACATTTTCAAAGATCATGAGGGGTATAAGGTGTGTGAGTCCCCTTAATTTAAGGCAGGAAACAAGAAAAATTCGAAACCCTCATCGGTGCTCGAACATATACTTATCGAATGTGCGGCGAGTGCCACGAAGGCATGCAAAAAGGAGGGTGAAGATACCTTATATATCATATATAAAGCGCGACTGAGGACTAGGAAACCCAATAGACAAATCCTAATGGCGAAGAATCATCATCCACCACGTTTTAGTTCGGGTGCCATTGTAGGATCTTTTGGAGGCAGGAGACATGAAAAATGCACATATGCAAATGCCTTCTCCGGGACTCGAACCTGGACCTCTGGAATACGCATCGAGTGTGGTAAACTTTACACCACGAAGGCATGCTGGAACGAGAGAGAAAGTACCTTCTAAAGATTTTAAATTAATACCAAAACTAAACGAAAGAACTAAGCATAATTTTTTAAAAAATGATTTACATCCAATTGTCAGAAAAGCATTTAATGAATATCAATGTGATAAAGGGATACCAATAAGAACGCATGCCATTCCACGAGAGAAGTGTTACTGTTTTCAACGCTTTAAAATTTTTTCGTCATATTTAAAAACTGAGAAAACTCTAAAGTTTTAATTTGCAAAGCTCTAAATTAAATTATGAATTGAATTAGTTTTTTTAATTGAAATTTTTAATTGAGAATTTCGGAAGTAAAGCAAGAAAAACATTTTTCAATACTGCCCCGTTGCCATAAAACGTTTTGCACAGGCCACTTCATTTTCACTAAAGGAATTTCTTCTCCTTTTACATATTTTATTTTCGTATTTATTTTAATATCTTTTTAAAAATACAATGATATTTTGTCATATACCCACTATGAAACACCTCCAACTTGATTTGGCTTGATTTGGCAATATGTTGAATTCGATTCTATATTTAAAATTGTGCCTAAATGCAAACTTTGTGAAAATTGTACTGCAAGTTTGAATTTTTCTGAAGTCTTGTGCACGTGCCCAAAATAAATTCGCTTAGAAAATATGACTTTTATATTCATTCTGAACTTTTAAAGTTTCAATGAATAGCCACATTGTGAATTTAATGGAATTTTGCTTTTTGTTATTAAGGATTTCATTATTAAAAAGAATTTTAAAAAATCTGAAAGCTATCAGATTTTAAATTATGTCCAAATTAATATCTAGAAGGTTCGTTTTAGTTCGGGTGCCATTGTAGGATCTTTTCGAAGCAGGACGCATGAGAAATGTACAATGCCTTCGCCGGGATTCGAACCTGGGACCTCTCGAATACGCGCTAGGCATGCAGAAAGGAAGGAACAATACCCCAGGGTTCGAATCCCGGCGAGGTCATTCCACATTTTTCACATCTCTTGTTTCATAAACACCTAAAGACTCTATAAATGGTGCTCGAACAGGGAAGGTGATGGACGATAATTCATCACCGCCAGGATTTGGCGAATGGTTCCCCTAATCCTGAATGGCACTTTAAAAAGGAGAGTGTATAAGGTATTTTAATCCTCCTTTCCGCATACCCTCGTGGTGTAATTGGTAGCATACTCGACGCGTATTCGAGAGGTCCAGGATTCGGATCCCGGCGACAGCACTGCGTATTTTCCATGTCTTATGCTTCAGAAAAACCTAATGATTCGTACATTCGCACATTCTATTTTGATAACTCCAGAACTTACCCACCCGGAGATAGGAGAGTCTTATTTCCCGGATACCCACCCGGAACCAGAAGATAACCCACCCGGAGGGGGGTCTTCCCCTTCTTCCGCTATCCCCAACCTCTCGAGAAGACTTTCGGCTCGCTGCATATTTAGAGTGCCGTCATACCACACAGACACTATACATTTACAATTTACAAGTATAAATGCTTTCTCCTGAAATGCTTTCAGAAAACACTTAAGATGAAGCATTACGTTTAAAAATAGAATAATGATTTAGAAATTAAGTTGTAACTTCAGATTTGATTTCCAAAAATAGTTCAATATGAATATAAAATTATAAAATCTAATATACATTCTTAAGAGCCTGTTCTTAGAATAAAGTGTCGCCTTTTAAAAGGCTTTAATCTTAGAAGAAGGCGATTGAATAATTGAAACAAATAACTTACTTCTCACAGAATATTGATAATCTAAAGGATTCGCTAAGACGTCACAAAGACGTTATTAGTTGCATAAGACTTTGACATTAATACTTTATAATGATAATGAATCCCTGGAAATAATATGAATCGCACTAAACTTTCTGAAGGTTATATATTCATGGATCGCAGCTTCTTTTATTCTTAGAAGAATGGAATTTGCCCAGACATTTTCAGCATTCAATTGAAAACACTTTATTACGGTACCTTACTGCATTAAAATATTCAGTATCTGAAAGGTATTTATTAAAATTATCCGCGATCTATTTTCAGAACAGTTTCTAATTTGGAAAGAGAACTTCCGAATTATAAACGTAGATCAGAATGCTTATAAAAATAATGGTCTCCATATGCCAACATATTTACTACGACTTCCACAGTAGAGTCTTCTAGGGACTTCTAGGGGTCTTCTAGGGAGTCTTCAGTATTGGGTGCTCATTTCCGCATTCAATACTGAAGGAGAGCACCCGGAGGGGGGTCTTCCCCTTCTTCGGCTATCCTCAACCTCTCGAGAAGACTCGCTGCATATGTAGAGTGCCCTCATACCACACAGACACTATACATCTACAATTTAAAAGTATAAATGCTTTCTCCAAGATTCGAACCGGTCCTTTCAGTACGGCAGTCAGCGAAGCTAACGCCTATCTTGATTGGACGGCAAGTTATGATGTACTTTTGTGAAGTCCTTCCCGTAGCAGTTTTATACGTAAGGAAAGGAAACGGGGAAACACTTATGCAATCTTATCGTGTATATAAAAGTATAAAAGGAATACTTCCAGTAATGAAACATTCCTAGAAAATAAAATTTATATTGTTAGGAACTTTATAGTATATATGTAAATAATTTTAGTGAAATTACATGTTAAACGCCTCCACGTAAAACATCGAGGCACGCGGCAGAAGCTTAAAAGCATAATGGACAAGCTAGAAAAAATGGGAATAGACCTCTGAAGGCCGGAATAGGGCAGATGCAACAAACATAATTGGTATAACGATTCTCAAAGCTTACTAAAGTAGCTAGGACAGCAGTGGTATGTGTATCCGTATGGAAATTTAACTTTTTTTAGTTATCTATGAGCCGACGTGCTGTTCAAGGCTACTAGCACAGTAATAGACGGTGTCCGCCGATAACATCGCGGCAAAAACATCGCGGACAAAAACGTCGCGGAGAAAACAACGCAAGGCGAAAACGTCGTGCTACAAAACATCGTGGGAGAAAACATCGCAGTTCTAAAACATCGCGGTACAAAATATCGTCGTCGAAAATAAAGCGGTTCAAAAACTTCGCAGTTTAAAAACATCCTCGTCGAAAATATCGTGGTAAAAAATAAAGTATCTACAAATCATCGCATGCCGATAACATCGCAGACATGCTTTTTCAGGTTTTAATAATTGTAAGTGGATATTCGCATAATGATTTGTGAGCGTAAGATGTAAAGAAGAATAATTTTTACTTTCACATTTTTTTATTAACTAATAAATTTTTGCTGAAAACGTAAGAAGGAAACTTAAGCATAGAAAATTAAATGTAACTTATAGATTATACTTCTCATGAAAAATTGCCAGTAAAAACTTTATAAAAATTATTTATTAATGGCCTTTGTTAGTTAACTATGTCGGTTTAAAATTCTATTAAGTACTATAAGTTGCATTAATTTTATATGCTTAAGTTTCCTTTTTATTTTCTCAGCAAAAATTTATTGATTAATAAGAAATATGAAAGTAAATATTATCCTTCTTTCCATCTTGCCCACACAAATCATTACGGGAATATCCATTTACGGTTATCAAAGCCTGATAAAAGCGTGTCTACGATGTTATCGTCATGCGATGATTTGTAGATACTTTATTTTTTACCGCGATATTTTCGACGACGATGTTTTAAACTACGAAATTTTTGAACCGCTTTATTTTCGACGACGATGTTTTGTACCACGATATTTTAGAACTGCGATGTTTTCTCTTTGCGATGTTTTCTCCCACGATGTTTTGTAGCACGACGTTTTCGCCTTGCATTGTTTTCTCCGAGACGTTTTCGTCTACGATGTTTTCGCCGCGATGTTTTCGGCTGTAACCGTAATAGACAGTGCACATGTAATACTGTAGATGTAACGTGACATGTGTTGAGCACACATCTGTTAAGCGTCTTACAACTGTGAAGTCTCTAGATGGTTGCAGGGCCAGGGTAACACCCGAGTAGTCATAGAAAGCCGTCCGGGTGCTCTGTCCTGCTGTCACCTGTCACCCGTGGAAGGTGCTTGGTTTGCTGTACCCGAAGAACACATCCAAAGTTTCTTTGAATCAATGCCGAGGCGTGTGGCAGCGGTGATCTCCAACAATGGCGGCTACTCTGGCTACTGATTCTGGAAGGAACCACACTTCACAGAAGTCTATAAATTTAATCATTTGATAGTTGGTCAACATGTTATTTACTCAATAAATTTTGTTGTGATATCTCTTGTCTTTTTCGGTGTTGCAATTTGGGTGGCCAACAGTGTATTAATATAATTGAAATATCTTTG
Organism: Stegodyphus dumicola; assembly: GCF_044657685.1. Classification (NCBI taxonomy): domain Eukaryota; kingdom Metazoa; phylum Arthropoda; class Arachnida; order Araneae; family Eresidae; genus Stegodyphus; species Stegodyphus dumicola. The sequence continues at coordinate 188,162,558 of NC_140774.1, forward strand.
AACTAAAGCAACAGTTAACGGTGACTTAAAGTAGAGGCTGTAACGGTTTTATTTCTTCAGGAATGTTATCACACGCTTGAACAAATTCTTCGATGCATTTTTGGAACAATATTACATTTAATTTTAGAGATAAAAACATTTTCAGTCAAATATTCGGTTAAAATATTTTTGATGGAATTCAACTATCTAGAGCTTTGACGATTCAATTCTTTGTTCCATATAGTGAACTTAATAGAAAAGCCGGTGTAGTGTTCCATATAATAAACTGAGTACAAAAGCCGGTATAGTGTTCCATATAGTAAACTGAATACAAAAGCCGATATAATGGCCGCCAAATTGGCCGGTATAGTGTTCCATATAGTGAACTGAATACAAAAGCAGGTATAATGGACGCCAAAGTGGCCGGTATAGTGTTCCATATAGTGAACGGAATACAAAAGCCCGTATAGTGGCCGCCAAAGTGGCCGGTATAATGTTCCATATAGTAAACTGAATACGAAAGCCGGCATAGTGGCCGCCAAAGTGGCGGTATAGTAAACTGAATACAGAAGCCGGTATAGTGGCCGGTATAGGTTCCATATAGTGAACTGAAGACAAAAGTCTGTATAGTGGCCACGTCAATACCTCATATTCTCCATTAATATATTTCCGATGCAGCCCTTTCAGGAAGTCGCCAGGGTTGTGTTGTTCTAAATAGGTGCGGGTACCGGACGACACCCGATTTGTCATATTAAGCCGTCCGGGTGTCCGGGCCCTGCATTCACCTGTCACCTGTATAGTGGCCGCCAAAGTAGCCGTATAGTAAACTGAATACAAAAGCCAGAACAGTGGCTGCCAAAGTGGCCGGTATAGTGATCCGTATAGCGAACTGAATACAAAAGCCTGTACAGTGGCCGCCAAAGAGGCCGATATAGTGTTCCATATATTAAACTGAATACAAAAGCCGGTATAGTGGCTGCCAAAGTGGCCGGTATAGTGTTCCCTATAGTAAACGAAATCCAAAAGCCGCCAAAGTGGCCGTATAGTAAACTGAGTACAAAAGCCGGTATAGTGTTCCATATGGTGAACTAAATACAAAAGCCGGTATAGTGGCCTCCAAACTGGCCGGTATAGTGTTCCATATAGTAAACTGAATACAAAAACCGGTATAGCGGCCGCCAAAGTGGCCGGTCTAGTATTCCATGAACTGAATACAAAAGCCGGTAAAGTGGACGGTATAGTGTTCCATATAGTAAACTGAATACGAAAGCCAGCATAGTGGCCGGTATAGGGTTCCATATAGTGAACTGAAGACAAAAGCCGGTATAGTGGCCGCCAAAGTAGCCGTAAACTGAATACAAAATCCGGTATAGTGGCTGCCAAAGTGGCCGGTATAGTGTTCCTTATAGTAAACGAAATCCAAAAGCCGCCAAAGTGGCCGTATAGTAAACTGAGTACAAAAGCCGGTATATTGTTCCATATGGTGAACTGAATACAAAAGCCGGTATAGTGTCCCATATGGTGAACTGAATACAAAAGCCGGTATGGTGGCCGCCAAACTGGCCGGTATAGTGTTCCATAAACTGAATACAAAAGCCGGTAAAGTGTTCCATTTAGTAAAATGTATCCGAAAGCCGGCATAGTGGCTGCCAAAGTGGCGGTATCGTAAACTGAATACAAAAGCCGGTATAGTGGCCGCCAAAGTAGCCGTATAGTAAACTGAATACAAAAGCCAGTATAGTGGCTGCCAAAGTGGCCGGTATAGTGATCCATATAGAGAACTGAATGCAAAAGCCTGTATAGTGGCCGCCAAAGTGGCCGATATAGTGTTCCATATAGTAAACTGAATACAAAAGCCGGTATAGTGGCCGCTAAAGTAGCCGTATAGTAAACTGAATACGAAAGCCGGTATAGTGGCTGCCGAAGTGGCCGATATAGTGTTCCATATAGTAAACTGAATCCAAAAGCCGGTATAGTGGCCACTGTAGTATAGTGGCGGGTATAGAATACACAGCTGGTATAGTGTTTAGTGATCCTGACTACCGTAGCGATGTGCCCGGGTGAGAATCCCGTAGAAGGCATGGTTGTAACTTTCCATCCTACGGTTGCCACTTATTAGGTGCTTGCATAATGAAATGGACACCAATTCCGGCCACGTATAGTGGCGCAAGGCTAATGGCTATTAAATGAAGCTGCCAGCCATAAAAAAGTAAGAATACAAAAGTGCAATAGACTAGCGACTGAATGCAATTCATAGAGGAAATTTAGCACTCTTTTCACACGAAACCTTACTTTTATCTCATTTCATTTCTGCTTGATATCAATCTGAATTTTAATCAGAAAAATACAAATAAATTTGATTTGACTTTTGCTTATTTTATTATAAAGTAAACAGAATAAAAACCCGGATATTTTTACGTATTCAAAAGCTGACCGGTCGAAAATGTAAAGCTTCAAAAAGAGGTCATATTCGGGATGATAGAGGATACAGAGGAATCTTGGTTAAAAGAATGTTGCAGTGTGTAATAATAAAATGAATAGTTAAAAAGACTGTTGAATGAATTTTACATATGAGTGTTTCATATGAAATTTGTTTATGAAAAATTATGTGCACGAATTTTTTGCATTACTGAAATACTTCTGTTATATTCCTACTTCAGGTTGATGTTGATTTTTTGATAATAATTCTAAAAAAAATTCTTTTACCAATCCAGAAGGAAAACAACTTTCAGATTTAACGCATAATATATTTTTTCCATATAATTCTTATATAATCGTACATTCATAGTAATTCGATTTAAAAAAAACCGTTCCAAAAAAGAATATATCTAATAGTATTTCATCATGCCCTTTCTAATAATTTCTCAGAAGCTAAATGCTTAATATTTATAATGCTTATTACTTTAAAAATATTGCCTGAATGATTTTAGTAGCCTTTATTAAGAGTAGATATTTATAGGCAGCCACATACCCCGCGAACGGGCTGGCTGGATGGGAGTTTTCGTGGTTTCCCCCATGTGTAACGTGTATACGAGCCAGTTTACCTTAGAAAATCCTCCACGAAGGCATCCCTCCCCTTAGGCAGATAGCCCTAGTGTGCTTTGCCGGGATTAAAATAAACCTAAACCAAACCAACCCACCCTTCTCTCTTTACACCAGTCACTCATGAGCACGTTCAGTTCGCCGCATATTTAGAATGCCCCATGCCGCACAGATACTATACATTTACCATGTTTTCTTCGAGATATGAACTCGGGTTATTCGGTCAATTGAGATATGTTTTAATGTGTATATTGCAGATTTAAATGTTTTTCCGCAGATCAGTTATTTCTCACAAATCTCAAACGATAAATTTGTGTTATACGAAAGAATAATCATAAAATAAATCGTGAGATTATCGTTAATGATTCATTATTTATAATGTAACGAAAAATAATGCTTTTAACATTTTTCTTAGTTTTGTCGTTGGTGTATCACACATTTATGTTATTACGCTAAGGAAATTAAATGATATATTGAAACAAATAATATTTATTAGCTCCTGGTTTGCGTTAGTCAAAGCTAAATTAATAAATTAAAAATTGCCGATTTTTTAACTGCTAACACGCACAGTAGTTAAACCGTGTATACGAGCTCGGAATATATCTCATAGTATGAAGGGAAGTTTTGCTTATCCAAACCAAATATCGTCGAACTCTTTCAGAATAAATATTGATAATTAAAGTTCATCTATTGAATTCTAATATTTTATTGATCGAATCAAACACTTACAAATTCAAGCCCAAAGCATAATTAGTGGCAAGTATATTTTATTCATGTCAGTTTTAAAAATGCTATTGATTCGGTTACATAGCTATCTCGCTTCCGGAATGAAACTAACTGTTTGTTTGGATATCATGAAAATCAAAGACAGACGCCAGGAAAATAAATAAACGAAAAGATTGTAAATAAAAGATCTTTCCCCTTCTAAAAGAGAAATACTTCCCGTTACTCTAATGAGTCAAATCGTTTCAGAACCCGAGTCTGAAAGAAAAAAAAATGTTTTGAAAGGAAACGTTTCTGTGTGAATAATTGTAGAAATAGACAGATAGTTTAAAATTAGGAAAAACTGAACTTTATCGAAAACAAATTCGTTCAAGGGGGTTTAAAGGGATTCATACACCTTAAAACCCATAAGATGTTCGAATAGGTGACTGTTGCAAGAATTGGGATAACTTATTTATTTTAAAAGCAATTACTACCAACTTTTTACAGCTGACTACATAATATAGCTGCTTTCTGAAATAGTCATCAGAAAGTTTGTGTTGCCACAAATATTTTTATAATTTAATCCGCTTTGTTACAAAAATTTTCTTCATGCTTCCACCTTCCGCGCACAGTTTAAAACATTCTGTTGCATAATTTGATTTCATATTTAATATGTAGCTTTCATAACATTTGCAAACTATTGTGAACCAAAAATTCTAAGAATTTCATGTTAAATTTTTATTTTATTTGAAGTTGAGTTTATAAAATGTATTTTATTAAAAAATCTGTAATGTTTTTGCGCATAAAGGTTTTTAATATTAAAATTTTCATCAAATTTTTGGTTCAGGTAGAAGATAGTGCCCATACAAAGAATTTCATCAACTTTCAAGCACGTACCATTAGCCATTTTTAAAATATCACGCGCACAATGGGGAAATATGACGAAATATTTTGTCACAAAGTGGATTCAATTACAAAAATATTTGTGGCAACACGAACTTTCTGGTTATTAGTTCCCCAAGCTATATTACGTAGTCAGCTGTAAAAAGTTGGAAATAATTGCTTCTAAAATAAATAAAATATTCGAATTCTTGCAACAGTCACATATTCGAAGATCGTAAGGGGTATAAGGTGTATGAGTCCCCTTTAAAAAAAAAAAAAAAAAAAAAAAAAAAACAACTAACTAACAGTAACCCTAACCCTACCCTAAACTGCCCCTAACACTACAGTGGCGCCCGAACTAAACGTGGTGGATGATGATTCTTCTTCACCACGATTTGGCGATTGGGTTCCCTAATCTCTAGTCGCTCTTTAAAAGGGGTGGGGTGGGTGGGTACATAAGGTATTTTCTCCCCTCCTTTCTGCGTACCTTCGTGGTGTAACTGTAGCACACTCGCACACTCGGAGCGTATTCGGGAGTTCCAGGTTCGAATCCCGGAAAGGGCGTATCTCATTTTCCACGTCACCTGCTTCGAAAAAAACCTAATGACTTTACAACAGTATTTCTATAAACTCATGTATTCAATGTTTTGGGCAAGTCTAAAATTTTTTCTTTAATATTTTATGCAAGAATGGGACATTAATAATCTTCCATTTCGTGAAAATGTTGACTGAAAGTAAGAGTTAACTCGTCTCCCAGTTTAAATAATGAAAGCAGACATGATAAATAGAAAAGCATGCGTACTCGGCTATGGAAAAGTTCTCAGAGGAAATTAAAAGCTTTACCCCCAAAGCACATGCAAATGATAATAAAACGAAAGACATCTATTGCTTTATGAGGTATTTCTCCCACCTTCCTAGCGTGCCTTCGTGGTGTAGTGGTTCTGCACGCTGTGCCGGTATTCCAGAGGTCCGTGGTTCGATTCCCGGCAAAGGCGGTTGCTAATTTTTCATATCTCCGGTTTTTCCAAAAAATACCTAGTGTCTCTACAGCTTTCCATATAGAGCAACCGGGCGTAATTTGTGAGTGGTGAATAATCTTGAGCGTTTGTTGAAGGGTCTGTATTCTAACTAATAATCTCTGTTCATATAATGCTTACTTTTTGTGTTATCGTATGTTATTATCCTGTGTATTTATCTTCTGCATGGAGTCCTTTGTTATTACGCTGATTGTCTTGTCTAGATAAGTTATACTTCTGACATAAGGATGATCATTGTCCAACAAACATTTTTAAGAAAACTTTTATTTAATTATGGTATAAAGTTCCTCACACCTTTTCAACTACACTCATGTCCATAAATTAAGAATAATGCAAGATCGTCAAAAGAACAGTTAGAAGCAAAACAAATTTGACTTATTTGTAAAGCTTATTTATTAAACAAAAGGTAAAGAGCAAAAAAAGATGCTATATGTTTGATATTATTTAAAAAATTAGCGATTTTTTCTCCCTGGAGCAAATTACAAAAAAAAAAAAAAAAAAAAAAAAACCTATTTACAAAAAACTAATATTACATGGTTGGTATGAATGTTGATACATTGTATGTCTCCCAGACGATGCAATACAGTCCGTACAACGCCTAGGCATGCTGAGTATCAAATTATCTATCTGATCTTGGGGGATATTACACCACTCAAAAAGCAATGCTCTCCACAGTTCCGGTAGACATGTAGGAGGAGGTTGACGGGCTGCACCTCGTCGGCCAAGCATGTCCCACACGTGCTCTACTGCATTCAAGTCCGGTGAGAAGTCCATACGGGTGATATCCTCCGATTGAAGGCATTCGCTTACGATGTTTGAACGGTGAGGACGGGCGTTGTCATCCATAAACACAAATTGTGCACCCATGGCGCCCCGAAACAACGTACATGTTGTTCCAGAATGACATCCCGATAGATTTGGCTTGTTATGGTTCCAATTTGAACATGCAGGTCAGTTCTGGAACCCAGAATAATTCCACCCCAAACGAGCACTCCTGCACCACAGTAACGGTGACGTTCAATGATGTGTTCTTGGTGGTAACGGGTACCTGGAGCTCTCCATAGGAAAGTACGGCGAGAATCAGACTGCAAGCTAAAGCTGGACTCGTCGAAAAACATCACACGAGCCCACTGTTGCGGTGTCCACAATGCATGCTCTCTATTCCAGGCTAACCGCAGCTGACAGTGAGTTGCAGTAAGTGAAACGCATCTGACAGGTCTACGAGCATATAGACCAATCTGCCCTAAGCGTCTGTACACGGTCTGCCTTGAAATTGTCGTACCAGTGGCTGAAGAGAGCTGACGAGACAGGTCTGAGGCTGTGCTCCGCCTGTTTCTTTTGGCAGTAACTGCCAAATACCGGTCCTCATTCGGCGTTGTAACTCCGGGGCGACCTGTGCTGTAACGTCTACTTACATTACCATCATCTTGGAATCGTTGCAAAGCCTGGAGCTGACACTCTGGGCAATTCCAAGTTCGTCTGATACTTCCAGTTGGTACACCCCCATTCCAGACGGCGGATAATTCTACCACGTAAAAAATCATCCGAATGCGTCCTTGTGTCATAACTGTTCGGTTATTGCATTGAAATGCTTATAAAGCGCCTGCGAACAATTTTACTTCTTTGCCTGTATTCCTTATATATCACTTTCTTACGCTCTCGTCATTGTGACGTACCATCGGTGTCATCTGGTTACTTCCTGAAATTTGCATATGATTCTTGGAGATGTGTGTAGTGATTTTACGGGTGATATATTTATTTTAGAGTTCGATTTCCGCGTGACTCCGAATTATTCTTAATTTATGGACATGAGTGTAAATGAAAGTCGAGGAACCTATTGAACTGTTAAGTGAGTTATCGCTGAGTTCAAATAGCAAAAGCCGTAGCCTCAGGAAGGGTTTAACTACCCTTTATTTCATTCAAAATAAGATGAACGGTTGGCCCCTTTCTTGGGCTTACAGTAGAGCCTCCACTAGGGCTCAAACTCAAAATAAGAAATAAGAACTAAGGTAATGACCAACTAAGAGAGACTTAGCCGATGCTAAACACAAGCATCTAATGTAGTTGGCCCTTAATTTAAACTAGCCGGCGAATGGCAAAAGCTACATAATAATGCTACCGAGCATAATAGCTTCTTGAGATACTTAGCCTGAAAGCAAACGTGTCCTACTCAGGATTCGTAGCTCTCTCTCTCGAAGTAAGTTGAAGCTTCATTAAATACTACTTGTCACTCACTTGCGTTTACGGCAATTCTAAAAACTCATTCTGTTAGGGAGTTGTAAGAGGAAACAAGCATCAATAGGAAAGCACATCAAAATTAAAATAAGTGTTACAAAATTAAAATTCTCCATACAATAGTTTTTAACTTTCCAGCACGCGCGTATGCGCAAAATTTACGACAAATTCAGTTTTTAATGCACATTTTTTGCATATCGAAGATGAGACGTCTGAAGGTCATTTCTATTCCTCCTTTCTACCCTTCCCCACATCATGGAATGTGCCAACAGGAAGTCATTTGACTTTTTTTTAACTGGGCTTTTGTGCTACGTTGCAGCTTTTTCGTAAAAGTTACGACACGCGCGTGGTCGTGGATGAAAATTCGAAAAATATTTTTTTTTCTCAAATATTTTGTAATTCTGTGTTATTAATTGCCGCGTATTATTTTAATTTGAATACATTTGGCTTTGCAAATTTTTTATCGGTTTTCATGGCAAACAAATATGGGCAACCAGCTGATTTTGCTCGGATTCTTGAAGAATTATCTGATGAAGGAAAGGAAGACAAGGAAACCTTTGGATGGGAGAACAATAGCGATTTCCATTCCTTATTTTTTATGTCTATTTTCAGAAATAAATAAAAACATTAAAGTTAGTTTAAAGTGCATTTTTGTAACCAGTAAGAAATAAATTTCCTTGCAGAAGTAAGTAATAGTAAACTTACTTTTTTTCTTACCGAGGTGTTTTCCTTTTTATTGCCTATACTTGTCTTTGATGAATATTAAAATTAGCTTCGATTTTAAAATATAATTATTAAATAATAAATTAAAAATTTTCTATAATGAAATGCATCATTGCATTTCCATCTCACTAACATAAGAACTTAAAAATAATTTACATATATTTGGATGGGATATCTTTTGTATTTTGCAATAATAAGATCAATATTTTATTTCTTAACAAGTTTATTATCAATGCTCAAGCATTTCTGTCGTTTTTCGTGCCGAAAACGGTAAAATAACGGATGTCGTAAAAAAATACGACGCGCGCGGGCTAATGTAAAATTGCCAAGCGCGGGTAGTGGAAGGTTAACTCTTTTCATTTTCAAGCTGACTTGAGATTTCTACCTAAAATAATTCTTCTCACTCATAAAAACATTGCTCATAAAATGAATACACTGGTCCTAAAATATGGATTCTGCAAATGTAAATAAAACATGCTCTAAATTTCCACCGCTCAGGGGAAAAAAAATAAAATAAAAATAAAATAAAATAAAATAAAATAAATGGAGTTGTAGGGTTTTATTTATTTTCACTAACAGTTATTTTAATTGATGAACCTTTTCTACTTTCTTTTGTTCCCCTTGTTTTCCTCGTTTCCAGAATGTAAATGTGGTAAAGTGAACATGAGTATTTTAAACAGTTGAAGCGAAAAGGTTAAACAGAGCGTGATTTCGCTGTTGTGAGCGCACGTTGCTGTTAATCTTAATATCGGCTACGCCGATTTATTATGCTGCTAGTGTAGGATTTGACCCAACCAGTTTGCTTAAACTGAATTGGGTAGTTTAACATCCCGCTTTGCCTTTAAATTTTTTGTTTACATTGCTTTTACAGCTCTCTCTGCAAGTGATCAATGTTTGTAGTTAGTAAGCAGGCAAGTCTATGCCGTCTCTGAACTATATTGTCTTCACTAAAAGGGTCTTTGAAGGTCTTACCCTGGTTGTGTTTGTTTTTCTTCAAGCATGTGCTAGATTTAGCAAGGATTAACCCTGAGGCCGATCTAGTCACATTTTATGACAGCTAAGAAGATTAGATTTTAGAAAGTTACTGGATTTATTACGATATTCACATTTTTTTCCGTTCACTAGAGCCAAACATGCAGTAATTCGAAGAGTACTTTTACACTATAGAGTCATTTGGGTATTTTTATAGCAGGAGACCGGGAAAATGTGCAATATCATCGCCGGCACACGAACCCTGGGCCTCTCAAATACGCGTCGAGTATGCTTCCAATTGCACGACGAAGGCACGTGGAAAGGAAAGAGAAAACACCTTATATAATCCCCTTTTAAATGGAAACTGGAGATTACGGCTCCATAGTCTCCAAATCCTGGTGGAGACGAATTATCGTTCACCACATTTTTTAGTTTGGGTGCCACTTGTATAGTGATTAGGTTTTTTTTGTAAGAGGAGACGTGAAAAATGTGCAGTGAATTGCAAGGACTCGAGCTTCTCGAATACGAGTCGAGTATTTTTCCAATTATCCTACGAATTCGACCGGAGAGGAAGGAAAAAGTATCTTGTAACATATTTCTGCAGTTGTTGGTAACCTTGAAAATAGAGAATCGATAATAAATTCAATAAAGTTAATCGTTAGAAAAAAGAATGAAAATGTATATAGAATATTAGGGGGCAAGCCAGCCATATGAGCGGGAAGCAGCCACAAAGCAAATTTTTTACATTCTATGTAGCCCTGTAAAGCAAGCGTGTAACATCTTTTCGATATGAAAGAAATCGGTTCATTCGTTCCAAGCAACAACCAATTCGTAAATAATTTTTTATTGCCAAACCAAGAAACAAAAACTTTTGAGATTTCAGGTTAATACGTATGACGTCACGATTTTAAATTAATGTAGTATAACAACATTTTTTGACATACAATGACGTCACATGCCATAGTGTTCTTTTTTCAGTGTCAGAATATAACCGTATATAATAATATGTTTAATGTTTGGAAATGCTATTTTTATTTCCTATTTCGTAAACCTCACATTCTTTTTTATTAACAAACTGTACGATTTGGAAAAGAGCAGTGGCAACACTTTTCGAAATACGGCAGATTTTTAACTCTAGCGTGCGAGAATGTTGCCACTCGGAAAAAAGAGGGCAAAAATTAGCCTTTTCAGAGTTTTTAATTAATATCTAGGCTGATTAAAGTCGTACGAAGAGGAGAATAGTCGAAATGGCTTCTCACGAATTTTTGGAATTTAGGGGGGGGGATCTCTCTCGAAACAGAACTCCCCACCGTTCCAAAAATAATGTCAAAGACAAACAAGCAAACAACAAGACAGACTTTAGAAGTATAGATTTGTAAACGATTTTTTGAAAGGGTAATAAAGAAATGAATAACCTCTTAAAATATTTCAGTTACAAAACTTTCACTAGAATATAATCGAGATAACTTCATTAAAATACAAATATAGGAGTCCTACTCAGAAGGATAAAATGGCTATATCTGTACCTGCTTCCCTAAAAAAATAAAGCAAGCCGAAAACTTAGTCTTTTTGAAAGTTAGAACATATAGCAATTAATCCATGAGACACATCAGATAAAATTTGCATTAGTTTAATTAACATCTAAATCTTGTGGGGTTCTTTTGTACTTTTAATTAATGAAAACAAGTAATTCGTTTTTTTCCCGAAGATTGTGGATTGTTATGATTGCAAATAAACTCGCACTTTTAAAGTTGAATCTACTTTTAATCAACGTTATTTTATTTCAAACGATTTGAGAAAGCTTTTAAGTTGATTGCTGAGAGATAATTAATTATACGAAAAATAAAATTAGCAATTTTTTATCGCATAAAATGATGATCATTAGTTTAGTTTTGAATAAATTCGATTACGTATGTGTTAATTAAAATTAAAAAATCAGCTAATAGTTTTTTAAACGGGTGAAAAATTTCTTATTAATGTACTCTAGTAGATATCAATGATTTTTATGTAAATTCTCATTTGAAGTCTATGACTACAACTTCTTTCATTTCAGAAGCCTTTATATTTCTTTTTTAAAAAGCGCATGTACTGTTACAAAAAGTAGGAAATGCTTGACATCTATAATTAGTACAGTTCCACTTTAAAAACTCTTAGTTTCTCATTTTTACTTCCTTGTACGAAGTAAAAAGGAAGTATTATAATCGCGAAAAGATTCAGGCAGCATATTTCAGCGAAAATATCCATTTTCACCGCTATCGAATGCAATTTAATGAGGTTTTTGCGTGATATTTGTACGTAAGGAGAAAATAAAATACTCTTTTCCTCCAAAAATTTATAAAACTCCTTTAAAATGAATTTGAAGATAATTTTTCGTAGCGTCTGTACGAACGTATGTAGGCACGTACGTACGTATCTTGCATAACTCAAAAACGATTAGTCTCAGAACATTGAAATTTTGTATATATAACTGCTATAACATGTAGATGCGCACCTCGTATTTTGGTTGCAAGTGGCCGCACCAAACATCTATAAATATATTTCTACATTATCCACTCTGCTACCCGGCTCAGTGATCTCAGTTTCTTTACTCTTATATGTTTGTAAATTGTACATTTTTTGCTTTAAAAATGATTGAATTATGTTGTTCTTATCCTCTAGTTAAGGTTGTTATGCCTTTAGTAAATCTGTATGCAATATTTTTAGAATTATCTACAATTTTAAAGTTGTTCAAGTGCCGCTAAACCTTTTTGATGGCGGCCATTGCTTGTTTACATTTGAAACTGCAGGATAGTGGATTTGTTGCCAATCTAGAGAAACTTAGCTTCGCCACAACAAAGATAACGCCTTCATTTATTATTGCCAATTCAATCTTGTGTAATCCTTTCTGGAATTTGTTCGAGGAAATAAGTGTTTAAGATTTACATCGTAATTTTTAATACAGATGTTTTGAGTTTTTATGTATTTTTGCCTTCTCGGGAAGTGAGAACTGAATTAATTGAATGAGAAATACTCAATCGTCTGTGAAAAACTGTTTTTTTTTGTTTGTTTGCTTAATTTCTTTTATACATCGTTCTAGGTTTATTATAGTATTTGAATAGAACATGTGGCAACGCTTAGATAATTCTATTCTTTAAATGATATAAATTCTGTGCATTCTGAGTTATAATATGAACGAAATATAATACTGTTAAGTGAACACAGCGCCAGAGTGTCGCAATGGTAAAATACTAGAGTGAATTTTAAAGAATGCATTTGTTCTATTGTGGTTTATGCGCTTTCGGCGAAGTAGATTTAATTCAATCCAATAAGTTTAAATGAAATGCAAGAAAAATGCGTATAATTTAATATTACGTACAAGGAAGTCATGTGGTGTACACATCAGATTTTTTATATTTAATGTCCTTATTCAACGAAAGTTAGTTTGCTCTTTTTCAATTTTATCAACTTTTCAATTTCATCAATTTTGCAATTACATACAATTAAAATTGTGCTGATTTTAGGTACTTAAATAATAAAAATAAAAGAGAAAAGTAAGTATCTTTTTATCAATTGTTTTTAATATACTGGGCGGTTTTGAAATTTTCCTCTTTTGTTTTTAACCGAGTATGGAAAAATCTGAAGTGGGATCTGTGGTAAAATATTTTTAATTCCTTGTACGAAATAAAAAGGAAGTATTGTAATCATGGAAAATTTCAGGTATCATATTTCAAAGAAAATATCCATTTTTACCGCTATCAAATGCAATTTAACGATGTTTTTGAGGGACATATCTACGTAAGGACAGAATAAACGACTCATTCCCCTCAAAAAAATTACAAAAACAACAAATTTTTACAAAAAACCCCTAAAAAAAAACAAATTTTTTTTTGTGGTGTGCGTACCTACATACGTACGTACGCACGTGTCTCGCATAACTCAAAAACGAGTAGCCTCAGTACGTTGAAATTTTGTATATAGGGCTGCTATAACATGTAGACGTGCACCTCGTATTTTGGTTGAAATCCGCCGCACAAAAAGCATATATATATATATATCCACTCTTTATACATATTTATTATATATATCTACTTATATATATATATATTATTTATATATATCTACTTTTATATATATATCCACTCTTTTATTCGGCTCAGTGATCTCAGTTTCTTTATTCTTATATCTTTGTAAATTGTGCATTTTTTGCTTTAAAAATGATTGAATTATGATGTTCTTTTCTTCCGGTTAAGGTTTTTATGCCTTTAGTAAATCTGCACGCAATATTTGTGGAATTATCTACAATTTAAAAGTTGTCTAAGTGCAGCTAAGCCTAATGAATTTTGCGGATGGCGGACATGTTTGTTTATATTTCAAACTGGCAAAATAGCGGATTTGTTGCCAATCTAGAGAGACTAAGCTTCGCAACAACAAAGATAACGCCTTCTTTTATTATTGCGAATTAAATCATGCTTAATCCATTCTGGAAGTTATTCGAAGGACTGTTTTTCAGATTTACTTCGCAATTTTTAGTATAGATATTTTGAGTTTTTATGTATTTTTGCCTTGTCGCGAAGTGAGAACTGAATTAATTGTATGAGAAATACTGAATTGTCTGTGAAAAACCGTTTCTTTTTTTTCTGTTTGCTTAATTTCTTTTATATATCGTTTTAGATTTATTACATTATTGTAATAGAACATGTGGCAACGATTAGATAATTCTTCAGATGATATAAATTCTGTGCATTCTGAGTTATAAAATGAAGAAATGTAACGCAGTTAAGATAACCTAGCGCCAGAGTGTGGCTATTGTAAACAAATATGGTGAATTTTAAAGAGTGAATTTATTCTATTGCATCTTATGCGCTATCGACGAAGTAGATTTAATTGAATCGAATAAGTTTCAATGAAATGCAACGAAAAATGTGTATAATTTAATATTCCGTACAAGGAAGTCATGTGGTGTACACATGAGATTTTTTTATAAAAGGCTTATCTCCAAACCGATATTAAAACTGAGCTAGATGCTATACTGGGGAAATCTACTCTTTCGTTTACAACTGTTAAAACATGGGTTGCAGATTTTAAACGTTGTAGAATAAGCTCTCTGAATATGGAGCATTGTGGATGACCAAAATCAGCCACTACAGGTGAAATCGTTAGAATAGTTCTAAATAATATTACGAATGATGGCCGATTGAAATGGTCAGATGTTGCTGAGTCTTTTGGCTATATCCGAAGAACGAGCTCATCATATTTTAACCGATATTTTGGGTATGAGGAAGTTGTCAGGAGGATGGTTGCCGCGTTTGGTGACCTTGGATCAAAAGCTACAGCGTGTAGTGATATCAGAAGAATGTTTGGCGCTAAGCAAATTAAACCCAACTGATATTCTGCGACGTTTCCTTACTGTGGATGAGACATGGATCCATGACAATACTCCAGAGACCCAGCACTAATCAAAACAATGCACATCGAAGGGAAAACTGCACGAAAAAGCAGCAAAATGTGAGCCATCTGCTGGAAAGTTTGCGGCAACAGTTTTTGGAGACGCTAAGGGAATTTTATTATTGGGTAATCTAGAAAAGGAGAAGCATCAATGCTGAATATTATGCTAATTTTTTGAATAAATGCATTCCAAATTCAAATAAAAAGATCAGGTTTGACCAAGAAGAGAGTCATGCTTCACCAAAACAATGCTCCCATCAAGGCTGTCATTGTGGTAGCGAAACTTCATGACCTGTAGTTTGAAATTCTTCCTCACGCACTCTAGTCTTTTAAAGCTTTATGCATACCACTTATTACTATGTTATTTTTCATTTTCCAGAAATTTAAAACTTTATTTATAAGGTATTTTGTCGCTCCTTTCCTCATGCTTTCGTGGTATAACTGGAAGAAAACTCGACGTGTTTTTGGGAGTTCCTGCGATCGAATTCCGGCGAGGAGATTGCACATTTTCCCGTTCCAGCACCGAATGACTTAAATGAATCTACAGCGGCGCCCGAACGAAAAGGTGGTGGACGATAACTCATCGCCACCAGGATTTGGTGATTGGGTTCCCTTATCCCCAGTCTCCCTTTGAAAGAGGGAGTATGTAAGCATGTGAGGTGTTTTCTTCGTCCTTTTCCGCATGTCTTCATGGTGTAACTAGAAGAACACTCTACGCGTATTCGAGAGGCTCTGAGTTCGAATCGCGACGAGGCTACTGTACATTTTTTCAACGTCTGCAGCATCAAAAATCCTAATGACTCTACATAGTAATATGCAAACGTAATTGCTGTATATTAACGATTACAAAATCCACCATTGCATAAGTGTTATAACAAGTGGAATGTGCGGAGATTTTATTTATGGCCATGTAAAGTTAAAAAATAAAAACTTGTATTAAGCACATTATTTTAACAACAATTGCCAAAAGAAAGGAAGAGTTTAATGAGTTATGTTTACAAAATTTATCGAAAATTTTTCTGAACCCAACACATAAATGCCTTGTACAGATATTAGGTATTTTGGCAGCAAGAGAACATGGAAAATGAGCAGTGCACTCGCCGGGACTCGAACCTGGATATTTCGAATACGCGCCGAGTGTGCTAACTGTTACACCCCGAAGACATGCAGAGAGGAAGAAGAAAATACCTATACACTTCCCTTTTTAAAGGGCGACTGGGGATTAGGGGGTTGAATCGCCAAATCCTGGTGGTGAAGAAGCGTCATTTACCACCCTTTATTCTGCGCGCCAATGTACAGGTATTAGGTTTCTTTAATATCATGAAACTGAAGAAATACGCTATGCCCTGCCCAGATTCGAATCTGGACCTGTCAAGTACGTTTCGAGTGTGTTAACATTAACCATTACACTACGATGACATGCTGGAACGAGAGAGGTGTTGGTGTTGGTGTATTTAATTATGGCAAAGCACACTAGCGCTATCTGCCTAGGGGAAGGGATGCCTTCGTGGAGGACTTTCTAAAGGAAACTGGCTCGTATACACGTTACACATGGGGAAAACCACGAAAACACCTATGCAGCCAGCCCGGTCGCGGGATTCGAACCTCGGACCGAACTACCAGTGTTCAGCGACTTTACCGCTCGGCCGCTGGTGGGCTGGAACGAGAGAGAAAATACATTACATACCCACCTTTTAAAGGGCGAGTGGGGATTTGGGGGTTGAATCGTCAAATCCTGGTGGTGAAGATTATCATCCACCATCTTTCAGTTCGGGCGCCAATATACAGTCATTAGGAACTTTTAATGTCCCGAAGCTGAAGAAAATAGCAGGGTCCTCGCCGACTCGAACCTGGACCTCTCGAATGCCCGCCGAGTTACCGTTATACCACGAACGTCGTTACACCAGGAAGGCATGGAGAGAGGAGGAAGAATATACCTTATATCCTTATATAAGTATTAATGTTCAGTTTCCTCTAGGATTATTAACCATTAAGGTAAAGGGACAGTGCCCACGTCCTCCGTCACTTATCACTTATCTAGGATTTCTAATTTTTTCCTTAATTAGACAAAGAATGTGAGAGAAAATTAATTTTAAATTTTTAGATTAAAAACGTTTTAAAATTATTCAATAATCGAATACAATATGGACGACCCTCCTCAGCGGATTATAATCATGGAAGACATCACAATATATCGGTGCATTCTAATCTTCGGATAAGATTTGTTCCCAACCGATGCATTCAGCTATATAAACAGTAATCATCATTTCCATAGATCATTTCGATGAAGTGTCTTTGAATAACTCCTTGCCTGTTATGTCAAGCGTGAAACGTGCATTTTTCGATTAATTCACTGCAGTTCACTTTCTATATAGGTGCCAAATAATGGTATATGAATACGTAGTGATGTCTAAGGGATGCCTTTTAAAAGGAAATCTTGTCTCATACTTTCTGTGCTCATTTTTTCATATAGTCCCTACTTTGGCACCCGAACGTTCTCCTTTTTTTCTGTATGCCTTCGTGGTATAACGGTATTACACTAGGCGCGTATTCGAAATGTCCAGGTTCGAGTTCCGGCGGGGATATTGCTCATTTTTCACCTAGTCCCTACAGTGACGCCGGAACTAAAATTGCTATATAAGGTGACTTTTGATTTAGTCAAACATTTATCTCTTAAATTTAATTGTTTAAATTTAGGTAATGGTAACACATTACACTGAGCTACAGTATCCTACTTAATAAATAAATATTTAGATACGTTTACTTTTAGTTTTCCAAACTTTCTGTTTTATTCGTATCTTCTACTGACCCTAAAATATATTCATTACCATTATTATGTAACTCATGCTCTAACTTATTCTGTACAACATTAACATTTGCATATTTTCGAGAAGTGATTTTTCTTTTTACAGTACAAACAAATCTTATTATAAGGAGGACAATTGTATAACTTATGAAAAGTTCCACATTTTCTACATGGGTTTGGATTATTGTACTTATTTCCTTGATACTTTGAAGACGATTTAGTACTTTGTTGCTTTTGTTTTACATGATAGTTTTTCCTCTGAAGGTCGAAATTTATTACGTTTGATCGCTTCTATTTTATTTTCTTCAGTTAAAGTTTTCAGCTGAAGTTCTGCTAATTCAGAAGTTTTACACATTTCAATACATTTCTCTAATGTTAACTGATCTTTTCTTAATAATCTATCTTTGAGATTTTTATTTAGAATTCCACATACTATTCTATCTCTTATTAAACTGTCTTTTAATTCTGCAAATCCAAAGTTGCCACTTAATTTCTTTAAATCGGTTAAGAAATCATCAAACGATTCACCTACATGTTGTGTACGACAGAAAAATATATGTCTATCAACACTTTCGTTTGCTTTCGGTATGAAGCTTCAATTACTTTGTCAACATCCTTCTTATCTTCTTCACTTAAATTAAAAGTATTAAACTTTCCAAGTGCTTCTTCACCAATAATATGCAATAAAATAGCTACTTTAATTTCAAGTGATTTAGTAATACCACCAGACGCTAACATATAAATTTGGAATTTTTGTTTATTTTCTCTCTCCTTTCTGCATGCTTCTGTGGTGTAACGGTAGCACACTAGGCAAGTGTTTGAGAAGTCCAGGTTGGAGTCTCAGCGAGGACATAGCTCATTTTTCACATAATCCTTACAATGGCGCCCGAACTGAAAAGTTTATATAAGATATTTCCTCTCTCCTTTCTGCATGCCTTAGTGGTGTAACGGTAGCACACTCGGCGGGTATTCGAGAGGTCCAGGTTCGAGTTCCGGAGAAGACATTGCTTATTTCTTCGATTTCCTTTCCTTGTTTCGAAAAATTCTAAAGTGGCGCTCGAACTAAAAGGCGGTGGATGATGATTCATCACCTGGATTTGGCGACTGAGTCCCTCAATAACCAGTCATCCATTAAAAGGGGGAGTATATAATGTATTTTCTCCCTCCTTTCTGCATGCGTTTGGCCCACCAGCGGCCGAGCGGTAAAGTCGCTGAACACTGGTAGTTCGGTCCGAGGTTCGAATCCCGCGAACAGGTTGGCTGCATGGGTGTTTTCGTAGTTTTCCCCATGTGTAACGTGTATACGAGCCAGTTTCCCTTAGAAAGTCCTCCACGAAGGCATCCCTCCCCTTAGGCAGATAGCCCTAGTGTGCTTTGCCATAATTAAATACACCAACACCAACACACCTGCATGCGCTTGTGGTGTAACGGTAGCACACCTGGCGCGTATTTAAGAGATGCAGGTTTTAGTCCCTATCAGGACATTGCTCATTTTTCACATCTCCTGTCTGAAAAATCCTAATTACTCTGCAATTTATTTTTAAAAATAAACAATTAAAATTTTCTGTTTCAATAACAGTAATGTTACTGTGTTTAGAAAGAATATGAAGAACATTTTAAAACGATTATTAAAGCATTTCATAATTATTATGAAAAAATATAGTGGTTTATTCAGGCAAAGTCTTAAGGCTTATTCAGCTAGTAAAATACTGCTACGATAAACAGGTGTGAGAACAGTTAAAAAATGCAGTTAATGGTAAGAAACGTATATCCGCAAACATAAAAATAATTACATCTTTGTACCTAAAACATACTCGTTATCGTATGATAAAAAAACCTTTTGTAAACTTGAGAATTTTATTTTAAAAAGAAATATTATGCAATTCAATTTCAATATATTAATTTTGAGTTATATATTGTGCTATTAGCCGTAAATATAAAAAAAAAGAAAAATTTTATTTAAAATAATACTCCGAATAAAGTTTATTGGAAGTGCTATGGCACTTACAGTAGAAGGGCTGAGCTAATTTAAGATGTTTAGATCGAATTTTAGATTAAAATATTTCTGCAGTATAAAAAGATGCGGTGTTTGGTAACATTATCTTTTTCATTTTTCCTAAATATACTTTTGAGTGTTTATTTTTCAATTATGATTATTATTTAATTAATGTTTCTAAATAAAAATAGTTAACATTTTTTTTTATTTATTCCTAACATGTAAAATTCTTCAGTTACGATTGTAAAGTATTGGTCTTTTACTAAATGCAACTTGCGAGTAACATTGTAAGCGAATTAATGGTACGTCTTAAAAGCACTGCAGATACTTGAGAAGCTTGTAAAAGACAAATTATTTTAAAAAACAGTTGATGCAAGTTGTTTTTTACGAAGTTCTTCAAGGCGCTTATCTGACAAATAATTTCGATGCCAAATGACTTTAAAGAAAAAAAAATGACTATTAATAAAGAATTCAGCGTGCAATAATAATGTGCAATAATAGACATAAACACTATGCCCTTGATAGCTTCGCGAGCTAATTCGATATTTAGGCGCCAATTGGTTAGATTTATGTTAGCTTCGGCTACATCTCTTTAGTTAAGCATTAGTTTAAGTTCTTATTTCTTTCATTTTTGAGTTTAAGCCAAAGCGGAGGCTTTGCTGTACGCCTTGAGAAAGGGGCCAACTGTTATTCTTTATTTTGAGAAATAAAGGGTAAATAACCCTTCTTGAGTTTTACGTTTCTGTTACTGAACTTAAGCGATTGTTCGCTCAGCTGTTCACTAAAATCCTCCAAGCTTAAGTTGGAAGGAATAACCCCACAAGTTACAACTAGTAACGTAACCTTCAGTTGGTAGAATAAAATCTTAATTCAACAATTCAAGCAATCTAAAACTTTCCTTTAGATACTATCTCTTTCTACCTCGTTTGAAAACGCGCGAAGGAAAATTTCCATTATTGCAGGAAAACGGAAAGGGAGTATTACGAAGCGATTAACGATACGAATGCCTAGTTCGAAAGGCGAGTAATAAATAACACTTGACGATTCTTGTTCGAACGCTATTTTTGTTTTGACGAGTTTGCATCAGTCTAAATTTGATCTTGATTTGGTATACAAAAATACATGACGATATCTTTCATTTATATTTAATGAAAACATCAAAATATATCACAGTAATATCGCCACAGCGAACCTACAGTTACATAATGTAAACACACAGAACAATTCTTTCGGCGCAACAGCGCCCTCTATGCTATGAAACGTTCGAACAGGGAGAAACAGTAAAGCTAATGCACATAAAATAATTAGTTAATAAAAATTAGTCAATTCTAGTAAATTAGTAATCGATTAATGAATTAGTATAATCCTAGTAAATTAGTAATCGATTAACGAATGAGTAAAATGGGAAATTATTTAGAAAATTATTAGTAATTAATCAGTGGTTGATTAGTAATTAATTAGTAATTAGTGATTATTTAGTAAATTAACTGGTGAAATTAATTACTAAAAATTAGTAATCGAATAATATTAAAATGTAAGTGAATAATATGGCTAAATTTATGATATTTGATCTAGGAAAAAGAAGATTCAGTTCGGATAATTATGGCTCCGTATATATATGTGTGTGTGTGTGATTATGGCAAAGCCTCAAGGGCTATCTGCCTAAGGGGAGGGATGCCCTCGTGGAGGGCTTTCTAAGGGAAACTGGCTCGTATACACGTTACACATGGGGAAAACCACGAAAACGCTCCGTATATATGAAAACCGGATAATTAAAGTTCTAACAGAATATAAGAGCTATAATATTGTTGCGTGCGTACGGGTTCATTATGAAATGAATGCACAAGTCCGATGAAAAATGAACAAAAATTTATTATTATCACAACAAAAATGCTTAAATTTTCTCAAATTATCATGCAGTATTACAATATCTCACAGTAGTCATCTTTTAACTACTCAAATGTCCAGTAGAACGTAATTCAAAACAGCTAAAGAAAGCTAATCCGCGAATTCGCTACAATCAACAAGAGCAGTTTTCTAAACAACAACAAACTAAGCAACTACTACAAACTGAGATGTTTTCCTCCTTTTATAAGATTTTAAAATCACGCGCTAGCATTTTCCAGTACTTTCTCGAAAGAGATATTTATTTATTTAATGCACGCGCTCTTGTATTTTCAATTTTCCGGCTTAGCTTTCTTTTAATATTCGTCACGCGCTGCACTGCGCGAGAAATAAAACAATTAATTTATAATTGAACTAACATTAGCTTTTTAAATACCAAATTCGTAACACTATAAAAGTTTCATCAAAGTCCAAGTATATTGTCTATGTAAGTGTTGCCATTGGACGTGACTTCAGCATGTTTATATTTCAAGCTGAAATTATGCAATCCTTCACAAACCGAGCGATGTAAAAGCGACTTTTATTTTACACTTTTAGTAATATATTTATATGATTGAGTACTTTATTGTGAATTTTGTGAGGATTTATCTATTTATTTTTAACTAACAGTTGATTTTAAGTTGAAGTTTTTTTTCTGTCGCTTCCCTTTTCACTCACACTTTTCATGCCAGATTGTAAACGAGACAGCGAGTGTTTGTTTATTCAGATTAAGGAAGAAAGAATACCTATTTGGTTTGGAGGTTTTGCAAGTTGTTTTTAGAGCATGTTCTGCCTACTTGAAGTTGAGTTGAGTATTTCTAGCCATTAACCTTGTTTTGCCGGTTTTCTGCAAACCAGAGCTTTTTTTGCGCGTTAAGTTATCCTGCCGGCTGTTAGACGAATTTATTACATTTGATTTTAGTTCAGCCTTACGTATTTAAGTTAAGCCAGAAGTTTTAGCTTGTGTAAACACAAGTTAGGTCATTGTTACTTCTTCGTGTTCAAATAAAAGGATCTTATAGTCTCTTCTTCTGACTTTGTTTTTGTAATCACAAGACAAGAAGATAATTCTTCTATCCTCTGTTTAAAGTCGGTAGTTTATGTTTCTTAATAATATTAGAGTTTATATTTTAATTTACGATGATTAATAACTTTCGCCTAAACGTATAATTATAAATTTTCCTACATAAACCAAATGTAAGAAAAAAAAAATTTAAAAAAATTCTAAAAGAACTTTTTGTATGTTTTATTCATTTCTTGAATAAAAGTTGAATTTCATGGCAAAATTCGCATTTAGGTTGCTGAAAACAATTAGTTTTTGAAACATAGCAAAAAGAGAAAAAGAAACATTCCCAAATTTATATAAATAATGAAATATTGTTTGAATGTTCTGTTAGAAATCTTAATTCTGCTAAAAATAAAGTTCCCATAATGTTTACTTGAATTTATTTATTCCAACCAACATACTGGAATTGCAGTATTATGCAAGCATTTTCGAAAATTAACATCATAACAAAATAAAAGATGCATCCGGAAACTGATATATATTCAGCTTGGAAGCGAAATTAATGACTGGAATTGAGAACATTCATTAGGCGACTTCATTTAATTATGCTTCTCTATAGCTTCTAGCATACTTATAAACATTATTTGATGAACATGCGATAAATTCTCGTTAATTACGCCATTCTGGAATCAAACGATATACAATTAAAAACTGCGCAAGTTAATTGAAATTTGATATTGATTCTCAAAGGATAAATACTAACGTAGTATTTTTCTTGATTAAGAAAAGAATTGCTTAAGAAGAAAGGATTAAGGATTTAAATTAAGGATAATGCAAAATCAGAAAAAGGAAGAGTTAGAAGCAAAACAAATTTGACTTATTTGTAAAGCTTATTTATTAAACAAAAGGTAAAGAGCAAAAAAGGATGCTATATGTTTGATATTATTAAAAAAAATAGCGATTTTTTTCTCCCTGGAGCAAATTACAAAAAAAAAAAAAAAAAAAAAAAAAAAAAAAAAAAAAAACCTATTTACAAAAAACAAATATTATGTGGTTGATATAATTGTTAATACATTGTATGTCTCCCAGACGATGCAATACAGTCCGTACAATGCCTGGGCATGCTGAGTATCAAATTATCGATCTGACCTTGGGGGATATTACACCACTCAAAAAGCAATGCTCTCCGAAGTTCCGGTAGACATGTAGGAGGAGGTTGGTTTATGGTTTATGGTTTGTTAGATTACGGCAAAGCACTCGAGGGCTATCTGCCTTAAGAGAGGGATGCCTTCGTGGAGGACGTTTTAAGGGAAACTGGCTCGTATACACGTTACACATGGGGAAAACCACGAAAACACCCATGCAGCCAGCCCGTTCGCGGGATTCGAACCTCGGACCGAACTACCAGTCTTCAGCGACGTTACCGCTCGGCCGCTGGTGGGCCAGGAGGAGGTTGACGGGATGCAACTCGTCGGCCAAGCATATCCCACACGTGCTCTACTGGATTCAATTCCGGTGAGAATGCTGGCCAGTCCATATGGGTGATATCCTCCGATTGAAGGCATTCGCTTACGATGTTTGCACGGTGAGGACGGGCGTTGTCATCCATAAACACAAATTGTGCGTCCATGGCGCCCCGAAACAAGCGTACATGTTGTTCCAGAATGACGTCCCGATAGATTTGGCTTGTCATGGTTCCAATTTGAACATGCAGGTCAGTTCTGCAACCCAGAATAATTCCACACCAAACGAGCACTCCTGCACCACAGTAACGGTGACGTTCAATGATGTGTTCTTGGTGGTAACGGGTACCTGGAGCTCTCCATAGGAAAGTACGGCGAGAATCAGACTGCAAGCTAAAGCTGGACTCGTCGAAAAACATCACACGAGCCCACTGTTGCGGTGTCCACAATGCATGCTCTCTATTCCAGGCTAACCGCAGCTGACAGTGAGTTGCAGTAAGTGAAACGCATCTGACAGGTCTACGAGCATATAGACCAATCTGCCCTAAGCGTCTGTACACGGTCTGCCTTGAAATTGTCGTACCAGTGGCTGAAGAGAGCTGACGACGCAAGTCTGAGGCTGTGCTCCGCCTGTTTCTTTTGGCAGTAACTGCCAAATACCGGTCCTCATTCGGCGTTGTAACTCCGGGGCGACCTGTGCTGTAACGTCTACTCACATTACCATCATCTTGGAATCGTTGCCAAAGCCTGAAGATGGCACGCTGGGCAATTCCAAGTTCGTCTAATACTTCCAGTTTGGTACGCCCACATTCCAGACGGCCGATAATTCTACCACGTAAAAAATCATCCAAATGCGTCCTTTGTGTCATAATTATTCGGTTATTGCACTGAAATGCTTATAAAGCGCCTGCGAACAATTATACTTCCTTGCTTGTATTCGTTATATATCACTCTCTTACACTCTCGTCATTGTGACGTACCATCGGTGTCATCTGGTTACTTCCTGAAATTTGCATAATGATCCTTGAAAATGTGTGTGGTGATTTTACAGGTGATATATTTATTTTAGAGTTCGATTTCCTCGTGACTCCGAATTATCCTTAATTTATAGTAAGTAAGCAAGTCATGACAAAAAGTGTTCATGTTATTTTTTTTTACTCTTCTTTCTTTCTTTGATTAATTAGAAAAAAAATCTACAGATTCTGATGAGTGGTATGGAAAGTATTGGTTTACGCACAAGTAATTATTGTAGTTACAAGATATATATTCGAATTTTTTTTCAAGTTAAAATTTATTATTATATTTATTAATCTCTCTTTTTTTTTATTAAACTTACTTGATTCCTCCTTTCACATTTCGAAATTTAAGTTCGTTCCAAATAAAATTCACCCATTTTATATGATTTATTTTTTAAATTTGTATTTTTAAATAATTTTTATAAATTTTTCAAAAACATTTTTGAAAATTCAAAAATGTTTGAAAAACATTTTGCAAAAACATTTCTTTTTCAAAAACATTTTGCAAAATTGTTACCACCTTCTTAAAGTATACGTATTTCTAAGCAAACCTGCAAAAAAATTACAGTTTTTTATTCAAAATTTCCGAAGGTATACGCGAATTTATATATTAGCGCTTTTTGAAATTTGTCATATTTGCTGAAAGCGATAAAACATCAAATGTGGTTTAGACACTTTGGTAAAATTATTTGAAAGGTTGAACGATGTGAAATTTTTTCAGCTCATGCCAAATGTTAAAAGGTTGGAACGAGGTGCCCTTTTTTCCCGCTCAGCATAATCTAAGGAAAAGGAAAATTGGTTGCCACATATTAAAATGTTCGCCAAGTGAATTATTCTTGCCTCAAACTGCAAAAAATGTGCCAAGATAAATTTTTGAATTTCTCCCTAAATTTCGCACCAAATTTTACAAAATTTAATATCTAGGCATAATTTGAGTCGTAGAATCGAAATGGAATAAAATTGGTATGTTATTTCAGAAAAAGTTCGATTTTGTGTCAAAATACCTGTGTTAGAACAATGCTATATATAAATCTAATATATATCCTAAGTCGCGCTTTTGAGACATGAAAAACACGATTTGAATTTTGTCCATTGACCCAGTAGAACGGGAGATATTGAACTGTCCCATTTCTTTTGCCCCGTGTAAATTAGATATCACATTCTTTGCACTGACGCCACGTGTACTTCAATTCGACACTACAATCACAAAATTTTTAAAAACGGCATATTTTTAGAATTTTCGGCAGAGTGTCTGGAGCGCTGGAAATAACAATATTACGAATTTTATACATATGCGAATAATTTTAACGAAACTACATGTGAATTGTAATTTTCTGCATAATGTAACATGAAAATGCAGAGGGAAGATGCTCTGCCGGGAAAATAGGAATGCAGGGGCGAGTCTATTTAACTTCGAGTAAATGGATATGCCAAGCTGGCGACGGTTTTGGCGACTAATTTTCGTCACTAGATTTGGTGAGAGTTCGTCAGACGTCGCCGATCTGGCGAGATTTTGGAGTCTGTATTATCGTAATACTTATTGCAATTGAATGAATGTAAATTGGTCACAGTATTAGTTGTAACAGTATCTGGCCTTCATATGCCTTCCAGTAATTTCGAGAAGCAGAAATACTGTAAATATCTCGTCGGCCGGGTAAAAACAGGCTGGAGAGAGCATCTAGCATTAGTGGTTATTGTGAGTTATTAGTTTAGCGTGAGTTCTGAGTATTGATATATATCCGGGTCAGCTTCCTCTATAGATGCTCTTTCAGTGTGTTGTGTTTCAGTGTATTTTGTAGGACAATATATTTCATCTGTACTTACCATAAAGATTTATAACAACAATATCACATTTTAAGGTATTTTATACCTTCTTTCTGCATGCCTTCGGGGTGTAACGACAGCACACTCGGCGCGTATTAGAGAGGTCCGGTTTCGATTCCTGGCTAGGGCATTGCTCATTTTTCATGTTTCCTAATTCAAAAATCCTAATGATTCTATAGTGGCGCCCGAACTAAAAAGTGGTGGATGATGATTCTCCCCCACCAGGATGTGGCAATGGGATCGCCTAATCCCCAGCTGGCCTTTAAGGGGACTCATACACCTTAAAACCCATAAGATCTTCGAATATGTGACTGACGCAAGAATTGGGATAGCTTATTTATTTTAAAAGCAATTACTTCCAACCATTTACAGCTGACTACATAATATAGCTGCTTTCTGAAATAGTAATCAGAAAGTTTGTGTTGCCACAAATATTTTTATAATTTAATCCGCTTTGTGACAAAATGTTTCGTCATGCTTCCACCTTGCGCGCACAGTTTAAAACATTCTTTTGCATAATTTAATTTCATATTTAATATATAGCTTTTATATAATTTGGAAACTACTGTGAACCAAAAATTCTAATAATTTCATGTTAAATTTTTATTTTATTTGAAGTTGAGTTTATAAAATGTATTTTATTAAAAAAATCTGTAATTTTTTCGAGCACAAAATTTTTTAATATTAAAATATTTAGCATATTTTTGGTTCAGTTAGAAAATAGTGCCCATATAGAGAATTTCATCAAATCTCAAGTATTTTTAATTGGCCATTTTTAAAATATCCTGCACGCAACGTAGAAACATGACGAAACATTTTCTCACAAAGCGAATTAAATTACAAAAATATTTGTGGCAACACAAACTTCCTACTTACTAGTTCCCAAAGCAGCTATTTTGTAGTCAGCTGTAAAATGTTGGAATAAATCGCTTTTATAATAAATAAAATATCCCAGTTCTTGCAACAGTCACATATTCGAAGATCATTAGGGCTTTAAGGTGTATGAGCCCCCTTAAAAGGGGTATTATGTAAGGTATTTTCACCCGCCTTTCAGCATGCGATAGTGGTATAACTATTAGCACACTCGGCGCGTGTTCGAGACGTCCAGGTCGACATTTTTGAATTCACGGCGGAGGGCAATGCTCATTTTTCACGTCTCCAGTATGAAAACAAAACCTAGTGACCTTACAATGGCGCCCGAACGAACACGTGGTGAGCAATAATTCGTCACCACCAGGATTTGGCGACTGGGTCTCCGCAAAATGGGAGAGTATATAAGGTATTTTCTCCCTCCATCCTGCATTCCTTCGTTGTGTAGCAGTAGCCCACTCGGCACGTATTTGAGAGGTTCAGGTTCAACCAGGTCCAAGTCAAGGTGAGGAAGAAGCTCATTTTTCATGTATTCCTGCTTAAAAATAACCTAATGTCTATGCTACATAACTAAAAAGCATTTATAACAGTTGTTATATGCGTCTGGTTCTCTAAAGATTTCTAATGTTACGAAGGATGAGATTATAAAGACGAAAAGGAAAATTACTTCAGTTTTATCTTCCATGCTAAGAGTCGAAAGCATACATCACAAATATATATATGTAATAATAAAATTCCATAGTCAGAATACACTTAAAATTCTAACTGTATGTTCTTTTCATTTTTAATGGCGACGGTCTCTTATTTGAAGGTACGTGGAATTAAATGCACAGCCCCGTAGTCAAGTTGTTTTTCCCGCCTTTTCTACATGTACAGTTATAGAATGTTCTGGAAATATTTAAAGCGAACTGGATTGACTGATGAGGCTGACGTCATTTCTTGGAAGTTCCGCCTTTCCAGAGGCTATAAAAGGACTCGCAAAAGAATATGGGGGCTTTTTCTTAAATGTCACGATGGAGTAAACTTCATACAAAATATTACTAGTAGTTCTTTTTTATTTACTCCGGATATCTGATTTTGTAACTTCTATTTCTCCTGACCATTAATAAATGGATCCTGTTTTTTAAACTTATCGTATGATAATTTAAGCTACGACTACATTTATGATTCTTCAACAATCTATTTATACCTGACAAAAGCTGGTACATCACATATATATATTATTTTTCTTACTTTTTAGCCATTATCGTTCTACGAAATGATTTTCCTTACTAGTGACTCGCATTAATAAGGATAAACTAGTTCTGACCTTATAAAGATCCAGACAAATCCAGGTGAAGGCTCTTGTTTGTCGTTCTCCAGGGAATATTTGGCAATATTGCATTCTATTTCGATACACAAAACAAAGAAAACAGGCTACCAAGAGGATGGAAATAACAGCTGCGAAAGATTACTGGAAATCATAAAATAGCAGATTTATTAAAGATGACAGAATGATCCGAGCAAATGTTATAACGATAGCTTATAAATAATATTATAAATAATTTAAATCAAAGTAAAATGCGTTAATCTTCAGGGAAAAAAACAGCATATAAATAGAATGTACACTGTGCAATAAATAAATAAATAAAAAATAAAAGAAAAAATAATAATTAAAAAAAATCTGAAAGGTGTCAGATTTTAAATTACGTCCAAAGCGACGTTTTTCTAACGTTATGTGTGTTACCTTTATTTATTAAATATCATGTTCTTTGCACTTAAACCATAAAATTCAGTTCAATAGCAATGTCGCAAAATAATTTTAAAATGGGTCTATCTTTAGAATTTCCGACACACAGTTTCGTGCGCTGGAGATAAAAAAGATGGTTTTTTTTTTTTTTTTTTTTTTTTTTTTTTTTTTTTTTTTTCCCGTAGAGTGTCGCCAAGGGAGCTTGTTAATCAAAAATTCGTTAAAGTGTTAGAAAATATGAAATCGATCATAAAACAAATTCCAAATTTCAAATTTGGTCTTCCACATGCCCATATTCGTAGGAGGATGACGTCATTTGAAATACGATGGCTCTATGTACCGTTGATTTATCACAATGCGAGAAATAAACATACAGTGGATGGACAAAATATGGAAACACCTTGTGAAATGCATGTTTGAAAAAAAAGATTGATTTTATGAAATATGTAGGTGGCGCTGGTGTTTTCGACTACTGACGCCACCTATACAACTTCGTAAATGTGCCAAACAGTTCAGTTGTTGTCGGAGTACTGTTATGTGAGGTTGTCATTGCATTATGTCAGAGTTAACAGACTTCGAACGTGGGCAAATTGTTGGAGCACGTATGGTAGGTGCTTCCGTAAGCAAGGTAGCCGAGGTGTTTAGTGTTTCAAGAGGTACTGTATCGAAGATTTATTCCGCATATTTGAAAAGCGGAAAAACATCATCTGCTAAATCACAGCGCTGACGAAAGTGTGTCCTGAGTGATCGTGACAGACGATCATTAAGGGCAATTGTGACGAAAAATAAGAAGACCACAGCTGCAAAAGTTACTGCTGAAATGAATGTTGTGTTACTGAACCCTGTGAGTACCAAAACAATTAGAAGGGAGCTTCATAAACAGAGAATTGCTGGCCGTGCTGCAATTGAGAAGCCACTCGTCAGTGATGCTAATGCCCGTAACAGGTAAAGGTGGTGTTTAAGTCATAAAGCCTGCACTGTAGAGCAGTGGAAGCGAGTAATATGGTCTGACGAGTCTTCTTTCACATTGTTTCCCACTTCTGGCCGAGTTTACGTCTGGAGAACGCCATCTCAAGCCTATAATACAGACTGCTTGTTGCCAAGAGTGAAACATGGCTGTGGTTCTGTTATGGTTTGGGCAGCCATATCGTGGTTCTCTGCTAGCCCCATGATAACTGTGTCAGGGCACATGACTGCCAAGACTTATGTGAACATTTTGGCCGATCAAGTTCATCCCATGGTACAAACTTTGTTCCCCGATGGTGATGGTGTCTTCCAAGACGACAAAGCCCCTGTTCACACAGCTCACATTGTCCAGGCCTGGTTTTCTGAGCACGAGGAGGAGTTGTTCCCTCTCCCGTGGCCACCACAGTCACCAGACCTGAATATTATCGAACCTCTGTGGTCTACATTGGAACGGAAAGTGCGTTCTCGTTATCCACCGCCAACATCGTCATCTGAACTTGCCACCGTTTTGCAGGAAGAATGGTATAATATTCCCTTGGCAAACATACAGGAACTCTATTTATCCATTCCGAGAAGACTGCAAGCTGTTTTGGATGCCAACGGGTTTCTTACACCATATTAAGCAAAGAAACATATTTTTTTAAAGGTGTTTCCATATTTTTGTCCAACCCCTGTAGATTTATGCAGATTTTTCATTATTGAATGTCTTCAAATATAATGCGCGACTTTAACATTTGGTGGCAACAGTTTGAAAAGTGAAACGGACATTTATAGTAATTCAAACCAAAGTCGCAAAAGGAAAATAATAGTCCTTAAGGAACAAAGCCCCATTGAACTTAATAAAAAATAAAAAAAATAAAAAATAAATAAATTATAAAAAAAAAAAAAAAAACACCGCCAGATTTTTATATCTCCCGTTCAACTGGGCCGATTAAGGAAATTCAACTTGCTTTTTTCATGTCTTGAAAGAGCGACTTAGGATACGTATTAGATTTATATATTGCATTGTTCAAACATACAAATGTTTTTCCATATTTCCATTCTACGACTCAAGTTTTCTAAATTGCCAAGTTCTGTAAAAAATCGCACGAGTAGATTTTAAAATATTAGCTTTCAAAATTTTAGCTCCTTCATGTTAATTGAATTTGATATATTAAATGATGTCTCTTTTTTGATTAAACTTATTTGATTCTTCCTTTCAGATATCGATATTTAGGTTCATTTCAAATAAAATTCGCCTATTTCTATGATTAATTTTAAACCTTGTATTTTTAAATAGTTTTTATAAATTTTTCGAAAAACATATTGAAATATAATATATAAACGTTTTACCATCATCTTAAAGTAAATGTATTTCTAAGGATATCTGAAGAAAAATTAGAGATTTTTATTAAAAATTTCAAAAGATAAATGTGAATTTACATATTGGCGCATTTGGAAATTTTTCATATTTTTTGAAAACGATAATAGCATGCAATGTCGTTTAGACACTTTGTTAAAATTATTTGAAAGAAGGAACGATGTGACTTTTTTTCCGCTTCGGCACAAAGTAAAACGGAAAAGAAAATAGGTTGCTATAAATTAAGAAGTTCGCCAAGTGAATTATTCTTGGCGCAAACTGAGAAAAAAATGAACCAAGATAAATTTTTGAATTTCTCCGTAAATTTCGCACCAAATTTTACAAAATTTAATAGTTAGGCATAATTTGTGTTGTAGAATCCAAATATGGAAAAAAATTGCCATGTCATATCAGAAAAAGTCTGATTTCGTGTCGAAATATCTATATTAGATCAATGCTATATATAAATCTAATAGATATCCTAAGTCGCGCTATTCGAGACATGAAAAACGCAATTTGAATTTCATCAATGGGCCCAGTAGAATGGGAGATATATAACTGTCCTACCCTTTTTTTTTCTCTTTTTTCGAGCAGTGAATTTTATTTTATTATTAATAATAAAAAATATCAAACTCACAACTGTGACAAAATTTGATCGAATTAATAGCATTTCATGCAGAATTCATCTGAATTATCATTTACATTTGTGAATTTAAAGAAACTTATATTTTGCTATTAGAACACTTTTTTCCAGAATGTTAAAGTGAGCACATAATAACATCTAATTAACCCGCAAGACCCCCAAATTGAAAGAATAAACCATCGTTTTGTTACACACAACTAAAGGGCTTGAAATATTGCAAATTGAATGCTTTTTAACGAGGATTTGTTAACTCTTACACAGCGAAGTCGCGCGAAACGCCCATGCATTCATAGACCGGCAGATCGCCTGCGTTCATTTTCTACTTCATGCTTTCCCTCATCACGTTAGCGCATGCTCCTTTGGTTTCTGGAGTTGTTAACTGTAAAAGCAACTCTGTTATTTGAATGCACCTTCCCTCTCCTTTGCTTAACGTCAAAGTTCTTAAATTAGTTTGCTTACCGTCAAAGTTCGAGTTGCAGTCCTAAAGGAAAACTGCACACATTGGGTAAACTGCACAAAGATCCCCGAGAGAGAAGTAATCGCTTCACTTATGTAAGTTATTATTAACACTGTAGCATTCTACTTAGCAGGGGGGAAGGAAATCCATTGCAACAGAAATTCGTACATACGGGCGTTTCAGATGTTTAAGGGAAACAGATTTTGGCCTGTATCGATGAGAAAGTAATTGGTAGCGACTATTCTATAGAGAGCTCCGAAAGCTAAATATCGAACTAGTAAATATTTTATCTGTTATTTTATCTGTTAAATTTTACTGATGGGAGAAAAGAATTAAAGTTTGGAATTAAATCTTACTTTAATTTTAAATGCTTATACTTGTTCAAACGATAATTTAATTATAATTTACTAAAATAAATATTAGTCAGAATTTAAAATATGTAACAAAGTAAATCTCCAGAATGGAGAAGAAGCTTAGCATACTAGAAGTCGCACATATTTACTCAATATAATACAAACAGTGACATCAGACCTACCAGTGGGGAGGGGTAAAGTCGCTGAACACTGGCATTTCAGTTCGAGGTTCAAATCCAGCATACGAGCTGACTGCATAGGCGTTTTTGTGGTTTACCCCATGTGTAAGTGTATACCAGCCAGTTATCCTTATAAAGTCCTCCATGACGGCATCCATCCACTTATACAGTTAGCCCTTGAATGCTTTGCTGTAATGAAAAAAGCAAAGCAGTGACAATAGAATTAGCATAAAACAAAATATGCCGTACATAGAACGTTTCCGGAGTTGCCGAAAAAAAGAATAAAATGCACTTTCAAAAACTTTACTTAGCTATAGTTAAAAGATAAATTGAGTAATTTTCTTCTATTAATTACATTTCTGCATATATTACTGGCTCTTATTTAATACAAATTATCCATGATTACATAAAAGACACATATATCAATGCAAAATATAAAATAAATGAAAAATAGCTGCGAATTTCTCAGATTTTAAATCAAATTCAAGAGCTAGTCTCGGACGTTCTAAGCCTAATTTCATAGTTTTTGAATTATTTTATTTCTAGAATCCTCGGTATTTCGAAATTCAAAGCATATAATGTGAAGCAGGTGAGCTATTCATAATTTCTTGCTAATATCAGTAACATATCCACAGATTCATCAAATCGTCATTAAATAACTAATATTGTGTTAAATTATAAGGAATGTCATATCCAATCACTCAAGTATGGGGTAATTATAGACACATTTTTAATAATTATGCAATGCTTCTTTATAAAATCCTCCACTCTCAGGTGACATGTGAGAGCAGGGTCCGGACATCCGGGCGGCTTTCACTGACTATCCGGGTACCGTCCGAATCCGGCAACTGTCCAGAAAATGAATATTGCAAGCAGAGGCAGATGGAGGAAAACAGGAGTATTTCGGATTCCTACAATAACAATGCTTATTATACAATACAAAGATACTTAAATCAAAAAGTGCTGTTAATATGTTGAATTACCACAAGAGTAGTACATCGTACTAAAGGCTTTTAAATGTACCGGAAAAATGGCTGAAGGGAACACCAAACATTAAATTTAAAAACTGCGTTGCATTTTACTCTGCAGAACAACTTCATAAAAAAAAAAGTTACGTATAATAAAATTACAATGAAATAAGCAATATCCCTTAATACAAATATTAATTATCCTAATAAATAAATTAACCAACTTCCCTTTGCAAAATCTTAAGAACTCAAATGGTATAAAGGAGGTTAAGAACTTTGTTTCCTAAAAAATTCACTCAAAACTTTTCAATATCTGAAAAACAGTGAAATGAGCAATAAATAACATAAAAGAATACAAAAAACAAAAAATTCTGAAAAGAAAAGTATAATTAATGATATTTTATCTTATATTTTCAAGAGAAAAATATTACAATGAGATAATCCATATCCCTTAATACAAATATTAATTATCCTAATAAAAAAATGAACCAACTTTGAAGAAAAAATCATGCAAAACTTTTCAATATCTTACGAACAGTGAAATAAGCAAAAAATAACATGAAAGCAACTCAAAAACCATTAAAATTCCGCGCAGAATTTTACTCTTCAGAACAACTTTATATATTAAAAAAAAAATCAATAAAATGTATTATATATATATATATATATATATATATATATAAATGACAAAGAAATATGCCAATCTCTTAAAAACAGTGACATAAGAAATACGATGAAAAATTGTTGCAAACCCATATTTCTAAAAGAATGAAACTATTCAAAATGATGCGATTTCGTCAAAAATTTATCAACAACAATAAGACAGGAAAATGGTTGCCAAAATCACATTTTTAAAGATGTGAGATGTGAGAAGTGTACTCGGAAGCTTCATTTAAAAAATATTTTTAAAATACAAAATGTTATCATTTTTCCAAAATTCCTTTTGTAAAAGCAGTCGCATGGATGAAAGTTTAACGTGTCCAAAAATCAAAGAAAAATAAACTGTACATTTTTAAAAATAAACTTTTGTAGAAAAAATCCCGTTGAAAAGGGGTTAAGCTCCCTTTGTTAAATAAATTCGTATTTAATCGATTTATTGAAACACGAAATTTATTTCGTAAAATAGCTAAGTGCCTACGTTTCATGTCGATGTGAAAATGGAGTGTGTAGAGTAAAATCTCGTTTTCGTATAGCCCATTATGTCTCAAAATGACGCGATTTCCTATCAAAAACATAAAATAAAAAAAAATTCGAATTCGAATTTCGAAAATATCGCTTGGAGGTGCACTGGCTCTTGTCTAAATGCACCTATGTACTAAATGCACTGTTATAATAGTGGACGCAGAGACGATAAATTAATACGTATAACAATACAATTTTCTGAACTCTACAGACATTGCAGAGCGGTATCAATGCGCATTGTATAACTTATAGCTATATATATTATACATTAATATTACATACATACAATACATGAATATACAGATAACATAAAAAGTGCATTCGATATATTAATGCACTATACATTAACAGTGTACTCGATTTAAACCATACAGTTAAAAAAACAGTACCTAAACTCTACAGACATTTTGGAGAGCAATACCAATGCGCAATACGCAACTTATAGCTATATACATTATACATTAATAACACATACACGCGGCCATTACATTGATACATACATAACATGAAAGGTGCATTCGATATATCAATATAATTACATAATACAATAAACATTAAGAGTGCACTCGATATATCAATACATACTATAATAAAATTTGATAAACTCTACAGACATATTGCAAACCTGTACCAGTGCACACTATGCAGCTTATAACTATATACATGAATGAATAATACAGGCACACATACATTACATTAACACATACGTTACAAAAAACGTGCATTCGGTACATTAATAGGTGCACAGGATATATTAGTACTTACAATAATAACAATTTTCTAAATTCTACAGACATATACCAGTGCAAATTGTACAACTTATAACTATACAGGGGTTGGGCAAAAATATGGAAACACCTTTAAAAAAACATGTTTCTTTGCTTAATATGGTGTAGGAAACCCGTTGGCATCCAAAACAGCTTGCAGTCTTCTCGGAATGGATAAATACAGTTCCTGTATGTTTGCAAAGGGAATATTATACCATTCTTCCTGCAAAACGGTGGCAAGTTCAGATAACGATGTTGGCGGTGGATAACGATAACGCACTTTCCGTTCCAATGTAGATCACAAAGGTTCGATAATATTCAGGTCTGGTGACTGTGGTGGCCAGGGGAGATGGAACAACTCATCCTCGTGCTCACAAAACCAGTCCTGGACAATGTGAGCTGTGTGAACAGGGGCTTTGTCGTCTTGGAAGACACCATCACCATCGGGGAACAAAGTTTGTACCATGGGATGAACTTGATCGGCCAAAATGTTCACATAAGTCTTGGCAGTCATGTGCCCTGACACAGTTACCATGGGGCTAGCAGAGAACCACGATATGGCTGCCCAAACCATAACAGAACCCCCGCCATGTTTCACTCTTGGCAACAAGCAGTCTGTATTATAGGCTTGAGATGGCGTTCTCCAGACGTAAACTCGGCCAGAAGTGGGAAACAATGTGTGAACATAGTTGTGGAAACAAACAATGTGAAAGAAGACTCGTGAGACCATATTATTGGCTTCCACTGCTCTATAGTCCAGGCTTTATGACTTAAACACCACCTTTTCCTGTTAAGGGCATTAGCATCACTGACGAGTGGCTTCTCAATTGCAGCACGGCCAGCAATTCTCTGTTTATGAAGCTCCCTTCTAATTGTTTTGGTACTCACAGGGTTCAGTAACACAACATTCATTTCAGCAGTAACTTTTGCAGCTGTGGTCTTCTTATTTTTCGTCACAATTGCCCTTAATGATCGTCTGTCACGATCACTCAGGACACACTTTCGTCAGCGCTGTGATTTAGCAGATGATGTTTTTCCGCTTTTCAGATATGCGGAATAAATCTTCAATACAGTACCTCTTGAAACACTAAACACCTCGGCTACCTTACTTACGGAAGCACCTACCATACGTGCTCCAACAATTTTCCCACGTTCGAAGTCGGTTAACTCTGACATAATGAAATGACAACCTCACATAACAGTACTCCTACAACAACTGAACTGTTTAGCACATTTACGAAGTTGTATAGGTGGCGTCAGTAGTCAAAAACGCCAGCGCCACCTACATATTTCATTAAAATCAATCTTTCTTTTCAAACATGCATTTCACAAGGTGTTTCCATATTTTTGTCCATCCACTGTATATATCGTTATACATTGTACAATAGTAGTACATGCATACATACATTACATTAATATATACATAAGATAAAATGTGCATTTCCCTATTCGATTAGATTGAACATTAAAGTTACGCATTGACATTGCATTAACTGGTATAAAGATACTAATATCCATGAAGAATTAGGACTCCTGTGGCTAGATGGGATCGTGTTCCGCAGTGCAGAGTTCAGTGCCTGCAGAAAGTTTTAGCAGATAATAATTCGAGGTTTTGCATCATTAGTCGTATTGCATCATTAGTCGTCTCGATTTTGATTTTGATTTTTTCAGTTTTAATAATTTTATCCATTGGACTTAATGCTTCCTATTCAATTTCAATACATTCTTTTCTTTAACTTAATATTAAATCAAATTCAGACCCAACGCTTCGTTGCAATAGTTTAATAGATATCTCTGTCATAATTTTATTCTTCTTTCAACCACATTTCAATCTGATGAATTACAGATACGCCAGTGGAAACAAAGAACACACTCCTTTCTTCGTATCGCCAAGAACTTAGATATCGTTTGTTTTTCTTCATGCACATTATTCATCCATTATTTCCTTTACTAAACACTAGGAAATATATTTTATGTCATACCGTCTTTGCATAATTAATCAGCTCTTGAAATAATCCCAAAGCTATTAGAAATTCAGATCACAAGCGCTTCTAATCTTTTACGCATCACATCAGTATAAGTGTGTGATAAATTTTGCACAATTTGAAACGTCGTTGCTGCAGATGCAAACATTTTGCTTAATTCCAATTTTTCTCGATAAATGACAGACAGTGAGGAAACTATTTCTGCTTCTCCGCGTTTTCGCTAAGAATTTATATATTTGCATCTATTCAATAAAGTCTAGTACTACAAGTCTAATACATGATTATTTTATAGAAATATATCCATTGGCTTTAATTAACTAATCGTGAAAAGTCTTAAGCGTGTAAGGGACGAAATGTACCCCGCTTTAGTTAGTACGCTAAAACTGCTAAATATAAGAATATTTAGAACATCTAATTCTAAAATGCCGTCATCGTGTTATAAGTCAGTATACGAATTTTCGCAGAAAAAGATACGGAAAATGTAACGGACAGTTAAAAGTTCAGGTGAATCTTCGAATTATGGTAACTTGGCGATTTTTTGGCGAAAATTTGGCGACCAACCCTGCTACAGCAACCACTTAGTTTTGTTTTGGACGCCATTTTGTTTTCACGAAGTAAAGGCATTTATTTTTTTTAACTCATCATTTTTTCCAACAATCTGCTTGCCAAATTACGCTTATGCTAGAACTTTTCTGGAACAAATTGCTTAATGATGACGAAGATTAGGTGCGAAATTGGGAGAAAGTGTTGAATTGTCCACTGCTTCGCGCGTTTTTAAGAATTGCACATACCATGTACGCAAAGAAACATCCCAGAGTTGCACAAAAATGGCAAAATGGCATTGCGCACGCTCTTGATTTTATCCATGTACACATCGACCTATTTTCACTTAAAAAGTCAAAGAAAATTGACAAAAATCCAATTCTTCTTACTCTTGTAAAAAGCGCCAAACAAATAAGTGGACGATTCTGCACTTTAGCAGCGAAATTGTTTCTAAGTGCTTATTAGCTAAAATCACGATCGGAATTTTCCGGAAACTGTCACATTACATGTCTCATGATCTCTCATTTCTCTGAGGCAAAATAATCTGTGGTTGTTCGAACTGTGTACTTCTCGGATTATTGCTTAAGTTCTACCTAGTAACCTTTATCGCCTTACCAAAATGTCGCCAAACTACTGTTACCATATTCCAAAGATTAGCCAAAGTTCACTATGTTATTTGTCTCGAGAAGGCATTTTGGTGTTGAATCACTATAAAGAGCGTATTAGTTTTCAAATTGTTGCCGCCAAATATTATCATCCACTATTATATTTAAGAAAATTAAACAAGGCAGAAGCTGCTTGAATATATGCATGTTTCTCGTATTGTGAAAAGTTAACGATACACAAGGTCATCAAATTTTGAATAGCGCAGTTCTCCACCGAACAATTTTAAAGCATGAATTTTGAATTTAAAATTTGTTTTATTATCTATTGCATATTTTGTATATTTTAACGAATTTTTGATTAAATATTTAAACGATTTCAGATCCAGCAGTGACCACACTGTGTAAGGTATATTTTAATTTTATAACGGCTATTTTAATTTGATTATACCCTTCCTATCTTTCCTCGTTTCTACTTACAACTCCCTACCAGAATGAGGTTTTAGAATCGCGTTGAAATGGAAATGAGTAAGAAGTAGTATTTAAGGGAAGTTCAACTTACTTCGGGAAAGAGAGCTACGAATCTTGAGCACCGCTTGTATGCCTTTGGGCTAAGTCTCGTTAAAGTCTCGTTAAGTTACGCGCGGTCGTCTTTTACGTGCTTTTTTGATAGTCGGGCTAGGCTAGTTTATATTAAGGGCCAACTACGTTAGATTTGTGTTATCTTCGGCTAAGTTAGTGATAGTTAGCTCTTACTTCTTTAGTGTAAGCCGAAGTGGAGGCTTTGCTGTAAGCCCGAAGGAAGGGACCGACTGATAATTTATTTTGAGTGAAATAAAGGGTACTTAACCCTTCTCGAGTTTACGATTTCTATTATATGAACAAGTAATAATTCGCGTAACACTTTACTAGGTTTCTCTACTTTAGTAGAATAAGAGTGTTAGTTTAGTAGAATACTCTACAATTGTA
Source organism: Stegodyphus dumicola (assembly GCF_044657685.1). Classification (NCBI taxonomy): domain Eukaryota; kingdom Metazoa; phylum Arthropoda; class Arachnida; order Araneae; family Eresidae; genus Stegodyphus; species Stegodyphus dumicola. Next base: position 188,203,104 of record NC_140774.1, read on the forward strand.
TGGAATCAAAAAATTTTTTATTTCCAGCGCGTCAGATTGTCTATCGGAATCTCTAAAGATATGCTATTTTTAAAAATTTTGTGATTTTCCTGTAGGAACGAATTTTATTTGCCGTAAGCACCAAGACATATATAACAAATAAAATAAACGCACAATACGTTAATAATAAAAAGGCAAAAAAAGTTTTAAAAAACCATTTTAGTAAGAAAATTGAACATTGATCTCATGAACCGAGGAAAAACTAGGGAAAAAAAAAAAAAAAAAGAAAGAGAACCCAGAAAATATATATCAACACTTAAGCGCTGCTTTTTGGGAATTTTAAACGTATACTGTTCAGCTACTTTTTAGAATTTTTGTAAATTTACTGTTGAATTGCATATGGCGTGAGTGAGAAGAAAACAGTGCTTAATAATAAAGCTAAAAAGACCCTCCCTCCACCAAAAAAAAAAAAAAAAAAAAAAGTAAAAAATAAAAAAATAAAATACAGTAATAAATAATATAAAAAATCAGAAAGATTTCAGACTTTAAAATTACGTCCCAAGAAGTTTTTTTTTTAACATTTGTCTGTTACGTTTATTTATTAAATATCACGTTCTTCGCACTTAAACCATAAAATTCAGTTCAAGAGCAACATCGCAAGATAATTATAAATTGAGCCTATCTTTAGAATTTCCGATACAGAGCCTCGCGCGTTGGAGATAAAAATGTCTTTTCTGTACAACGTTGCCATTACTCGCTTTGAAATCCCTGAGTGTGTTAATCAAAAATTCGTTAAGGTTTTACAAAATATGAAATGGATAATAAAACGAATTCCAAATTTCAAATTTAGGCTTCCAGATGACCATATTTGCAGTAGGATTAGGTCATTCAAAATTGAATGGCTCTATGTACCGTTGTTTTATCACAATGAAAGAAACATACACACATTTATGTAGATTTCTCATTATTTAATTTCTTCAAATATAATACAGGGCAATGATAGTTGGTGGCAACAGTTTGAAAAGTGAAATGGACATTTAGAGTGATTCGTCGCAAAACGAAACAATAGTCCCTCAAGATCAAAGCCCCTTTGGACTAAAAAGAAAAACAAAATAAAATAATTAAAATTTAGAAATAAAATTAAGACTCACTTGTAGAATTTTTTTAATCTAATGTATTTGTACTGTTTTCAGTTATGCAAACAATTTAAATTAATAAACGATGTTTCTAACTCCATGGTACAGAATAAATGTTTGCGCGATATCTAGTAATAAATCCTTAACAGTACAATCTTTCTGAAACAGAGTGTAGAAAGAGAGAGAAATATATATATATATATAAGAGATTTTTATCAGGTTTACTGCGTTATTTTTAATGAGAACTAGACGAAAATTAGGTGATTTTCCCCTACGGCACGTGGGGCTGAGATTAGAAGGATATGCACGTGGGGGACACTAGAAGGATAATTGAACTGGGGAAAAAGACACTCCTCCGCAGGTAATAAAGGGGAAGAAAAATTGCACGGAACTTCATTTGGGGGGAGAAGACATACAAATCGGTAACTTGTGATGTCCGTAATACTTGTAGAGTATTTTGATGAATTTTACAAAACCGGTGTTTGAGGATATTCAGACGTCATAATATCTTCTGAGTTTAAAACAGAAGGCTGTTGAGAGAGAACATGCTGAATCTATTTTATTACTTTATAAGATTCTCGCTAGTGTATTTCTCAGTTACTCTAGAAAGTGACGAATCTTAAGAACTAGTTAGCGAATAATCGCTTAAGGGGACTCATACACCTTAAACCCCTCATGATCTTCGAATATGTGACTGTTGCAAGAACTGGGATATTTTATGTATTTTAAAAGCAATTACTTCCAACGTTTTACAGCTGACTACATAATATAGCTGCTTTGGAAACTAGTAACTAGAAAGTTTGTGTTGCCACAAATAGTTTTGGAATTTAATCCTTTTGTGACAAAATATTTCGCAGTGTTTCCATCTTGCGCGCATGATATTTTAGAAATGGCTAATGGTACATACTTGAAATTAGATGGAATTCTTTATATGGGCACTATTTTCTAACTAAACCAACAATCTGATGAATATTTTAATATTGAAAAATTTTATGGTCGAAAACATTAAAACTTTTTTTAATAAAATACATTTTATAAAATCAACTCAAAATAAAATAAAAATTTAGCATGAAATTTTTAGAATTTTAGGTTCACAGTAGTTTCGAAATGTTACATAAATTATGAAACAGAATGTTTTAAACTGTGCGCGCAGGTTGGAAACATTACGAAAAATGTTGTCACAAAGCGGATTAAATTATAAAAATATTTGTGGCAACACAAACTTTCTGATTACTATTTCAGAAAGCAGCTATATTATGTAGTCAGCTGTAAAAAGTTGGTAGTAATTGCTTTTAATATAAATAAGTTCTTGCAACAGTCACCTATTCGAACATCTTATGGGTATTAAGGTGTATGAATCCCCTTAAGTTCGTGTAACAAGAAACAACAAGATGGAAGGGTAACTAACCCTTTATTATTCCAATAAGATTTAACAAAACTCCGTCTTGGAGTGTACAATCAAAGCCGACACTTGGGCTTGAACTCAAGAGATTAAGAATTAAACTAAAACTAAGATTAACTAAAGAAATATAGCCGAAGCTATCAAGATTCTAATCGAGTTGGCCCCTTAACTCTATTTGACTACGAAGCTTAGCAAGGGCCTGAGTACGGCCGAGCGTAATAACAGCTTTGAGAGAGAGAGAGAGAGAGTAGGCAAAAAACAGACGCGCGCAAATCAGAAACTCTGATTCTCTGCCCAACTCTGTAGGTAGATTTCGCGGTTTAAATACCGCTCCTCCTCATTAAGTATTCAGAAAGATTCCAAAACTACGTTCTGGCCGGAAGTGGTAAGTTGAAGTTAAGAATTTGACAGGAAAGGTACTGAAAATTTTTAACTGTTAATAAAATTAACATAATTTTTACAACTTTATCGTACATTAGGTGTCTCCCAAACGGAATAATAGTCAGCGGAGCTTACTATGGTACCAAATTGCCGGGTTCGAATCCCGGAGAAGGATGTTTGCAAATGTATAGTGTCTTTACGGCATGGGGGTACTCTAAATTTATGGCAAGCCGAACGTCCTCTCGTGTGGATTGGTGGTAGGGGAGAGAGATCCTCGGACCCCCCCGGGTGCTCTTCCTCAAAATTAGGGGTGGAAAATATAAGTCCAACCTCTCTTCGGAGTAGGTTCTGGCAACCATTGTTCCATGTAGTTCGGTCAAGATAACAACAACATTGTGCACTAAAACAAGAGGTTGTAGTATCGCGAAGCCGGTCGCCACGTGTCATTTTCCAGAAAAGATGCCTTCATAGCTATGCTCAATGCGGCATAAAAGTTCTGGCACCATCGTGCCAGTACCTTTATGCCGTGCCAGAGCATCGCTATGCAAATGGATTTTCTGTTCTGATTCATAATGATGCTTTAGAATAAAGATGATGGAGAAAATATTCTGAAATTATCAGTAACATAATGGATTTCTCAAGTAAAAAAATGGCATTATTGTGAAGGTTTAAACTTTGATAAACGTTGGTCGAAGGAGCACTGTCAGAAACGTACTGATATGTTACTGTAATATACAGTTTTCTACACTATCTGGCCATAAATATTCGGGCACCTACCCCCTAAGGAAGTGGATCTGGGATGTGACGTAATCTGATGCGAAAACGAAAGCTCTAAAAATGTTAGTAGCGGTTCAGCTACTAACAATAATGAGACAATGAGTAAGTCAAAGGAGCTTAGTGACTTGAATCGTGGCAGTAAAATTGAATGCCACATTTGTAAGAAATCAGTTTGCGGAATTTCGCACGTTCTGCAGAAGCCAAAATCCACATTTAGCATGAAGGTGGGTCTGCTGCAAAGAGAAAGGACAGTGTTCATGGCCAACCATCGTTGTGTTATGGATATCCCACCAAAAAGGAAGTTCGAGACCGCTGTGTAGTGTAGAATGGTGAAAGTAATGTATTGCTGGAACAGTCAGTGTTAAAGGAGTGTTCGTCAAATATCATTTTAGTTTTTGTTTATCGTATGAGCGGATCAGCCTCCCACAATCGTTTAACTTTCTCTCCCAAAGACGGCTAATTTAAATATCATATTCTTCTAGACTGCTTAACGAAATGGTTTTTGGAACAAATAAAGATAAGTATATTTCCTCCCATCCTTTCTGCATGCCTTCGCGGTGTAAGGGTTAGCACACTCGGCGCGTATTCTAGAGGTGCAGGTTCGAGTCCCGGCGACGGCGTTGCTGATTTTTCATGTATCTTGATTCAAAATTACCTAATGACTTTAAAATGGAAGAATTTGGAACCCGTTAGACTATTTGGAACCGCTTGAAACTACTTGAAACCAAGTGGAACCAATTTGAAACCAGTTGGAACCACTTGGAACTGGCTAGAATCACTTGGAACCAACTGGCTCCAAGTGGTTCTAACTGGCTACAAGTGGTTACAAGCGGGTCCAAGTGATTCCAAGTAGTTCCAACTAGTTCCAAGTGGTTCCGACTGTTTCGAACTAGTTCCAGGTGATGCCGACGAATTCCAAGTGATTCCAAATGGTTCCAGGTGGTTTAAAGTGAATCCGACCGGTTCCAAATAGTTCCAAGAGGCTCTAACTGCTTCGATCCAAAGTGGCTCCATGTGGTTCTAACCAAACCGGAGTGGTTCCATAGTGTAGTTTGTACTGTAAACAGAATATATCTCATTTATAATTATTCTTTTAACTGTCCAAGCGCAAAACTATCCTAACTGAGAACGTATTGTAGTTTACGTCTTATAAGTACTTATAGCTCTAATTTAGTTACAACTTAGTTATAGTTACAATGTGTGGTGATTTTCTGTAGAAATTGCGTACATAATAGAGTATAGATGAACTAGCCAGGAAACGCCAGCAAGTATGTTTTGCTGGCTGAGATGTTTATTTTATGTTCTCGTGCCCATTGCCACTTCTCTGGTCTCTGAACGTCCAACAATTAGAAAGTCATCCGCGTAAGCAACAAGTTTGCAGTCGTCATAATTTTGGAACTGTTGTAGTATTGTATTTGCTACTTTCGTCCACAGGACTGGTCCGAGGCACGAGGACAGCCTTTCTGCAGTAAATGAGATACCACTCCAGTATCTGTGGTTGTTCTGAATTCATCTATTCGAAAGGTAGCTGCGTATAAGGTCGAAAATTTGACCTGGACATTCCATGGTGACGAAAGCATCGATGATGTCTCGTCAGGGAGCATTTGATTCCTTATGGTGGTAAGGAAACAAATGCTCCTTGAATATTTAGCTTGATAATTAGAGAATGCTTCTTGTTTGCCCTGTTTCTGTTGATCACCATGAGAAGGTGGAATATTGCAAGTTCGGTAGATTTCCAGTGCATGAATCCAAATTGAGAAAGAGCTAGTAACCCGTTTCTTGTTAGAAATATTGCAGTCGTCCCAGGATGATTCTTTCACGAAGTTTTCCGAGTGTGATTGGTCTGTATGATGTAGAGATAACCGGATATTTTCTGCTTGTAGAAGAGGACGACTTCTGCTCTCTTGACGTCCGCTGGGAAATACCGTAGTTTCCAACATGCGTGTGTTAAGGCGACTATCAGTTTAAGTGAAATTCTATAAACCGTTTTGACTATTATGTTGTCTAGGTTATGCGGGCCTGGAGCTTTTTTTGGATTGAGCTGTTCAATTAAGTGTCTAATTTCATTATTGGTTGGCAAAGGTTCGCAGAGAGATTCATTGTTGCGGTAGTTTTGAAACTTTTTATGTATCTCATGTTGATTTACAGTGTCTGCCTCAGAATTATCTGCCTTGAATAATTCAGCTAGAACCTGTTGCATTACTTACTCTGTTGAATCCGCATTTGGAAGAATCTGCGCTGGGATTGCTCTGTTGGACGATGAACTCTATCCATTGCCGCTCTGAATACTGAGCCAAAGTTGTTCAACGTCTATGTACAGTGTGCTCTCTCCATGAATTTTCTTCAGCTTCTGCTATTGCACATTTGTATGTATCTTCCTGTTGTTTATACTGTAGAAAGAGAGATTGTCTCTGTTCTTGTTGTCTTGTTAGTTGTGCTTTTTTGTGCAGTTTACGTAAATCTGTACGTTTTCTGGCTAGTTCATTTGTACTCTGTTATGTATCCAGTTACTACAGAAACTCACCACACATTGTAACTGTAACTAAGTTAGAGCAATAAGTACTTATAAGAAGTAAACTAAAATACGTTTTCAATTAGGATATTATCAATTTCTTTGACACATGATGTTTTTAAAGATTCCCCAATGATAATAAAACTAGAGTTGTTAAATCTGGTGAATGGGTTAGGGATTCAAATGCATATCTTCATCCTATCCAGTGTTGCGGCAGGCTCAAATGTCAGGCATGCCTCAGCATTTGCGAAACCTTATCATAAATGATATGTTGTATGCTACAGTCAATAGAGTACCAACATCCGTTGAGAAAATACCACAATTTATATGGTAATGATAATTCAATTCAGCCTCAAAATCAGCATGCAGATACCATTTGTTAAAGTGCATACACGTTTTCCTGATTCACCCTGTATGTATAAAAATATAAATATTTCGTTTGGTTTTTGGTTCATGGAAACTTCCAGAACTGTAAAGTGTCTCTTGTAGTAAAAATACATTTTATCAAGCAAAATTAAAGAAATAAAACTTGACAATTCCCTAAAGGCAAAAATTTACGTCGGATAATTTATTTTCTGAAATATTAACAGATCCAGATATTTTTATTAGCCCAAAGGACGTTAGCCCAGAAGGGCTATGAATTTCAAAACTGCATTTTGCATCGATTCACTTTTTAAACTGTTGCCACCAAATATTATCGACGTATCTAAAGAAACTAAATAAAGAGGAGCCTGCATGTATGTATGAATGTTTCTCACATTGTGAATAAATAACGGTAGCTAGAGCCATCAAATTTTGAATAACGTAGTCCTCCAACCGAACATGGGAACTTGAAAGCCCGAATTTTGAATTGGAATTTGTTTTATTATCTATTTAAAATTTTGTAATTAACAAACTCAACGATTTCAAAGCGAGCAATAGCAGCACTGTACGGAGGGGGGGGGGAATATCTCCAGTGCGCGAAACTGTGTATCGGAAATTCTTAAGATATGCTGTTTCGCTGTTTTTAAATATTTTGTCATATTGCTGTTGAATTGAATTTTATGTGCTTTAATAATTAACATTTCAGTTTTTCGAATCTGTCCATTCCAGGTTTACTGATTTATATAATTCGCTCCAGAAAGTACGCAATTTTATCTAAAATGAAAGAAATGCAGGAAAATTAGAGTGAAGATAACAGCTACTTTATCTTAATGTTATTATACATAATCTAATAAAACAGAATATAAATTGAGCCTCTTAATTCCCAGTCTTTAGTTATTAAATAAGTTTTTTCTATTATATTAAATATTCTTCAGTAATCAATAAAAAGGGATTTATAGCGTTCCAACTTTTCATAGCATTAGTACAACATTTTTAAGCACTATCTTAATATTGTTCGAAAGAATGAAAAATGAACTTTTTTCCCACTTGTGCATAATGAAAGGGAAAGGAAAATAGGTTATTATACATTCAGAATTTCGCCAAATGAATTATTCTTAGTGCAAACGGCAAAAAGTGCGCCAAGATAATTTTTTAAATGTGTCGGTAAGCTTCTCACCAAACTTTAGAAAATTTAATATTTAATTAATGAATCGTAGAATTGAAATATGGGAAAAAATGGGTATGTTATTTCAGAAAAAGGTCGATTTTGTGACAAAATACCTATGTTAGAACGGGCCCACTTGCAGCCGAGCGGTAAGGTCGCTAAACATTTTGTAGCTTAGTCCAGAGTTTGAATCCTTGCTAAATGGCTGGCTGCATGGGCGTTTTCCCAATGTGTAAGACGTGCAGAAGCTAGTTATCCTTAGAAATTCCTTCACGAAGGCATCCTTCCCCTTAGGCAGATAGCTCTCTTGTACTTTGCCGTAGTCAAATAAACCAAACCGATGTTATAACAATGCGTCATATGTGTTAAATATAAGTTTATGATTATGCATCTTCAGATTGCCAATAGATGGCGGTAGTGTTTATTTGTAAAAAGAAATTGTGATGTCATAATTATGTATATGTGGTATCAGTTCGTCTTTGGTGTTCATCAGTAAACGTTGTGCAGAAAAACGCTCTCTGTTTATTAAAGTACAACTCCATTTATCTGACTATCCGAAACGCTGATTATCCGAATCGCTTTCAGAATTTAAGAAACAAATTAAGACGGAAATTAAACAAATTAAGACGTAGTGTTGAACAATCAACGATTTCAGACATTAAAAGGAGCAAACCTACACTTTTAAACTTCGTGTTAATGCTTGAAAACCAAAATGGAAGAAATTCAATGAAGGCAGCAACAAAAATTTAGAAAATGTAATTTTCAAGTGGCTTTGGCAACAACATTCTATGGGAAACCCAATCTCGGGTCCGATTATTTGTGAAGAAGCTAAGATCTGAGATCAAAAGCTTTGTTCATCTTTTAAAACCCCTTCGCGCCGACTGTCACGTATACGTGTCAGCAACGAACACACTTACCTACCGGCCGACACGCAGGCGTGCCAGAGCATTGTTGCGTTTACTACCGACTGTCACGTATTTGTGCCAGTACCTTGGAACGTTTTTCAAACTATAATTTCTGCCACAAGATGGCACTGTATGTCCATATGGTTTCAGATACATGTACATTAGACCTTCTACTCGAAATGAGAGAAGCATGATTATATAAACAAACGGGGGAATAAATGTTTCCGAATGGCGTGATTTATGACGTCTCTTTAAATCGCACTTTATTCGTACGTGGGAGTTGTTTATTGTAAGTAGAAGTTTTATATGCGCTAAAGCGTTGAGTATTTCGGTTTGCAGTTCAGTTTTTAGAAAATAATTAGATCTTGTTAGACGTGAATTCTTTCTGTTTTTACCGTTTCAATGTCGAAGCGTCGAAAATGTTTAACAGAGCATGAAGTAGCAGAAATGATGCAAAATATTTCAGATATTGATTCCGAAAGATTAACTGAAAGACATTTTCCAAAACTTTGTTCAGAAGAGATTGATAAGAAAATGAGACGACGATGCTTCGTTTGTTCACATTCCCGGAAAAATCCTCCAAAACGGCAAATGAGTTATTACGAGTTCAAGGAATGTAACGTAGGACTGTGTGTAGATCCCTGTTTTAAAATTTTTCATACGAAAAGAGAATTTTAAGTAATATATTTAGTTTTCAGATGTATAATGTTAAAAGTCATAAAATGGTGAGTAATTAAAATAAAATGTGTAAAATATGCATTTAAACAAGAAATAAGGTAATTAAAGTATATATATATAAATATCTATAAAGCATAAGCCGTTTAAATACTCTATAGAGCATTATTAAACAATGCGTTGATACTTCGGAAATTTCATGGATTTAGGCTTAGTAGCAAAAAAGCCCCCGACCCTGGAGAGACGCTCGCGGAATTTTTCTTTTTCATTTAAATTAATTAACACCACTTTTTCTTTAAAATTGGTTTTTTTTTTCTCTGGTTTTCAACATACAGTACATAAAGTAATTAATTAAAATGTACGTAGACCTTTTTTCCGAAAAAATCCAATTATTCGAATTCTTGATTATCCGAATGGGGTCCGGCCCCAAATGATTCGGATAAATGGAGCTCTACTGTACTTTAAATTCGATCCAGTCTGATTTATTAGAGACTTACATATATTTTGTTTAACATGAATAATAATAATATAATGGTTCCGAGAGATGAAAAATGCAAATTAAATTTCGTCAATGGGTCCAGTAGAACAGGAGACACAGAATTGTTATTTTTCGTGTGCGTGTGTGTGTGTGCCAAGTATTTGCGTTATATTGTTACGTTTTTCCTATTCTTCTGACACCAGTTGTTACGCTATTTTCTTCATTCACTTCACGGAGTTCGTAGATTTGGAGTGAATAACGACGACACTTTATGAAGTATCGAAACACACTTTATTTGCCAGTATTGTCAAGACAGCTCCAAAACACGTTTTGAAGTCGTCGAAGGTCTACTATAAACACGCTGACACGATCAGCGACACAGACTTCAGGTTATCAGGCTATCACTGTGGAGACAGCTTCCTGCAAAGCAGTTGGTTCTGCTTTCCGGAGTACAGCTCCCGACTCAGCTTGGTCGTTCTCGGAACTCCACGTACTCTCGAGACTCTCCACGCTACAGCTCGCGATGCACTCGACGACACACAGAGCATAGCTCCTGACTTCTTCGGTTCAGTCGTTCCCGGAGCTCAACACGCTCTATCGACGATGCACTAGCCGCGATAGACTACGATACTCCTTCAGTGAACTCGACGACCCACTCGGCACTCGTAGGCCGGCTGTCAACGCGATCGCCTCCGCAGGGATTGACCCGCTAGACGAGACACACTCACTCGATGAGAGACGCACAATCCCTCTCGATGAAGCACACTTACTGACTGCGGACCAGCAGGTTTTATATAGCTTTGGGCTTGTGTTAGGGAAATTCTGGACTACACCGGTAAGAATTCGTTCCAGAAGGTTCTCCAACCGTTCATGGTATATCGCCAATTTTGTCTTCAGTTCACTTAGAGTTAGAGGTATTGATATCTGCTTTGCTTATGTGCGTGCTCATCATGGTTTCTACGGAAATCAAAGAGCTGATTTCTTAGCTAAAGATGCCTTAAATTTACCCATTGATATCAACATTAGCATTCCAAAGAGTTATTGGAAGTCCTTCCATTATAAAAAGCTTTTAGCTATGTGGAATGATTAATACATTTCATCTTGTAATGCTGAAGTCACCAAAACGTTCCTTCCTTCTATTTACCATAGACTGTATTCCGAGTCTTTCCTCTCGTTAAATTTTTAAGAGTCTCAGTTTTTTTTCTGGTCACGGTTAATTTGCAAGTTAGCTGTTTCGTTTTAATCTACGATCAAACAATTTGTGTGAATGTTCCAAAAGAGTTCCTCAGGATGTGGAACATTTGATTTTCTCGTGCCCTACATTTGATGGCCCTTGATTATGCTTACAGAACGATTCGAAAATGTTCGGAGTGACTTGGCCAGTGAACTTATCTGTTTTCGTGAAGTCCAGACTGCTGTTCTCTGCTTTTCGCTTTATTTATGCATGTACGTAATTTTTAATGTTTATTTATACATGTAACCTTTAATGTTCTAGTTAACTTACTTCTGTAAGACCCGTGTTGTACATATGTGGTGCACGGGGAGTCTGTATGTTCTCAAAGGAAAAAAAAAGTCGCTAAATGAGCGATTTCTCGCCAAATGTGGCAACCCTGCCCTCCTGTTTTTGTGCGTACGTTAATTTTAACATTTGCATTAACTAAACGTATTAGCTTTCATTATCAATATTGTTTATATTCGGTAAGGAAAGTATTTCCAAATTCGCGTTCTTTTACAAAGAAAATCTCTGGATAACTTTATGGTACAGCTTATAAAATAGTAGCTTTGAATATTATAATGCATGCTTCTTCATCCGGAGAAATGAAAGGCATTGCAATATGACTCAAGCTGAAGAACATGTATATTAAAACGGGAACGTTATTCTTGGAAAAATGCTTCTAAAGGGAAATTCACCCGTATTTTAACATTTACACTCTCACCTATCTATCTTACTTTCGATTATTTCGCGTTACACTGCCCTGGAACAAAATATTAAGAGCGTGGTCAGAATAAAAATCTGAAACCAATGCAATGCCAAAAGTGTCACGTGTGGAACATGAAATTTAATGCACGTGTCAGTTTCCGGTAAATCTCATTCTGAAGCCAACCTCACCAAAAATGAAATTTATACCCTCGCATGTTTTCCATGTTTCGCTAAAAAATAAAACTCGATAAAATAAAAACAAATACATTTAAAAAGCAGTAAGCAGTGATATTTTATCCCCGGGTTATGAAAATCCCATGCTTGAAATTTTGTATGCTCTGTAGTCGAGAATACTAAGAATCCCTTTGTTTCAGAGTTTTTTCTCCACTGCAATAGGCAATTTTCGGCATGAATGAATTGAATCATTTCGATCACTTCTCTCCAAAATGCAATATGAATGTTTCATAAAATGTTGCACAATTCATTATAACTAACTAAGCGAAAACCTGAAAGCTTCCATATTTATACTACGTCGAAAAGGTCGTTTATTTAACGTTTTGTGTGATGCCTTTATTGATTAAATATCATGTTCTTCGCCCTTAGTATTGTATTTCGCCTTAAGTACTGGAATGCATTTTTCTGTTTTTTATAGTCTTTTTCTTACATTTTTTACGGTTTTTACTTCCTTGTACGACGTAAAAAGGAAGTATTGTAATCGCGAAAAGTTTCAGGCAGCATATTTCGAAGAAAATATCACATTTTGACCTCTTTCAAATGCAATTTAACGATATTTTTGCGTGATATCTATACGTAAGGACAGAATTAAAGACTCTTTTCCTCCAAAAAATTAAAAAACTGCTTTAAAATGATTTCTGAAGAGAAATTTTTGGGGCGTCTGTACGAATGTATATACGTACGCACGTATCTCGCATAACTCAAAAACGAGTAGCCTCAGAACGTTGAAATTTTGTGTATAAGACTCCTATAACATGTAGATGTGCACCTCGTATTTTGGTTGCAATCGGCCGCACCAAACGTATATAAATATAATTATATATATATCTACTCTGTTACTCGGCTCAGTGATCTCAGTTTCTTTACTCTTATATGTTTGTAAATTGTACATTTTTTGCTTTAAAAATAATTGTATTATGTTGTTTTTATCTTCCGGTTAAGCTTTTCTGCCTTTAGTAAATCTGTATGCAATATTTTTAAAATTATCAACAATTTTAAAATTGTTTAAGTGCCGCTAAGCCTAATAATGTTTTTGATGGCAGCCATTGCTCTTGTTTACATTTGAAACAGCAGGATAGAGGATTTGTTGCCAATCTAGAGATACTTAGCTTCGCAACAACAAAGATAACGCCTTCGTTTATTATTTAAATCATGCTTAATCCTTTCTGGAATTTTGTCGAGGAAATAAGCGTTTAAGATTTACTTCGTAATTTTTAATACAGATATTTTGAGTTTTTATGTATTTTTGCCTTGTCCCGAAGGGAAAACTGAATTAATTGAATGAGAAATACTGAATCGTCTGTGAAAGACTGTTTCTTTTTTGTTTTGTTTGCTTAATTTCTTTTATACATCGTTCTAGCTTTATTATAGTATTTGAATTGAACATATGGCAAAGAGTAGATAATTCTTTAAATGTTATAAATTTTGTGCATTCTGAGTTATAATATGAACGAAATATAATACTGTTAAGTAAACCGAGCGCCAGAGTGTCGCTATGGTAAACAAAGTGAATTTTAAAGAATGCATTTATTCTATTGTGGCTGTCGGCGAAGTAGGTTTAATTCAATCTAATAAGTTTAAATGAAATGCAAGAAAAAACGCGTATAATTTAATATTCTGTACAAGGAAATCATGTGGTGTACACATCAATTTTTTTTTTTTTTTTTTTTTTTTTTTTAAGTCTTTGATTATATTAATGTTCAGGTTTTTTTACTAAGATTGCTGAGAGATTAGGTTGTTTCGAAATAGGACAGATGAAAACTGAGCAACACCTTCGGCAGGAATTGCACCACGGATCTCTGGAATACGCCCCCAGCGTGCTCACCACTACACCACGAAGGCACGTAAAGAAGGCGGGAGAAATACCTTATATGCTACCCCTTTTAAAGGGCGAAAGAGGATTTTTAGGAGACCCAAACGCGAAATCCTAGGTGTGGAGAATCATCATCCACCACACGTTTAGTTCGGGCGCCACTGTAGATACATTAGGTTATTTTGAAGCAGGAGAAATGAAAAATAAGCAACGCCTTCAGCGGGAATCTAACTACGGACCTCTGGAATGCCCGCCTATCGTGCTGACCACTACACTACGAAGGCATGCTAAGAAGGCGTGAGAAATACCTTATGAGATGTCTTTACAAACCTTTTTCCTTATTATTATTAACGTTTTGTGTGTTTACTTTATAAGGTACTTCCTAGCGAGTCTTCGTGGTGTAGTGGTCAGCACACTGAGCCGGTATTTTAGAGGTCCGTGGTTCGATTCCCGGCGAAGGCGTTGCTAATTTTCCTCTCTGCTGCTTCCAAAAATTACCTAATGTCTATACAACTATACAACGTTATTAATTAAATATGCGCTTACGGCACATAAATTCGATTCAACAGCAAAATCCGAAAATATTTAAAAACAGCACATCTTTAGAATTTCCGACTGACAGTCTCGTGCGCTGGAGATAATTTTTTTTTCTGTACAGCGTTGCGATTGCTTGCTTTGAAAAGTTCGTTCAAGTTTTACTAAATAAGAAATAGATAATAAAACAAATTCAGAGCTCAAAATTCCGGCTTTCAGGTGCATGTTCGAATGGAGGACTAAGCTATTCAAAATTTGATGGAGAACCATTGTTTTTTCAAAGAACGAGAAACATGTAATTCATGCTGATTCTTCGTTATTTAATTTGTTTAAATACAATACCGAAATATAGTATCTGGTGGCAACAATTGGAGAAGTGATACAATGCATTTAAGTGTTATGAAGACAGTGTGTCTTAAGATTATCTTTAGTGTTACTTGAGATTAATATCCCTTTCGGAACTAACGTTCTTTGGGTTAATAAATAATAATAAAGAAAGCTTAAGTTCTATCGCCACGCATGGAATGAAATTGGAACAAAATGCGAAAATTTAAAAAGCTATGATAAGTCTTTCAAAATTTCAGGAAAACCTCGCTTGTAATAAAATTAAGTTTATAAATTTTAGCAGATGAGGTAAGTTCCAAGGAGATCTATTTCTCCACTGAAGAAGTATTTCGGAAACTTTCAGCTTAAAAAGTACTTAAGGGTGCTCATACACTTTAAACCCCTCATGATCTTCGAATATGTGACTGTTGCAAGAATTGGGATATTTTATTTATTTTAAAAGCAATTACTTCCAAGCTTTTACAGCTGAATCCATAATATAGCTGTTTTAGAAACTAGTAACCAGATAGTTAGTGTTGCCACAAATATTTTTGTAATTTAATCCTCTTTGTGACAAAATATTTCGCCATGTTTCCACCTTGCGCGCGTGATATTTTAAAAATGGCTAATGGTACGTACTTGAAATTTCCTAGAATTCTTCATATGGACACTATTTTCTAAGTGAACCAAAAATTTGATGAATATTTTAGTATTAAAAAAATTTATGCACCAAAACATTACAGATTTTTTTAATAAAATACATTTTATAAACTCGACTCCAAATGAAATAAAACTTTAACATGAAATTCTTAGAATTTTACGTTCACGGTAGCTTCAAATGTTATAAAAGCTATATATTAAATATGGAATTAAATTATGCAACAGAATGTTTTAAACGGTGCGCGCAAGGTGGAAACTGGACGAAAAATTTTGTCACAAAGCGGATTAAATTATAAAAATATTTTTGGCAACACAAACTTTCTGATGACTATTTCAGGTAGCAGCTATATTATGTAGTCAGCTGTAAAAAGTTGAAAGTAATATCTTTTAAAATAAATAAGTTATTCCAATTCTTGCAACAGTCACATATTCAAAGATCTTATGGGTTTTAAGGTGTACGAGTCCCCTTAAAAGACAGACAGTGGTTATCTTGTAGAGACATTAGGAATTTTTTTGAAAGCAGACAAGATGAAAAATAGCAAACGCCTTCTCCGGGAAACGAACCACGGACCTCTGAAATACCGGCCCAGCGCGCTACCGTTAGACCACAAAGTCACGCTAGGAGAGTGGGAGAAATACCTTATATACTCCCCTTTTTAAAGCGCGACTAGGATTTTAGGGAACCTAGTCGCCAAATCCTGGGTGTGGAGAATCATCATCCACAGCCCTCTTAGTTCGGGCGCCACTTGTAGAGGTCATTCGGTTAATTGGAAGCATAAAAGATGAAAAACATGCAACCGCCTTCGCCGGGAATCGAACCACGGACCTCTGGAATACCGGCCCAACGTACTACCGTTACACCACGAAGGCACGCTAGGGAAGTGGAAGAAATACCTTATAATCTATGGGACTATATTTCTTCTTTTCGAAAATAAGATTTACCCTCTTTTATGCAAAATTCTAATGCTCTCGAAGTTTTTCCGATATATATGAAATAAAGTCGGTAACGAATGCCTATAACAGCGCAAGTAAGTCTAACCGTCGGTTAAATGACATTTATGAGACCAAGGCAATTTGTCCTATGTTAGGGAAAGTCCGATAAATGGGAGTGTAATATTCTCCTAATTCGAGGGTTCAAATATTCAGAAATTACCCGTTATTACGAAGCAGCCTCCAAAGCTGAATATCCGTTAACGCAGACTGGATTTCATTTAAGGTATCTGCCTACGTTAAAAAAAAACGATTTCGGCGAAAAATTCGATTTTTTTAATTGCCCAAATTGAAAGGTCAATGTTGTAGGATTCCGAAAATGGTTCATTTTTACGTCTGTGATAATTAGAAGAGAAGATATAGCCAATTAACTGCACTGGAAGTGAAAGCAGAAAGACCGGAAGTGCCATTTAAAAGGCCCAACTTAAAGGTAAACAATGTTGTTATCCGTGTTTGGTTTTACCTATTTGTGTGTAAAAATTGTGCTAAAACATTTCATTTTAATTCTGGGTACTTTTTTTTTGTTTCTGGCAATAATTATTTACCTTAATTTTTTGAACTGGGTCTGGCAACATTACGATTAGGTATAAAGACTGTGTTGCTGGGTGCATATATAGCAGTTTTAATTTTTAATTCAGGGTATCTAGGATTACTTCCTGTGTTTGAACATTTACGCATATCAATTGAACAAGAAATGATTAAAAATTACTTTGGAATTGATAACGAAAGAATAAAGAACTCGAAACGTCATTCGTCGCTCATTTCGAAAATAGCCAGAAAAAAATTAAATTCAAATAGGAAATCAAAATTACTTAAGTATAAATATACGGAGGGTGTGATGTACAAATGTGGAGAATTTTAAATGTGTAATTACAACAGAACAGTTTTTCTGTTAATGTGAATTCTTTAAATGCGTTTTCTGGAAAACTAATTTTTCTAGTGTTTTTACATACAAGAAATGTAATTACTCAAAATGTTCTAAAGGTATCTCTATTAAATTTCACTAAAGTGTTTTCTATATTATTTACTAGGTTTTAAGCTACAATCTGAGTTATATTTATTAATTTGATTGTTTTATAAGTATTTCTATATAAAACGATAAGAAATGTTTTACAAAAAAACTGTGTTTTTTCATGTAGTAACACATATTTTAGTAAATTTTAGAAATATCATAAACATTTTAGTTCATAACACAGATGAGTGTTGTAGTAGTATACAGTATAAATAAAATTGAAATATATGCTGTGGGAAAAAATATACGACATTTAACGTAAGTGTTAAATTCTCATAAAAATGTGCATACAATTGCATATATTTCAAAAATGATGAAAATATTCCTAAACATTTACCTATTTTCATGATTTGATATCATATTTTGACTAAATAAATATATATTTCATCAGAATTCTATGTTTTTAAAAAAAAAGTGCTCCGAACGTAGGCAGATACCTTAAAATCCGAAACAGGGCTTCAAGAACGTAACAGAGAATTTTATTATTAGGATAGGCTGTAAATTGAAAGCTGAGCAGTTTAATGGATACACAAAAAAAAAAAAAAAAAAAAAAAAAAAAAAAAACCCGATGTCTACACCACATGATTTCTCTTTACGGAATATTAAATTATACGCATTTTTTCCAGCATTTAATTTAATCCTGTTTCCTCGAATTTCATTAGAGATAAATTTCTCATTGAATTAATTAAGTTCTGACTTGTGACTTCGCAGCAAGTGAAGAACACATAAAAACTCAAGAAGTTTCATTAAAAATTGAAAGATATAGAAAAACATAAAACACCAAATACATTTATAATAATTTAAAAAAAACAATTTTTACAATTAAAATTAAAACTACGGTTTTTACTCAAAAACTATCCATTCGGCCAGCAGACAAGAAGGCAGATTTTTCGGTCCATAAAACTGAAAGTTTCAGTTTGGTCCCAGTCGGCAAAAAGACACCGAAGGTGCAGAAAAACTTAATTCACTATTCTGCTAAGCTTCAAATGTAAACAAATATGACTGTTGACCCATTTTTTGGGATCATCCAATCTTGAAAAATCTAAATTCACCTTCTGATGAGACCAAAGTTGGGGACAACTCTGTCCGGGGTCGACTCTGTTTGAACGCAACGATGACGTCATTTATACAGTGGAATTTGTATAGAAATAGTCTAGAAATTAACTCAAACGCCTTAACCGCACTTAAAGAACTTTTAAATTGTTGATAATTTTACAATTATTGCATGCGGATTAACTAAAGGCATAAAAACTTTAATCGGAAGATAAGAACAACATAATTCAATCATTTTAAAAGCCAAAAATGCGTGATTCACCATCATATAAGAATTAAAAAAATGAGCTTACTGAGCCGAGTAATAGAGTGGGTATATGTATATACATATATAATTACAAAAAAAAAAACTTTTGAAAACAAAATATAAACATATTTCGCTCATTAAGCTGCAGAAAAATTATCGTTAAAGACAAAGTAAAAAACTTAGAAATAATATTTCCCAAAGACCAAAAATTGAAATTCATAGTTAATAAAGTTCAAATAATCTTATAAATGCAAGAAAGAATTTTAAAAAAAAATGTTAAAACCAAAACTTTTCAAACAAGCAAAACCCCATTTAAAAAAAAAATAATGAAATTTAAAGAAAAATGAGCATAAACAGAAGAGCAATTCTATTAACGTCAGTGCTACTTCCTCGGGGGGGGGGACATTGAAATCAATTGAAATCTCTACAAAAATCCTTGCTTTTCTCAGTTATATACTTTTGCTGTGGCCAATTACAACCAAAACGGGAGGTGCACAACTACATGTTATAACAGTCCTATATACAAAACTTCAACTTTCTGAGGATACTCGTTTTTGAGTTATGCGCGATAGATACATACGTACGTACGTACGTACATACACCATTGAAAAAAATCCTCTTCTGAATTCATTTTAAATCAGTTTTGTAACTCGCTTGGAGAGAAGGAGTCCTTTATTCTGTCCTTACGTACAGATATTACGAGAAAACATCGTTAAATTGCATTCACTAGTGGTAAAAGTGGATAATTTCGTTAAAATATGCTACCCGGAATTTTTCTGAATTACGATACTTTCTTTACTTCCTGCAAGAAACTAAAAATCAATAAATAGTAAAGAATTTGTTTTAGGACTGTTAAGCTTGCTTTTCTGTTTATTCAAAATCTTTTCAGAAACTTTCATATTTTAGTCCTGAGCATTTTTTCTAATGGAAGAGGTTTCTCTGAATATATCGTTTGGGAATGGTCCAGAAATATTCTTTTCTATAGTAGACAACTCTATTTGATTAAGAATAATCACGACAGGTTCATTGTTATAACCGCCTTCACTTTTACGATAGAAAATGTTATGCTTCATTGCGGATTTATTTTCTAAAACATTTTCTATTATTAGTAACATTTGCAATTTTATTTTTAAAGAGCTATTAAAGATTTAAATTTCAGGAGAATTTATGTAATTTTGAAGTTTACGATGTAGGGGCATTGAAATGTCATGAGAAAAACATGGAATATATGAAAGCAAAGGAAATATTCTTAAATCTTCCATTTCTTATCAGTGTTAAACTCTGTTTAACACTAATAAATTCTGTTTCTTTTACAGTATTGTGATATTAATATTAATATTTTTTAAGGTGCAGTCAAACATGCTAAGACACACCATTGGGACAAGAAATAAGTGACAAAAAATTCGGTGTAATCAGCTATCTGGTGCTGGAAGACTGGAAAAGAAGATTTTTAAATAAGGTAATTATGATTAATAATTCTCATTAGACATTAAAATCTATTTTTCAGTGTATTTATGGGAAAAAAAAAAAAAAAAACAGGGTAAGAAAATAAATACCATATTATGGTGAAAAATATTTTGGAATCAATGCTTGGTTTACTGAATATCTATTAATAATTTTACTTCAATTTGATACAAAATCATGGGCTTCCTCAACAGACAAAATGTACTTTTTAACGATACCCAAACGCTTCCAAGTATTTTCATGGTTGGACATTTTTTGGAAAATTCCTGGCAGCCACTTTTAGAAAATTTATCGTCATTGAGTTGCCTTTCCCAAACAGCTCTATGCTGATCTTGTTTTTGGAACTAAGTCAGATTCTGGTAAAATAGGAAAATACAATCAAAAGTCGTTAATTCGGACACCCATAATCCGGAATGATTTATAATCCGGACCTCAAAGCTAGAAACTTTCTGCGCATGCGCCGCGTTGACACATGCGCATAGACGTTTACGCGCGCGCGTAAGACCTTTACGACTGCGCATATGCGTGTGCGCAAGTGCAGAATACGTTTTCGCGTGCGCGTTTAATGTATAACGGACGGTATAAGCTAAAATAATCTAATTATCTATTTCAGTTAATGTTGATGATTGCGTTGTTCCTTAATCTTCGAGCTGGATCTGGCTTATTACTTTTTTCAGACTGTAAGAGCAATTTTATAAAAGTAAACTTGAACTTTCGATTATGTCAAATAGAATTTCCGATGCTGGAGGTCCCAAAGGGTCTACAAAACGAAAGTATGTTTCGATGTCCATCAAACAAAATGTGGAATTGCTGCAAAAAATGGATAAAGACATGAAGAAGGTGACAGAGAGGTTAGTGAAAACGAAAAAAATTCGATTGACAAGTTAGTCGGTATTCTCGGCACAGCAATGACGGGACTTGAACAGCGGAACTTTGTAATTGAACAAGAAATGATGTCTGTTTATAGAATTAAAGAGAAAGTATTATCACATAAAACGAAGCAACTTAAATAACTTACATTGAAAGAAATGTTTAATAAAGTAAACAAATAAATATTAAGCTTTTTTTTTTTTTTTTGTAAATTTTGATACCCTTTAGATCATAATTGTTCTATATTTCATAAATTACGGTTTCATATTTTTAATTTTAGAATTTCTGCATGCCATTTTACGAGATTTAAACTGATGATCTATAATCCGGAATCGCCGAAGTCCTGACGAGTCCGGATTAACGACTTTTGACTGTATTGTCTGTTTTTAGTTTGGGGCCAAAGGAATAAGTTATAACGGTACGTCCTGTATATAGCCATTCTTTTACTCGCCTCGGGTGAGGTCAACATTTTTATTCTTATATGATGGTAAATTGTAAATTTTTTGCTTTGAAAGTGATTGAATTATGTTGTAAATTTTAAGCTTTGAAAGTGATTGAATTATATTATTCTTATGTTTCGGTTAAGATTTTTATGCCTTTAGTTAATCTACATCCAAAATTGTAGATATCAACAATTTAAAAGCATTTTAAGTGCTACTAAGCCTAGTGAAACCGCTATTTGTTTACATTTGAAACCCAGTAGAATAACGAATCATAGCGTCCACGACAACTTAAATCAGTTTCCGCACCTTCAGTGTCTTTTTGCCGAGTGGGACCAAACGTAGACTTTCAGTTTTGTGCACCAGGAAATCTGTCTTCTTGCACGCCGGAAGAATTGCTTGTTTATTTGCATAGATACTCTAATTTTAATTGAAAAAAATTATTTTTTATATTATTTTCACTGTATTTGATATTTTATGTTTCTCTGTATTTTACAATTTTTAATGAAAACTTTTTGAGTTCTTTTTGTATTTTTAATACATTTTGCCCTCAAGATGTAATACACACGTACATTTTGCCCTCAAATGAGAACGGAATTAATTGAATGAGAAATATATCTCTAATGAAATTCGAGAAAATACGTTTAAATGAAATGCGGATAAAACACGCCTATATCTTAATAGTCCGTACAAGGAAGTCATGTAGTGTATTTATTAGATATTTTTATTTAGAGATAATTAGTTGTACGGTAAAATACATTTTAATATTTTGAGGAACTTTCCTACCACAAATGATGGTTAGAGTCGAAGATCAATTACTAATGCTAGCTACAGAAGGGCAGAAAGAGAGAAAGAAAGAGATGAAGAAGTAAAGATAGACAAAGAAATAGTGAAAGGGAAAAAGTCAGACGATAATTTGCAGGATACTGATTAGAAGACTGCAACGATTTCTGCGACAGCTTTAGCACGTATCAGTTCCTTTTTTGGCCTTCGACTCACGATTTTCGCTGACAGCTGCAACCGATAATGCCAGGGTAAGAAACTCATAATGCAGTGGAAGGAAAACAAGAGCGATTCGAACTGAGCCTCCATATGCAAGTAGAAAATAGAATTAGGATTGAATAGAAACTGTGGAAACGAAAGTATTTAATCTCGTAAAAGTTCAATAACTATTTTAAGGAATTATCTACTTGATATGCACTACAATTAAGGAAATCGTACAAAACTTTGCAGTTAATTAATGTGTGATTGTTTTTATTAAATTTTCTAGATCAGCATTAATCAATCTGTGGTCCGTTTCCGAAAGCTTTTCTTGTTATGCTCCTAGAATTCTAAAAAACACAAAAATATATGCAAAAACAAAAATCAAAAAAATCTGAAGGCTTTCGGATTTTATATTACGCCCAAAAGGAGGTGCTTTTTTAACGTTTTATGTTGTCCCCTTTCTTTATTAAATTTCATGTTCTTCCATAAAAGTTTAAAACTATAAAATTAAAATCAACAGCAGTATCACAAAATAATTAAAAAAGAATATATCTTCAGAATTTCCGATACTCAGACTCGCGCGCTGGAGATAAAATGCTTTTTTGACTTCTTGTACGAAGTAAAAAGGAAGTATTGTAATCGCGAAAAGTTTCAGGCAGCATATTTCAACGAAAATATCCACTTTGACCGCTATTGAATGCAATTTAACGATGTTTTTGAGTGATATCTGTACGTAAGGACAGAATAAAAGACTCGTTTCCTCCAAAAAAACTAAAAAACTGCTTTAAAATGAATTCTGAAGAGAATTTTTCGTGGCGTCTGTACGAACGTATATCGCATAACTCAAAAAGAGTGGCCTGAGAACGTAGAAATTTAGTATATAAGGACTATTATAACATGTAGATGTGCACCTCGTATTTTGGTTGCAATCGGCCGCACCAAACGTATATAAATATATTTATATATATATATTCACTCTGTTACCCGGCTCAGTAATCTCAGTTTCTTTACTCTTATATATTGGTAAATTGTAAATTTTTTTGCTTTAAAAATGATTGAATTATGTTGTTTTTATCTTCCGGTTAAGGATTTTATGCCTTTAGTAAATCTGTGTGCAATATTTTTAGAATTATCAGCAATTTTAAAGTTGTTTAATGGCCGCTATTAATGGCGGCCATTGATGTTTACATTTGAAACAGGAGACTAGTGGATTTGTTGCCAATCTAGAGTAACTTATCTTCGCAACAACAAAGATAACACCTTCATTTATTATTTAAATCATGCTTAATTCTTTCTGGAATTTTTTCGAGGAAATAAGCGTTTCAGATTTACTTTGTAATTTTTAATATAGATAATTTGAGTTTTTATGTATTTTTGCCTGGTCGCGAAGTGAGAACTGAATTAATTGAATGAGAAATACTCAATCGTCTGTGAAAAACTGTTTCTTTTTTGTTTTGTTTGCTTAGTTTCTTTTATACATCGTTCTAGCTTTATTATAGTATTTGAATAGAACACGTAGCAACGATTAGATAATTCTATTCTTTAAATCATATAAATTTTCTGCATTGTGAGTTATAATGTGAACGAAATGTATAAGTTAACTGTTACATAATTATTGCATTCTATAAAAGTTAACTTAGTTTCCGTTATAAAATTATTATATAAGTTAACTGTTATATAATTATTAATACTGTTAAGTGAATCTAGCGCCAGAGTGTCGCTATGGCTAACAAATACTAGAGTGAATTTTAAAGAATGCATTTATTCTATTGTGGTTTATGCGCTGTCGGCGAAGTAGCAATGGCAACACCGTATGGAAAAAAAAATTTCCAGCACGCGAGACTGTGTATCGAGAATTCTAAAGATATTGCTCTTTTAAATATTTTTTGCTATTTAATTGAACTTTATAGTTTAAGGGCGAAGAACATAATATTTAATAAATAAAGGTACACTCAAAACGTTAAATAACGCCTCTTTGGGTGTCATACAAAACCTGAACGCTTTCAGATTTTTATTTATTTATTTTTTAAATTTGTAGTCAAAGGGTTAATTGAATTAACTGATTAACCATCGTTCAAAAGAACTGTCCTTTCATAAATAAACTAAAATTTTCTCCTATATGAAAACATTCATGCAGTTTAGATGATATTTATTGCGTTGAATAAAACGTTAAGTCATATATATAATTTAAAATAGATAGAACAAACGACAGAAGACCTATGTGGTCAAACATTTTGCGCATTGTGCTGCAAAATTAAGGAAATTAGAAGATAAATTTTAGTACGCACTCTAAAAAGTTGGTAAAACACTGTGGCTCCACGAAAACTTCAACATAGCAAATTTAGATGCAATGAATTGTGTTTAAAGAGAAATATACAACATTTGAATATTTACAAGTAAAAATTAACAAAAATAGTTGCTATATGTTAAAGTAATTAAGTATATTTAAAACATAGTAAAAGTACTAATCAATTGATCATACATATATATATATATAAATTTATAATTAATAAGCTAGGTTGTAAGTACAATACAAAAAGACCAATTTAGTCAAAAAACATTTTTCCGCAATATTCCGCAAAATTAAGGAAATAAGAAGAGAAATTGTAGTTAGCTCGCCAAAATGTTACCAGGAGCTGTGGCTCCAAGAAAAAGTTCAACACAGTTTTTAAAAAAAACAATGACTTTGAAAGGTGAAAAATTAGATCTACTTTACTTTAAATTACACGCGAAATAAAATGTAAAATATGAAACACAGTAAAATACTAATCGTCGGAAACAAGTTAATGGCAAAAAATAAAGTAAAATACCTATCGATGTGACAAGTTAAAACACATAAAACCAATCGATGGAGCAAGTTAAAACAAATAAAACAAACAAAAACATATAAAAATTATAAAATTATAAAGCGGAAAATGGTAAATTAGCTCAATTCGAGGTCCAACCTGGCTTTTCAAGGGAAATTTCTGGTTAAAGGTCGAACCAAGCTAACTCCATTACGCGTTTCGCCTAAACAGACAATTGAAAATTTTGCGTTACGAATTACGTTTAATTAATTACATAAATTGTCCTAAACATTTTTTTAGTCTCAATTCTCTGTTCCAATTTCCCGACGCGTCCGCACAAAATGACACATTAAGGTGTAAAAAATGTAAATGCAATTCCGATGTACAGCAACAATAAAAATAAAAATAAAAATAAAAATAAATAGGTCCGACCTGGCTTTTCAAGGGAAATTTCTGGTTAAACGTCGAACCAAGCTAACTCCATTACGCCTTTCGCCTAAACAGACAATTGAAACTTTTGCGTTACGAATTACGTTTAATTAATTACATAAATTGTCCTAAACATTTTTTAGTCTCAATTCTCTGTTCCAATTTCCCGACGCGTCCGCACAAAATGACACATTAATATGTAAAAAATGTAAATGCTACTCCGATGTACAGCAACAATAAAAATAAAAATAAAAATAAATAGCGGTCTGCTATTAGTCAAAATATACAATAACGTACGGGCTGGACCTGCAAGCTTAAAGAATTAAACCTTTATAAATTTTAGAAATCTGAAATTAAATTTAAATGAAAATAAACAAAGTGGGTCTTCCTAAGACCAAGAAAATTTTTTTTTTAAAGAAACATAAAAAACAGACCTGTGGCTATGCAGTCTTCTCTATGGTGAAGCATAAACTGAAAAGGGGTTGTAATTCCCCTCTGTGTTCTTCAACGCTCTCCCACTCGTCGTGTGACGTAAGAAGGGGGAAACAAGGTCACTGGGCAACAGACAATGTGATAAGACTGTCCGTTGTGGGAAACTCGCCCCTAAAACTAAGGGGGGTCGAAAGACTCGGAAAGACGTGGAAAGATTTCAAAATGGCATCAGTCAAGTTGTTTGAAGAATAATAACTGCTTCAAAAAGTGAAAATGGCTAATTCAGATAAAATTACTTAACATGGCCACAAAAGTAAGAGTAAAATGGAAAAAACAGTCATTTGTTAATAAAAGTCGTAATTCTTCAAGCTAGAGGACGATCAAGCTATAATGAAAAACGAAAACGCCCGATTTGTTAATAACAGGAGTAGAATTGGCCATCAAAGTAATTTAAAACTATTTAAACAATAGTATTAAAAGTATTGTGCCAAAATGTGTTTGGAGGAAAGAAAACGTACTCATAATATACAGTGTCTCACAAAAGTGATGGGACACTTGTGCTTTACAAAATCAAACTGTAATAAAATAAATTAAAAAAACATGTAAAAATTTTTTGTGGGTGTGTTTCATACTTAAATTTAGTAACAATTATTACATAACATAAATTTTCTCAAAATATTAAAATATTAATTTAATAAAAATACAATTGTTTAAAACTGAGCAAAAAATGGCTCACATAAGTGATGGGACACCATTAGATACTACTACGTACTACAATAAAAATATTTTTTTGGATTTTTATTTTTACTCAAAAGCAATTGGCTATAATTTATAAAATCGTCTGCAGTATTTCTTTCCAGTTTGTTTTGGAATTTTTGTGTTTTTCAGCTCTGTGCAGCCATGCATGCTAAACGAAAAGAAATTTTGCCTGAAGTTCGAAAATCAGGTATTAATTTGCATATTGAACGTAGAAAATCTATTAGAGAAACTCCTGAAACAGTTAACTTAAGTCTTTCAACAGTTTACAATATCATCAAACGATATAAAAAGAATCTCATGATTCAGGATAAAAGAAGACCTGGCCTACCATCAAAGCTATCCAATGCAATAAAGAGAATTATCGTTCGAAATATTAAAAAAAAATCCAAGAATGAGTACTCCTAAAGTTGCTGCTGATTTACAAGCATTATATGGAGTAATTGTTAAACCTGAGACTATTGGAAGAGTAATTCGATGTGCTGGATATCACGGTAGAGCAGCCGGGAAAAAATTCTTCGTGAGTGAAAAGAATAGAAAACTCAGACTGGCTTTCGCAAAATTCAACATAAATAAGAATTCTGATTACTGGAATGAAGCTATATTTGCTGATAAGACTAAATTTAATATATTTGGTTCTGACGGTAGAATCTTGGTGTGGAGAAAACCCAGGGAAGAATTTCGAAAACAGAACTTGGTGCCAACAGTAAAACATGATGGAGGAGGAGTTATTGTATGGGGGTGTATGTCGTCCGCTGGAGATGGTACTCTTGGTTTTATTGACAGTATAATGGATCAGTACAAATATATTGACATTTTAAATAAAAATTTGAAATCTTCAGCGCGAAAATTGAACCTTCATAACGATTTTAAATTCTACCAGGACACTGACGCCACGCACACTGCTTTGAACATTAGACTCTGGCTGCTGTATAACTGTCCTGAAATAATAAAAACACCACCACAATCTCCAGACGTAAATCCCACTTAAATCCCATACAGAATATTTGGCAAGAATTGGAATCAAGAATTCGCAAACACACCATTTATTCAAAACAACAATTAAAATCGGTGCTTCAAGAAGAATGGGGTAAAATCACTCCAGGAATCACAAAAAGATTAGTCGAATCCATCCCAAGAAGATTAAATCATGTTTTAAAAATAAAAGGAAATCCAGCAAAATATTAAAACCTTTTAAAAAGTAAAATTTTTGGATAAATATTTGATGAAAAAATAAGTGTCCCATCATTTATGTGAGCCATTTTTTGCTCCGTTCTAAACAATTGTATTTTTATTAAATTAATATTTTAATATTTTGAGAAAATGTATGTTATGTAATAATTGTTACTAAATTTAAGTATGAAACACACCCACAAAAAATTTTACATGTTTTTTTAATTTATTTTACTACAGTTTCCTTTTGTAAAGCACAAGTGTCCCATCACTTTTGTGAGACACTGTATATATATACACATTCGGTTAGATAATCCCGAGAAAACCTGTTCTGATTTTAAATTTAGAATGCTAAATAGTATAATGGTTACTTTAAAAACTATAAATTCCAACTATAAAATGCAAAAGAACTCAAATAAATCCTAGTATGCATGGAGCCATACGTTTACAATATATATTTTGCTTTTCGAGAGGGAAAAAAACATGCTTCAGAATTTGGAAAAGTATGCAAGATCATGGCTTAATTTCAATAACTTGAAAATTCGTCTGGAAATCATAAGAGGTTCACGCGTCTGTGTCCAAGTACGTGAGGTAAAGTTAAAGCAGCTATTTATCTTCGAGATATCAATTCTTATTTCAGTTTGGCAGCGTAGGGCAGTTTATTTATTTATTTTTTTAAACAACAGGCTAAATTTCGAATGTCAGCCGGAACAGTTAACTTTTGGTGTGTTTTGAAAATAAGGATTTCAAGTAATTCTTTTCTGATGTATGCATATTTTTAGTAAAAGAAGCTTTTATTTCACTAAGCGGGAAAAATAGATATCCGCTTGATCGTCTGCATTTTAGCAACGTAGCTTAATAATACAGTGTCTCACAAAAGTGATGGGACGCTTGTGCTTTACAAAAGGAAACTGTAGTAAAATAAATTAAGAAAACATGTAAAAATTTTTGTTAGTGTGTTTCATACTTAAATTTAGTAACAATTATTACATAACATACATTTTCTCAAAATATTAAAATATTAATTTAATAAAAATATAATTGTTTAGAACGGAGCAAAAAATGGCTCACATAAGTGATGGGACACTTACTTTTCCATCAAATATTTATCCAAAAATTTTACTTTTTAAAAGGTTTTAATATTTTGTTGGATTTCCTTTTACTTTTAAAATATGACTTAATCTTCTTGGAATGGATTCGACTAATTTTTTTTTGTGATTTCTGGAGTGATTTTACCCCATTCTTCTTGAAGCATCGATTTTAATTGTTGTTTTGAAGAAATGGTGTGTTTGCGAATTCTTGATTCCAATTCTTGCCAAATATTCTCTATGGTATTTAAGTCTGGAGATTGTGGTGGTGTTTTTATTATTTCAGGACAGTTATACAGCAGCCAGAGTCTAACGTTCAAAAGAATGTGCTTGGGGTCATTGTTCTAGTAGAATTTAAAATCGTTATGAAGGTTCAATTTTCGTTCTGAAGATTTTAAATTTTGATTTAAAATGTCAATATACTTGTACCGATCCATTATACTGTCAATAAAAACAAGATTACCAACTTCAGCGGACGACATACACCCCCATACCATAACTCCTCCTCCACCATGTTTTACTGTTGGCACCAAGTTCTGTTTGCGAAATTCTTCCCTGGGTTTTCTCCACACCAAGATTCTACCGTCAGAACCAAATATATTAAATTTACTCTCATCAGCAAATATAAATTAACTCCAGTAATCAGAATTCTTATTTATGTTGGATTTTGCGAAAGCCAGTCTGAGTTTTCTATTCTTTTCACTTACGAAGAATTTTGTCCCGGCTGCTCTACCCTGATATCCAGCAGATAGAATTACTCTTCTAATAGAGTCAGGATTAACAATTACTCCATATAATGCTTGCAAATCAGCAGCAACTTTAGAAGCACTCATTCTTGGATTTTTTTTTAATATTTCGAACGATAATTCGCTTTATTCCATTCGATAGCTTTGATGGTCGGCCAGGTCTTCTTTTATCCTGAATCATATGATTCTTTTTATATCGTTTAATGGAATTGAAAACTGTTGAATAACTCAAGTTAACTGTTTCAGCAGTTTCTCTAATAGATTTTCCACGTTCAATATGCAAATTAATAACTAATTCTCGAATTTCAGGCAAAGTTTCTTTTCGTTTAGCATTCATGGCTGCACAGAGCTAAAAAACACAAAAATTCCAAAACAAACTAGAGAGAAATACTGCAGACGATTTTATAAATTATTGCCAATTGCTTTTGAGTAAAAATAAAAACCCAAAAAAATATTTTTATTGTAGTACGTAGTAGTATCTAATGGTGTCCCATCATTTATGTGAGCCATTTTTTGCTCCGTTCTAAACAAATGTATTTTTATTAAATTAATATTTTTATATTTTGAGAAAATGTATGGTATGTAATAATTGTTACGATATTTAAGTATGAAACACACCCACAAAAAATTTTTACATGTTTTTTTTAATTTATTTTATTACAGTTTCCTTATGTAAATCACAAGTGTCCCATCACTTTTGTAAGACACTGTATTTAAAATAAACTTTCTTTAGAATTTCGGATACATAGTCTCGCGCGCTGGAGACAAAAATGTTTTTTTTTTTCGTACAGTGTTTCCACTGTTGACTTCAAAATCGTTGAGTTTGTTAATAAAAAATTTGTTAAAGTTTAACAAAATATTAAATAGATAATAAAACAGTAAAATAGATAATAAAAGCTCCCAGTTTGGGCTTCCACATGCTCATATTCGAGTGCAGGAGTAGGTTGTTCAAAACCGCGTGTCTCCAGGTACCTTTTTTTTCACAATGGGAAAAACATATTCATGAAGCTACTTCATTATTTAATATCTTTAAATATAATGCAAGGTTCTCATATTTGTTGGAAACAATTTGAAAAGTGAACCGACGTTTATAGTGAAACAACGCGAAATGCCAAAACGAAATTAATAACAATTTTGAGCTAACGCTCCTTTGGGCTGATGTTCACAACACAGTCTTCTGAGAAATGTCTTTAGTTAGAGAAATCTTAAAATGTTTTAAATTCCATCGAATATTTATTTTTCATTTATTAAGTCTTTGCTTAATGGTTATTCTAAAACTTTTATGACAAGTATGGTACCTGGAAAGCGTAACAGTAAAATATAAATATTTTATATATGTATTTAATTGGCTGCACATGAATTTTGAGTTGGAATATTTTCTTTTCTGTTTTAAATTTTAAATTTAAATCAAAGCTTAAAAAGCACTGGAAAAATCGTGTTTTTTTCTCATCGATATTTACTTTATTCATGATAACTTTTATTTTTCTACATACAAAATCTGAATCGCAGTTACGATGAAAATTTTTATTATCAAGAAGCACGGAACCCGTTTTTGAAATCCATTTTTTTTTACTGGTTTTGAAAAGTAAAAGTTAACGCTAGATTCTAGCATTATTTATTTATTTTTTCCCTCGAAACTAAAAGTGTAAGAGCACTTCTCGTTTCAGTTCAATTCTTACAATATGTTTTGGTAACAGCATTTTATTTTCTTTCGATCTAAAACTTGTGCTTTCGAACTCATTTGACAACCGGAAAGAACTAGAATGTACGTATATATTTTTTTAAATTTCATGCTTTTTAGTTCTACATTTATATTAAAGACCCTGTTCGTTTGCGATTTCAGCCACTGTCACAAATACTGTAAATAACGTTTTTGTATTCGGTAAAAGACTGTGTGGTACTTTTGAACCATTAGATAAAAAAATTATTTTTATTTAATAACAAATGGCTTCAAAAATTTTTCCTTTGTTTTCCATTATTTGTTTTCCTTTGTTTTATACATCTGGCAAAACGGCTGGGGATAACCTTTGCTGTTTGAAATAGTCACACTAGTGTCAGTTACCTATGAAATGCATCGAGATTTTTTAAGAAAAGAACCCGAGTTTATGATAAAATTTTTCCGTTTTTTATCCCTTAGATTTATTTCCTGCGTAATAAAATGAAGCTTTATTTGTACGGTGAAATACGTTTTTCGATACTTAAAATGTTTCTGTAGATAATTCTGTATCCGAAACATGCGTAAACCGAAACAAATTCCCCCGTATAAATAGATGTAAGATGAATTATTCTACTCTCGCATCACAAATGATTGCTTAGAATACAGTACTTTGTATGTTAGTTCGAAATGCAAAACCAATGGAATTCATTAAAGCGACGGAAAATTTAACACGATAATTGAATACGTAAAAAATACGAAAACTGAAATTAAATTTTATCATATCTGTTGGAAAGAAATTTGGCGGAATAAACAGAAAACGATGCGAAAAAAAAAAAAAAAAAAGTCCAAAAAGTTATAGTTCGAAAGTGACATCCTAATGCAGGTTAATAAGACATTTACTCCCTCCTTTACGCATGACTTCGTGGTGTAAATGGAAGACTCTACAAGTGGCGTCCGAATTAAAAATTGTAGGTAACGATAATTCGTCTCCACCAGGATTTGGCGATTGGGTCTCCTCATCCCCAATCGCCCATTAAAAGGGGGCGTATATGCAGTATCTCCTACATCCTCCAGGAAGGCATCCGTCTCTTACCTCGCGCTCTTTGCCGTAATACAGAAACCAATGGTATAATGATGATAATTCAAACACAGTGTTATATTTTGTATCTTTTAGAAAGGTTTTATTCTGAGAAAAAGCATTCTTATATGTTTTGAAATAAACTATGATTTTAATAATATTCTTTTTTTTAAAATAATTAGTTAACTGTGATTTCTTTAAACATAGTCGACATTGAATTATTAAATATGGCTTTTTGTTGTTTAACATTTTTCTTAAAAACAGTTCTTTAAACCAGATAATTTTCTTTAAATAATTAATTTATTTTAAAAATTATTAGTCCAAAGGGGCTTTGTCTCTGAGGGACTATTCGTTTTGCGATTTTGCGTCGAATCACTCTGAATGTCCGTTTCACTTTTCAAACTGTTGCCACCCAATATTATCGATCTGTATTATATTTGAAGAAATTAAATAATGAAGAATCTCCATAAATGTATCTCGCATTGTGATAAAACAACTGTACTTAGAGATATCGAATTTTGAATGACGTAATCCTACTGCGAATATGAGTATGTGGAAGACCAAATTTGAAATTTGGAATTTGTTCTATTATCGATTTCACATTTTGTAAAACTTTAACGAATCTTTGATTAACAAGCTCAAGAATTTCAAAGCGAGCAATGGCAACATTGTACAGGAAAATCATTTTTATCTCTAGCGCGTGAGACTGTGTCTCGAAAATTCTAAAGATATGCTCAATTTAAAATTATTCAGCCAATTTGTTGTTGAGCTGAATTTTATTGTTCAAGTGCGAAGAACATGATATTTAATAAATAAAGGTTACATATAAAATGTTAAAAAAAATGCCTCTTTGCGCGTAATTTAAAACCTGAAACCTTTCAGATTTTCCTTTTTACTTCCTTGTACGAAGTAAAAAGGAAGTATGGTAATCACGAAAAGTTTCAGGCAGCATATTTCAACGAAAATATCCATTCTGACCGCTATCGAATGCAATTTAACGATGTTTTTGCGTGATATCTGTACGTAAAAGACTCGTTTCCTCCAAAAAAATTATAAAACTGCTTTAAAATGAATTCTGAAGAGAATTTTTCGTGGCGTCTGTACGAGCGTTTGTACGTATCTCACACAACTCAAAAACGAGTAGCCTCAGAACGTTGAAATTTTCTATATAAGACTGCTATAACATGTAGATGTGCACCTCGTATTTTGGTTGCAATGGATCTCACCAAACGTATATAAATGCTATATTTATATATATATTCACTCTGTTACTCGGCATTGTGATCTCAGTTTCTTTACTCTTATATGTTTGTAAATTGTACATTTTTTGCTTTAAAAATGATTGAATTATGTTGTTCTTATCTTCCGGTTAATGTTTTTATGCCTTTTGTAATTCTGGAAGCAATATTTGCACAATTATCAACAATTTAAAAGATGTTTAAGTGCGGTTAAGTTTTAAATAACATGGCGAACATATTTGCTTACATTTGAAACAGAAGAATTGTAGATTTGTTGCCAATCTAGAGAGACTAAGCTTCGCAGAAAAAAAAAATAACGCCTGCATTTATTATTGCGAATTAAATAATGCTTAATCCTTTCTGGAATTTTTTCGAGGAAATAAGTGTTTAAGATTTACTTAATTTTTAATAATTAGTAATTTAATTTTTAATTATTAGTAATTTTTAATGCAGATATTTTGAGCTTTTATGTATTTTTGTCTTGTAGCGAAGTGAAAACTGAATTAATTGAATGAGAAATACTGAATCGTCTGTGAAGAACTGTTTCTTTTTTGTTTTGTTTGCTTAATTTTTTTTTACATCTTTCTTGCTTTATTATAGTATTTGAATAGAACATGTGGCAACGATTAGATAATTCTTTAAATGATATACGTTTTGTGCATTCTGAGTTATAATATGAACGAAATATAATACCGTTAAGTGAACGTAGTGCCAGAGTGTCGCTATGTTAAACAAATAGAGTGAATTTTAAAGAATGCATTTATTCTATTGCGGTTTATGCGCTGTCGGCGAAATAGATTTAATTAAATCCAATAAGTTTAAAAGAAATGCAAGAAACAAATGCGTATAATTTAATATTCCGTACAAGGAAGTCATGTGGTGTACACATCAGATTTTTTTTATTAATACTTGATTTCAGTCAAATTTAACATTTCCACAGACATTTATCTCTGAGATTTATAATAAACTTATTTTACTTAACTGTTACAAAAATAACACATATCTTTCTATAATGCATTTCTATAATTTCTATAATGCAAAAATAACTTTCTATAATGCAGAAATATTGCAGTAATGCGATGAACGTAACTGAAGAAATGATTTTCAATGGATATACTTTTATATTGTCTTAACAACAATTGACCTATTACAAATATGTTTACTAAACTGAAAATACCTTTCAGAATAAGACCAGAAAGTTTCTCATATCTTTGCATTTTACTTTCTTAATAGATATGAGAAAATGTGCTAAACGTAGTAGATTTATGTGCATGTATTTTACATAATTCTCATAAAAATATTAGCTAATCACTGATCAAATACCAAACACTTCAATTTTCTCACTGGTGAAGTATTGATATGATTGTAACGGTTTACTTATCTATTCCGCTCGAATACTTTAACTAACGAGTTATACTTGTGAAGGAATAAATTCCGATTATTTCGGTTGAAGTGTCTGACTCCTTATCTGACACACGCAGAGACCTCTAGCGAAGACGGTTTACGTCGGCTTAAAGTGATATTCATTGCAAAACGAGTGCAGAGATTCTGTAAAATATTATATTACATTTAGGCGAATTGTAATCGCGAAAAGTTTCAGGCATCATATTTCAAAGCAAATATCCATTTTCACCGCTATCGAATGCAATTTAACGATGGTTTTGCTTGACATCTGTACGTAAGGACAGAATAAAGGACTCGTTTTCCCCAAAAAAATTGTAAAACTAATTTAAAATGAATTCTGAAGAGAATTTTTCGTGGCGTCTGTGCGTACGTACGTATGTATCTCGCATAACTCAAAAACGAGTAGCCCTAGAAAGTTGAAACTTTGTATATAGGACTGCTATAACATGCAGATGTGCACCTCGTATTTTGGTTGCAATCGGCCGCACCAAACATATATAAATATATGTATATCTATATATCCACTCTGTTACTCGGCTCAGTGATCTCAAATTCTTTATTCCTATATATTTGTAAATTGTGCATTTTTTGCTTGATTGAATTATGCTGTTCTTATCTTTGGGTTAAGGTTTTTATGCCTTTAGTAAATCTGTATGCAATATTTTTAGAATTATCAACAATTTAAAAGTTATTTAAGTGCCACTAAGCCTAATAATTATTGCCATGTCGGCCACTGCTTGTTTACATTTGAAACAACAGAATAGTAGATTTGTTGCCAATCTAGAGAAAGTAAACTTCGCACCAACAAAGATAACACCTTCTTTTATTATTGCGAATTAAAGCATGCTTAATCCATTCTGGAATTTATTCGAGAAAATAAGTGTTTAAGATTTACTTCATAATTCTCAATACAGACATTTTGAGTTTTTATGTATTTTTGCCTTGTCGCTAAGTGAGAACTGAATTAATTGAATGAGAAATACTGAATCGTGTGTGAAAAACTGTTTCTTTTTTGTTGTTGTTGTTCTTTGCTTAATTTCTTTTATACATCGTTTTAGATTTATTATAGTATTTGAATAGAATATATGACAACGATTAGATAATTCTTAAGATGATATGAATTTTGGGCATTGTGAGTTAAAAAATGATCGAAATGTAGCGCTGTTAAGTGAACCTAGCGCCAGAATGTCGCTATGGTAAACAAATATAGTAATCTTTAAAGAGTGCATTTATTCTATTGTTATTATTATTTATTCTATTATTATTTATTTATTCTATTGTGGTTTATGTGCTCTGGACGAAGTAGATTTAATTCAGTCAAATAAGTTTAAATGAAATGAAAAAAAAATGCGTATAATTTAATATTCCGTACAAGGAAGTCATGTGGTGCACACATCAGATTTGTTTAGATCATACGTTTCAAGTAAATTGATGAAAGATAAAAGCCAAAACTTTTGCCAACAAAAGTTGCATAGCAACGTTTTTGAGAATAATGAAACTTATTACGTAGATAAAACACCTTATCAAAAAAGCTGCTAACTAGAACTTTAGATAATGATGTAGCTTTTTATTATTTCAAAAGACATTAAGAATATTTTCGGTAAAACATATTCGGTAAAACTCTGAGCCAATAATGGCAATTTATCATACAGAAAAGTATTCAGATTTTATCAACAAGGTCCAGAGTCAAATCTTCGATAATGATGCAGCTTATTATTTCAAACGACATTGAGAATGTTGTTAACTAAAGATACTGGGTAAACACGTTAAGTGTTTAGTTAACGTGTTTACCCGGTATTTAGTATTACACGTTATGTCTTTAGTTAACATAATAATGCAATTTAACATACAAAAAAGTATTTTGTCAACGAACTGCAGAGTAAAATCTTCTATAATGATGTAGCATATTATTTCAAGAAACATTAAGAATGTTGTCAATAAAAGATACTGGGTAAAAGTCTTCGACAGTGATGCAATTTATCACCCGGAAAAGTATTAAGATTTTCTCTACAAGCTGCAAGATCAAACCTTCGATAATGATGTAGATTATTATTTCAAAAAGCATTAAGAATGTTGTCATTAAGTGATATTAGGTAAAACTCTTCGACAATAATATACACTGACTACCAATAAGTATTTCGACACCTGTGATAGAAAAGAAAAACTAACTTTATTCAAAATCAATAATTGGTAGAGCCTCAACGAGAGGTAATTACAGCGTGCACCCTCCGGGGCATACTTTCCACAAGTC
The DNA here is from genome assembly GCF_044657685.1 of Stegodyphus dumicola. Taxonomy (NCBI): domain Eukaryota; kingdom Metazoa; phylum Arthropoda; class Arachnida; order Araneae; family Eresidae; genus Stegodyphus; species Stegodyphus dumicola. The sequence continues at coordinate 188,240,461 of NC_140774.1, forward strand.
TTTGTATGACAGTTAGTGGTATTTTCTTCCGTTCGGCTTGGAGAAGACATAGAAGTTTCTTCACCGATTTTGCACGGGTAGTGCACCCCTGAATTCGGCGATGCAACTCGTCCCAGAGGTTCTCGATAGGGTTCAGGTCTGGACTCTGGGCAGGCCAGTCTATTCGATGAACTCCATTGGCACCATACCAAGCCTTGGTTAACGTCGAAACATGACAACTGGCATTGTCGGCCTAAGAGTAAGAGGGGTCCAACCCGTAAAACTGCCACAACGTAGGAAGCACATTGTCATCCAAAATAGTGCAGTAGGCATCGGAGTTGAGCTTACTTTGAATGGGGACCAAGGGTCCCAGCCTATACCAGGAGAAACACCCCCATACCATAATTCCACCTCTGCCGAATTTGACTGTTGGCACAATGCATTCTGGCAGGAGACGTTCTCCAGGTAGACGCCAGATCCAGACCCTGCCATCCGAACGGTAAAGGGCGAACCTTGATTCGTCCTCCAAAAAACCCACTTCCACTGATCTACGGTCCAATTTCGATGTGCTTTGCACCACATTAACCGAGCAGCGCTCTTGGACTTTGCGATCAAAGGCTTATGGGCAGCAGCACGACCATGAAAACCAAGCAGATGTGCTTCCTTACGGATGGTATTCATTGAAACAATACTCCCGAAAGCCTGTTGAAACTCCTCGCGGATGAGGGCCATCGGCTGGGTGCGGTTCTTCCGAATTTCTCTGGACAGCACTCGTCGGTCTCTATCTCCCAGTTTTCTTGGTCTGCCGACTCGGGGCACATTCCGACAATCACCGCTCAGCTTCCACTTCTTAATCACATAGTCGACTGTCGATTTTGGGTACTTCAGATCACTAGATATGTCCCTTAAGGATCGGCCACATTTGTGGTACCCGATAATTATACCTTTCTCGAAATCAGAGAGCTCCGAACTGCGAGGCATCTTGCATGCGACTAAAGCCGATGCTGTTTCCTACACGATATATACCGGCGGAGTCCGTGACGTGCCTTAGGACCGCAGATACCGTCATTTGCATAGGTGTCTAAATACTTATTGGTAGTCAGTGTAGTTTTTCATACAGAAACATATTAGCATTTTGTCAACAAGCTGCAGTGTAAAATCTTCAATAATGATGTTGTTTATTATTTGGGAAAGCATTTAAAATGTTGTCAACTAAAGGTACTGGATAAGAAATCTTCCACAATGATATAATTTAACATAATGAAAAGTATTAAAATTTTATCAACTAGCTACAGAATCGAAAAAAATAGAGCAGAAAATTACGAGAATAATTTATTTTTCGGAGGAAACGGTTACAATAAAAACATAACAAATGAAAAGTACTCATGGATAATCTGATACTGATAGCCATTTCAATATTATTTCTTTAAAGGAAACCTCTATTTCATTAGAACATATAGTAATATTAACAGTACGATATCTGAAAGACATTGAACTGATATCTGAGCCGGGAAATTCGTAATACATTAAGCGAGAACGTAAATAATAGAAGTAATGTGAAATAACGTATTCGGAAAGTTTTTTAAGCGCGGGAATATCTGCCATGTCCGGGTAGCTTAACGAAAAGTCTGCACGAAATACATTTCAAATAATAAATGCAGGGGAAAGTAAAATGCATGAAGTGATAAACAGAAATTAAAACAAAACTGAATGCAATGAATAAAAATAAAATTAATCAAGGGAATACAATTTAGCAGTAAACTAGGCCTCAATAAAACTATGTGCAATAGAGAAAGGGGCAAATATTTTGAAAATTTTCAGAAACAAGCGCTGAAACCTAAGAGGAAAATACGCTAAGAAATATGGTAATCTATATTTTAGGGTTATTTAGGGTTATACTCTTTCTTACTAGCCCAAAGGGCGTTATCCCAGAAGGGCTATTAATTTCGTTTCGGCATTTTGCGTTGATTCACTATAAACGGCGAACCCACTTTTAAATTGTTGCCATCAAATATTATAGCCCTGTTTTATTAAATTCCTACTATTAGCTCACACTCTCCCTATACCTTGTTCAAATTTTCAGTTGTTCATAAAATACTTTCTATTCGTCCACTCAGTTTCAAATACAATTTTTTAAACTCGTAGTGGATGACACTTAATGTTAATACAGTTCCTACTTACTTATATATACTACTTATTCCATAGTTTCCAATGAGAAACGAAACGATATTAATAATGTCAGTAGAAAGTAATTAAAATAAAATTTTTCTTTGTTGACCTAAGTAGGAAATGATTTTAAACAACATTTTCATATTATATGTATTTAAAGAAATTAAATAATGAAGAATCTGTGTGAATGTATGTATGTTTCTCGCATTGTGATGAAACAACGGTACCTAGAGTCATCAAATTTTAATAACATACGTCTCCACCCGAATATAGCAAAACTGGAAGCGCAAATTTGGAATCTGTTTTATTTTCTATTTCATATTTTGTAAAGCATTTAGGAGATTCTGTTTTTAAATATTTTGCGATATTGCTTTTGAATTGAGTTTTGTGGTTCAAGTGCGAAGAACCTATTTAATAAACAAAGGCAATATACAAAATGTTAAAAAAACGCCGCTTTCGGCGTAATATAAAATCTGAAAGCTTTCACACTTTTTAGTCCAAAGTGATTTGAATCCCGAAGGACTATTAGTTTCGTTTTGGCATTTTGCGTCGGACTCATAAATGTCGGTTTACTTTTCAAACTGTTGCCATAAAATGTTAGAGTCCTGCATTATATTTGAAGAAATTAAATAATGAAAATCTGCGTAAATGTATGTATATTTCTCACATTGTCATAAAATAACGGTACATAGAGTCATCGAATTTTGAATAACGTAATCCTCCAACGAATATGAGCATGTGGAAGACCCAATTTGAAATTTGAAATTTGTTTTATGATCGATTTCCTATTTTTTAAAACTTTGACGAATTTTTGATTAACAAACTCAAGGATTTCAAAGCGAGCAATGGCAACGTTGTGCAGAAAAAACATTTTTATCCCCAGCGCATGAGTCTCTGTATCGGAAATTCTAAAGATATGCTCGTTTTAAAACTATTTTGCGATATTGCTGTTGCACTGGATCTTATGGTTTAAGTGCGAGGAACATGACATTTAATAAAGAAAGGTAACACGCAAAATGTTAAAAAACGCCTCTTTGGACGTAATTTAAAATCTGAAGCATTTCATTTTTTTTATCGGTTTTTTTTTTTTATTATTATTTTTTACAGATTTAATTTACATAAGGGGCTAGATAAAGAGTAGCATTATTCTATCAATGGAAGATAAGGATTAAGAAATGGGAAAATTATGAGTAGACCAGCGTATTTCTAGAAAGCAATCTTGATTAATAGCATTTTAACCTCACGGAATATATCTGAAAGCCAGAACTGCACATCACAGAATATTTGTATTTGTCACGAATACCTTAATCAGAATTCGGCTATGCTGGTGAAGCATGTTTCCCCTTCATGGCAAATGGTACTGACATAAACTCATTTATTATTTAAAATCCGGCAACGAAGCTTTCAGCTGTCTTGCCACAGATCTACTAGAACAATCCGAAATATAAATGGAAGATTGAAATCGGTTTGACGCGAGAGGTAGGTTTATTCTAATTTTGATTTAAACAAAGCGATGTGTACTAAACTTTATACATTCCAGTCAAGTCTTTCCTGGATAATTCAAATTAAAAAATTTATTAGACCAAACGGTGTTAGCCCAGAAGGTCTGTTAACTTCGTTTTGGCATTTTGTGGGTTTTTACTATAAATGGAGTTTCACTTTTTAAATTGTTGCCGCCAAATATTAGAGCCCTGTATTATATTTAAAAAAATTTAATAATGAAGAATCTGCATGAATGTATGTATGTTTCTCGCATTGTGATAAAACAACGGTGCCTAGAGGCGTCCAAGTTTGATTAACTTACGTCTCCACCCGAATATGGGCATCTGAAAGCCCAAATTCGGAATTTCGAATGTGTTTATTATCTATTTCATGTTTTGTAAAGCATTTATGAGTTTTTGATTAAGAAACTCAATGATATCAAAGCGAGACTGTGTGAAAAAAAAAAAAAAAAAAAAAAAATTATCCCCAGCGCGTGAGAAATTTTAAAGACATACTCTTTTTGATTTATTTCGTGGTGCTGCTGTTAAATAGAATTTTATCGTTTAACTCTTTTGCATCGAAGTCGCCCCAAACGCCCGAGCATTCAGACATAGGCTGGACGTCCGAAACGCCAGAATAATTTCCTACCCAGTGCTTTCCCCCATCACGTTACTCCATTAGTCATTGCTTTCAGGTGTTGTTAAATCACATGTCAATCATTCTTTTGAAGGTACTAAAAGTAGCTTCCTTGTTTCCTTTGTTTACTGTCAGTGTTTAGCTTTTGATGCCCGAAGTTGCAATCCGTCCCAAGGGGGAACTGTTAGCGCTGTAGTATTCAACTTGTCATGGGCAAGGAAAAGCATTCCAGGAGAAATTCTTAGATACGGGGGTTTTCGATGTTTGGGGAATTGAGATTTTGCCCTCTCTCGATGCGAAAGAGTTAAGGTGCGAAGAACGTGATATTTAATAAATAAAAGATAACACGCAAAATCGTTAAAAAAACATCGTAATATAAAATCTAAAAACTTTTAGATTTTATTTTAAAGGTTATTATTGTACTGTAGAAATAATTAGCTCTAAAAATCTACTTCTTTCCCTTGTTCCCCAATCGTATAGGCTATTTTTGGCATAAACGAAGTTATGATTTATTTAAATTAATTATTTCTCTGTGAAGGCATTTGGGGGTTATAAATAATTGCATGATTAATATCATATGCAGACGGATCTTGCTATAACGAAAGAACTTGGTCTCGTTCAGTTTACTAAACACATGATGTTATTATTTATTGTTATAACGAACCTACAAGAGTATGAAAATCAAATATAACGCATAGTATGGATATCTTCAATTGAATTTTTCTTTTTTTTTTATATTTCTCATATCTTTTCCACAGGTACTTTAAGTTTTAATAAAAATGTATTAATCGTTTAAACAATCAGCGTTTAAGATATTAGTATGCACATTACTCGTTCTAACCGTAAAATAAATTTAAAAAAATCGGATGTGTACACCACATGACTTCCTTTATACGCCCTTTCTCTTGCATTTTATTTAAACTTATTAGATTGAATTAAACTTACTTCGCCGACAGCGCATAAACCAAAATAGAATAAATGCACTCTTTAAAATTCACTTTGTTTACCATAGCGACACTCTGGCGCCAGGTTTACTTGACAGTATTATATTTCGTTCATATTATAACTCAGAATGCAAAAATTTATATCATTTAAAGAATTATCTAATCGTTGCCACATGTTTTATTCAAATACTATAATAAAGCTAGAACGATGCATAAAAGAAATTAAGCAAACAAAACAAAAAAGCAACAGATTTTCACAGACGATTGAGTATTTCTCATTCAATTAATTCAGTTTTCACTTCGCGAGAAGGCAAAAATACATGAAAACTCAAAATATCTGTGTTAAAAATTACGAAGTAAATCTTAAACGCTTATTTCCGCGAAAAACTTCCAGAAAGGATTAAGCATGATTTAAATAATAAATGAAAGCGTTAACTTTGTTGTTGCGAAGCTAAGTTTCTCTAGATTGGCAACAAATCTACTAGTCTCCTGTTTCAAATGTAAACATCAATGGCCGCCATCAAATTAGGCTTAGCGGCACTAACAATTTTAAAATTGTCGATAATTCTAAAAATATTGCACACAGATTTACTAAAGGCATAAAACTCTGAACCGGAAGATAAAAACAACATATTTCAATCATTTTTAAAGCAAAAAATGTACAATTTACAAACATATAAGAGTAAAGAAACTGAGATCACTGAGCCGGGTAACAGAGTAGATATATTTATAAATACATTTATATACGTTTGGCGCGGCCGATTGAAACCCAAATACGAGGTGCACATCTACATGTTATAATAGTCTTATATACAAAATTTCAACGTTCTGAGGCTACTCGTTTTTGAGTTATGCGAGATACGTACGTACATACGTTCGTACAGACGCCACGAAAAATTCTCTTCAGAATTCATTTTAAAGCAGTTTTTGAGTTTTTTTGGAGGAAAAGAGTCTTTTATTCTGTCCTTACGTACAGATATCACGCAAAAACATCGTTAAATTGCATTCGAAAGCGGTCAAAGTGGATATTTTCGTTGAAATATGCTGCCTGAAGCTTTTCGCGATTACAATACTTCCTTTTTACTTCGTACAAGGAAGTAAAAAATATGCTATTTTGCTTTTTTCTTCATTCCCACTTTTCTCCACGTCCTAACAAAAGCTATGCTAGACAGGTGCAACATGCAACTATGGGAGAACGAGGATACATTAAGCATATCTTAGCACAGCATACGGTGTACATGAGTACGTTGAATTAAAGACGCGAATGGATTCTTTGACTCAGTCCAAATTCTTTGCTTAAGCTTCCAGACAAAACTCTAACAAGACAAGAGACATTTTTTAAAGATTATGTGATCAAGTGATTATGTGATTAACGTGATCACGTTTGCCCATCGCTATTTTGGAAAACTTAAGTGTATAAGGTATTTCTCCCGCCTTCTTAGCATGCCTTCGTGGTGTAGTGGTCAGCACACTCGGCGCGTATTCGAGAGTTCCGTGCTTCGAGTTCCGGCGAGGGCACTGCTCATTTTTCATCTCTCCTGCTTTAAAAAAAAAACCCAGTGTCTCTACAAGTGAATCATGATATTAATTGTTCATAATTTTCATAATGCATTTAATGCAAAAGTTCATTTATGAGCTGTTCATTAGGATGGAGCGACATATATAAAAGCTCTATAATTGAAAAGCATTACCCCTCTAATGTTGTGTGTTGACCAAGATGTCACTCATATATCTTTTCAAAATTTGTCTACTTCATCTACCGCAAGAACATTGAAATTTTGTAATTTTTTAATGCTACGGTAACAACACAAAAATTTTTAAAATCGTCGGATGAAAGCTAATTACTCCCGAAAAATTTTGTATTGTCTAAAATATCACTCGTGATTTTCACTTCCTTGTACGAAGTAAAAAGGAAGTATTGTAATCGCAAAAAATTTTCAGGCAGCATATTTCAACGAAAATATCCATTTTGACCGCTATTGAATGCAATTTAACGATGGTTTTGCGTGATATCTGTACGTAAGGATAGAATAAAACACTGGTTTCCTCCAAAAAAATTATAAAACTGCTTTAAAATGAATTCTGAAGAGAATTTTTCGTGGCGTCTGTACGAACGTATGTACGTACGTATCTCGCATAACTCAAAAGCGAGAAGCCTCAGAACGTTGAAATTTTGTATATAGTACTGCTATAACATGTAGATGTGCACCTCGTATTTTGGTTGCAATCGGCCGCACCAAACGTATATAAATATATTTATATATACTATATCCACTCTATTACCCGGCTCAGTGATCTCAGTTTCTTTACTCTTATATGTTTGTACATTGTTTATTTTTTACTTTAAAAAATGATTGAATTATGTTGTTTTTATCTTCCAGTTAAGGATTTTATGCCTTTAGTAAATCTGTATGCAATAGTTTTAGAATTATCAACAATTTTAAAGTTGTTTAAGTGGCGCTAAGCCTTTTTTTATGGCGGCCTTTCATTGTTTACATTTGAAACAGCAGACTAGTGGATTTACTGCCAATCTAGAGAAACTTAGCTTCGCAACAACAAAGATAACGCGTTCATTTTTATTATTGCCATTTAAATCATGCTTAATCCTTTCTGGAATTTTTTCGAGGAAATAAGTGTTTAAGATTTACTTCGTAATTTTTAATATAGATATTTTTAGTTTTTATGTATTTTTGCCGTCTCGCGAAGGGAGAACTGAATTAATTGAATGACAAATAGTCAGTCGTCTGTGAAAAACTGTTTTTTTTTATTTGCTTAATTTCTTTTATACATCATTCTAGCTTTATTATTTATTATAGTATTTGAATAGAACACGTGGCAACTATTAGATAATTCTATTCTTTAAATTATAACGTTGCGCGCCTCTAACTAGCACGCAACCAAGAGGTGACTGTGAAAGCTTGTATAAACCACAGAGTCTTATAAAGGGTTTAAGTCCCTTTTTATTCAACGTAATAAATTACAATGGCGTCCTCTTGACGCTTACAGACTGTGCCCACTAGGCAGTCAAATAAAAATAAGAACCTGAAAAGAAAGTAAAGACAATATTCTAACTACGAGGCTCTCTAAAATAACTAACTCACCGCGTTTTACAAATACCGCAGCTAATTTAGCAGACTTGAAGCTCACTGGAACAATTGCAACTACTTCCCGCCAAGCACATAGGCCGCAACGCGGGGTTCTTCAATTCTCGATTTCTACCTCCGCACTCGCTAAGTAAGAATAACTCTCTCACCGAACTCGTTTCCTTCTATTTAAATCATACTACTTCCGCTGATAATTTGAATGCTTGCGCGTTCTACTGAAATTTACATATTCTGGCATTGGCAGTTCCAGGGGAAAGTAAGGCTTGACAGGAAAGATAGTTTAAACTTAAAATAAATGTTAGTTAAAATAAATATAAACCCTACATTTGCCGCTGCCAGAATTTGGAAAACTTGGAAACAGGTCCTACAAACGACCTGTTGTAAGTTTATCTAATTCTGAACTAACTGGCGAAAGCCTCGTTTACACAAAAAAAAATCTTATGTAATCAATTATATATTAAAATTCTGTTATTCGTTACAAAGCTTTCTTCTTACAGCAACTTTTTCTGGACTTCATCAATCAATCTTGGTCTTTCCTTCCAGCATCTGGAAGGAATAAGTATCAGTACTTTCTACATACATTATAATTTACACTTTCTTGACACAATAAATTTTTGTTTTTAACGATTCGTTTTTCTTAGTTATTGCTTACTTCACATTCATTCAATTTTTCAAGCATTAATTTAACTTTACCCTGGCTCTCCACCATGTGTGGTGTCAAACGGGAATATTCGTGTTTTAGTCTTACAACACTTCCCCTAACCACCATGATTTGTTAGAATTCAACAACCAAATAGACACACCTTACTCGACATTCTACAACTCAATGAGCTACTTTAATATTCTTATTAAAGTATCTCATAAAAATTCAAATGTAGGTGGAGAACCCTACAAAACACATTCATTCTAACTTCCCCCTCATTCATCTTTAAACATGCAGGCTTTCGCTCTAAAGCATGACTTTACAGTTTAATACTTAAATTTTGACTTCATTGCTTTTAAGCATTCACTTTTAGCATCTACAATTTTATGCTTCTAGACTAAATTCTACTTTTACATAACATGCAAGTATTTACATACATTTACAAAAGTTTAATACATATGCTTTTTACAATTTACCATAAAATGAATAAGAGAAAATAAATTTTTACTTTACTCATTCTTCGCCAAGCTGGCGGCACTGAAACTAAAATTCTTATTAGTACAAGAATACGAAGTTATTTTTATCTCCGGCCAAATTTTGGCTTTAACATAACAGAATTAGTCTTTCGACCAACAGAAAATGCTTGTTTTTAGCTTTTACACTTAAAGAAAATAATACTTTTGCCTTAGCTAAATAAAGTAAAACAAAACTAAGTCTCAACCGAGACATATTGACTTTCGTCAAAACATAGAACTTCGTACTTATGCATAACATTTCGGAACAAAAGAGAAAAAAATTTATAGAAGGTTTTAACTTATCTTTGAGTTTTCGATGCCTGAAACTCCGTCATCCGTTTTTGACAAAATTGATCCCAAGTTAGAGGTTTCATGGATGTCAATCTTCTCCTTATTGATCTCCGAGTGTCGTCCACGTTGCTCTTTCTTTTGCGTCCTCTACATGCTGGCCTCTTGACGGAGTAATCGTCTGGTTGTTGGCCTTTGCGTTTCTGCCTGGGACGGCTGGTCGTGACGTCCTCCGGTCTGGAGTCCTTCTTGAATTTCTTCTGTTCGTCGTATTTTTGTGCCTCCTGTTGGCGTTTCAGTTTCCGGAACGGCGGCCTTGCTGGCACCTGACTCTGTGGCCGTGTGCGCGTTCTCCTTGATGTGTAATTTCTCCTGCCATCTTTTGTAGGTGGTGTTTTCGTCTTTACCACGGTTTCTTTACCCGGTTCATCTGTATTTTTGTTTTTCTTAAACGCCGGAGTTTGAAAATCCTTTTTTCTTTTTGATACCGACGTCCGGTTTGTAGAAGTGCTAGGTCTCTCTTCAGTTCTCCGTTTCTTGGGTGGTGGAATAGTTGTTGCAGTCTCTGGCCCTTCTATTTCGTTTAGACTTGAGTCCTGCAAGAAACTTTTAAGGATTTCAAAATCATTTGGATTATAGTATTTTTTCACCTGGTCGGGATTTGCTTTACAGATTTCCCCTCTCTCGTTTTTAAGATATAAGACTACTCCTTTGATTTCCTGAATTACATAGGGGCCTTCAAACTTTGGAGCTAGCTTTGCCATAAAATTGTCTGGGGCACTTGATAAAGAAAATTTCCGTTTCAATACTTTATCCCCAACTTTAAAATCTGCTTCACGGCGTTTTCTATCATAATAAATTTTCTGCCTATTTCTTGCCGTATCCGAGGTTTTAAGCGCCTGATCAATTAGCTTTTGCACGTCCTTTTGTCTAAATTCCTGCTCTCTTTGTTGCACAAAGAATAATTTATCTAAAGGCGTAATTAACTTTCTGCCTAAAAATAATTCTGCTGGAGTTTTTCTTGTAGTATCATGATGTGCCGTTCTTAAAGCATAAGCTAATTCATTTATGTAGCCATCCCAGCGCTTGTGATGTGTGCTAACGTAACTGTGAATTATTTTTACAATGTTTTTATTAACTCTTTCTGCTATGTTAGCCTGTGGTCTATACGGAACCATTTTGATATGGCGTATATCAAGTCCATTGCATATGTTTTCAAATATTTGACTAATGAATTGTTTTCCGTTATCGCTAATGACTTTTATCGGTGCACCGTATTTTAAAATGTATCTGTGTAAGAATGCATCTGCGACTGTTTTGGCTGACGCGCGTTTAAGAGGAACAATTTCTATACATTTTGAAAAATGATCTACTATTACTAAAAGAAAACGATTTTTATTTAACTCGCTCTGGGGGAAGGGACGAAGGAGATCTATGCCTAAAATTTCATTCGGAAATGTAGCGCGAATGCTATTTAAGTACCCGGCCGGGCTGTAATTAATATCATTTATTAACTGACATTGATTGCAGGACCTGACATACGCCGTTACTGTTTTGTATAATTGCGGGAAATATACCGCCTCGCGTACGCTTTTTATAGTCTTTCTGACCCCGAGGTGGCCCGCTGTTTTTTTTTTTCGTGCAACTCCTTCAAAATGCTTAATCGAAGCGAGGCTGGGATGACTGGCTTATACTCAAGATTTTCGTTTGTTGTTTTCGTATAGAATAATAAATTATCTATTATTTCATAGTTTTTTGCTCTATTTCTTATCGCATCGATATCTGTATGCTCAAAGCTTTCGGGGTCTTTCAAATAAGCATAGATATTTCCAAATTCAGGATCAGCTTTCAGTTCAGTAATAACCGTATCTCTAGAATCTAAAATTTTTGAAGTCAACACAGCGCATTCAAGTTCATTACCTTCATCGTCCAGTTTTATACGAGAAAGTGCGTCAGCTACATTGTTTTCCTTACCCGGTTTATATTTTATTGTGATATTATATTCTTGGAGTTTTAAAGCCCATCTTATTAACCTGGGCGTTAGGTTTTTTCCCGAGTAAAGTCTACCAACAGCCGCATGATCCGAAAAGACTGTTACTGGCGATTTGCCGAAATAAACTCGAAATTTGTGTACAGCCATTAATACGGCTAATGTTTCTCTTTCTGTAGCTGTATAATTCCTTTGTGTTTGATTCAATGTTTTACTAAAAAATGCCAGCGGATAGTTATTTTGCATAAGAACCGCACCCACCGCATAGTCTGATGCATCTGCCGCAATTTCCAGGTTTTCATCCCCCTCAGGGAATTTTAAAACAGGGGCATTAATAAGCGCTTCTTTTAATCTTTCAAAAGCTGTGTTAGCTTCAGCTGTCCACGTAAATTTACTCTTTTTTCTTTTGATTACTAAGAGTGGTTCAACAATATTAGCGAAATCTTTTATGAAAGATCGATAGTAAGAACATAATCCAAGGAAAGACGAAAGTTTCTTGGCGGTGTTGGGCGGTGGGAAATTCTTAATAGCTTTTATTTTTTAATCTTGCGTTTCTATACCCTTTTGCGAAATTTTATAACCGAGATATTTAAGTTCTTTAGTTGCGAACTTGCATTTTGAGGCGTTAATTGTAAAACCGGCCTCTTTTAATAATTTAAAAACTTGTTCGAGGTCATTAATGTGTTGTTCCAACGTATTACTCGTTATAATTATATCATCTAGATAAATTAAAGTTGATTTTCCTAGGACAGGCTTTAGAACAATGTCCATAGCTCTCTGGAATGTTGATGGGGCCCCACACAACCCAAAAGGCATGCGTAAAAATGCATAAGTGCCCGAGTTTGTTATAAACGCGGTTTTATGTATATCTTCGGGTCTCATAGCTATTTGATAGTAGCCAGACGTTAAGTCCAAAGTAGACATATATCTCGTCGATTTGATCTGTCTAATGATCTCGTCTATAACCGGCAAAGGGTAAACTGGAAATTTAGTTATGCTATTTAGTTTTCTATAATCGATAGCAAACCTCCAAGCCCTTTTATCCGAAGGAGGAAACTCGTTCTTTTTCCTTCATAGTACGACTGGACTCGCGTACTCACTATTTATGGGCGTTATTATTTTATTCTTTAACATCTCCTGAATATGTTCTTCGATGATTAAGTCTTTTTGTTTATCATAGCGATAAGGTTTAGTCCTACAAGGTTTTTCGGCATTTAATTGAATCTTGTGAGTCACGATCTGACAGTTTCCCGGTTTTTCTGAAAACAAATGAGAAAAATTACTCACCACTTGCTGTATTGCTTTACTTTCCTGGTCATTCAAATGGCTAAGGTCCAATTCAGGTGTCTCCACCGGTTCCACCACCCTCTGGTCCATCTCCAGCACCACGGAACTATCTTGAAAATTTAATTTGGCCCTCGCGGCCCTTAAAAAGTCCATACCTAAAATAAGAGAGTGTTGGAGGTGTTTCACCACAAAAATTAATACTTTGAGATTTTCCTCTTTTATCTGTAAGTTTAATGATACTTTCCCGATGCAGTGACATGTTTTTCCTTGCGCCGCTATAATTTCCGTATTTCTGGTTTTGAATAATCGTATCCTATAAAAATTCTTTTTGAAGAACTTTTCACTCATGAAATTTCCTTCTGCCCCTGTATCGATGAGGGCTTCTACTGGTACATCGCCAACCAGGACTTGTATAATTGGTAGCTGTGAGTTTTTTACGATGACTGTATTTAGATGTCTATTTGAGGGTTTTTCTAAAACTTCCGGGGTCTGGACCCTCCCTTTCACAGGCCCCTCTAGTCGTTTAAAGCTTTCCTTTCAATCTGTGTCTTCTGGGTACGCGGATGCTTATTTTCAAATTTTCTTTTTGGGCCTTGACCTTCGAGTTTCGATGCGTTAGCTTGATAGTTCTTTCCCCCATACGAGCGATTTCCATTTCTGGTTTCCTCCTTCCTTCTGGTACTTTGAGAATATGTTTCCCCTCTCGCTCTTTCCGCTATTCTGCGATTTTGAAATTTCACCGCCAATTCGAAAAGTTCCTGCAATGTGGTTGGGTTTCTAATTTCAAAGTAGTCTTGAACAGCGGGTAACAATCTTGGTAATATTATTTCAATAATCTCCGCATCGGGTTTCTTGCCATACAGCATATCCGTTAGCTTGATTTTTCGTAAAATAAAGTCCGTCAATTGTGCTGTATCCCGTTGATAGAAACTATATAGCTCGGCTTCCAGCCGTGCGCGATCTTTCACTATGGGGAAGGCCTTTACTAACGATTTCTTGAAATTTTCAAATGTATACGTCGGGCTTCCAAATTCACCTAGAAGAAATTTGCCTATATTTTTCCACCATAGCGCGGCCTGTCCTCTTAGTGCTGATGTGGCAATAGCAACTTTTTGTCTTTCAGGCACAGGATAGAGCTGAAAGTGGTTTTCTATACCTTCTAAAAATACGGACACCGAATTTTTTCCGTCGAAATAGACGTTTGGCTTGATTGATGCTCTCAAAGTCTGGACCAGGTATCCAAATCCTTCTAACTGAGTTGTCATTTCTTGGTGTTGTCCAGCGGCTTCCATCCAGTTTTCGGCCATTTCAGTTCGATAAGTGTTCGGGCGCCAATATAACGTTGCGCGCCTCTAACTAGCACGCAACCAAGAGGTGACTGTGAAAGCTTGTATAAACCACAGAGTCTTATAAAGGGTTTAAGTCCCTTTTTATTCAACGTAATAAATTACAATGGCGTCCTCTTGACGCTTACAGACTGTGCCCACTAGGCAGTCAAATAAAAATAAGAACCTGAAAAGAAAGTAAAGACAATATTCTAACTACGAGGCTCTCTAAAATAACTAACTCACCGCGTTTTACAAATACCGCAGCTAATTTAGCAGACTTGAAGCTCACTGGAACAATTGCAACTACTTCCCGCCAAGCACATAGGCCGCAACGCGGGGTTCTTCAATTCTCGATTTCTACCTCCGCGCTCGCTAAGTAAGAATAACTCTCTCACCGAACTCGTTTCCTTCTATTTAAATCATACTACTTCCGCTGATAATTTGAATGCTTGCGCGTTCTACTAAAATTTACATATTCTGGCATTGGCAGTTCCAGGGGAAAGTAAGGCTTGACAGGAAAGATAGTTTAAACTTAAAATAAATGTTAGTTAAAATAAATATAAACCCTACAAAATGATATAAATTTTGTGCATTATGAGTTATAATATGAACGAAATATAATACTGTTAAGTGAACCTAGCGCCAGAGTGTCGCTATGGTAAACAAATACTAGAGTGAATTTTAAAGAATGCATTTATTCTATTGTCGTTTATGCGCTGTCGGCGAAGTAGATTTAATTCAATCCAATAAGTTTAAACGAAATGCAAGAAAAAATTCGTATAATTTAATATTCCGTACAAGGAAGTCATGTGGTGTACACATCAGATTTTTTTAAATAATTTTGTACGTCAATTTTATTGTCCGCGAGAGCTTCGAAATTTTGTAATGGTACGGTACATTTGAGAATTTTCAACAAATCTAAACTTTTTGAAAATTAACCGCACTGTTGTAGAGTTTGCTTTATTAAAATGTGACTCTTCTTTGGTTCGGTGAACCACTCATAACTCTCCACGGGAAGATTACTGTATAACGAGTTCCACACGTCCCTATCTCAAACACCCTACCCTTAGGCACTGTGTCCTTAGGTCTCTACTTCGTAACCCTGAATTAAGAGATGATTTCGAAAGTTAGCAAGATCGATCTATCCAAATCTTTGCTCCGTCTCAAGCTCTAGCCACCTATACTTGCCACGAAATTTCCATGACCACTTTAACGCACCTTTAAGCCGGCTAGGTATGGCATGGGAAGTAAAAAGTGCATGGAAGAAATATGGAGCTTTTTCTTGATATACTGCTGCAAATCTTCACTCGATAGATGGGATATAAGAGGTGGTTCTGTAATTTCACAATGCTGTCAGTCGATAAGGTCGATGTGGTCTTGCGCATTGACGATGGCTGCTTGGTCTTGAATTTTCGTACTGGCAGGTGTGGCTATTTTGACCATGATCTCTTAGAAAAAGCTCTTCAGACACCTAATTCTCGAATGTGTTTGTGTTTGTCTACAAGAACAACCACGAGCAGTTTCTCCGGATGTGCAGCGTAGTAACCATTTCGCTGAATGTAACCTGCTTTATGATCTTCAGATTATCATTGAGTTATCAAGAGAATAAAAAAGTACGACGTAGGTTATAATTAGGTACGACGTACAACGTAAATAAAGGTTATAATTAGGTACGACGTAGGTTATAATTAGGTACGACGTAGGTTATAATTAGGTACGACGTACAAAATTATTTAAAAAAAATCTGATGTGTACACCACATGACTTCCTTGTACGGAATATTAAATTATACGAATTTTAACCTACGTCGTACTTTTTATAACCTACGTCGTACTTTTTATAACCTACGTCGTACTTTTTTTACCTAATTATAACGTCGTACGTCGTCGTTCGTCGGAAGGTGGGTAGGATTGCATTTCATGTAAAACCACATTAGAACATGAACTCTTGTGATAAGAAAAGTCATCTCCTGTAAGGTGGCAGATGGACTAGTGCTGCTTATGCAAACTCTAACGACTCTATCGGCGATAGTGAGCCATCTCGTATTAGAAAGTTTTCTAGAGTTCACCTTGCCAGATTCATTGAACATTTGCCTAAGAAACAGTTTGGTTCCCACCCCACAGACACTTTTGTTCCATACTGAGATTCACAACGGGATTCTTTCTCATGGTTAACAAAGTTTCCTCATTCGGTTGAAACTCAACTACCGAGAGGTGGTTGAGTAGGTAACTAAGCTCTTGCTTATATGTCCTCGAAATGGATGAGGACTCACTATCGGTCCGTTCAGATGATTCATTATTTGTCTTTGTAATAGCTTGTAAAGTTGCGCGCTTCCAACCTGCACGCAACAAAGTGGTGACTGCTGAAAACTGGAAATTAGACAGAGTCTTGAGAAGGGTTTAAGTCCTTTTTTATTCAACTTTAGAAATTACAAATGCTTGCTCTTGACGCTCACAAACTACGCCTACCCGGCGGTAAAATAAAAATAAGAAACTGAAAAGAGATAATAACAACTGACTAACTACGAGGCTCTCTAAAGCCCACCAGCGGCTGAGCGGTAAAGTCGCTGAACACTGGTAGTTCGGTCCGAGGTTCGAATCCCGCGAACGGGCTGGCTTCATGGGCGTTTTCGTAGTTTTCCCCATGTGTAATGTAGTTTGTTTCGTAGTTACCCCATGTTTCTCATGTTTCGTAGTTTTCCCCATGTGTCCCCATTCTAAGGGAAACTGGCTCGTATACCAGTTTCCCTTAGAACGTCCTCCACGAAGGCATCCCTCCCCTTAGGCAGATAGCCCTAGTGTGCTTTGCTGTAATCTCAATAAACCAAACGAAACCAAACGAGGCTCTCTAAACGTAACTAACCTCACCGCGTTCTAAAATACCGCTGATAATTCAGCAAACTCTGAATATTACGTTGAAAGATTAACAATTTGCCGAGGCAAGCACACAGGCCGAAACGCGTGGTTCTTCAATTTCTAACTAGCCACCTCCACACTCGTGAAGCAAGAAAGCACACCTTCGAACTCGTTTCCTTTCTATTTAACTCAGAATACTTCCGCTGATAATTTGAATCCTTGCGCGTTCTACTAAAATTTACATACTCTGGCATTGGCAGTTCCAGGGGAAAGTAAGGCTTGACAGGAAAGATAGTTTAAACTTAAAATAAATGTTAGTAAAAATAAATATAAACCCTACAAGCTCGTTTGAGTGAAACAGGGTATCATTCACTGCAAAGATCTAAGTTTTTACTCTAGTAAACAAATGACGCTTCTTGAATTTGCTGTATCCATATCGGTTCCCTCGCATCCAGCCTTTACAAGTTGGGATGCGTCAAAGTTTCCATCATTCAGAAACGGTCATCACAGGTTCCTTGATACTTCCTTGGCTGTCAGTGTTATTGTTCTGTCGCCAAATCCAATTGTAACACTTTAACACATCTCGCGTTAACAATACATTAAAACTGCGATCTTGTGGACTATCAGCAATGGGTATTTGTCTTTTTTACTAGTTGAAGACAAATTTCGCAGATTCAATTGACGTGCCTTGTAAATGAATGAAGGCGAATAATTAACTGAACAGTGCGACAGGTGCTGAGGTTATCTCCACATAGCAGGAAACCGAATCTATACGCATGCTGATGCAATCGGTCAGTGGACTGCCAACTTGGTTCCTATGAAATGACTTCAATTTTGTAATAAAATTTAAGTTCTATATATCTTGTGGTGTGAAAATCAAAATACTGTAATTCATTTTTTAAGTTAGTAGCAACTTTGAGCTAAAATAATTTACAGTTTAGTCGGTTTAAAAGAGCAATTCCTTTAATACTTCGCCTAATGCATTGCAATCTTGCTAAGCGAGTCTACAGTGTTACTGTAAAAAATGTTATACTGAAATATTTTGCTTTAATATGGAAATTTAACGTAAAAATTGAGAATTCCAAGACTCTTGCTAGGAGTGGAAGTGAAGTAGAAACATTTTGAAAAAATTCCTGACTGATATATTAGTCAGTACCTAACTTCTATGGGGTGGTTCATATTCATCCGAGAATTTTCAAAAATTTCGCAAGTTTACCGAACCATTACAAAACAGCAAAATTTCAAGGGTGTTTCGGAAAATGAATAGTACTAGATAATTTGGGTAGAATAGACTTTAAGGTACCCCTTGTATTATGGCAAAGTTGTTGTTTGATTTATCGCCAAGCTGTTGTTTCATTTATGGTAACCTGAGTAATTATATGTTATGGAAACCCTATTGTGACGTAATCGCGTGCATGATTCTGGGAAATTTTGAATCATGGGATGTTTTGTAAGCGTTTTTGAGGTGTGTGTTGGTTTGATCCATTAGACGGTAGAATGGCTGAATGTAGTAAGATTAATTTAAAGTTTCTGTACGATTTGGAGCGAAAGGGGAAAAGAGCTTTAATTGACTGGTGTGTAAATGAAGGTTTACTTAGTAGCCATTATAAGTGTCCTGTGGCTCTGGGTGTACGAAGCGAACTCGAAAATCATGGTAAGTGAATACTTGCTTTTGGTAGTGCTTAAATGTATAACATGTTTTTCCTTTTTTATGTTATTTTATTGTTTGGTTTAAAATGTATTTTTTTTTTTTTTGCCTATATTGTAGAATTTGGTGCTCCTTTGACTTTTTAAGAGAAAATATATCGATGTGTACATGGACAAAGTAAAGGGAGTGCGCAATGCAAGTTTGTGGAATTCTGGGATTTTTTTTAAAGTGAAAATAGGTCGACGTGTTCATGGATAAAGTTAAAAGAGGTCGCAATGCCATTTTTGTGCAATTTGAGGATTTTTTTTAAGTGAAAATAGGTCGACGTGTACATGGATAAAGTCAAAGGAGTGCGCAATGCCATTTTTTTGCAATTCGGAAATTTTTTTTAAGTGAAAATAAGTTGATGTGTACATGGATACCGAGTTTGTGCAATTGTTTGTCTTGTTATTTTGGCCTTGTGTAGCTTCGCAAGCCAAAATAACGAGTCAAAGAATTGCACAAAATCGGTATCCATGTAACGCCAAAAATCGCCAAGTTTCGCCAAGTGGTACCCTAAACTATACTTTTACCGATAATTTTGCTAAACTTCATGGATAATATATTAGTTAATACACAAAGTTTGAGAACAGTGCGTTTCAAGTATAGAACTTTAATTTTTGTTCGCTCCACATTTCTGTTCATAACCCTTTTGGAAATTATTTTACCGATGCTGTACTCTTGTAAAAACCTATTCTGTACCAAAATAGTATATTAATACTAGCAGACCATTCCTTAGTGGAAGAGAACATACCACTGTAAACTTAAGCAAAAAACAACTTTAGTTTGGCGTGCTTGTTTTCAGAGGATTTTCATATTAGGGAAAAAATCCTGTACAGTTTTTCTGCTCTTAAAGAAGAGGGGTCTGTATGCGTGTGTTAGCTTCCCAAAGAAAACGCTTTAACAATCTGTGATATTTTTAAATTCTGAACTCAGTTTGGTCACCCACGAAACTTAACAATTTGACTACAAATTTCAGTGCCCCCCTTGATATTTGACCTGCATCCTCATTTTCCCTTTCGTCCTCCTCCTATTCATCGCTTTCGAATCACGCCATCAAGAATCACGCTTTCATCATTCATGTCTCTCTCCAGGTACATTTACTTCATTTATATTTCGGAATTTCGGTGAGACTTGAACTTATTATGTTGGACTGTGAATTTATGAAGACAAAGCACGCAAGGGCTATCTGCCTAAGGGGAGGTACTCTCTAAGAAAACTGTTTCATATTTGCGTCATATCCGGTCTAGTTATCCAACTGTTGGAAGCTCATCTCTAACCGTAAATCATAACTGAGCTCTTAATTTAATTTTTGTCTTTATCCATTGTTAAAACATAGAGGCTACTGCTAGCTATGTGGTCCAACATCTGGACGTTAACTCTTTCCGGCACACTACCTTTTAAAGTTGGAGTTTTGATTAAAAAAACTGTAGGTAGTCTAATTAGGCCTAGAGGAGTACACAAGTAAAATTTTGTGAAGATAGCACTTATCGTTTTAATTCTATGGGTGTGCCCAAATGGTACACTTCGAAAAGAGTGGTGAAACGAGCATTGTTGTCAATGAACTGACCGATGAGATGCGGAGAAACAAAGAATACAGACTCTCAGTTGTCCTAGATTATCGGTGAACCTGGTCTGGGCACGCCTAGGGTTCCCTGCTCGATTTTACGCAAGATTTCAAGGTAAAAATTTAAAACTAATATAGAATAAGGAGATTAGCATACAGCCAAAAATTAACATAGAAATTTCTTTTCAAACAATTTCTTTTATACCCTAAAAAATCTGGAATATTTCTTTGAAAAATGAGGGTCTTAAGAAACCAAACATGGCTAAAATATATGGACTGGTTTGTGTTGAGCTGCCATCTACTATAAATAAAGAAGGTTCAGGGTAACCTATAGTAACCTATAAATTTTCTGTGCGCACAGAAGGAAATTTTTCTGTGTGTCCAGACCGGACACACTGTGCCGCAAAGTGTTGAGAATCTGTTTGAGCGGACCGGTTGCAAGAGTATTTTCATGGTCCTACCTATACGTAACGTAAATATGAAACATTTTCCTTTTCATCTCGCATTCTTTCTTTTCAGCCAGATAAACTTCGTGTGTTTTGTCATGTTAACGAAAAATATCTCATGTGTGCACCACGTGACTTCCTTGTACGACCTATTAAATTATTCACATTTTTTATGCATTTTGTTGAAACTTATTTCCTCGAATTTCATTAGAGACACTCTCATTCAATCAATTCAGTTCTCATTTTGCGGCAAGGCGTGAATACATGAAATACTCATACATAAAAACTCAAATTCATACATGAAAACTCAAAATCCCTTCATTAAAAATTGTAAAATGCAAAGAAACATAAAACAACAAACACAGTTAAAAAAAATCGTACAATTAAAATTAAAAATTCTACGACAAAACAAGCAATTCGGCTAGCAGCAAAGAACGCATAGTTTTCGGTGCGCAAAAGTGAAAGTTTGCTTTTAGTCACCCTGGGCAAAAAGACGCCGAAGTTGGAACGCCAAATGACTTAATTCACTATTCTGCTAGCAGCTTCAAGTGTAAACTAAAGGCGACCTCATTAAGTATAGTACCATTTAAACTTTTAAATTGTTGATAATTTTGCAACTATTGCATGCAGATTAACTGAAGGCATAAAAACCTAAACAGAACATAAGAAAAACATAATTCAACAACTTTTAAACCAAAAATGCACAATTTAGCAGCATATAAGTATAAAAACTGAGCTTACCGAACTTGATAACAGAATGGGAATATATATATTTGTAATAATAAAATTCTATAGCCAAGAATACATTTAAATTTCAAATTCTAACTGTATGTTCTTTTCATTTTTAATGGCGAAGTTCTCTCATTTGAAAGTACGTGGAATTAAATCCACAGCCCCGTAGTCAAGTTGTTTTTCCCGCATTTTCTACACGTACAGTTATAGAATGTTCTGGAAATATTTAAAGCGAACTGGATTGGCTGACGAGGCTGACGTCATTTCTTTGAAGCTCCGCCTTTCCAGAGGCTATAAAAGGACTCGGAAAAGAATTTCGGGGCTTTTTCTTAAATGTCACGATGCAGTAAACTTCATACAAAAAGTTATTATTAATTCTTTTTATTTACTTCGGATATCTGATTTTGTAACTGCTATTTTCTCCTGAATAATAATAAATGGATCCTGTTTTCTAAACTTATCATCTGATACTTTAAGCTTCAACTACGTTTATGATTCTTCACCAATCTATTTATTCCGGACAAAAGCTGGTACATCACATATATATATGTAAAGACAGGGTTTATATTGTAATGCCATGTATTCTTAGCAATAAAAAAATGTTCCCGACGTTGAAGTCATTTGAATAATTATCACTAACTCTTTTAAAGTACTACATTGAAAGTGTTACAATGACTCTAGTTTTTTCTTATTTCAGAGCTTGCATTTTTTTTTATTTTTAAAGTGTAAGATTCAGAATACATATTGTGTATGATCTGATTATATCCATTGTTAAAAGTTATATGTGAATAAATTGAATATATTCGTTGTGAATAAGGTAAATTCATTTTGTTCAATGAGTATTTCTTGTGTAGACAGTACATTTAAGAGTGAGCAGTTATTAAACGTGAAATTTAACACACTAAATGTATAGGAAGGCAAATTAGTAAAATTCACTTTGAATAAAATTCTGCATTGGCTATTGTTATAGAACATCTTTTTCATGTAGACTGCAATAAAAAGTGCTGACCTTCTAATAACATACTATATAACTGGCGAAAATATTTTTCTCATATGCGTAGTTTTATGTAAAGATAGCGTTTGGGCTCAGATGTTTATCACATGTTTATTTCTTCATCTTATTTACCACTTGTGACCATGTGACATTTCACATGGATATTTTTGCGGAGTATCCAACATGTAATTGTATTTATTTCAAATTCTTTGAACTAGGTAGCAAAATCTTCAAAATTGCCCATATTTTATCTAACTATGCAATGACAACTTTCAGAAGAAATGGACTATGCTTTAATTATTTTTTACAGAAAATTGCGTGGCAGAATATTTTCAACCACCTTGCTTAAATCGTAAGGCACGCGAAAGGTCATGTGACAGGACAGAGATATTGGATGCCCATCCTAGAAGCCACTCCCTCGGTGGCTACACAGATGTGCACTTGTGAAATATGCCTACCGTTACATCACGAAGGCATGCAGAAAGGCGGGAAAAATACCTTATATACTCCCCTTTTTAAATGGCGACTGGAGATTAGAGGACCCAATCGCCAAATCCTAGTAGTGAGGAATTTTTGTCTACCAATTTTTTGTTCGGGCACCATTGTCGAGTCGTTAGGATTTTATGATGCTCAGATACGTGAAAATGAGCAATACCTTCGCTAGGACTCGAACCTGGACCTCTCAAATACGCGCCGAGTGTGCTATCGTTACATCACAAAGGCATACAAAAAGGAGAGAGAAAATACTTTATAACATGATACAAATTATTTCACGTATTTGTAAATATCTACTGGTTATTAGAAAGTACATTCTTTCTAGAAACAGATATTCTATTCCTCATCATAAGCTGGTCTTTCTGATGTTAATAAATAAATAGTTTTCGTATCTTTTAGACGTTAATAAAATGAAAAGTGATAAGCAGCTGAATAAAGAAAAGAAAATGAGGGAAAGATACAGGTAAACAGCACCGATTTCCAGTTTAATTTTTGGCAAAATTCGCTCTTAATTTAGCATTGTTTTGAAATATAAAAAAAATTCTTGCATTCGATGAGGAAACATTACTTTAATTTTAACGCAGTCACATTAGCACAGTTAAACAGCGCCCGAGCGGTAAAGTCACGAAACACTGGTAGTTCAAACTGGGTTCGATTTCACGCAAACTGTCTGGCTGTGCGTGTGATTTCGTGGTTTTTTCTCCTGTGTAACATAGATGTGACCCAGCTTTCCTTAGAAAGCCCTCCACTAAGATACGCTTCCCCTTGGGTAAATAGTCCTCGCATACTTTGCCGTAATGAAATAATCCAACCCATCTTATTATAAATCGCCAAAGTTTCACAAGGCGTCAAATTCTGGCAACCACGCTCACAATAATCATTTAAGCAACTATGCAAATGAAAATTCTTTAGGTTTAACAGTCAAGGTAGCCATTTCGTATGTTTTATTTGTGCTAAACTATTCGAAATTTTCACGATATTTATAGACAAATTGTGATATTTTTTATGCTTGTAGATCTTGCCTGTAGTGGAAGAAACAACTACGATAAAATTTCTGCAATGCAAAGCAGTATTTTGACCCAAAATCAGTAAATGTTCTCCATTCAATTTCTCTGAATTTCTTTTCAAAACAACCGCCAAGAAAGCTCAACCAGAACGAATCAAACAAAAGCTTGCTTGGTAAGTAGATTTAGTGATTGTTTTATTGATGAAATGAACACAAAGTTAAATCATAAATTGTATATGTATGCAGTAAATAATATTTTTGGTATATAAGTTATTATTCCTATCTTGTAAAATTCGCCAAGGTAGTTGCACTAATATATAAATGCAGAGAAAATTTGTCGTATATGTTTCTTTATCTGGAAGATAAATTGAGATTTTTAACACTGTAAGAAATATTAAAATAAGACGACGATATTATTCTATGCTTTTTAAAACTGCGAATAAAATTTTATATCTGCTGTAATCATTTGCAAAAATAGTTTTACTTCCGTCTATTTCCGTCTATATCCGTGATTTGTGATTTTTATAAATTTCAGTATATGGAATTTTGTAAATTTTCGTTTTTTTCCTACATTCCAATAAATAAGAATTTAAAAAATTAACATTTATTTACGATGATTTTTTATATTTTTTCTAAAGACACATTAACAAGTGACAAAGAATCGTCTGACATTTAGTTTATATATTTCAGGCAACAAACTCACTAATGTTTCCAAATTCAGTTCAATGTGGGATCTATTTCTTTTATTCGAATCTATTTTTACTTCCTTGTACGAAGTAAAGGAAATTTTCTAATAGCGAAAAATTTCGGGTGTCACATTTCAACCAAATATCCATTTTGACGCTCTCGAATCTATTTGAAACATTTTGTTGCGTCACATCTGTAGGTACGAACACAATCAAGAGTCTTTTTTTCAAAATAGATTGTAGAATAGATTTAAAATGGATTCTAAAGATATTTTTTGTGACGTATCTAAGTACATAGATGCTTACGTATATATGTATCTAAGTACATATATGCTTACGTATATATGTATACTATAAGTACATAGATGCTTACGTATATATGTAGAACGTTGAATTGAAATTTAGTATATGGTACTATCTAGTTAAGTACCTCAGTTTTCTGTTGCAGTCCGCCCCAGCAAACGCATATATATATATATATACAGTGGCTCCCAAAAGTGTTCGTACACTTATAATTTTCATTGAAATAGGGCTCTATCCATTAATTAAAAGTAAACTTTCTGAATGAGATTTTAATAATAAGATCTATAATCTATTCGTAACAAAATTACATGAAATATTTTTAAAATATAACGAAACGTTTTTTAAGAAATTAATAATCAAATAATGACAAACATTTTATCTCAAGAAAGTCTTCATACACTTCAAAAAAATCTCGACATATTAGTAAATATTTTCATTTTTCTTTAAATTAATATTTAGTAGGATGTCCTTTAGCATCCACAACAGCTTTTAAGAGTTATGAGAGTAAAATTTACTAGTTTTGTTTGTAATTTCTATATCAATGGTCGTCCATTCTTCCATCATGACTGTTTTTGAGTTTGCTTTTCTTTTTGATGTCGTGTTTTCGTACTCTAACCTCCAGTTCTTTCCAGATGTGTTCTATGGGGTTTAAATTTGGCGACTGAGGAAGTGTTTTCAAAACCTGTGGACAATTATAGAGACACCAGAGGCGAACGTTGAGAGCCGTATGTTTAGGATCGTTATCATGATTAAAAATAAAGTTGTTTCCAATATCCAAATTTTGGGCTGATAATTTTAAATTGTCTCTTAAAATATTTAAATAAAAAGAATGATTCATTATGCCATCAATAAATACCAAATTACCTAGTCCTGATACTGAATATCTCACATAAGAACACCTCCACCGTCGTGCTTAAGGTATCTGCCTACGTTCGGAGCACTTTTTTTTTAAAAACATAGAATTCTGATGAAATATATATTTATTTAGTCAAAATATGATATCAAATCATGAAAATAGATAAATTTTTAGGAATATTTTTATAAATTTTTGAAATATATGCAATTTTATGCAAATTCTTAGGAGAATTTAACACTTACGTTAAATGCCGTATATTTTTTCTCACAGCATATATTTCAATTTTTTTATACTATATACTACTACAACACTTATCTGTGTTATGAACTAAAATGTATATGATATTTCTAAAATTTACTAAAATATGTGTAATTACATGAAAAAACACAGATTTTTGTAAAATATTTCTTATCGTTTTATATAGAAATACTTATAAAACAATCAAATTAATAAATATTACTTAGATTGTAGCTTAAAACCTAATAAATAATATAGAAAACATTTTAGTGAAATTTAATAGAGATACCTTTAGAACATTTTGAGTAATTACATTTCTTGTATGTAAAAACACTAGAAAAATTAGTTTTTCAGAAAACGCATTTAAAGATTTCACATTAACAGAAAAACTGTTCTGTTGTATTTACACACTTAAAATTCTCCACATTTGTACATTACACCCTCCATATCTTTATACTTAAGTAATTTTGATTTCCTATTTGATTTTAATTTGAATGAATTTTCGAGTTCTTTATTCTTTCGTTATCAATTCCAAAGTAATTTTTAATCATTTCTTGTTCAATTGATATGCCTAAATGTTCAAACACAGGAAGTAATCCAAGATACCCTGAATTAAAAATTAAAACGGCTATATATGCACCCAGCAACACAGTCTTTATACCTAATCGCAATGTTGCCAAACCCAGTTCAAAAAACCGCAGTGTTGCCAGTCCCAGTTCAAAGGATTAAGGCAAATAATTATTGCCAGAAACAAAAAAAAGTACCCAGAATTAAAATTAAATGTTTTAGCACAATTTTTACACACAAGCAGGTAAAACCAAACACGGATAACAACATTGTTTACCTTTAAGTTGGGCCTTTTAAATGGCAGTTCCGGTCTTTCTGCTTTCACTTGCAGTGCAGTTAATTGGCTATACCTTCTCTTCTAATTATCACAAACGTAAAAATGAACCATTTTCGGAATCCTACAAAATTGACCTTTCAAATTGGGCAATAAAAAAATCGAAATGTTTCGCCGAAATCGTTTTTTTAACGTAGGCAGATACCTTAACTGTTCCAATTATGTTCTTAGAATGAAGTTCCTCATTTTTTCTTTTCCGTACTCTTATTCGACCATCGGAACCAAAAATGTTAAATTTGCTTTCTTCAGCAAATAGGACATTATTCCAGTACGTTTCGGGTGTATTTATCATTGATTTTGCGAATGAAAGTCTAAGCTTTCTGTTTTCCTCACCAACAAAAATTTTTTTACGGGCAGAACGCCCATGTAATCCAGCTTCTCTGAGAACTCGTCGAAGGTGAAATTGAAATAGAAAACTTTGCATTAAATTCTGCAGAAACTTTTACAGCACTCAAACTTGGGTTTTTCACAAATTTTCTAATAATAAATCTCTCATCACGTTTAGTTAACTTTCTCGGTCGACCTTTTCTTACCTTGTTTTCAATCCGGTTTTCTTCTTTAAAACGTTATATCACATACTGCACTGTAGAATGGAATAAAGTAACTCATTTAGGGATATTTAGAATTGATTTACCACTACTATGGTGAAACATTATCAATTTTCGAATGCTGTTTGTAATTTCTTTACAACTGCGATACATTTTTCAATAATAAATCTAATATTATGAAGTAAACAATAAAAAATTAAAGCAAGCGATTTTTTAAATGCCACCACAATGCAAAAATTAAAAAAAACAGCAAACGATAATTCTGATTTTGATTTTATCCAAAAATATTTCGACTTTTGTGAGATAAAATATTCGTCATTTTTTCATTATTAATTTCTTAAAAATAAAGTTTCTCTCTATTTAAAAAATGTTTCATGTAATTTTGTTACGAATATATTATAGATCTTATTATTCAAATCTCATTCAGGAAGTTTACTTTTAATTAATGGATAGAGCCCTATTTTAATGAAAATCATAAGTGTACGAACACTTTTGTCAGCCAGTGTATAAGCATGAATAATGATTAGCAACTTTTACTTGATTTTAACATTTCCAGATACAAAACACCCACTTAACGCAAAATACTTTATTCTGGTGTAACATAATTAAACAATACCGTTCGTTTCATTACTTTATCTCTTCGTTAATTAATGAATCAGGAATTTATTATTTCAAAAAGTGCATGATTTATTCTAGATGCCCTTTCCTTCATGGCCTCGGCTTTCACTTTTAGATTTTCTTAGTAAACAAAACCTTAAGCTTAAATTTTGCAGTATGAACTACCGGAGTCAAACACTCAAATTTCAGCTGAGTTTTGGTAACTAAGTTTGTGTCGTGTGGCGTAATTTACTTGACACCCATTCATTTGAAGCTAAAATTTGAAAGGGACTGTACAGAAATATAAAAAGAACTGCAGTAAATTATTATCTATGAAACTTAAATGTGATTATTATTTGTACAAATTAATTGATCTTGCTGTCGGCAAATTATGAACATTTAATTATTTTTCTGTGCTTATTTGCGACCAACAACAAAGACATTTTGTTCGAATTTGACTTCAAATGAACTGAAATGAACAGTCTTTTACTGGAGAATGTTTATCATACATTTTATGTCATGAAAGGTAAATCAATTATATTTAACATTTCAGCGGGAGGTTTGGATGTTTGGAATGACGGCATTAAGTGTTAAACGTTAATTCACAACTTTTTACTTTCTAGAAATTTAATTATGTCACACTCTTGACGGCCAGTCTTGCTGAGGACAGTCATAACATAAGTAGGCAATCGACATATATTTTGAACGATATATAATTTAGTTATGCTTACTTAGGAAAGTCAAAAAAATCTTAAGGCCCACCCGTTGCCGAGCGGTAAAGTCGCTGAACACTGGTAGTTCGGTCCAAAGATCCCGCTAACGGGATGGCTGCATGGGCGCCTTCGTAGTTTTACCAATGTGTAACGTGTATAAGAGCCAGTTTCTCTTAGAAAGTCCTCCACGAAGGCAACCCTTCCTTTAGGCAGACATACCTCAAGGCATTGCCGTAATCATATAAACCAAACCAAACTAAAAAAATGTTAAGGAAGATAAAATATATTTAAAGGGAAGGGCGTTTCAAAACTAATGGAACACACTCTAATAAAGTACAAAAGGAGGCTGTTAGTAAAAAAAAAAAAAAAAAAAAAAACTTCTGCTTGGAAACTTTAACTGTAACTATATTTTTGAAAGTATAAATTATCGTCTGCTACTTGACAGTTTTGTTTTCATTCAAAATATGCTTTTAAAGAAGCAATGCCTGGTAGGCTATGCTTGTGTTCTTTCCGAAGGAAATTTATTATTATATAATATCTTATATAATATATAGTTTTCTTAGGTCTCGTTAGTTTATGTTACCCATGAGAATGACTTTATATACTTAAACTAGTAAAATATCCATGGAGGTAGGTTAATAAGAACTTTAAAGATACAGTGGCACTGAAACTAAAGTAAATAAATATATATAAATCAGCTAAATAAAGATTATAAAAATTCAAGTAAATGCACTAAATAATATAAAGAGAAAATCGTTTTAATATAAATAAAGGGGTTGTCTTCGAATTTCATAAAATATGTTGTAGAAGAAGATTTTCATTGTATATGCTTTAATATTTGTCTCAAAAGTCTGGAGTCCATGGAGGTAGGTTAATAAGAACTTTAAAGATACAGTGGCACTGAAACTAAAGTAAATAAATATATATAAATCAGCTAAATAAAGATTATAAAAATTCAAGTAAATGCACTAAATAATATAAAGAGAAAATCGTTTTAATATAAATAAAGGGGTTGTCTTCGAATTTCATAAAATATGTTGTAGAAGAAGATTTTCATTGTATATGCTTTAATATTTGTCTCAAAAGTCTGGAATTTGAAATGACATAAATCAGTAAATGGATTCTTGAATGTCCGCATTAATTTTATACATAAGTGTATGTATTTATTTTTAACTTATTAAAGTATAATATTACAAATATTTCATTATTTAAAATTTTTATTCTTCAGGAGCAATAGAAAGGTTAGATCTTTTTTAAATAGAATTCTGTCATGCACTTTAAATGTGATTGAAATGTACTATGTCAAAACTGTCATAAATTCATATCTAATTTATATTGAAATATAATTAAAAGCTTATAAAATCCTTCATAATATATACTAAAAAATCTGATGTGTACACCACATGACTTCCTTGTACAGAATATTAAATTATACGCATTTTTTCTTGCATTTCGTTTAAACTTATTGGATTGAATTAAATCTACTTCGCCGACAGCGCATAAATCACAATGAATAAATGGTTGAATTATGTTGTTCTTATGCTCGGGCTAAGGTTCTTATCGCTTTAGTTAATCTACGTGCAATAGTTATAGAGATATCAGCAGTTTAAAAGTTTAAGTGTCGCTAAGAGGTAACGAGGCCGTCATTTGTTTCCCTGGGAACATTTTAGTAGAATAGTGAATTAAGTCAGTTGGAGCAATAGTCTTTATGCCCAGTGGGACCAAAGGTTGACTTCTGATTTTGTGCACCGAAAATGTTGTCGTCCTGTCCGTTGACCAAATTGCTTGTTTTTGCATAAAAAAATCTAATTTTCATTGTAAAAACTTTTTTGCTGTTCTTAATTGTATTTGTTGTTAGTCCAGAAGGGCTAATTATTTTGTTTTGTTTCACTATAAATGTCGGTCATTTTTCAAGTTGTTGCCACCAAATATTACCGACCTGTGTTATATTTAAAAAAATAAAAAATGAAGAATCTGCTTTAATGTATGCATGTTTTTCGTATTGTGAGAAAACAACGGTACCTAGAGCCATCAGGTTTTGAATAACGTATATGTAACGGTCCACCGAATATGAGCATCTGGAAGCCCTAATTTGGAATTTGGAATTTGTTTCATTATCAATTTCCTATTTTCTTTTGATGAACAAACTCGACGACTTCAAAGCGAGCAATGGGAACAATACGAAAAAGAAAAAAAAAAAAAAAAAAAACATTTTTATCTCCAGCGCGCGAGACTGTGTATCGGAAATTCTAAAGATATGCTCATTTTAAAATCATTTTGCGATATTGCTGTTGAATTGAATTTCATAGTTTAAGTACAAAGAACATGTTATTTAATAAATAAAAGTAACACAGAAAACGTTAAAATGTAGCTTTGGGCGTAATATAAAGAACTCTTTCGACTTCTTAGAATTTGTTTTAGTTATATATATATATATATATATATATAAATGAATTTTTAATGAAGGCGCTTTGAGTTTTTTCGTATTTTTCCCTTGCCGCGAAGTAAGAAATGGATTGATTGAAAAATATACCTCAATTGAAATTCGAGGAAATAAGAAGAAATAAGTGCAGCAAAAAATGTGCATAATTTAATAGGTCGGAACTATTCTTATATGCCCCCTCAGGTCGCCAAATTTCTCGGCAAATATTTTTGGCGAGAAACTTTACGCTGCCATATTACTATCTAAATTTTTTTGTCTACATTTCGAACTTTAAGCCTAAAATGTCTCCAAACACGCGGTTTTCGCCCATGCAAAATCCACGTTTTGAACACACAATTTAAGCTAAAAATCCGAAACAAAAACAAAAAAATTAGAAAAAAAAAACATAAAGTTTCTAACCAAACATATTTGGCAAGAATCCATGTACACAGCGATATGTTTTAACTTAAAAGAACATCTACGAATTGCACAATCTATGCAACAAACGAATCTACGAACTACTCACACCTCGCTTTAATAAATTAACAGAACAACAATAAATTTCAAAGAATACCATGTTCCGTACAAGTGGAGCAACAACCTATCTTAGGCGTAGATTTTTAGCATTGAAACTCTATCGATTTCGAGGGCTACTAAGGTCCCTCTTCGTCAGGAGCAAAGAAATCTCCAGCTGAAAAACCGAGGTACGAAAATATTTACACTAAGGAAGTCGAGAGAGAGGAGCGAGTAGCGCCATCTGTTAGTAGAAATAATAACGAAAATTGAAAAAAAGTATTTCCACTAATAGGCGCTACTTTCACGTCTCTCTCGACTGCATTAATGTATAAATATGCTTGTAACTTGGTTTTTCGGTTGAAGGTTTCTTTGCTTTTGTTTCAAAGTCCCTCTGTTCGCTCTCGAAATCAATAGAGTTTCTATGCTCAACATCTACTCCTAACACAGGTTGTCGCTTCACTTTTATAATTTATTTTAGGCTTGCTTCTCTTCTACGTTTAAAACATTACTGTTAACATTTTAA
Organism: Stegodyphus dumicola; assembly: GCF_044657685.1. Lineage (NCBI taxonomy): Eukaryota > Metazoa > Arthropoda > Arachnida > Araneae > Eresidae > Stegodyphus > Stegodyphus dumicola. The sequence continues at coordinate 188,272,910 of NC_140774.1, forward strand.
TAAAGCTAAGTAATGTGTTTTTTCTTTACTGCGATGTTTCGGATTGTACACTGGTAACCATTTGAGTCTAAATTCATTGTTTACAGATTTTGAATTTGGGTTTTAGTTGCATCCTAACTCAAACATAATTTACCGGAATGGAAATCAAATTCAACGCACGAAATCATGTTATCCCTGTTCAGGCTTTAGGGTCTTTTTTACCTTTATTTGGCTTCGCTCGCTTAAATTGGAGATTTTACACGAGAACACAAATCCACACTTTTATATATATTCTCGACGAGCTGTAAGTTTACTATGCGAATGTCAACAAAGCTAGAACTATAAAATAAAACCGAAAAAAGCCGATGGCAAGAAAGTACCAATTTAAAATTTGCAATACATACGAGCATAGCGTTTGAAAAAAGCTAGTTCGGAATTTACGGAAAAGGAAAAATGTAAATTTGAAATTTAAAAATAGGTGAAAATTCGATCTAGCTCTGACATTGCTTTTGTAGAAAAATGGATGAATTTTAACGGAGACTAAACGGAATTCTCGTCTGCATTAAATAAAACTATTTAGTTGTATGCATACAGTTTTTCAATAAAACCATCATTAAAATTTAGAATTTTATCCTACAGTTATGAATATGCTAATAACGCAGTTCTTGATATAACGAAGTAGACAGTAATAAATTGCAAAGCGAGCTATCATTTTAATGTTCACTCGGTCTTACAAATTTGACTGACAGACCATAGGGTTCAAATTTTAGGGGACTTCCAAAGGAAAGTAAGCATTTGGAGGATGGGCACTGGAAGTATGCGTAGAACACTAGACTGTTTTATTTAGGGTATACGGTCATAATAGTCATAATACAGGGAAGACCCAATCCTCCTAGTCCCACTGGACCATATAATTATAAAGGGTCGACCCCCCTCAAGACCACAAAAGAAAAGAATAGAGAAAAAGAAGCTAATTAACTAAAAATAATTGGAGGTTAACTAAAGAACTAAAAATAAGGAAGAGACATACAAACAACGAAGCACAAAACCAAACATTCAAAATCCAAAAACAATTAAAAACCCCACGAGGAAACAGAGTGGCGGAAACTCTCAAGAAATATTCATTCATTTAGAAATACTAAAAATACCCTAAATTTTAAATTTAGGGTATACGGTATTCTCCCACCATCTTAGCGTGCCTTCGTAGTGTAGTGGTATGCACGCTCGGCGCGTATTCGAGAGATCCGTGGTTCGATTCCCGGCTAGAGCATTGTTCATTTTTCATCTCTTCTGCTTCCAAAAAAACACCTAATGATTCTACAGTGGCGAGCGAACTAGAAGGGTGGTGGATGATGATTCTCCACACTCAAGATTTGGCGACTGGGTCCCCTAAAACACCAGTCGCCCTTTACAAGGGGGAGTATGTAAGGTATTTCTCCCGTTTTCTTAGCATGCCTTCGTAGTATAGTGGTCTGCACGATGGGTGTGTATTCCAGGGATCCGTGGTCCCATTTCCGGCGAAGGCCTTGCTATTTTTCACTTCTCTTGCTTCCGCCAAAAATTCCCAACTTTTCTACAAGGGTTAGACATATCACAAAAAATAATTCAGGTACTGTTCTGTTATCGGGACAGAATACAGATATCGCCAAACTATGTCGATCTTACAAAAAAATTCGAAACAGAAAAATAATTGCCAACATATTTAAATTGCGATAAACAAAATACGATACGTTTAAGTTGAAAAATCCAAGAACAAAGATAAGAAAAAAAATTCTGAAAGCTTTCAGATTTTATATTACACCCAAAGGTGCTTTTTTGTAACGTTTTGTGTGTTACCTTCGTTTAATAAACATCATGTTCTTCGCATTGAAACCATAAAATTCAATTTAACAGCAATATCGCAAAATATTTAAAAGAGCATATCTTTAGAATTTCCGATACAGAGTCTCCCGCGCTGGTGATAATAATGTATTTTTTCCGTTGCCATTGATCGCTTTCGAGTTCCTTAATCAAAAACTCATAAATACCTTACAAAATATGAAATATGTAATAAAATAAATTACAAATTACAAATCTAGGCTTCCAGATGCCCATATTCGGGTGGAGACGTACGTTATTCAGAATTCGATGTCTCTACGTACCGTTGTTTTATCACATTGGGAGGAACATATATACATTTATGCAGATTCTTTATTATTTAATTTATTTAAATGTAATTCAGAGCGATAATATTTGCTGGCAACAATTTCAAAAGTGATTCGCCGTTGATAGTGAATCGACGAAAAATGCCAAAACGAAACTAATAGCGCTTCTGAGTAATGCTCCTTTGGGCTAAATATAACAACAGATATTGGTAAAATTTGAAATTTGTAATGTAAATCAAACAACGTGTTAAAGAAAGTAGGAAAAAAAAGCATTTTATGGTTTTGCGTGCACTTTTTTTCAGTCTGAATAATTCTTCGTTAACGAGGAAATTGTATGGAAGATATTACATAATTAGCCAAGTTCAAAATATTCAAATCCATGGTAAATACAATAATAATAAAAACACAAGAGCCCGTTATATCTTTGGAATTCGCATTCTCGTTGCCAATTTTTAAAAGAAGTTCTTTTAATTTCTAGAGACATTTAGTTATTTCGAAGTAGGAGAGATGAAAAATGAGGAATGCCTTCGCCGGGAATCGAACCACGGACCTCTGGAAAACGCGTCTAGCGTTTTGACTACTACATTACGAAGCCATGCTAAGACGGCGGGAAAAGTACCTTATCACGTTTTCTTAAAAAAGTTCATATTGTAACGACTTTAGAAGCAAACATTGGCGACTTCACGTGAATCAATGTCTTCGTGAATTTAGCAAAACATTTGGCGATAAGAGAGCAGTACCATAATATAGGAATATAAATTATTTAAAAGTATGTGTAATGGTTTTAAATTTCTCAGTTAATTAACTATTAACTGATGTACTATTTAAATTTGAGACACAAATTAAAAAAAATACGGAAAATCGAATAACACATCTTGAAAATTGGTAATTCATCAAGATGGTGGATGTCAAATGAAAGACTTCCTGCCTCTGAAATAGCAAATCTACCAGTTTGTCTAAACGACATGTGAAAGAAAGATCTTGTGCCTCCTAAAATGGCAATATTCGGCGAGCTGATAATTTATCAGACTGTTTGGGTGATAAATGAAAGATCTTATGCATCTGAAATGACACCTTAACCCGGCGGAAGTCGCACCAAGAAAAGTTACTAGAGTGGACGCGTGGGGTATCACATACCCCAATATTTAAAATACGATAAAAAAGTTTTATTTAGTTTTAAGCGGTTTTTCTTGTTCTCGTGTATTATAAATACGTGAATAATAATTGGGTTTCAAAAAATTAATTTTCAAAACAAACGCGGACAGGCGCGTGGGGTGTGTCATACCCTAGTTCCAACAAAATACCGATAAATCTGTTTCTGAAACACACAGGCAAAGAAAAAGCTGTTCTGAAAGTCAACCACAACTAGAAACTCAGCTACTGAATGCAGCACAGAATTTCAGTTTCACAAGTTAGGAATATTCCACTTTTATGTAGGGGTGGGGTATGACACACCCCACGCGCCTTCCCGCGGGTTAATCTAAATAGGCCTTATGCCTCCTAAAAATCTAAGCAAGATCGTACGCCTCCTAAAACGGCAACATTCCGAGAGCTGATAATTTACTAGAATGTCTGAATGATAAATTAAATGTCTTATGCATCTGAAAATACAGCTTAATCCAAATGCTAAAGGAAATTTCTTATGCATCTGAAATGGCAACTTAATCTAAATGTTAGAGGAGAAATCTTATGCCTCATAAAATGGCAACACTTAACATGCCGTAAAACCGGGCTAGCGATTAGCAACGCTGACTGACCTACCGAAAGGTAAGGATTCGAATCTTCGAGAACACATGGATGTTTTTTAAATCTATAGTGTTTGTGTGGAACTGTTCACTCGAAGTATACAGTGAGCCGAAAGTCCTCTAGAGAGATTGCTGGTAGGGGAAAGAAACCTGTGAGACACTCAGGCGTGTCCTCCCGGGGTGCTTTCTTTCAAAACTGAAGACGAAACTGAGATGAAGTCGGGCTATCCCTTATATGGTGCTCAAGGCTCTTATCAAATACACGGGCATTTGACTCTTAGCCACGATGAGCGGCCGAGCGGTAAAGTCGCTGAACACTGGTAGTTCGGTCCGAGGTTCGAATCCCGCGAACGGGCTGGCTGCATGGACGTTTTCGTGGTTTTCCCCATGTGTAACGTGTATACGAGCGCCAGTTTCCCTTAGAAAGTCCTCCACGAAGGCATCCCTCCCTTTAGGCAGATAGCCCTCGAGGCTTTGCCATAATCACACACACACACACTTAGCCACGATGAACATCGTGGGCTTTGCCAGACGAAGGTAGTCGTGCTGACCTTTGCCAAACAAGTGAGACTGATAACAGCAACAGCACTTATCATGTGGCGCTAATAAGGAATGTGTAGATAACCTATTATAAACAGGACAAAATGGAAAGGTTTAAGTTAGAGATGATTTCGATGTTGGATAGGCGAAAAGACAAAATTAGATTCAACGTTTGTTCTGTGCACTTGTTGCAGAAAAATGTGGCCTCAGAAGAGGCTTATGTTCAGGTACATTTTCAGAATATTCTGGCAGTCGTAAAAACCTGAATGCTGTAATAAAAAATACTTTATATACTTAATAATTAAGTACACTGTTCTATTTCAAATCTTCCAAATTGGCAGAGGTGGACAAACTTCTAATTTCGGCATCCAGTGGAGAGATATAGAAAATATTTTAAAAGTATCTACTACTTGCTTTGAAAGTCTAGTAGGAAATTCACTTCCTTTTCCTTGAATCCCAGTTTCCGACACTTTTAACCATTTTTTCTGAATACACTACCACCATGGTTAGTTTTTTTTTTTTTTTAATCTTCCAACAAGTTGGCTATTTTCCCGTTTCTGGAAACTGAAATTATGTACTGCAATGTATTATTTATATTCTATACAGAATGTACGAATACGAAGTCTGTAAGTTTTTCTTTATTTACGTACTGCGAGTTTCGAATCCCGAGAACGCCCACCAGCGGCCGAGCGGTAAAGACGCTGAACACTGGTAGTTCGGTCTGAGGTTCGAATCCCGCGAAAGGGCTGGCTGCATGGGCGTTTTCGTGGTTTTCCCCATGCGTAACGTGTATACGAGCCAGTTTCCCTTAGAAAGTCCTCCACGAAAGGCATCCCTCCCTTTAAGCAGATATCCCTCGTGTGCTTTGCAATAACTGAATATTCCATTCCATTCCAATCCCGAGAACGGACTGGCTACATAGGAATTTTTGTTGTTTTCCCCATGTGTAACGTGTATACGAGCCAGTTTCCCTTAGAAGGTCCTCCACGAAGGCATCCCTCCCTTTAGGCAGATAGCCCTAGTGTGCTTTGCCATAATTAAATACACCCCACAGCCCTTACGTCTCCACTTTGTACTTTGCCTTCAACTGACTCAGAAGCTTAAAGAACAGCTTCAAATTCTTGTCAGCTCAATGAAACGTCTATGTGAAGCTGTAATCAAAAATAAAGGGTACCCTACCAAATACTGATAACTCACTGCAATCATCTCTATCTAATGTATATCGATAACTATTATCGTTTAACTTTTTTTGTATTGCAAATAATTGAATTTTGTGTTTTGTATTGAATTCGGTAATAAATTCTCTTTAAAATGATATATACAAGTTTGCATTTTGTGAAACGTAACGCTTTCTATAAGCATACAAAATTCAAAAACATAAAAATTTCCAAAAGTGTTCAAAATTTTGGCCCCCACTGTACACTTGAATTCTCTCAATCCATAAATATTAGTAAATGCACAATATTCGATCCTGTAGCTCGAGTCATTATTTTCTCGCTATAAAGAGCGACAATATGCCACGAATACTAAATCCGAATATCAATGCGTGATAAGTTTCACGAAGGGGAAATATATGACGTTTAAATAACTTTATAAAACGAATGCACTACGAGATTTTCTATTAAAATGATAGCAGCATTTATTCACATACATTTCTAACTGCGAAACAATTGCAAAATAAAACGTAAACAACAACATGCGCCGAGGTTCGAAGATTGAGCGTCACAAGTGAAGCTCATTGGTGTGTTTTTGAAATTCCTTCCTCGGTGACGATACTGATGTGCACTTGTGAATTATGCTGACCGGTTAGGGGGGAAAAACAGGAAATATCCTTCCCTAGAAAGCAGCCAGCAAAATTAACCCAGCAGAGCGAAACATTCCATCGCCATCATTACATCTGATCTGCGCACTTCTGGAGAAGGCTTATCTCCGTCTGCATTTGCGGAAAGAAAAACTGCCCTGGTAATTTTTACTTTCCTCTGCCCACTAACGACGGCAAGTGATCTGCGTCATCTTGCCAACAACGTTGATGCATATAAAAAGTTACCAATCATCAAACGAACGTTAATTAACAAAAATCTGCCGGAAGAATGATGAAATTCATAGCGGCAATGAGATATGATATCTGTCAACAGCTCCAAAAAATCAGCGACAAGTTATTCTAGCAACATTCATACAGTTCATTCTAGCCAGCGAACAATAATTACAATAACAAGAGGTATTAATAAAATAATTTTGTTTATTGATTTGTGATGATAACAAGCATTACAATTTTGAAATTATGGATTTAAGAAGTTTCAACCTAATTTCAATTTTAGTTAACATTTATTAGCCCAAAGTAGCGTCAGCTCGAACGCTATTAATTTAGTTTTGTCATTTTGCTTCGATTCACTAAAAATGACCGTTTCACTTTTCAAACTGTTACAACCAAACTTCATAGTTCTGCATTATATTTGAACAAATTAAATAATGAAAAATCTGCATCAATGTATACAGCGTCTCACAAAAGTGATGGGACACTTGTGCTTTTACAAAAGGAAACTGTAGTAAAATATCTTAATAAAACATGTAAAAAATTTTTGTGGGTGTGTTTCATACTTAAATTTAGTAACAATTATTACATAACATACATTTTCTCAAAATATTAAAATATTAATTTAATAAAAATACAATTGTTTAGAACGGAGCAAAAAATGGCTCACGTAAGTGATGGGACACTTACTTTTCCATCAAATATTTATCCAAAAATTTTACTTTTTAAAAGATTTTAATATTTTGTTGGATTTCCTTTTACTTTTAAAACATGATTTAATCTTCTTCGGATCGATTCGACTAATTTTTTTGTGGTTTCTGGAGTGATTTTACCCCATTCTTCTTGAAGCACCGATTTTAATTGTTGTTTTGAATAAATGGTGTGTTTGCGAATTCTTGATTCCAATTCTTGCCAAATATTCTGTATGGGATTTAAGTCTGGAGATTGTGGTGGTGTTTTTATTATTTCAGGACAGTTATACAGCAGCCAGACTCTAATATTCAAAGCAGTGTGCGTGGGGTCCTTGTCCTGGTAGAATTTAAAATCGTTATGAAGGTTCAATTTTCGCGCTGAAGATTTCAAATTTTGATTTAAAATGTCAATATACTTGTACTGATCCATTATACTGTCAATAAAAACAAGATTACCAACTCCAGCGGACGACATACACCCCCATACCATAACTCCTCCTCCACCATGTTTTACTGTTGGCACCAAGTTCTGTTTGCGAAATTCTTGCCTGGGTTCCCTGGGTTCCACACCAAGATTCTACCGTCAGAACCAAATATATTAAATTTACTCTCATCAGCAAATATAACTTCATTCCAGTAATCAGAATTCTTATTTATGTTGGATTTTGCGAAAGCCAGTCTGAGTTTTCTATTCTTTTCACTTTTGATTTCACTTTTGATTTCAAAACCTATGGTATTCGAACGAGATTGGATTTCTATCTGTGACACTGTTTGTTTTGCTGATGTTCAGTGTAGATTCACCAGTATTTTTTTGTTTTGTAGCGACTGAAGTGAAATTTTTGGTTTTTCTATCTGCTGATGCTTTATTTATTTTTTCATCTGTGCATTCTTTTGTTCTCCGTCATGCGTTTGGGAAATTTCTAACGGGGATTGTTTTTCTTCAGCTCTCTGGTTTTTCCCATTCACAAATTTATCTCTGGGATTTTATTTTAAACGTTCTGCCTTGCGGGTTCTAGAATTTCAATCCTTTTCGTTTCGCTTTTGGTTCTGTTTCGCTTTTCTGAACTTTTTCATGGTTTATTTTGTGCCTTCAGTTAGAAAGCGTATAAGTTATATGGTCAAATGTCTTCAGCTACTAGCCGGGAAATACATTTTCCTCGTGTGATCTTTGTATCTAATAAATGACCAGTTTAACTTTTCCAATATTTCTACAGCCCACCAGCGGCCGAGCGGTAAAGTCGCTGAACACTGGTAGTTCGGTCTGAGGTTCGAATCCCGCGAACGGGCTGGCTGCATGGGCGTTTTCGTGGTTTTCCCCATGTGTAACGTGTATACGAGGCAGTTTCCCTTAGAAAGCCCTCCACGAAGTCATCCCTCCTCTTAGGCAGATAGCCCTAGTGTGCTTTGCCATAATTAAATACACCATACACACCAATATTTCTACGAGGAAGAACAGACGAACTACGTCATGTGGTTCGTCTGCGCATTTTTTCCAGCTTGGATATCGCTACAAAGTTTTCCTATGCATTTATTTAAAAAAGAAACAATGTGTAATAAATGCAGTCAAACATTCCAATTATAAGGTGCTTTCTCTTTCCTTCCCATATGCCTTCGTGGTGTAAACGTAACACACTCGGCGCATAATCGACAAGTCGATGTTCGAGCACTGCCGAAGGCATTGCTCATTTTTCACACTTCCTACTTCAAAAATACCTAATGACTCTGTAGGAGTCTTTCCTTTTATCTATTAAGGGGACTCGGTACTCCAAAATCAATGAAATTACCGATTTTCATTTTTTTGCTGGAAAAGTTCCTTAATACCCTCACTACACTGAACAGAAATTTTGAAATGATCTAACTGTAATAAATGGTATAAAAAGCCTTTTAAATGCCACACTCTGTTTATATATATATATATATATATATATATATATATATATTTTGCTTCTTAATGTTTTCAGTAACTGACTAAAAATCAACGTAAATGATAAGGAGTGTAATTAAATATGACTTCAACTATCAACAAACTCTGATTATCTGTATAACCTGATTTATTTAAATACAAAGTGAGGTTGAAAAAACAATTTCACCTTTAAACTGGCAAGTTTATATATATACTAGAAAGCCCGGCTGTCATACGAAATGACCGCTGTTCTAGATATTATAAATTGCAAACTGAATTGATTTGTGCAAAAGTGTCTGCTAATTCAAACTGGATTACCCAGGACAGGCGGCGAGGACGACCCTTTGCTTGTTGCGCCACGGGGTTTTCCCTTCTACTTGCTTAATTGCTTAAAGTAGAATGCAATGAAGCAAACCACTGGCGGTACATTTCTTAAAAGCCACCGCTAACTCAATAAATAAAGGTGGTTTAAATAATAAAATGTTAATTCCAATGTCAAAGATCTCTTTGTACACAACATTTCTTGCGATCTTTCCATCATTTTTAAGCTCACCTTGCAGAGGACCATCCATTATTTTTAATTTGACATCCGTTCTTTCACGAACTTTTGAACAGGCAACATAAAGTTGACCGTGTCCAAATGCTGGATCAGGTAAAAAAATGCCAGCTCGCTTAAGCGTTTGGCCCTGAGACTTATGGATGGTCATAGCAAAGTCAAGTTTTACAGGAAATTGTCTACGTCCCAATTAAAACCGCAACCCTGTGCCATGGCAACTTCACCCAATTGGCTAGTACTGTTGCGCGAGCAACCCATAAACTATCGGGGACAAACAGACACTTAAGCCGCATATAATAAAAATACTTATTTATGTTATTTTATTTGTTGTTTCATCGTTGCCGGTTTTTGCCAGTTGCATATTTCTGGATTCTATTATATATAGATGTTAAATTTATGTATTAAATGTTAAATGAACGTGCTCTTGTATTTTTAATTTTTCCGGCTTAGCTTTCTCATAATATTCGTCACACGCTGCACTGCACGGGGAATAAAACAATCTACATTTACGCAAGCAACCAATAAAATATCGGCGACAAACACTTAAGCCGCTTATATATATATATATATAGATTTTGAGCTTAGCAAATAAAGTTTTTGTGCATTATCAGTCAACATTGCTATGCTCATTAAAAAATTGAAATTTTGTGTGATTAGACACGAACAGAAAGAGGTGGTGTAATGAAAGTGATCAAGTTTCTGACTGTAGCATTATTGAAAATGCCCTGGAACAATCATTAAACTCTTAAATTAATTAAAATACAGCTAAATTAATTTAAAATGCAACTTATATACGAGAGGAAATGCCTAAAATAAGAGAAGAAATCACATAGGCTGCTGAATGGTTTTAAATAAAATATTTTATGTCTGTTAAAAAAATTTCAAATTTTGCTTTTTGAGAAAATGAATAAAACGACAAATTAATATTATTAATGTTGATTATGAGTGTTTTAAAAATATATTATCATTAATTCATGCTTTAAAATTGTTCTGAATGTGTTAAAAAACAGGTAAAGAAAAATTCTAATTGCATTTCATGATTTTTTTGCAATAGTTCAAAGCAGATAAGGTTTTGAACAAAAACTTGTAATTTATAATTAAGACACAATAACACGCCGAATAAATACTCAGAAGTCAAACAACAAAAATCAGCGTTATACCTACAAAATTTTCACAGGACTAGTTTCGATGGTTTTACCGAACCATCATCTTCAGCTGCAAAACCGCAAATGAACAAGATAGGACATAATGATTAGATAAGAAAGCCTGGACAAGAATAAGCAAGTGGCGCCATCTGTTGGCGAAACCAGAACTAAAACATAATTTCTCTAAAAGCCGAAGGCAAATTTGGATTGGAATTAGGATCGTTAACTAGAACAGAAAGATTTTTATGAATGTGAAATGCCTCTAGAAAATCCAGTTCTCCAAAGGAAGATGTTTTTTGAATAATTTTGGCAGCAGAAAAATTGAAAGTGTTGATATTCGGACCAACAATGTTGAGCAACAGAAGACTTCTGTGTTTCCTTTTTTCTAACATATGCCTCATGTTCTTTGACGCGAAATTTTAAGGCTCTCTTAGTTTGGCCAATGTAAATTAAACCACACTGGCAAGGAATCCTATAAATACCCCAGGAATTCATATCCGGAATGGGGTCCTTGAGTATAGAAGTTGGAATTTTATTGATGGGAGAATAAACAATCCGAAAGTTAAATTTCTGCAAAATATGTGCAACTTTATAGCTAATTGATGGAAAGAAGGGAATGACAACAGAATTTTTATAATCTCCTAAAATAAGAGTGTGGCTTTTAGTGTGTTGAGATGAGAATTTTTTAACTGCTTGATTAATAATGTTGGGGGAAAAGCCCCTGTCAATAGCTATTGCTTTTAAATAATTTAATTCCTCATCAAGGGCTAGTTTGGAGGAGCAAACTTGAAGAGCACGGAAAACATAGGAATAAAATGAAGCTAACTTTTGTTTAGTCGGATGACATGATTTAAAGTGTGGTGGAAGGCAAACCGATGAAGGTTTACGGTAAACTGTAGTACTGAAGTTGGATGTGTTACGTGTGACCAGAATGTCGAGAAACGGAAGAGAATTGCAAGTCTCAAGTTCAAAAGTGAACTGAATAGCACACGTAACACATCCAACTTCAGTAGAACTTCAACTTCAGATGATGGTTCGGTAAAACCATCGAAACTAGTCCTGTGAAAATTTTGTAGGTATAACGCTGATTTTTGTTGTTTGACTTCTGAGTTGTAATTTATGTTTATATTGTTGCGTGCGTACGGGTTCGTTACGAAATGAATGCACAAGTCCGATGAAAAATGAAGAAAATTTATTATTATCACAACAAATATGATTAAATGTCCTCAAATAATCGTGCAGTATCACAATATATCACAGTAGTTATCTTCTAACTACTCAAACGTTCAATAGAACTTAATTCAAAACGGCTAAAGAAAGCTAATCCGCGAATTCGCTGCAGTCAACAAGAGCAGTTTTCTAAACAACAACAAACTAAGTAACTAACTACGAACTGAGAGGTTTTCCTCCTCTTTATAAGATTTTTAAATCGCGTGCGAGAATTTTCTGGTACTTTCTCGAAATCAAAAAGACATATTTATTTATTTATTTAATGTTAAATGCACGTGTTCTTGTATTTTCAATTTTTCCGGCTTAGCTTTCTTTTAATATTCGTCACGCGCTGCACTGCGCGGTAAATAAAACCATTTAATTTATAATTGAACTAACATTAGCTTTTTAAATACCAAATTCGTAACACTATTAATCAATTCAGCAGTACTAGGTTTTATTTTACTTATATGGGGATTAAAATTGAGTAATAATTTTTTTAAGAAATTTGAAATGATTTAATGACCATTCAGACAGTTTACATTCTTTAAACTGCGTTTTCTCAGTTTGAAATTTTTCAGTATATCATTTCACTTAAATTCTTAAAACTTATAAAGATATGGACTAAATTATTTAATATTTTTAATGTTAATTTAAAATTAAATACTTTATAGAAACAAGGATGGGTTTTGAAAAATAATGAAAAGAATAATTATTGGAAGTGAAAATTTGATTCAGATCATAATTTTTTTAAAGTTTTTATATAAAAACATGCTTTTAATTTTTTTCTCAAAAACTAATTCATTAATTGCAAAATCGATCTTTAAAGTCATTAAAAAGACTAATAAATACAAATTTGGGGCTGAGAATTGTGGGAGAAAAAAGAATTTTAATTGTTAAATTTTTTTTCAAAAAAAAAAAAAAAAATTTGATGAGTGATCACGACATGACTTTCTTGTACGAAATATTAAATTATACCCATTTTTTCTTGCATTTCATTTAAACTTACTGGATTGAATTAAATCTGTCGATAGCCCATAAATCACAATAGAATAAATGCACTCTTTAAAATTCATTCTATTTGTTTACCATAGCGACACTCTCGCGCTAGGTTCACTTCACAGCGTTATATACCGGTCATATTATAACTTAGAATGCACAAAATTTATGTCATTTGAAGAATTATCTAATCGTTGCCGCATGTTCTATACAAATACTATAATAAATCTAGAACGATGTATAAAAGAAATTAAGCAAACAAAACAAGAAAGAAACAGTTTTACAGAGACGATTCAGTATTTCTCATTCAATCAATTCAGTTCTCACTTAGAGACAAGGCAAAAATACATAAAAACTCAAAATATCTATATTAAAAATTATTAAGTAAATCTTACACTTGTTTCCTCGAAAAAATCCCAGAAAGGATTAAGCATGATTTAATTCGCAATAATAAATGAAGGCGTTGTCTTTGTTGTTGCGAAGCTTAGTCTCTCTAGATTGGCAACAATTCTACTATTCTGTTGTTTCAAATGTAAACTAACATTAGCTTTTTAAATACCAAATATGTCCTCCATGTTAAATAATAAATATGACATAATAAATATGTTATATTTACATATTTATTGGACATAATAAATATGTCCTCCATGTTATTTAAAAATTAGGCTTAACCGTACTTAACCAGCATTTAAATTGTTGATGATTCTACAAATATTGCTTGCAGATTTCCTAAAGGAAAAAAACTTTAACCGGAAAATAAGAACAACATAATTCAATCGTTTTTAAAGCAAAAAATGCACAATTTACTAACATATAAGAGTAAAGAAATAGAGGTCACCGAGTCGGATAACAGAGGGGATATATATATATATAAATATATTTATATATGTTTGTTGCGTCTAATTGCAACCGAAATACGAGGTGCACATCTACGTGTTATAGCAGTCCTATATACAAAATTTCAACGTTCTTAAGGCTACGCGTTTTTGAGTTATGCGAGATACATACGTGCGTACGTACAGACACCACGAATTTTTTTTTTCAAAATTCCTTTTAAAGCAGTTTTATAATTTTTTTAGAGGAAAAAAGTCTTTTATTCTGTCTTTACGTAGAGATGTTACGCAAAAACATCATTAAATTGCATTTGATAGCGGTCAAAATGGATATTTGCTTTGAAATATGTTGCCTGAAACTTTTCGAGATTACAATACTTTCTTTTTAATTCGTACAAGGAAGTAAAAGTTGCTAGGAAACAAAAATTTTAAGCCTAAAATCATTTTGTCTTATAAGATCACTTAATATTATTCATAAAAGTAGATGAATGTTTTTAAATAAATAAAAAAAAAATCATTCGAAAGGTACCAAGTCCCTTTAACTAAGTGTGGAGGAACTAAGTGAACAACTATGCGAATAATCGTTTTATACCAGAAAGAGAAACGTAAAACTCAAGAAGGGCTAATTACCTTTTATTGCTCAATCAAAATTGTGTACAGACGGTCCCTTTCTCGAGAAGTACAACACAGCCTCCATTTGGGTTTGAACTAAAAAATGTAAGTAATAAGAACGTAACTAATGACTAATAACGGGCGCTATTCAGGAAATCTAATTCTCTCTACCGAAGTCAGTAAAATTTCAATTTAAATACTCTCTACTACTCATTTGCATTTTACGCGATTCTAAAACCTCATTCTGGTAAGGAATTGCAAGCCAAAATTAGAAGACATAGGCACGTGTGACAAACTTAAAATAATAGCTATAAAGTTAAGATAAACCTTACAACTCTACAAACTTGTTGTTCAGGAATTAACAATAAATATGAGGAATTCAACAATAAATATGAGGTGCATTTCATTCCATTTGATGAAATGAACTCATATTAAATATAGACTCCTAATATGCTACCAGTTATACAGGATATTTCAACACATCGGTTACAAACATTCAAGAGATATACACTGAAGTGACAAAAGTCATGGGATAGCAATATGCTAATATACAGATGGCAGTAGTATCACGTAGAAAATGTATAAATGCGAAGTGCTTTGGTAGGGCTTTCATTTGTGTTCAAGTTATTCATGTGAAGAGGCTTTGACGTGGTTATGGCCGCACGACGAGAATTAACAGACTTTGAACGCGGAATGGTAGTTGGATCTAGACGCATGGGTCATTCCATTTCGGATATCGTTAGGGAATTTAACATTCCGAGATCCACAGTGTCAAGAGTGTGCCGAGAGTATCTAATTTCAGGCATAACATCCCACCATGGACAGCGCAATGGCCGACCACCTGCACTTAACGACCGAGACCAGCGACGTCTGCGTAGAGTTGTCAATGTTCACAGACAAACAACACTGCGTCAAATAACCGCAGAAATCAATGTGGGACGTACGAGGGACTTGTCCGATAGGAAAGTGCGTCGAAATTTGTCTTCCTTGGGCTATGCCAGCAGAAGACCGACTCGAGTGCCTTTACTGACAGCACGACATCGCCTGCAGCGACTCTCGTGGGCTCGTGAGCATATCGGTTGGTCCCTAAACGAATGGAAAACCGTGGTTTGGTCAGATGAGTCACGATTTCAGTTGGTAAGAGCTGATGGTAGGGTTCGAGTGTGGCGCAGACCCCACGAAGCCATAGACCCAAGTTGTCAACAAGGCACTGTTCAAGCTGGTGGTGGTTCCATAATGGTCTGGGCTGTTTTTACATAGCATGGACTCGGTCCTCTGGTGCAACTGCACCGATCATTGACTGGAAATGGATACCTTCAGCTACTTGGAGATCACTTACAGCCATTCATGGACTTCACATACTCAAACAATGATGAGATTTTTATGGATGACAATGCGCCATGTCATCGGGCCACATTTGTTCGCTATTGGTTAGAAGATCATTCTGGACAATTCTAGTGAATGATCTGTCCACCTAGATCGCCCGACATGAATCCCATCGAACATTTATGGGACATCATCGAGTTGTTGAGTCCATGCCACGTTGAGTTGGTGCACTTCGCCGGGCAAAAGGAGGACCGACAAAATATTAGGAGTTATCCCATGACTTTTGTCGTTTCAGTGTATAGTGCACCTAGATGATGGAAAATCACATAGCATGGTCGGAAACGCTTGCTCGGCAGAGTAGTAACAATGTTACTGTAAAAGACTGAAATTGGAGAATGTCGACTTTCACCGGAGAATGTCAACACTCACCAAATACATCGGTGACAGATCGAATATTGCATTACATTCTTGTACATTCGGACCCTCACCGGTGTCTGTCGACAATCGCAGATATGCTCTGGTGTGGGTCGAAAACAGAGGAGTATATGTACACGCTGCCATTTGAAAAAGGAAGTGTTCCACAATTAAGTGCAGTTGTAAAAGCAAGGGCCTCTTGTGCAATTAAAAGTGTTACAATAGTTTGAGTTGTTGCAATAAATAAGATTTGAATCACAAGTAAGTTTCTAACTTTTATTATTTTGCTTTCTCATTTTGAACGTACTGTGTGTTTTAAGTTCTTACGTTCTTAAGTTCTCATTTTAAGTCTCAAGTGCGTTTTTCCGCGACTGAAAGACGGAGAAGAAAATATAATATTCTTGTACGTTCAACTTTCATCATTAGTTACATCGTGAATGTCGACATTGATCGGTGTAAGTCAGAAATAAGAGTATTTGGAAAATATTTCGGACATACACCAAGCGACTATGTGAATGTTGACATTCAAAGTCGACATTCTCCAGATTTCGGTGTTTCACCGTAACAACAACACAAAACGCAAGAAAGTAAAGGCAGGAACAAAGTGAGAAAGAGTGTTTGCTATTCTAAGTACAGCAGAAACCAAGAAATAAGAACAAAAAGCAGGCAACGATTGTCGTGAAAGGAGGAGTTCGAAATTACAACCCCTCGACCGTTCCATGGGCAGGAGACATCACATCTCCGGAGTATGGAAGATCTGACGTTTAGAATTTCCCCTGCAACTGCCACGATGCGTGCAACAAGTTCCTCAACACTGTTAACAGGGGTTTCGTACACCAGTGTCTTGACATACCTCCAGAGGAAGTAGTCAATGCATGTGAGGTCTGGCGATCTTGCTGTCCAATACACTAGACCAACCCTAAAGTTCCAGTGTTGAGGATACGTATCATTTAGGTGGAAATGCACATCAGGATTGTTAATGTATGTTATACGAGGTATTTTCTTCTTCCTTTCCGCATGCCTTCTTGGTGTAACGCTAGCTCACTCAGCGCGTATTTCAGAGGTCCAGGTTCCAGTCTTGGCGAGAGCATTGCTCATTTTTCAATTCTCCAGCATCTAATAGCGCTACAGGGGTGTCCGAACTAAAAATTGGTGGATGATGCTTCTTCCCCACCAAGATTTGGCGATTGGGTCACCTAATCTTCAGTTGCTCTCTAAAGGAGGAAGTACCTAATGCTGTTCATGTTTTTCCTTTCTTGTGTTTTGTGTCGTCACTACCACATCGCGAAAGGGTTTTCCTACCATGTATTGGTATGCGATTTCCCATCGTCTAGGTGTCTACATAGTATGTAACCTCCATGCTGGAAAAAAAAAACCTGTTTAACATCGAGTCTGTTTCCCTTAGAATGTCCTCCACGAAGGCGCGCCTCTCCTTAGGCAGATAGCCCTTGAGACTTTGTGTAATCACATAAACCAAAGTAAACCAACGTGGTACTGTTTCCACAAACTGAAAGATTGGAAAGGTTACAGCCGAACACATCGCGGCAAAAACACCGCGGACGAAAACGTCGCGGAGAAAACAACGCAAGGCGAAAACGTCGCGCTACAAAACATCGCGGCAAAAACACCGCGGACGAAAACGTCGCGGAGAAAACAACGCAAGGCGAAAACGTCGCGCTACAAAACATCGTGGGAGAAAACATCGCAAAGAGAAAACATCTCAGTTCTAAAACATCGTGGTACAAAACATCGTCGTCGAAATTAAAGCGGTTCAAAAACTTCGCAGTTTAAAAACATCGTCGTCGAAAATATCGTGGTAAAAATAAAGTATCTACAAATCATCGCATGACGATAACATCGCGACATGCTTTTTTGCAGGCTTTAATAACTGTAAATGGATATTCCCATAATGATTTGTGAGCGCAAGATGTAAAGAAGGATAATTTTTACTTTCACATTTTTTTTATTAACGAATAAATTTTTGCTGAAAATGTAAGAAGGAAACTTAAGAATAGAAAATTAAAGGCAACTTATAGATTATACTTTCCATGAAAAATTACCAGTAAAAACTTTATAGAAATGATTTATTAATGGCCTTTGTTAGTTAACCATGTCAAAATGTGAAAGTAAAAATTATCCTTCTTTCCATCTTGCGCTCACAAATCATTATGGGAATATCCATGTACAGTTATTAAAGCCTGCAAAAAAGCATGACTGCGATGCTATCGTCACGCGATGATTTGTAGATACTTTATTTTTTATCACGATATTTTCCACGACGATGTTTTTAAATTGCGAAGTTTTTGAACCGCTTTATTTTCGACGTCGATGTTTTGCATCACGATGTTTTAGAACTGCGATGTTTTCTCCCGCGATATTTTGTAGTACAATGTTTTCGCCTTGCGTTGTTTTCTCAGCGACGTTTTCTTCCGCGATGTTCTTGCGGCGATGTTATCGGCGGACACCATTGGAAAAGCATTTTGTACATCCTCAAGTTAATTAATGAAGATTTATTAGCATCTTTTTAAAGTAACTATCCTGGTATTACACTTATGTGCTTAAATATTAAATATTAACATTGATTTCTCTTAATGTAGATAATGGTGTCCACGGATTGAGTAATAAAATAGAGTTATACACGTATATATTATGGACCTTGTAATATTCAGGCTAGCTGGATTATTCCAAAGTTTATGGTTATGTGCACTGAGTGTTTAAAAATTGTGCTACTATTTATCTTTTTGACAATTGGTGATAGGCTTACAATATGACCAGCTCTACGCTTCGTAAAAGATTTCCATAGGACTTATAGCACAAGAGTTAACGACTTTATGCTCCGACACTTGTCTAGAATTATTTATTTCGAAAATGCCTCCAGTCATATCTCGTTGCAGGCTTTATAATCCAAAAAAGTAGGCGAGTGGTTAAAACTGCTGGATGCTGTTAGTTCGACTTTAGTTGAATGGTTGGTTTTCGTGATTTCCCCCATTATGCAACGAGAGAAACAGCCAGTTTCTCTCAGAACGTTTTCCACAAAGGCATCATTTCTCTTAAGCAGATAGGTTTCATGTTCTTTACCGGATTAGTCCATATTTAAGTAATCTAAACTATCCTAACCAGAAAAAGGTATATAAAATAATCTACGCTTTCAGACTGGTCACACTCCCCATTTATTAAAAATGTAAAACATTTAAAATTTTTAATTAGAACTCTTTAAAAGCAAAGTTCTAATTAGTAAATTATTCTTTAAACTTCTAAAAATCTCGTAGGAAATGACACCTGTGTTCAAAATTGGTCTTAAAAGTTATTCGTAAATTTACGTGA
Organism: Stegodyphus dumicola; assembly: GCF_044657685.1. Lineage (NCBI taxonomy): Eukaryota > Metazoa > Arthropoda > Arachnida > Araneae > Eresidae > Stegodyphus > Stegodyphus dumicola. The sequence goes on from NC_140774.1 coordinate 188,292,363, forward strand.
CGTAAACTAATTTCGCTCAACGGGAAGAGAAAATATCGATTTTAGGGGTCATATAAAAAGCGAATTTCATTAAATACAAAATTTCGAATTTTATCCTTTTTGGTCATGAGGATAGAGAACGCTTCTTTTACACTAACGTTTTTCGACTTTAAATGTACTTTTTAGAAATTACGTCAAGAAATGTAATTCATATCTTTAGCTACCATTATATAGTCTTTATCATTACGAAACTATGTCTTTATCATTACGAAACTGTATTAAATGTATTTTTTCTTCCTTCCTGAAGCAAAGGAAGTATTGTAATCGCAAAAAATTTCGGGTATCATGTTTCAACGAAAATTGCCATTTTAATCGTCTCGAATCTACCTGAATTATTATTTTGTGTGTCATGTGACCGTTCAGACAGAATAAAGGACTCTATTTTCCGAAGCAGATGGTAAAATGGATTTAAAACGTATTCGAGAAGAGACATTTTCCTGACGTCTATACGTACGTATGTATGTATCTTGCATAACTCAAAAAAAGTCATAGAATGTTGAAATTTTGTATATGGGTCTGCTATAATATGCAGTTGTGCAAACTGCCTTTTTGGTAGCAATCTTCCGCATCAAACGTATATATGTATATATATATATATACGTATCTACTTTGTTACTTGGCTTAGTGAGCTCAGCTTTTTTATTCTTATATGTTGGTAAATTGCGAATTTTTTGTTTTAAGAGTAGTTGAATTATGCTGTTCTTAAGTTTCGGTTAGAGTTTTTATGCTTTTAATTAATCTGCATGCAATAGTTGTAGAATTATCAGCAATTTAAAAGTTTAAGTGGCGACCCTAGCGAACCGCCTTTTGTGTACATTTCAAACTCGGTAGAATAGTGAATTGAGAGAAATTCTGCACTTTCAGTGTCTTTTTGCCGAGTGGGATCAAAAGTAAGCTTTCAGTTTTGTGCCGCGAAAAATCTGTCTTCGTGCCCGCCAGCGGAATTGCTTTTTTTTGCGTAGGAACTGTAATTTTATTTGTAATTTTTTTTAACTGTATTTAGTATTTTATGTTTTCTGTTTTTTGCAATTTTCTATGAAGATGCTTTGAGATTTTATGTATTTTTGCCTTGCCGAGAAGTGAGAACTGAATTAACTGAATGAAAACTACATCCCTAATAAAATTCGAGGAAATAAGTTTAAATAAAATGCAGCCAAACGTGTGTATAATTTAATAGGTCCTACAAGGAAGTCACGTGGAGTCCACATGAGATTTTTGTTCTATTTAAAAAAATATTATACCCGGAAAGAGTTTTTAATAGTATTATCATCATCTTAAACAACGTTTCAACTTCTGAATCTTTACGAAAAGTATCATTGCTTCAAACGCATCTCTAATACAAACTAAGAAACTTTAGTGCAAGAAAAGAGTTTCAGGAATTTTTATTTACCTCGTAATAATTGCAAATGTATCAAGCATTTTATAACGAAATAACTAAAAACCGTCTTTTATTTTTTGTGATGAATCAATGCTTTCCCTCTACATCCACTGATCGATCAGGTTGATTTCCACGGCTGACCATCCCTTTTCGAGATTCCCTCTCAGCTGCGCAAGCGCCGTGCTTAAACTTTCCTTTACCATTACTTACGGTTTACTGCAAGTTTGCTCGATTTCCTTTTTTGTGATTCTAAATCAAACACAGATACCGTTTGTTCTCATTTCACTTTCCAATCGAATGTGAACGATTTATAATAATGCTATTCGATTTGTGCACTTGCTTCCATAGCTGATGAACGGAAGATCGTTGACACAGATGCCTTGCAACACCTGGTGTCGGTACTAATAAGTTATCTAGCTCAAATGCAATAAAAACAGTGTGGTGTTACGTTATGTTCTAGGTGGTTAATTACCACAACCATAATATTAGCCTTGACCTAGACCTAGACCTTGTTTAGAAAACAAAGCTTCCTTTCATAATGGGCATAAGTTCAACAATTTAAATCTGCTAATTCAGAAGTCAAACAACAAAAATCAGCGTTATATTTACAAAATTTTCGCAGGACTAGTTTCGATGGTTTTTACCGAGCCACCATCCTCAGCTGCAAAACCGCAAATGAACAAGATAAGAAATAATGATTAGATAAGATAAGAAAGCCTGGACAAGAATAAGCAAGTGGCGCCGTCAGTTGGTGAAACCAGAACTAAAACATAATTTCTTTAAAGGCAAATTTGGATTGGAATTAGGATCGTTAACTAGAACAGAAAGATTTCTATGAATGTGAAATGCCTCTAGAAAATCCAGTTCTCCAATGGAAGATGTTTGACTTCCATTGGAGTTCCATTTTTCTGCTGCCAAAATTATTCAAAAAACATCTTCCATTGGAGAACTGGATTTTCTAGAGGCATTTCACATTCATAGAAATCTTTCTGTTCTAGTTACCGATCCTAATTCCAATCCAAATTTGCCTTCGGCCTTTAAAGAAATTATGTTTTAGATCTGGTTTCACCACCAGAAAGTTGTTTTAGATGGCACCACTTGCTTATGTCCTTATTGCACTGTCCAGGCTTTCTTATCTTATCTAATCATTATTTCTTATCTTGTTCATTTGCGGTTTTGCAGCTGAGGATGGTGGTTCGGTAAAAAACATCGAAACTAGTCCTGCGAAAATTTTGTAAATATAACGCTGATTTTTGTTGTTTGACTTCTGAATTAGTAGTTATTCGGCGTGTTATTGTGTCTTAATTTAAATCTAACTTGATTAGAGACTACAAACTGTACCTAGACAGAAATTCAAACTCGCAACTTGCCAAGTACAGTAGAACTCCAGTCATCCGAATCAATATTAACCGAACCCTATTCGGATAATCAAAAATTCGGATAATTGGTTTTTTTTCCGGAGAAAAGGTCTACGTACAGTTTAATTAACTACTGTATATTGAAAACGGAAGAAAAAGAGGTTTTAATTAATTAAAATGAAAAGGCAACATTTTTGCGTACATGTTATATAGTGTACTGTACAGTACTTACAAGTGCTGAAAGTCAATGCTTGCTGAACATTTCGATCAATGTAAGATGTCTGACAGACAGCTTGCCTGTACTTAAAATTCCTTAGCGTAGAATGATCAACCAAGCTTCTGAGCTAAGATCTTAGTTCTTTCACAAAGAATCGGACCCGAAATTGGGTTTTCCATAGAAAATTGCCACAAAACCGCTTGAAAACGACATCTTCTGAATTTTTGTTTGTTGTTGCATTGATATTCTTGAAGAGCTTCCATCTTCGTTTTCAAGCACTGACACGAAGTGTAAAAGTGTAGGTTTGCTCCTTTTTAATGTCTGAAATCATTGATTGTCCAACACTACGTTTCCGTCTTAAATTTTCTTTTAAATTTGAACACGATTCGGATAATCAGAGATTAGGATAGTCGGAGTTCGGATAACTGGAGTTGTACTGTATGCATCTAACCTCTGTCTATAGTGCTCTAAGAAGGGCACCCACACCTGGCATTACACAAGGTAACCTTAACACTGCTAATTGCCCCAACCTCTAGAGGTCTTCCAAGTGGACATAACTCTCCCCGGTCAACCCCGAGGGATCACTTCGGTTTCACAAGTCTGAGAAATAGAAACACAAAGGTGGATGGCAGGCATCCTCCTAAAACGAAGCCCCAGCTCATGTACATGTCAAACATCGACCGTCCTCCAGCCTTGACCAAGAGAAGCCAAACCCTTAAGGACAACCTTTGATATTTAACTGTGTAACATCCCCATAACCAAGGAGAACACAAGGCAGCCTTAGCACTGTTAATTGCTCCAACCCCTAGAGGTCTTCCAAGTGGGCATAATTCTCCCCAGTCAACTCGGGACCATTTTGGTTTCTCAAGTCTGAAAAATAAAAACACAAAGGTGAACGGCAGCTATTCACCTTAAAACGAAACCCCAGCACATGCACATGTCAAACATCGACCGTCCTCCAGCCTTGACCAAGGGGAGCCAAACCCTTAAAGACAACCTGCGATATCTGACTATGTAACGTCCCCACAACCAAGGAGAATACAAGGCGACCTTAACACTGTTAATTGCCCCAACCCCTAGAGGTCTTCCAAGTGGGCATAATTGTTCCCAGTCAACACTGAGGGACCATTTGGGTTTCACAAGTCTGAGAAATAAAAGCACAAAGGTGGACGGTAGCTATCCCCCTAAAACAAAACTCCAGCACATGTACATGTCAAATATCGACCGTCCTCCAGGCTTGATCAAGGGCAGCCAAACCCTTAAGGGCAACCTTCGATATCTGACTATATAACTTCCCCATAACCAAGGACTCCAGCACATGTACATGACAAACATCGACCGTCCTCCAGCCTTAAGCAAGGTGAGCCAAACTTTTAAGAACAAACTTTGGTATCTAACTATGTAACTTCCCCATAACCAAGGAGAACACAAGGCAGCCTTAACACTGTCAATTGCTCCAATCCCTAGAGGTCTTCCAAGTGGGCATAATTCTCCCCAGTCAACTCCGAGGGACCATTTTGGTTTCACAAGTCTGAGAAATAAAAACAAAAAAGTGGACGGCAGCTATTCACCTTAAAACGAAACTCCAGCACATTTACGTGACAAACATCGACCGTCCTTCAGCCTTGACCAAGGGGAGCCAAACCCTTAAGGACAACCTTCGATATCTGACTATGCAAGGCCCCCAAACCAAGGACTCCAGCACATGAACATGACAAACATCGACCGTCCTCCAGCCTTGACCAAGGGGAGCCAAACCCTTAAGGACAACCTTCGATATCTGACTATGTAACGCTCCCACAACCAATGACTCCAGCACGTGTACATGACAAACATCGACCCTCCTCCAGCCTTGACCAAGGGGAGCCACCCCTTAAGGACAACCTTCGATATCTGACTATGTAACGCCCCCACAACCAATTACTCCAGCACATGTACATGACAAACATCAACCGTCCTCCAGCCTTGACCAAGGAGAGCCAAACCTTTAAGGACAACCTTCGATATCTGACTATGTAACGTTCGCATAACCAAGGACTCCAGCACATGTACATGACAAACATCGACCGTCCTCCAAAGGGACCAAACCTTTGACCAAGGGGAGCCAAACCCTTAAGAACAACCTTCGATATCTGACTATGTAACGTCCTTATAACCAAGGAGAACACAAGGCAGCCTTAACACTGTTAATTGCTTCAATCCCTAGAGGTCTTCCAAGTGGACATTACTCTCCGCGGTCAACCCCGAGGGACCATTTTGGTTTCACAAGTCTGAGAAACGAAAACACAAAGGTGAACGGCAGGCGTCCACCTAAAACGAAACTCCAGCACATGTACTTGTTAAACATCGACCGTCTACCAGCCTTGACCAATGGAAGTCAAACCCTTAAGGACAACCTTAGATGTATGACTATGTAATGTCCCTACAACCAAGGAGAAGACAAGACTGTACCAGTATTGTTCCTGCCGAGCCTGAACCTACCACCGAATAAACGATGGTTCTAGTTCTATGAATACAATTAATTTTACCCCCAGAAGTCGAGAATGTCTAGGTACAATCCTATCCATAACGCCAGGATTGATACTGGTCGACCCGAGAAAGGAACCTCTGTCTATGATAACCTAACAAGACTATTACTGAGTCTCCAAACGTTACTCAACAGGTCAGAAAATTGGTTGATTCACAAATGCGCATGAATTCTGGTATGAGCGATCCTCGTGGCGAAAAGAGACAGAAAGAAAGCAAGTAATAATATTTCATTAGTAAAAACCTACAAATAAATACCACAGCTTTTGAGCCCAGCTACAGCCCCTCCAGACTTCAGAGATGGAATGCTCACGCATCAGTGTGTCGCTTCCGAAACACTCAGAGAGTCGCCAATGTGCAGCTTGAGCTTTTACATGCTATTCTCACTTACTTTCGTTTTTTTTACAGCTTTTATTTCAATTCTGCTCGAGGGCAGAATAATTTCATAATTTATGATTTCATAATTTGAAATTATTCTGCCCTCGAACAGAATTTCATAATTTATATTTGTATGATTTATATGATTTCATAATTTATATTTGTAATTTTTTGCTATTTAGTTTCTCAAGAAGTGAGAAAAACCCGTAACAATAAAATATCAATGATATTTAAAAAGGGAAATTTTTCCCCTCCTCAAGACTATGTTCTTACATGTATTTTCTCGCTCCCTCCAGCATGCCAGGTGTAACGGTAAGCACACTCGGCGTGTATTTGAGAGGTCCAGGTTCGAGTACCAGCGAGGGCAAAACCTAATCACTCCACAAACGTAATTATGAAGATTTTAAATGTCATTTCAAAATCATTAAAATTTGATGAGGTTTAAAGCAGGCTTGATGGTTTTCAGTATTCATTTAAGTAGTGCAGATTCTTTCTGTGTTATTTTATTTATTCAACAGTGTATAATAAATGCAAAGATAATTAATGATATTTGAGGAAAATAGGAGACACAAATCTACGAGAAATCTCTCAAAACGTGTATTAAGAGTTAATGTACTAAAATTGGCATAAATTTCTTGCTTTCTTTAAAACGTTCTTCCTGTAGTACATTTAATTCATTGTAGTACATTCTGTATAATTATGCAAAGGCACATAATGCCGCTTTTTGAGCGCATCAGGAAAACTAAATGTACGACAGTTCTGCAAAAATAGTTCATATTAAGAGTTAGGATAATAAAATTGGCATAAATTTCTTGTATTTATTAAAGGCCTCGTATTTATAAAGCTAATTACTGGATCTATTGGTTTTAAATAGTTTAGTTTATTAATTAATAACAGGCAGAATATATATATAAAAGACTAACATATTACGTTCTAATTTTCTATTAATTTATTTAAATAAAGACATTCCGGTTTAAGCTTACAATTCGAAGGGCCTCCCTTAGCCTAAAAATGCACATAAAGATACACACATTTCCCTATGTAAAATTTGACCGGACCTAAACCAAGCGAAGATGCATAAAAAGGCATTGGTAAGTTTGAGATATTGAAGCAATAAGAATCAGTGGAAGGTGCATAAATTTGCAGGAGTAGTTTCGAAGTTTAGAATAGAACCTCCTTCTTCAGATGCAGAAGTGATAATGACGAAGGAAAAGAATAATGCTAAAGCTATAACGGACTAGGAAAGCAAAAGCTAAGAGAACTATTTATTGAAAAAGTGAAAACAGCTCTGAAATAATTTTCTTAAAAGTTGAAGATAAAGGATTAGAACTGGGAGCATTAACTACAAATGAGAAACTTCTTTGATTATCTAGCTCTTCTATAAAATCTAATTGGCCAAAATAAGATTTTTTTCTCTCATGTAATTTCGGCTACAGAAAATTGGAAAATGTGATTTTTTGACCAGCAGTATTGGACAATAGATGACTTGCGTATTTTTTTTTTCTTAACACATGTATTAGTATGAACTCTTTAGTGTGAAATTTCAAGGCTGTATAGTTTGAACAATACATGTTAAACCACATTGGCAAAGAATACGGCATATATCCAATGAGTTCTTATGCGAATGAGAAATTTAAGTACAAGTTAAATCTGGGTAATAATTTCAGATTTTAAATGTAAATTTTCACCGAGTTATTCTACATTTTTATGTCGTTACAATTCAGTAAATGGACAGACGTATGTCTCTCTCATTAAATAAATCTGATATGTACACCACATGACTTCTTGTACGGACTATTAAATTATGCACACTTTTTGTTACATTTCATTTAAATTTATTACGTCGAATTTCGTTAAAGATCTATTTCTCATTCAATTATACTTATTCTCAGTTCGCGGATAGGCAAGGAAACATAAAACCTCAAAGTATTTTTATTAAAAATTGAAAACTATAGAAAAAAAAAATAAATAAATAAAACGCGAAATACAGTGAAAACAATTGACAAAAATAATTTTTCAAACTAAAATCACATTTTCTGCGCGAAAACAATCAATTAGGCCAGCGGGCCGAAAGGCATATTTTTTGGTGCACAAAACTAAACGTTTCCTTTTGATCCCAAAAGACTCTAAGACTCTGAAAGTGCAGAAAGACAATCCTGCTAAGTTTCAAATGTAAACAAATACGGCCGCTATGGTAAAAAAATAGTCTTAGCCGCACTTAAACAACTTTTAAATTGTTGACAATTCTACAACTATTACCTGCAGATTAACTAAAGGTATAAAAACCTTAAGCGGAAAAAAATAATTCAATCCTTTTTGAAAGAAAAAAGAAAGCACAATTTACCAACAAATAAGAATAAAAGAAAACAGATTACCGAGCCGAGTAACAGTGTGAGTGTATATATACATACTATTGGTGCTGCCGATTGCAACCAAAATGGGAGGTGCACAACTACATGTTATAGCAATCCTGTATATAAAATTTTAATGTTCTGGGGCTGTTCATGTTTGAGTCATGCGAGATACATACGTACGTACAGACGCCATGGAAAACAATTCGGATATTTTTGGTATGAAATGCGATACCCGGAATTTTTCGTGATTACAATAATTCCTTTACTTCGTGCAAGGAAGTATAAAATGAGAGAGACGACTAATTATTAACTGGGATATCTTCTCTTCTTGGTACTGAAAATTTAAAAAAAATGTGTGTCTGTTAATTAAAATGACTTTAATTTTCTGCTTATATACTTTGAAATGAGAATCATTTTCCCTTTTTTTTTCAAAATATTTTCAGAAAGTTTGAAATATACGAGGCGTATTCGGAAACTAAGTACCGTTTTGAAAAAAAAAAAAATAAAAAAAAAATAAATAAATAAATAAATAAAAAATAATAATAATAATGGAGTATAATAGTAAAACAATTTTTTCGAATCCAATTTTATCTTTACATGAAAATACATGTCTTAAACTATTTTTCAACATAGTTTCCGCAAATGATCAAACACTTGTCATAGCGGATGACCAGTTTTTGTATACCATCGTCAAAAAAACTCCCCGCCAGTTTCGATAACCACGAGTCCACAGCATTTTTCGTGTCATCGTCAGATCCAAAGCGCTTGCCACCAAGCTCGCGCTTCATGTGCAGGAACAAGTGATAGTCGGACGGCGCCAAGTCCGGGCTGCACGGCGGGTGATCGAACTGCTCCCAATGAAACTGTCGAATGAACGATTGAGTGACACCAGCAGTATGGGGCCGAGCATTGTCATGGAGCAACACAGTTCCTTTACTGAGCATTCCTCTTCGTTTGTTTTGAATGGCACGCCTTAGTTTTGTTAAAGTCTCACAATATCGTGCCGCATTAATGGTTTCACCTCTGGGAAGACATTCAGTAAGCAAAACGCCTTTCCTATCCCAGAAGACAGTGCACATGATTTTTTGTGATGACATTGTCACTTTGAACTTTTGTTTTTTCGGAGAATGAGTGTGTCTCCACTCCATCGATTGTTGTTTCGATTCTGGTGTGAAATGACACACCATTCATTACCTGTCACAATTTGGTTTTGGTTAAAACCCCTGGTTTTCTCCCTCATCACTGTACCGCGTGAGAAATGTCAGGGCACTACCAAGTTGCTTTGTTTTGTGAACATCAGTGAGCATTTTTGGAACCATCGGGAACACAGTTTGCGATAATTCAAGCGGTCAGACACAATTTCGAACAAAACAGTACGTGAAATTTGTGGAAATGCCTCTGAAAGAGTTGTCATTGTGAAGCGTCTGTTCTCATGAATTGCTTCATCAACTTTCCTTACCAAATCATCGGTGACAACAGAAGGCCGACCACTCCGAGCCTCGGCGTGGACATTTGTTCGACCTGCATTAAACATTCTTACACACTTTCTCACCTTTCCATCACTTATCGCGTATTCACCGTAAACTTCTGTCACTTGACGATAAATTTCGGCCGGTTTAACATTCCTCGCGTTCAAAAATTTAATCACGGCACGAATCTCGCAGTCAGCCGGAGAACTAATTGTCTTAAACATTTTGAATGTGCGCAGCAAACTGAAAACACAACATAGAGCAACCAAAATGGCGACAATTGAAAGTCGGTGAACAAGAAAGACTAGTGCGCATGCGCGGGACGCCTACCACAGCGCTGCGACGGCGCTAGAATGGAACAGTACTTAGTTTCCGAATACGCTACGTAGTTAAATTAGATTCAGTATAATCTTTCACTCACGACAATAGCAACAAAGTAAAGAATAAATCTAGGGTTAGATTAAATTTCAATTTTTTCCAGCTTCTGTTTTATTTAATTATTTTATCGCTTTTATTTCAGTATTTTAATTGCGAATTCCTCTAAATAACTCGATTAAGAAATACTTTTCGCATTTAAACTGATAATCCTTTGATAAGGAATGGAGGAAAAAGGAAATCTCATCAGCCAGTCATAAATTCATGAGAAGTAGAAGAGATTACGATTATACTCAAAGCTCGGTTTCTTCAAACACTAAGAGATGCAGTTTTAATTTATTCTCTTTTCTGAAAATTAATTAATATCCCAAACTCGTCCTGTCATCTAAAAATTAATTAATATTTCAAACTGCGAGTTCTCGATAAGTTATTAATTAGATAGAAAATGAATTAGGTCTTTATATTTCCCAATGTGTTAAAATATTTGTGAATATTTCCAATTCGATATATCCTCTGAATGGTTTCCTGAACTCTGAAATTTCAATAACAGGGATAAATTCAAATTTCAACATATTTATTTAATTTATTGTTATACATTTATACAAAACTCAGATCCACCTTCCGTAGATTCTTTATGTCACAGATTTCTAAGTATTAGCAGGTATATAAATATATATACTAATATATGTTTGGTGCGACACATTGCTATCAGAAAGGGAGGTGCACAACTACATGTTACAGCAGTCATACATATATAAAAGTTCAAAGTTTTGAGGCTACGCGTGTTTGAGTTATGATGCGAGATACAAACATATATACCTACGTATATACTAATGTCACATACGTACAGAATTTAATAACATAATTCATTCATTTTTAAAGCAAAAAATGCACAATTTACAAACATATAAGAACAAAAAATATAAGAGCACGCTGAGCCGAGTAACAGAGTGGATATATATATATATATATATATATATATATATATATATATGTGATGTACCAGCTTTTGTCCGGAATAAATAGATTGGTGAAGAATCATAGACGTAGTTGCAGCTCAAAGTATCAGACGATAAGTTTAAAAAACATGATCTATTTATTATTATTCAGGAGAAATAGCAGTTACAAAAATCAGATCTCCGAAGTAAATAAAAAAGAACTACTAATAACTTTTTGCATGAAGTTTACTGCATCGTTACATTAAAGAAAAGACCCCGATATTCCTTTGCGAGTCCTTTTATAGCCTCTGGAAAGGCGGAGCTTCCAAGAAATGACGTCATCCTCGTCAGCCATTCCAGTTCGCTTTAAATATCTCCGGAACGTTCTATAACTGTACGTGTAGAATAGGCGGGAAAAACAACTTGACTACGGGGCTGTGGATTTAATTCCACGTACTTTCAAATAAGAGACCGTCGCCATTAAAAATGAAAAGAACATACAGTTATGGAATATGATATCCGAAATTTTTCACCATTAAAGCACTTTCTTTTTACTTTATACAAAGACTTAAATACACAATGTTCCTCGAAGTTTTGGTATATTTTTACGACATAACAATAGTTTTTTAACTGCCTTAAATTTAGTATAGGTTTTTAACTACCTAACTGCTCACACTTGTTGTCTTTCCTTTTGCATCAAATTCAGAATCGCTGTGGTGCAAAAAAAGAATTGTTTTCAGAACTTCCTTCTATAGAATTTAGAGAAAATTACACCTCTAATATCTCTAAAACCTATTACAAAACGGCGGGGTTCAATGCAAACTCTGCGATAACTTGAAATTACAGACCATGCAAGAAATAAATGTAAAGAATATGCCAATAACAAAGAGCTTTGTTTCCTTAGTTTCACCAGAATGTGGTAAAGAACAGAAGACAAAAGATTTTCTTTAAAGATCGTTAGGCGTCTTTCAACTTTAAGGTTCGGAAATATGTTCTATACATACTTTCAAAGTGATAACAGCTGCAATTAAATATTAGTTTACTGAAATACAGTTCAGATGCAGAGTGAGGAAACTTCGATAAATATAAGACAGCTGTGATTCGAAAGAAGATATGCTTTACATTATAGCTTTTTTCAAGTCATTGTATTAATGATCACTACAAAATGGTTCTTCTGATTCTCTCCTCATACTCCATTTATTGAACTTCTTTTGTCTATTTCCGTCTCTTCTTTTTGGCCTTATATTCCCTTTCGTTGAATTTTTTTTTTTTTTTTTGGTCTCATTTTCCTCTCCCTGAATTTTTAAAAATCTTTTTTATGCTCTCAGAAAATTACGTTTGGCGTGTAACATAACTTGATATTGTAGCGGTTGTTATGTAACGAAAACGTTACTTTTCTGATTAAAATTAAATTTTCACTACTGTAAAGAAAATTATTTTTTACTTTTTAAGATATCAACCTTACAATATTTACAACATTATTATTCTAAAAAAAATGTTAAAAAAAAGGAAACGTTTCAGATTTTAAATTACATCCAAAGGGGCGTTTTTCTAACTAGTGGGTTACCTTTATTTATTAAATATCCTGTTCTTCGTACTTAAACCATAAAATTCAGTTCAAGAGCAACATCGCAAGATAATTATAAATTGAGCCTCTCTTTAGAATTTCCGATACACTTTCTCACGCGCTGGAGATAAAAATGTTTTTTTCTGTGCAACGTTGCCATTGTTCGCTTTGATATACTTGAGTTTGGTAATCAAAAATTCGTTAAAGTTTTACAAAATAAGAAATCGATAACAAAACAAATTACAGATTTCAAATTTGGGCTTCCAGATGCCCATATTCGCAGTAGGATTACGTCATTCAAAATTCGATGTCTCTAAGTACAGTTGTTTTATCACAATGCGAGATACATTTATGCAGATTCTTCATTATTTAATTTCTTCAAATATAATACAGGGCGATAATATTGGGTGGCAACAGTTTGAAAAGTGAAACGGACTTTTAGAGTGATTCGACGCGAAATCGAAAAACGAAATCAATAATTCTTCTGGGACAAATTCCCTTTAGACTAAAAATCTGAAAGTTTTCAGATTTTATATTACTCCTAAAGAGGGTTTTAACGCTTCCTGTGTTACCTTCATTTATTAAAATATCATGTTCTTTGCATTTAACCATAAAATTTAATTCAATAGCAGTTTCACAAAATAATTTAAAAACAAGGACTTCCTAGCAGACCCAGGAGCTGGACAAATTAAGATGGAGATTACGTGCTCTAAGAAAGAGTGCTCGGATTAAAGATTTCAACTTTGACTTAAGAACTTTGACTTGAGGAAAATTGATTATAAATAAAATTAAGGAAAATTGATTTCAACTTTTAAAATTTCAACTTTCAAACTCAAATTGATTTCAACTTTCAAACTCAATTAAGGAAAATTGATTTCAACTTTGATTTAAGAACTTTGACTTAAGGAAAATTGATTATAAGGAAAATTAAGGAAAATTGATTTCAACTTTTAAAATTTCAACTTTCAAACTCAAATTGATTTCAACTTTCAAACTCAATTAAGGAAAATTGATTTTAACTTTGACTTAAGGAAAATTGATTATAAGAGAACACTTGCTGTTAATTAAGGAAAATGGCAAAGATATCTATTGAAAAATGTTATTATGAACTGATTATAATAATTAATTATAATGATAATTAATTGAACAATTATGATGTTCTTAAATTGGAAGAATGTGCTTTTCAAACCGATTTTAGAGATGATTAAATGAAGGTAGAATTTAGTTATGAAGAGGTAGCTGGCTAATGTATTCTTTAGCTTTAGAATAGGTACTGTCCTTGCGATCGACAAAATCGGGAATATTTTAATAAAATATCTTATTCATGAATATGAATTCTTCATGAATTCCTATTCATGAATGAATATTATGAATATTATGAATTATGAATGTTATGAATATTATGAATTATGAATATTATGAATATTATGAATATTATGAATTCATGAATGAATATGAATTCATGAATCTTATTCATGAATACATTTTAATTTGTTGTACAGTAAGTGTTTTTTGTTCAAGACTGTTTCCTGATTGTTGGAAGTTTTAACCCCAATGGAGGGTACTTACCTATAACGACATTAGCCGCTACTAAGGCCAGAAGTGATGGCCATTTTATTCTGGAGGCACCTAATAGGCGGACACCGTTGCCTGCTATGAAGAGACAGACAATTTTACATCCATGCCTTGTCCGGGATTCTAACGTGGGTCCATTAGTATTGCAGTCAGGCTTCCGTAAACATTATATCGTCTGGGCGTCGTTTTTGGAAAATAGGAAAACTGCTTTTAATCTCTAAAACTTAGAGATTAAAAGCAGTTTTCCATAGACCTACTTGTCTTTTAAAGCAGTTTTCCATAGATCTACTTGTCTTGTAGGAGACCATAGACCTACTTGTCTTTTAAAGCAGCTTTCCATAAACCTACTTGTCTTTTAAAGCAGTTTTCCATAGATCTACTTGTCTTGTAGGAGACCATAGACCTACTTGTCTTTTAAAGCAGTTTTCCATAGATCTACTTGTCTTGTAGGAGACCATATACCTACTTGTCTTTTAAAGCAGTTTTCCATAGATCTACTTGTCTTGTAGGAGACCATAGACCTACTTGTCTTTTAAAGACTTCTGCAAAAACTTTGAATAGATAGATTGCTGACAAATCGACTAAATTTTATATTTAGTAGAAAAAATATTATTTGTGAAAACCAGTTTGGTTTTCAAGATATGCTGTTATAAAAATTTTGTGATTTTGCTGTTGAATTTTAAGTGCGAAGAAAGTGACGTGTAAGTTCGCTGAAAGTAATATTTAATAACAAAGTTAAAAAGGCAAAGCTGTGTGTACTGCTGAGTCCAAGAGAAGATGAATAAACTGCGAGGTCAATAAGAACATTAAGAACCTTTACAAAACCTCTGGTGCTTCGTTAAAATCTGAAGCCTTTCAGATTTTAGTTTTGTAAATTCAATGTGGAAAGTCGGCGGAATAAGCTTTTAAAAAGATATAAATAATTATAATAATTATTATAAAAGACTATTCAGGTTATCAGAGAGAAAAGACGTAATTATCACATAGACATAATTCCGTTCGATATCCTGGGGGCTTTTGATTCAGTTCTCTACTCCTCCCTCCTTTCCTCCCTCAGCGATGTTGGTATTACTAAGCAGATGCGTGATATTATGAGAAAATATTTGCAAAATAGAAAGCTTATTTTTAGGAGTAACTCAGATAACGTGAATTTATCATACGATATCAGGCGAGAATGCCCCCAGGGCTGCTGTAGTGCTCCTTTGTTCTGAAGCCTCATTGTCAACAAAACTATTCCCAAAAAAAAAAAAAAAAAAAAAAAAAAAAAAAAAAAAAGCGGATTTGTAATTTTGAAATTATTTGCTCCGCAGACGATATTATGGTAATTTTGTACAGCGAATAGCTGGAAAAAATGGAGAATAATTTTAGGATTATTGAAAAAACTTTTCCCATTTAGAGCGAAAGCGAAAATATTTATTTCAGAGTTAAAAAAAACTTATGGCCTGTTCTTCCCTTAAAGTGAAAAACCGGCCAGAACATTACATTAACATATGCATGTTATTTTTAGGAGTAACTTAAATAACGTGACTTTATCATACGATATTAAGCGAGGATGTGCCTAGGACTCGTGCAGTGCTCTCCCGTCTGGAGCCATATTGTCAACTCCTCCACATTGTACTCCTTCTTTTAAAAGAGGCTCGAATCCCGCGAACGGGCTGGCTGCATGGGTGTTTTCGTGGTTTTCCCCATGTGTGACGGGTATATGAGCCAGTTTCCCTTAGAAAGTCCTCCACGAAGGCATCCCTCCCCTTAGGCAGATATCCCTAGTGTGCTTTGCAGTAATTAAATACACCACCACCACCACCTTCTTTTAGAAGGCGACTGGAGATTAGGAGCCAAATCCTGGTGGTGACGGATTATTGGTAACCACTTTTTAATTAAGGCGCCAGTTGTAAAGTCATTAGGTGTTTTTGAAGTAGAAGAGGGAAAAAATGTGCATTACTGTCGTTGGGACTCGAGTCCTGGACCTCTCGTATACGTGTCGAGTAAGCGAGACTACTTGGGCAAGCGGAAAAGAGGGAGAAAATACCTTATAATGTTATCTCTTACGTATCATTTAGGCCCACAGCGGCCGAGCGGTAAAATCGCTGAACACTGGTAGTTCGGTCTGAGGTTCTAATCCCGCAAACGGGCTGGCTGCATGGGCGTTTTCGTGGTTTTCCCCATGTGTAACGTGTATACGAGCCAGTTTCCATTAGAAAGCCCCCCCACGAAGGTATCCCTTCCCTTAGGCAGATAGCCCTAGTGTGCTTTGCCGTATTCTCAATACACACACCACTGCGTATCATTTTTAAAGAAATAATATAGCGAATAAAAATTGTGTGGCCACGTAGTGAATTTGCTAAAATAAAAGATTCAATATAGCGAATGTTAAAAACAAAATGGCAGTGTAATCGAGAATTCTGTATATATCCGGTATAAAATATGTTGCTCGAAACAACATTCTTTCTGCAGAAGGTAAACTATCCATTTAGAAAGCCATCATGTTTCCGACGTTGTGTTATGCCTGGGCATAAAGTAAAACGCACTAATCCATGTGCGCTAATAATGTTGTTGAATATGCACTTCACTTTGGTGTATTCGTAGCAATAAAATACAGGAAGAATTAAATGTTGTGCAGCTTAAAAGTATATACTATGGCGTTTCGTTTCCTTTGCAAGCATAAAATATAACGAAACGTCGCGAGGACTTGGTAGTGAACTATGACTAGATTTTGTGAGGACCATCAGAGACCTGAAAAGTTGTGTAAAGGTTCCCTTTATTTCTCTAAAACAGCAAACATTAACGGCATCATTCTTAACAAATGACATCATTTGTGTTTACAGAAGCCAACAATTATAGCTTAATGAATTGACTCTCTTTAAAATGATATATACAAGTTTGCATTTTGCGAAACGTAACATTTTCTATAAGCATAAAAAGTTCAAAAACATAAAAATTTCCAAAAGTGTCCACAATTTTGGCCACCACTGTATGTCAAAATTTAACACTGTAACGAAAATCCTAAAGATATGCTGTTATAAAAATTTTGTGATTTTGCTGTTGAATTTTAAATGCGAAGAAATTGACGTGTAAGTTCGCTGAAAGTAATATTTAATAATAAAGTTAAAGGGGCAAAGCTGTGTCTAAGAGAAGATGAATAAACTGCGAAGTCAATGAGAACATTAAGAACCTTTACAAAACCTCTGGTGCTTCGTTAAAATCTGAATCCTTTCAGATTTTTCTTTTGTATTATTGCCGGAGTTTTAACACATGTGTTTTGGAGATCACATACTCACTGGAGAAGAAATGACACTTTTTAGGATCATGTAAATTCGAGCTTCCTCGTTAAACACATAAACGTTTGCATTTAAATATGCTCATTAAACATTACTTAACAATGTGGCTCAAAATGTTTTTGCAACTTGACAAGGGAATCTGAGCATATAGTAGCATTCACAGAGCAAATAAACAAGATTCACATATTTTTGATTCGGGTTGCAAAGACAAAGTATTGCTCATTGTAATAATAAGCAAATGTCAACCCTCCGGTTGAAAAATTGTGTTGTTGTCCACATAAAAGTCGTAGCAGCTGGTCCGAGAGCCAAAACGTTAAAAGAAAGAGCTAAATTGGATTAAAATAAAACGGAAAGTTAAAACTGTTATTGACATCTAAGTCTAGACGTCCTCATTTCCTTTATTTTGATAAAAGTTTTTTACTGTCTGTACGGTAAAGATAAGCAAAACTAACCCGAGCTATAGCTTTAGCAGAAAAGCGGGTAAAATGATACATTTTCAGAAATCATATTTGTGAGCAGTTTCATTCTAATACTTCGAATGGATTATTGTTTATTGCATCAGATCATGTGACACGCAAGAATAAATATTTTATTTACCTTCTGAAATCTTTTGTACGTTTACTTTTCTTAATGAAACTTCCTTTTTAGTTTCTCCGAAAGCTATTAATTTCATTCAAAAACCATTAATCTGAAGAATGATTAAAGGTCATGTGACACGCAAGAATAAATATTTTATATAACTTTTGAAATTAACTTCCCTTTTAGTTTCTCCGAAAGCTATTAATTACATTCAAAGATCATTAATTTGAAGGATGATTAATTAATTTTAAAATAAATCCAAGCATTCATGATAATCTCGATTTCTAAAATTAGTTTTAGCGTTGGAGCGTTAGCTAAGAAGGGCTATTGAAACATTTTGTGTCGGTTCATTATAAAAGGCGTTATCTCTTTTTAAATTGTTGCCACCAAATATTGTCGCCCT
Organism: Stegodyphus dumicola; assembly: GCF_044657685.1. Classification (NCBI taxonomy): domain Eukaryota; kingdom Metazoa; phylum Arthropoda; class Arachnida; order Araneae; family Eresidae; genus Stegodyphus; species Stegodyphus dumicola. The sequence goes on from NC_140774.1 coordinate 188,310,797, forward strand.
GTATTATATTTAAAAAAATTAAATAATGAAGAATCTGTACGGATCTGAACGAATCTGAACGCACTTTCCGTTCCAATGTAAACCACAAAGGTTCGATAATATTAAGGTCTGGTAACTGTGGTGGCCAGGGGAGATGGGACAACTCATCCTCCTGCTCAGAAAACCAGTCCTGGACAATGTGAGCTGTGTGAACAGGGGCTTTGTCGTCTTGGAAGACACCATCACCATCGGGGAACAAAGTTTGTACCATGGGATGAACTTGATCGACCAAAATGTTCACATAAGTCTTGGCAGTCATGCGCCCTGACACAGTTATCATGGGGCTAGCAGAAAACCACGATATGGGTGCCCAAACCATAACAGAACCCCCGCCATGTTTCACTCTTGGCAACAAGCAGTCTGTATTATAGGCTTGAGATGGCGTTCTCCAGACGTAAACTCGGCCAGAAGTTGGAAACAATGTGAAAGAAGACTCGTCAGACCATATTACTCGCTTCCACTGCTCTATAGTCCAGGATTTATGACTTAAACACCAACTTTTCCTGTTAAGGGCATTAGCATCACTGATGAGTGGCTTCTCAATTGCAGCACGGCCAGCAATTCTCTGTTTATGAAGCTCCCTTCTAATTGTTTTCGTACTCACAGGGTTCGGTAACACAACATTCATTTCAGCAGTAACTTTTTCAGTTGTGGTCTTCTTATTTTTCGTCACAATTGCCCTTAATGATCGTCTGTCACGATCACTCAGGACACACTTTCGTCTGCGCTGTGATTTAGCAGATGATGTTTTTCCGCTTTTCAAATATGCGGAATAAATCTTCGATACAATACCTCTTGAAACACTAAACACCTCGGCTACCTTGCTTACGGAAGCACCTACCATACGTGCTCCAACAATTTGCCCACGTTCGAAGTCTGTTAACTCTGACATAATGCAATGACAACCTCACATAACAGTACTCCGACAACAACTGAACTGTTTAGCACATTTACGAAGTTGTATAGTTGGCGTCAGTAGTCAAAAACGCCAGCGCCACCTACATGTTTCATTAAAATCAATCTTTCTTTTCAAATATGCATTTCACAAGGTGTTTCCATATTTTTGTCCATCCACTGTATATAAGTACAGTAGTGAAATGCCGCACTTTTGGCATGGTGATAGGGAAGGCATCTACACGGTTCAGACCCGGTTTAAATATAAAGAAAAAAATGAGTGTTTGCATAATGTTTTTGCGATATGGGGACACTTAAAATTGGACGAACCCAAAATTCTCCCGAGAGATGGGAGATCTTTAGATACTTCTCTCGGGAATTCCCAGTTTCCATTTTCCCAGAATTCCCAAATTCCCAATTTTGACGGGCAAACTCATATTTTCACTTATAAGACGCAGCAGGATTAAGCCAAAGACAGACGTAACTGCTAATGTTTTTACCATCTAATCGAACTTTCATATTAGTTATTTATTTCGTATACAATAATTTAACTAATAATACAGTTTTTAGGAAATTAACGGTCATTACATTTTTGATATATTTCTTGTTGCACCTACCTTGTTTTCATAAATTTGTTAAAAGAGTTAGAGTAAGAAATATTCAAATTTTTGTTTTCAAATTATCAGTTATTCTATATACTCCACTGGTTACCATAAATTAAGGAAAAATCACAAAAATCACGATTACTGAAAAAGTTACATGTAGAATTTAATAAAACTTACCCACAATATACAACACATAGTAAGGTATCAAATAACATAAAAAGAAATTACCAGACAAATATGGTAGTATAGAAATTAGCACACGAACAAATCGAAGGTGTCGTTTGCTATAGGAAAAGTACCTTCAATGTGGAATATGATCGCCTGTAGAAGCAACACAGCACATACAGCGATGTGTGATGCTTTCAATTATGCGTTCTATCAGTTCCATAGGAAGCGAGAGACATTGCTCTTGCAAAGCAGTTGCAAGCGCGACGAGGGTCTGAGGGGGCGGATTGAGAGCAGCTAGCCGTCTCCCTAAAGCATCCCAAACGTGCTGGATAGGATTCAAGTCCGGGGATCGAGCTGGCCACTCCATGCGCATAATTGTTTCCTGTTGAAGATAATCATCTACGATGCGAGCCCTGTGTGGTCTTGCGTTGTCGTCCTGTAACAGGGAAGCATCACCTATTGCCCCGGCATATGGGCGCACATAAACATCAAGGATGTCATCTCTGTAAATCTGAGCATTCACGGTTCCCCTTGGAAAGACATGGAGGTCTGTGCGTCCCCCCAAAGAGATGCCACCCCAAACACAGACACTGCCCCTTCCGTATGCATCTCTTTCACGGATTTTGACAGATGATAACGGGTTCTAGGTTCTCTCCATATCAAATAACGCCTACTATCGCTTTCTAGACTAAACCTGGACTCATCCGTAAAGAGAACCGCCCTCCATTGATCAGGCGTCCAGTGGACATGTTGTCGTGCCCACTGAAAACGGGCCCTCCTATGGCGTGACGTGAGCGGCACACAAATGGCTCGTCGTCTCGCATACAGACCACCTTCGTGAAGCCTTCTCCGCACAGTTGACGTTGACACGAACCTTCCGGTGGCTGCAGCAAAGGAGGATCTAAGAAGAGTCGGAGTAGCGGTTCTATTCCTGCGTGCACATAATGTCAAATATCGGTCATCGGCGCTCGTCGTAGCAGTTGGCCGTTCTTGGCTGATCCTCCTAGAGGCTGAATTTGTGATTTGAAATTGCCTCCAAAGTCTATGAACCACAGAAGGATTCACATTTAGCCATCTGCCACTTCTGTTTGATTTTATCCTGCCTCTAGTCTCCCAATGGCTCTCCATTGTAGTTCTACAGGCAAATGATGCCTGGAGGTCATTGTTACGAATTGGCTATCTCAGATTTCTTATGTCATTGTCACAGTGAAATATGTGGGCTTGCTCTCAAACATGCTCCTCGCAGATGACGTATTGCGAAAGCAGCGCCACTAATTTGCATATCGCAGTTTTACGCAGCTACACTTACTTGGCAACATATTCAAATTTTACACGGTTCGGCTTATTTTTGTGTGAGTTATCACTATTTTTGTGATTTTCCTTAATTTATGATAACCAGTGTATATATATATATATATATATACTTTAATTCTAAAAGTTAGTATGAAATTTGGGCCTGTTTAAAAAAGATCAATTTCTTTATGTCTGTCTTATTTCACTTAACCCTTTGTTGCATACAAATAATCTAGAGAAGTTAAACGAAAATGTTTGTATTTTTCCTATTTAAAATAACCTTAGTAATAATAAAAAAAATTAATTTTATTCAAATTTCGATTTAAATAATTGCTATAATTAACTACAGTGGACAGCATGCATATACGTACATGCATACAAATCTCTTCCCAACGATTTACGGTCAATGCATTTGAAATCATTTCCTGCCTTGTTTGCAGTGATCATTATCGCCTTCTAAATGATAAATCTACAACTGACATGTACATACAGATCCCCCAAAATACCTCCATTTCGTCGATTGTGATTGAATTCATTTTGGTAACCTATTGGATTCAAATGTCAAATGTTCTAGAAATTCCTTGCCAAACATAAACATTTCCAGTGGTGTTTTGGCTTGATAAGCAGTATATTTGGGTTTCAATTCACTCTTTTCTGTAGATCTTTATCTACCTATTCCACAATTCTCTCAAACTGACATTTAAAATAAAATGGTTTGGTTTGGTTTATTTAATTACGGGAAAGCACACTAGGGAATCTGCCTAAGGGGAGGGATGCCATCGTGGAGGACTTTCTAAGAGAAACTGGCTCGTATACATGTTACACATTCGGAAAACCACGAAAACGCCCATGCAGCCAGCCCGTTTGCGGGATTCGAACCTCGGACCAAACTACAAGTTTTCAGCGACTTTACCTCTCGGCCGCTGGTGGGCCTAAAATAAAATGTCTAAAATTATTAATTAGGAATAAAAAATGGCAGTATAAGAAAATGTAAGCAATATTATATAATGTTTACTATGAGAAATTGTACTAACTCGGTAACAGAAGTAGCAGCCATTTTCCAAATAGCAGTGCTTTACTTAGTGATGCTATACAGCCATCTATGATCGACAGTTGAAAGTTCTGATAATATGGAATGAATAAACACAGGAATAGAATCTGTTAACCCGGCGGAAGTCGCACCAAGAAAAGTTACTAGAGTGGGCGCGTGGGGTATCACATACCCCAATATTTAAAATACAATAAAAATAGTATTATTTAGTTTTAAAACTGTTTTTTTTTTTTTTTTTTGTTCTCGTGTTTTATAAATAAGTGAATAATAATTGGGTTTCAAAAAATTAATTTCCGAAATAATCTTAGAGTTAAAATTAAGATAAATGAAAATAATAAACATCATGCCTCTAAGTTTCATTGCATCTCTGATACACGATGCTTATTTTATTTCTTCACACTTTGAACAAAATACATTCATGTGTTCTTGGTACAGAATGTTTTCACATTTTAAACATTGCATTAACGTTCTTCTGTCCTTGGCGCGAGGGCAAAAAATTTAACACATCTTTCATACTTAGTTGTTTCGAATTTGATGTATTCGTTTTAATTCTTCATCGAAACTTCTGCTTTTGTTTCGCATGCAGTACCTCAATTTCTTGGAAAAGTATTAATCTCTGATCTTTGTTCAATACTTTTTTTCATGAATTTGAATGTAATTTGAATGCAGTTGAATGTAATATAATTCAAGAATGGAAGAAAGTGCAGGAAAGAAAATTATCATTGGCCACCTTCTTGTTATTTTGGCAATTGAATAATTGCCTGAAATTTCATCCCCCATATCCATTGCTCATTTAGTCATATTATTAAAACATATAATTCCTCACGTTTTATTTTCTCCAATAGTATCATCTATAGTATGATCGTTATATAATGTTGAAAGCATAAGAACAGTTTTTCCTTTTTTAGGAACATCAGGAATTAATGTTTTATCTTTTTCGAAACCAAAACATTGTAGAAAATGTTCTTAGTTTCATCTTCAGTTTCCGAAATGCAATCTTCATCGCTTTCAAATATTTCTAATAAATCTCACATGCGTTGCATCTCCAGTTCATAGGGACTCATTCTTTTTACCATAATGCAGTTAGAAATTTTTAAGAATTTAATGTCAAGTACTTTAAAATCACTTACGAGTACAAATATTTACTGTTACACTCTAAAATTAAATTTCTGAACTAAATATTCAGTCAGAAAAACACTTACACGGACAGGCGCGTGGGGTGTGTCATACCCCAGTTCCAACAAAATACCGATAAATCTTTTTCTGAAACACACAGGCAAAGAAAAAGCGGTTCTGAAAGTCAACCACAACTATAAACTCAGCTACTGAAAGCAGCACAGAATTTCAGTTTCACAGGTTAGGAATATTCCACTTTTATGTAGGATTGGGATATGATACACCCCACGCGCCTTCCCACGGGTTAAGGCATTTACAGAAGAATAAACGAATTTAAACTTTTGTCTGCTAGAGTGGACATGATGCAACAAAGAGTTATGTGTGTGTGATTATGGCAAAGCCTCGAGGGCTATCTGCCTAAGGGGAGGGATGCCTTCGTGGAGGACTTTCTAAGGGAAACTGGCTCGTATACACGTTACACATGGGGAAAACCACGAAAACGCCCATGCAGCCAGCCCGTTCGCGGGATTCGAACCTCGGACCGAACTACCAGTGTTCAGCGACTTTACCGCTCGGCCGCTGGTGGGACAACAAAGGGTTAACTTTAACTGTAAATTAGGATTCGATTTAAATTTTGTTCTGTGTTACTTTTTCAAATAAAACGTGGAAGAAAATATTTGTTCACACAAATAGGTTCTGCAAAAAGATAATAAAAATTTAACAGCTTTATTTGAAACGCCTTTAAATACCATTTTTGAGTTCAGCCAAGAATCAGCAAGTGTGTTATTTTTGAAATCTTCAGTTAGAGTTCGACCACAAGAAATTTCTATAAAATTTTCTTTTCTTCCCGAGATTTTTGAATTTGATAGTTAAATATAGTTAGTTTCTACACCTATCGCGTACCACCGGTTGAGAACCGCTGGTCTCAACCGGTTCAAGAGTTTGGATAAAGGCCATTTCTTATCAAGTGTAAAGAGGAGAAAAAAAGCCCTTTCTTATCTAATTTAAACCCAGCAGAAGAAAAGATATTAAGATATTTCCTACTTACCTCTAAACAGCAGAGACCATTTTCTATACTGTCTACACAGAAGGAAGAAAAACCCATTTCCTACTTAGTCTAAACAGAAAAAGGTCATTCCTTAATTCTAAACATCAGAAAAGGTTATTTCCTATTTAGTAAAAAAAAAAAAAAAAAAATCATAAATCGAAGACCCGGAAGTCAGGCGTAATTGCTGTATATATTATTTGTAAGCTGCTAGTATTGAAAAAATAACCTTTTAATTTGAAGTTTTAATGTTCTTTCAACTGAGTCAATAGATCGCGAAGAAGAATGTCCAACTTATGTCTAAACAGTTCGGAAAGAAGCCATTTTTTTATCAAGTCTAGAGAGTAGAAAGAAGCCCTTTCTCAATTTAAACCCAGCAGAAGAAAAGCTAATTCCTACTTAGTTCTAAACAGCACAAAAGTTTATAAGGTATTTCTCTCGCCTTTTTAGCGAACCTTCGTGTTGTAGTGGTCTGCACTCTCAGCGCGTAATTGAGAGGTCCGCGGTTCGATTCCCGGCGAAGGGTTGCATAGTTTTCATCTTTCCTACTTCCAAAAAATACGTATTATCTCCTCTACAGTGGCGCCCCCCAGTCGCCCTTTAAAAGAGGGAGTATATAAGGTATTTCTCCCGCCTTCTTAGCAAGCCTTCGTGGTGTAGTGGTCTGCATGCTCAGCGCGTAATTGAGAGATCTGTGCTCGATTCCTGTAAAAGACGTTGCGTATTTTTCATCTTTCCTGCTTCCTAAAGATACGTAATGTCTCTACAAGGTTATTTCCTATTTAGTCTAAAAAAGAGTATATTTAATTATGGCAAAGTACACTAGGGCTATCCGTCTAAGGGGAGGGATGCCTTCGTGGAGGACATTCTAAGAGAAATTGCCTCGTATACACGTTACACATGGGGAAAGGCTAAAAAGAGAAAAAAGCCCTTTTTTCTTCCTTATCTAAACAGCAGAAAAATTCATATAATGTAAGTGAAAGAGGAAACATAAATGGAAGCCGCGAAAGTCAAGCGTGATTGCTGTATGCTGCATGAATTATAAGTTGCTAGTATTGAAAAAAATAACCCTTTAGTTTAAAGTTTTATTATTTTTCAACTGAGCCAAATGGTTCAAAATTTATTGTAAAATCTACACAGATAAATATTACATTAACGCTTAATTCTAATGAACATTTCATTTAAAAATTTTCTTTTATAAACGCAACGAATTTGTGATTTTTAGAAACTCTTAAACTTTAAACTCAATACAATATTATGCATTCTATAAAAATGCTTTATTTTAAATATTTATATTTCACCTCTTATTGGAAACTCAAAGAACAAGAGAGCAACAAAATATTAACATTTAACGTTATAAAATAATATTCTAAGGTATTTTCGCATTCAATTCCACATGCCTTCGTCGTGTAACGGTAGAACACTCGGTGCGTATTCGAGATGTTCAGGTTCGATTCCCGGCAAGGACACTAAGCATTTTTCTCGTCTCCTGTGTCAAAATAACCTAATGACTCTACAATATACGTTTAAGAGTTACTTTTTACAGAGTTCACATATTGGACTTATGAATGGCTCTTATTATTTTAACCTTTTAACTGTCATGCCCGAGATAATCTCGGGCACAGCACTAGTGTTCGAAAATGTCACGCCCGAGTACTACTCGGGGTAATTTTTTTTTTGAGTGCATCGTATTGTCATACCCGAATATATATCGGGAGACGTATATTTCGGCTTCCTCTCTTTGTCAAACCCGACTGTATTTCGGGAAAAGTTAATGTGCGCTCAGTTCAATAGATGACAGCACTGTACTGAAGATTTCAAAGGTTAGAGGTTATTTGGTTCAAGGTGCATGGGATCTTTTTGTTGTAAAATAGCGTCCAGTTCTTTGAAACGTTAATAGATGATTTAGATTCTTCAACCGAAGATGAAGGATGTGTGTTTGATGAGCAGTATTCATGATACTTCCATGGTCAGCCTCAAAAATAAAAAATGGAGATATACTCAAGCCGAAGATTGTTTCTAATTACGTCTAACTATGGGTGGTGTAGATCGCTGTGATCAAGAAATATCCTTTCATCCAACAATCCGAAAACGTCAGATAAAATATTATAAAAAGATATTTTTACATTTACTAGACAAGGTACTCTGGAACTCATATTTGCTCTATAAAAATGTAGTTGGGAAACGTATTACATTTTTAGAATTTCGAATCCAAGTTGTAGAAGAGCTTTTACATAAATATGATGATGCAGCTTCTGGACAAAAGAATGTTGGCAGACCACCTACAATAGATAACCCTGCCCGTCTTACTGAACGACATTTTATATCCCATTTTCCTCCTATTCCTGCGAAACGTGAGCCTACAAGATAGTGCAAAGTGTGTTGTTCGAAAAAGGATAAAAATGGGGAAAAGATAAGGAAGGAATCACGATTCTGGTGTAGTGATTGTGGAGTTGGTTTGTGCTTGGAAAAGTGTTTCCAGTTGTACCACACAAGACTGAATTACTGAACTACTAATAGGTATTCACTTATATTTATTTATGTTTTAGAAAATAGTTAATTTTTTTCATTTTTAGAAAATAATGCTCCACTAGAAGCAACTGCCATGTTGAGTGACAGCTGCCTCAAAGAAAATATGCAGTGGCTACAAAACTTTAAAAATTTTACCCATGTACGTATAAAATATACTTAAGTAGTTAAAAATATCAATTTTTAACTACTTAAGTATATTTTATTTTGTACTAAACATTTGGTTTTTGCAATAAAAAAAATTTGACAATTTGTGTACCCAAATCATCAAAATAACTTGACAGTTAAAGGGTTAACAAAAACTGTAATTTCATGCATTTTCCTTCAAACCCTTTACTAACAGAATAATTATTCTAGTTAAGTTAGTTATAGCTTATCAGATGCAAATTAGTTGAGATAAATGGGGCGCATCTTAATTATCTCAGTAACTGCGTTGAAAATTATCCCGAAATTTCCGCGCTATACACCATGGAAAATAGATCCATGAGACAGTCTGTTGTAGCATGCAGCTCATTGTCCAGACATAGTTCTTTAAGTAAGATAACACATTATCACTTTAATTTGCTCCAGCAAACTTTTATGATGCTTTATGATTTTGATATGACAACTCTTGACAGGAAATATTAATTTTGACTGGAGATAGCGCCTTTGGGTTTACGAAATATACAAAGGGGAATGTTTTCTCCAGTCAAAATCTCTTAACTTAGTTTAAATTTTTTAAAAAAGTTTGCGAAAGACAGATGGTGAAGCAAGTTTTATCTCATGCCTTTTGCAAGCGTATGATCATCTCTGAAGAGGAGAACGAACTTGACCTTATGTTTACAATTTTGTTGAGGTTCAGGCATCAAAATGGGCTTAGACTAACTGATCAAATGCGGACTGGTTTTCACAAATTAAGGAAAATCAAGAGAAAAAAAAATCTGATGTGTACAGCACATGACTTCCTTGTATGGTATATTAAATTATGCGCATTTTTTCTTGCATTTCTTTTCAACTTATCGGATTGAATTAAATATACTTCGTTGATAGCGTGTAAACCACAATATATTAAATGCCCTCTTTAAAAAATCACTATATTCGTTTACCATAGCCCATTACACAGGACATATCGAAAAAACAATAAATTTAGAAATAGCAGATGATATTTCTGATTTCAAATAGGAAGCATCAGCCAAGCATTTTTATTTCAAAACTTGTTTTTAGTCCAAGGGGCGTTTGCCCAGAAGGGCTATTAATTTCGTTTTGCCATTTTGAGTCCAAAACTTTAAATAAATATCAATTTTACATTTTAAATGATTGCAACCAAACATTATCGCCTTGTGTTATATTTAAAAGAATAAAATAATGAAGAATATGCATAAATGTATGTACGAGGGCTATCCAGAAAGTAGATTACGTTTTGGAATAAAAAAATAAACAAAGTATAGGAAACAAATTTTATTATATACAGATGAAAGTCACACTCAAATACTACTTTTCTACATAGTCACCATACAAATTAAGGCATTTATCGTAGCGATGTACGAGCTTGGAAATTCCTTCGTCGAAAAATTCGGCCGCCTGCGCCTTCAACCACTTCGTTACCTCTTCTTGCCTTCCATCTTGCACAAAACTTGTGGTAACCAAGCTTTTCGCTGATGATTTCGTGCAACAAACTTCGCGAAATTTGTGGAAAACTCAAAGAAAGTTCCGTTATTGTGAAATTTCGATTTTCACGGACTTTAGCATCGACTTTTTCGAGAAGTTCGGCGGTCACTATGCTGGGTCTCCCACTTCGATCTTCGTCGTGAACATTGGTTCGGCCATTTTGAAATCTTATGACCCACTGACGCACTCCACCTTCAGTGATAATGTTGTCCCCATACACTTCACGAAGCTGCCGATAGATTTCTATCGGTTTACAGTTTTTTGCAGTCAGAAACCTTATTACTGAGCGCACCTCGCAGCTCGCGGGATTTTCAATTAACGCAGACATTTCAAACCGTCACAGTATCTGAACGGAGCACAGCACGAACCTCTCACTAGCACGGCTAGATGCAGACTGAGCTGCGCAACGCTCTGACCCCAAGATGGCCGCGCTAGCCCCGCCCCTAGCGGACACAGACGGAAACGTAATCTACTTCCTGGATGGCCCTCGTATGTTTCTCTCGTTGCGAAAAAACAACGGTACCTATAGACATCAAATTTACAGTAAGGTGTCCTCCACTAGAATATGGGCATCTAGGAGCCCGAACTTGGAATTTGGAATTTGTTTTATTATCTATTTCATATTTTGAAAAATTTTTAACTAATTTTTGATTAAGAAACTCAACGATTTCAAAGCGAAAATGGCAACACTGTACGAAAAAAAGAAGTTTTTGTCTCCAGCGCGCGTGTTTATGTATCGGAAATTCTAAAGATATGCTCATTTTAAAACTATTTTGCGATATTTCTGTTGAATTGAATTTTATGGTTTAAGTGCGAAGAACATGACATTTAATAAATAAAGTTTACATACAAAACGTTAAAAAAACGCCCCTTTGGGCGTAATATAAAATCTGAAATGTTTCAGATTTTTTAAAAATTCTTTATAGAAATTGAGATTTCATACGAGGAAATACGTACCAATATACAGTGGCTCCCAAAAGTGCTCGTACACTTATGATTTTCATTGAAATACGGCTCTAACCATTAATTAAAATTAAACTTTCTGAATGAGATTTTAGTAATAAGATCTATAATCTCTTCATAACAAAATTACATGAAATATTTTTAAAATATAGTGAAACTTTATTTTTAAGAAATTAATAATGAAAAAATGACAAACATTTTATCTCACAAAAGTTTTCGTACACTTCAAAAAAATCTTGACATATTAAATATTTTCATTTTTCGTTAAATTAATATTTAGTAGGATATTCTTTAGCATCCACAACAGCTTTTAAACGTCTGGGAATAGATTTTACTCGTTTTTTTTTGTAATTTCTGTATCAATGTTCATCGATTCTTCCATCATGACTGTTTTGAGTTCGCTTTTCGTTTAGATGTCGTGTTTCTGTACTCTAACCTTCAGTTCTTTCCAGATGTGTTCTATGGGGTTTAAATCTGGCGACTGAGTTTTCAAAACCTGTGGACAATTATAGAGACACCATAGGCGAACGTTGAGAGCCATATGGTTAGAATCATTATCACGATTAAAAATAAATTTGTTTCCAATACCCAAATTTTAAGTTGATAATTTTAAATTGTATCCTAAAATATTTAAATAAAAAGAATGATTCATTATGCCATCAATAAATACCGAATTACCTAGTTCTAAGGCTGCCAAGCACCCCTACACAAGAATACCTCCACCGCCATGCTTAACTGTTCCTACTAAGATTTTAGAATGAAAATCCTCATTTTTTCTTCTCCATACAGTTATTCGACCATCGGAACCAAAAATATTAAATTTGCTTTCGTCAGCAAATATGACATTATTCCAGTACGTTTCGGGTGTTTTTTACATTGATTTTTCGAATGAAAGGCGAAGTTTTCTGTTTTTCTGACTTAGAAATTTTTTTTTACGGGCAGAACGCCCATGTAATGCAGCTTCTCTGAGAACTCGTCGAACAGTTTCAGGCGAAATTGAAGTAGGAAGCTTTGCATTAAATTCTGCAGAAACTTTTATAGCACATAGACGTGAGTTTTTCACAAATTTTCTAATAATAAATTTCTCATCACGTTTAGTTAACTTTCTTGATCGACCTTTTCTTACCTTGTTTTTAATCCGATTTTCTTCTTTAAAGCGTTTTATCACATAATGCACTGTAGAATGGGATAAATTAACTAATTTAGCGATATTTCGAATTTATTTACCACTACTATGGTGAAAAATTATCTATTTTTGAATGCTGTTTGTAATTTCCTTACGACTGAGACCCATGTTTCAATAATAAATATAATATTATGAAGTAAACAATAAAACATTAAAGCAAACGATTTTTTAAATGCCACCACAATGCAAAAATTAAAAAAAGCGGCAAACAGTAATTCTAATTTTGATTCTATCCAAAAATATTTCAGTGTACTAAGACTTTTGTGAGATAAAATGTTTGTCATTTTTTGATTATTAATTTCTTAAAAACAAAGTTTCGCTATATTTTAAAAATATTTCATGTAATTGTGTTACGAATAGCTTATATATCTTATTATTAAAATCTCATTCAGAAAGTTTACTTTTAATTAATAGATAGAGCCCTATTGCAATGAAAACCAAAAGTCCAATTTTCTTGCTTGCATTTTCAATTCAATTACGAACAGAACTTTGATATGAAATCTTCTACATTGATAAAAGCTGATAAAAGATGCAACGAAACAAACGACGTTAAGCATGAGAAGACATCTTACTGTCTTTTGAAGTTGACCTCATTCTTTGATCTTATGCAAAGGTTGCGAATAGGTCCTAAATAACTGAATTTCCAGATGACGAATATTTGCTAAGGATTTCAATTTAACACATTGATAATCTCTAAACAAAGTTTCAGATATTCATACATTATTCAACATAAGGCTAATTTTGTTATCCCAAAGGTATTATTGCCAAAGGTATTCCCTTCGAGTTCTTCTGGCAAATGATGTATGGTGATATTTCTTATTAAATGATTATTTCGAATTTTATTATTAGCCCTAAAGGGATGATAGTCCCAAATGGACTATTAACCTCAAAACGGCATTTTCTGTCGAAAAACTTGAAAGCTTGCGTTGTAATTAAAATTATTGACATTAAATATTATCGCACTGTATTATACAGGGTGTTTATAAAGTCCTAGACCGATTTTGATGTTTAATAACTCATAAAATAGTAAAGATAGATTAAAATTAATAACATAAATGGTTAGATAGACTCAAAAAGTTTCATGACCCTTGTCAGTGAACTTCCACGCGTGTCCCCTTCGTCGCACGGAGAATATCAAGTCGATATTCAATTTCACGCCAGGTACCGGCAAGCATGTCGGCATCTACAGAGGCTATTGCGGTTGTAATTCTGGCTTTTAGGTCATCCATGTTCGACAATCTCCTCCTGTAAACGTTGTCCTTTACAAATCCCCAAAGGAAAAATTCCAGCGGCGTTATATCAGGTGATCTGGGTGGCGAAAGAATTGGACCTACTCGCGCAATCCATCTTCCTGTAAAATGGTCATTCAAGGAACTACGAACGATGGTTTACCAATGAGGTGGTGCACCCTCTTGTTGCAAAAGGAAATGTGGCTGAAGCTTTTCTAGTTGTGGAAATACGAAGTTTTCCAACATGTCTAAGTATACGACTGATGAGACCGTCTTTTCTGTAAAAAAGAAGGGCCCAATGGCTCGGTCGTGCATTAGTCCACACCACACATGAACCTTTGGGGAATCCCTTTGTGCCTCAGGGTGTTCATGGGGGTTTTCAGGTCCCCATATGCGCGCATTATGGTGATTAACAATGCCAGAAAGATTTAAATGCAATTAATAAGCAGACGATATTTAGAAAAATACAGATATTTAGACTAGAAAATGAAATTATCTGAAATTAACCACACACGCAGACGATATTTACAAAAGTAAAGATACTCAAACCAGAAAAGGAAAATATATATAATTTATTCCATCAATAAATGCCATAAGTATGTTTATATCTTCATTATTTTTTATGAGTTATTACACATCAAAATGGGTCCGGGTCTTTATAAACACCCTGTATTTAAAATAAAATATTGAGTAATGAAGACTCTCCATTACGGATGTATGTTTTCTGCACTGTGAAAAAATAACCCTATCTGGAGCCATCAAATTTTAAATAACCTAGTCATCTACCCAAACACGGACATCTGGAAAAACGAATTTTTAATTTCGGTTTTGTTTTATTCTCTGTTTTTGTTTTATTTTCTGTTTCATATTCTGTAAAACAAATTTGTATTTTTGATTAAAAAATTCAACTATTTCATATCGAGCACCGGCAACAGTATAAAACCTTTTCATCTTCATTGCGTGAGACTGTCTATCGGAAATTCTAAAGGTATGCTGTTTTTAAATGTTTTGTGTTTTTGCTGATGAATCAAATGTGGTGTAAGCTCCAAGAACGTAATGTTTAACAAATAAAAAGTTTTAAAATTTTTGTAATTTTGTTGTTGAATTGTATATGCCATAAGTGCGAAGAAAATTATGCATAATAATAAAGCTAAAAAGACAAAAAAAGGTTTAATAGGAGTGAGAGTAACAGCAGACGGGTAAACTGCGAGCTTAGCTAAAACATGAGAAACCTTACTAAACCCTTTTGGGCGACCGTTAAAATTTGTAACCTTTCAGATTTTGTTTCATCAGTTATTTATCCGTTTAATCTGATTTTTCCTCTTTAAAATTTTATAAAAAATAACCTTTCCATATTACGCGTCTTTATGCTGTTATCTAAATACATAAATAGGTGCAATATAGAATGCGGAATATATTCAACTTTTACATAACAACCCAAAAGCCCTTTTCAATTTAAAAAAAAAGTTTTAAATTTACATAAAGGTTTTTTCCTATCCTTTTTACCTTCGCGATCGTTTTCATCAGAAATTCTTCGTGAAATTTTGATTGAGTAAGGGTTTAATTTTGCAAAATTGCAAACTACTTATATTAATTGATGGGCTATATTTGCACAGCATGTTAAGCAGCGAAGAGATACCTTTTAAAAAATTACTCACATCTAATTGAAACATTTAAAAATATCAAATGGTATATCGATATATTTTTAGGGTAAAATACCAAAAATGTATACGGAAAAAATGTATACCAAAAATGTATACCAAAAATGTCTCTGGAGGGTTCGGATATATAATCTGCCAATCCTGGGCTACATAACGAAATTTAACATTACTTTTAGCATAATAGCTGAGATCTTTCTTCAGTAACACAGGATTAGAATAGGAGACTGCGTGGGTAATATATTACAATTTACTATTACTTTAACACAGAACTTCTTTCCTCAGAATAAAAGAAGGAACAAAACTCTATACTCTGTAGTACACTAAATAGCATTAAGCATTAGTTCACAAGTTTATACAGAGACAAGCTGGCTGGATGCTTTCGAGGGAAATCCAATACTTTAGAAGAGTAGAACTTCAGTGGAGTCCAGATGTTTTCTTTTAACCTTATTACTTGTTGCTCGTTTTCTAAGCCAAGTAAAATTAAGCTTGTTGTTATGAACAAATTGATTAAAATAATATTAGTAGATAATATTATTTGAAAATTGTTACATTGACTTACAAAAATCTGCATAACGTAAAATGTTGAAAAATATTAAATATAGCCTGTCAAGTATTTCCAGATAACACAGGAATTTTATCACCACATTTAACGTTGCCTCTATGATCGACATTGAATAGGAAAAAAAAAAAAAAAAAAAACGTTTCCACTATTATCGATGCATTTTGAAACTGCATTCGCTGTTACGATAGTAATAACTTTGAATAGAGCTGAAAAAAAGTGCCTCCTCGTTTTGATGAGTTAATTGTTAACAGCAATTAAATTGGATGATCTGTTACGGAGAGGGATTTGCTGTCCGACAGCTGAAAGGTATAATATAGTTACGAAATATACAGGCGCGGTGGGATAGCTTTCCCGCAAAGCAGGTTTAGGGTTGCCATAAAAAAGCAAGGGAATGCAGGTTTTCCACATTTGGCGAGAAATCGCCATGGCAATATAACCATGGACGGTTGGAGAACCTTCTGGAACGAATTCTTACCAGTTTTGCCCAGAATGTTCTCGAACACAAGCCGAAAGCTATATAAACCCTGCTGGACCACAGTCAGTTAGTATGTGCCTCGTCTAGCGAGCTGATAGTCAGTCACTGAGCGAGTGTCTCGAAATCTAGCGCCGAGTTGGTAGTCGAGTGCATCGAAGAGTCTCTTAGTGTATCGCGGTTAGTGCATCGTCGAGAGAATGTGTTAAGCTCCGGGAACGACTGAACCGAAGAGTCGGGAGCTGTGCTCTGCGTGTCGTCGATTGCATCGCGAGTTGTAGCGTGGAGAGTCTCGAGAGTACGTGGAGTTCCGAGAACGACCAAGCAGAGTCGGGAGCTGTACTCTGGTGCTTTGCAGTGAAGCTGTCTCCACCGTGATAGCACCTGAAAGCTGTGTCGCTGATCGTGTCAACGTGTTTATAACAGTTCGACGACTGTGAACGAAATTTTGGAGTTGTCCTGATTAATATTGGCTAAATAAAGTGTGTTTCGATATTTTATCAAGTAGTGCCGTCATTATTCACTCCAAATCTACACGAACCCCGTACGAACGTGAAGGAAGAAAATACCGTAACAACTGGTGTCAGAAAAGAAAAACGCAACAATATATAATTCCTCGAAGAACATTATTAAAATTTTTAAAATTAAAAACAAATTAAATATTGTGTTTTAACGAAAGTTCCCTGCCATTGCCAATATCGGAGACGCAAAGAGTTCATGTTGGCGTGTTTAATCATATTTTGTTAAATAATTTTTAGCATTCTTAATATGCAACCTAAACGCAACCTTCTCTGAGCCTCCATATTGGATAAGTGTGCACTTTTGCTTCTACCTCTGTTGCCTCTAAGACGTTGTCGCGCTGCCTTTTTCTTATCGCAATATTTCCAAAAATGTAAATATTCTGGAAATAGGCACTTATTAAAGTGAACTGAGGCCACAAATGCCAATTGAAATAAAAAAAGAATATTTAATCTTCCTCAGCTGCTAAGTTTGCTGTTCATTTCGGATTCAACATTCTGTATTCTACGCTATCAACATTACTACGTCTTTATCACTGCACACACACTTAGATATTTATATTTATATATATATATATCTACATACGTACATAAATTCAAAAGTAATTTTTTTAAATACTTCAATTCAATCACGTTACGCATGTTCTCAGTTCAGACCATGGTATGTTAGCCTAAAATTTATAAACATGTATAACGTAACAAATATCCCAGGAAATCATACATATAAGTGTAAAAACGGGATGCGAATTTATCTGAAATTAATATTTTGGATTAAACTCATTATTTTAGTCTAAAGTAAAAAAAAAAAAAAAAAAGTCTCATATAACAAATTAAAGAATACAAAAGTTAAGAGAATTTAATATTCAAATTCGTAATAAAGACTGAGAAAACGTAACATGTTAGAGTTACACTTAAGTTTGTATAACTGTCTTAAAATGAATTACATACGCTCTATGAGGAGTACTTAGGTGGTGTATGTGGTGTATTGTGAATACGGCAAAGCACACTAGTGCTATCTGCCTAAGGGGAGGGATACCTTCGGGAGAACTTTCTAAGGGCAACTGGCTCGTATACACGTTACACATGGGGAAAACCACGAAAACGCCCAGCCCGTTCGCGGGATTCGAACCTCGGACCGAACTACCAGTGTTCAGCGATTTTACCGCTCGGCCGCTGGTGGGCCTGAAGAGTACTTAGGTTAGCTAACAGCGGTTTTAAAAAAATGATTTCTTTCCCTGTACCTTGAATTCCGTGAGGTTAAGTTCTTAAATTACTAGGCTAGTGACTATTACTTAGCCTACATTTATTTTTTTTTCTTTTTCTAGTATGTGCCTAGGAAGATGTGAATTCAAATTTAGATATATAAATACTCATAAACTTTCTAAAAACTGCTTAATTCCGATTTTTTAAAATTCAATGATTTTATACAAAATTTTCAATGTTTAAAAAATTTATCCAACCTTCATAGTTTAAAAAATTGTAAAAATATCTAAAGACTATTTTCAGACTGTAATCTGAAATTGCCATTTTGTTTTAAGAACTTAATTTTTGCAGTAGAAATTGAAAGTATAAAAATTTCTCAAATTATGTACATTTTTCTCTTACTTTTTCTAATTACTTTTCCACAACAATCTTTTTTTTTTATGTTTATAAGGTATTTTCTCTCTCCTTTCAGCATGACTTCGTGGTGTGATGATAGCACATTCGGCGCGTAATCGAGAGCTTCAGGGTTCGAGTCCCGGTGAAGATATTGCAGATTTTTCACCTCTCTTGTATAAAAACAACCTGGTGATTCGACATGTTAACTACATTTAACAGGTAATAATGATATGTTTCCTGTATCTCTAATTGTCGAAAACCCGGTAATTTTTATAATCCCTAACTATATGTATCCTTATCATTCTTTGTTTACTTCGTTAGATATTGCTCCTTTCGTAATCTTAATACTTTACGTAAATAAAAACTATAGCTGTAGTTTTAATTGAAATGAAATAAGTAATGCGTTTTATTTTATGCAAATAAAAGAGCTTATTTAATTTTAATACATCAAAAATAATAACTAAATTATGTGTTTACATTTAAAGTCAACCAAAAAATAATTTAATTATTTTATTTTATTTGAAATAGACACGGATTGTGTGTTTAGATAAAATAAAAATAATTTGCAAGGTATATTTTAAATTTAGAACAGCTATTTTAATTTAATTGTGCTTTCCTATCGTTCCTCGTTTCCACATACAACTCCATGCCAGAATGAGATTTTTAGAAACGTGTTGAATCCAAATGAGTAAGAAGTAGTATTTAAGGAAGGCTCAACTACCTTAGCGCTTACAGCAACGTCTCTACTTGGGCTTAAACTCAAAAATATTAAATAACTATATCTAATAATTAAGACGCAATAACACGCCGAACAAATACTAATTCAGAAGTCAAACAACAAAAATCAGCGTTATATTTTCAAATTTTCACAGGACTAGTTTCGATGGCTTTACCGAACCACCATCCTCAGCTGCAAAAGCGAAAAAGAACGAGATAGGATATAATGATCAGATAAGATAAGAAAGCCTGGACAGAAAATAATTTGTAAGGACATAGAGATGACAGGACAGGAAGTCTGGACAGAAAGATGGCGACACTAGCTTATTTTCTGTCCAGTCTTTCTTATCTTATCTGATCATTCTATCCTATCTCGTTCATTTGCACTTTTGCAGCTGAGGATGGAGGTTCGGTAAAACCATCGAAACTAGTCCTGTGAAAATTTGAAAATATAACGCTGATTTTTGTTGTATGACTTCTGAATAAGTAACTATATCTAACTAAGAGACTTAGTCGGAGTTAAGATAAATATAACTGAGTTAGCTCTTAATCTAAACTAGCCGGAGAATTAATAGAGACGCATAGCCCGAGAATTAGCCGGAGAATTTCTGGAGAGACATAGTCCGAAGGTGAATGCACGCTAGTCAAGATTCCTAGCTCTCTCTCTCGAAGTAAGATGAACCTGACTTAAATACCTCTTCTTTCTCATGTGCATTCAGCGGGATTCTCAAAAACTAATTCTGGTAGGGAATTGTAAGTGGAAATGAGGAGCGATAGGAAAACACAAATTAAAATAACTGTCATAAAACCAGGACTCCGACACCTGGAATTTTAAAGACTCCTACTCTGACTTCAACTCGACTCCGATATATATATATATATATATATATATGTGATGTAAAAGCTTTTGTCCGGAATAAATAGACTGGTGAAGAATCATAGATATAGTTGTAGCTCAAAAGTATCTGACGATAAGTTTAAAAAACAGGATCTATTTCAGGATCAGGAGAAATAACAGTTGCAAAAATCATATCTCCGGAGTAAATAAAAAAGAATTACTAATAACTATTTGTATGAAGTTTACTGCATCGTGACATTTAAGAAAACGCCCCAATATTCATTTTGAGAGTCTTTTTATAGCCTCTGGAAAGGCGGAGCTTCCAAAAAATGACGTCAGCCTCGTCAGCCATTCCAGTTCGCTTTAAATATCTCCAGAACATTCTATAACTGTACGTGTAGAAAAGGCGAGAAAAGCAACTTGACTACGGGGCTGTGGATTTTATTCCACGTACTTTCAAATAAGAAACCGTCACCATTAAAAATGAAAAGACATACAGTTAGAATTTTAAGTGTATTTTTTATTATGGAATTTTATTATTACATATATACAGTGGATAGACAAAAATATGGAAACACCTTGTGAAATCCATGTTTGAAAAGAAAGATCGATTTTAATGAAATATGTAGGTGGCGCTGGCGTTTTTGACTACTGACGCCACCTATACAACTTCGTAAATGTGCTAAACAGTTCCCTTGTTGTCGGAGTACCGTTATGTGAGGTTGTCATTGCATTATGTCAGAGTTAACAGACTTCGAACGTGGGCAAATTGTTGGAGCACGTATGGTAGGTGCTTCCGTAAGCAAGGTAGCCGAGGTGTTTAGTGTTTCAAGAGATACTGTATCGAAGATTTATTCCGCATATTTGAAAAGCGGAAAAACATCATCTGCTAAATCACAGTGCGGACGAAAGTGTGTCCTGAGTGATCGTGACAGACGATCATTAAGGGCAATTATGACGAAAAATAAGAAGACCACAGCTGCAAAATTTACTGCTGAAATAAATGTTGTGTTACCGAACCCTGTGAGTACCAAAACAATTAGAAGGGAGCTTCATAAACAGGGAATTGCTGGCCGTGCTGCAATCGAGAAGCCACTCATCAGTGATGCTAATGCCCGTAACAGGAAAAGGTGGTGTTTAAGTCATAAAGTCTGGACTATAGAGCAGTGGAAGCGAGTAATATGGTCTGACGAGTCTTCTTTCACATTGTTTCCCACT
This sequence comes from Stegodyphus dumicola, assembly GCF_044657685.1. Classification (NCBI taxonomy): domain Eukaryota; kingdom Metazoa; phylum Arthropoda; class Arachnida; order Araneae; family Eresidae; genus Stegodyphus; species Stegodyphus dumicola. The sequence continues at coordinate 188,332,147 of NC_140774.1, forward strand.
TCTGGCCGAGTTTACGTCTGGAGAACGCCATCTCAAGCCTATAATACAGACTGCTTGTTGCCAAGAGTGAAACATGGCGGGGGTTCTGTTATGGTTTGGGCAGCCATATCGTGGTTCTCTGCTAGCCCCATGATAACTGTGTCAGGGCACATGACTGCCAAAACTTATGTGAACATTTTGGCCGATCAAGTTCATCCCATGGTACAAACTTTGTTCCCCGATGGTGATGGTGTCTTCCAAGACGACAAAGCCCCTGTTCACACAGCTCACATTGTCCAGGACTGGTTTTCTGAGCAGGAGGATGAGTTGTCCCATCTCCCCTGGCCACCACAGTCACCAGACCTTAATATTATCGAACCTTTGTGGTCTACATTGGAACGGAAAGTGCGTTCTCGTTATCCACCGCGAACATCGTTATCTGAACTTGCCACCGTTTTGCAGGAAGAATGGTATAACATTCCCTTGGGAAACATACAGGAACTGTATTTATTCATTCCGAGAAGACTGCAAGCTGTTTTGGATGCCAACGGGTTTCCTACACCATATTAAGCAAAGAAACATGTTTTTTTAAAGGTGTTTCCATATTTTTGTCCAATTCCTGTATATATGTAATGAAACCGTGGTTGGATGGCATATATATATATATATATATATATGTGTGTGTGTGTGTGTGTGTGTAATGAAACCGTGGTTGGATGGCATATATATATATATATATATATATATATATATATGTAATGAAACCGTGGTTGGATGGCATATATATATATATATATGTGTGTAATGAAACCGTGGTTGGATGACAAGACATGAAAGATTTGATTATGAATGCGGCACAAACTTGCATTAAAACTTTCGGGGAAACAGGACTTTTCCCATGATTCACTGTAAACACAGAATAACAAACCCATGTAGATTTCTCCATAATTAGAACTGGACGAGGAATTAGCGACAGAGCACTTTTAGTGGCACTGAAATAAGAACAGTGAGACGTAGTAAATGCGTAGAAATACTAGTTGCGTAGATACTTGAAGCTTAGAGTGTCCATCTATGTTGAAGAATAAGCAATCGAGCCGGATTAAATTCCTTTTATTTATTTTAATTCACTTGGCATTCTACTCGTGCCTATTAAAGAACATTTTCAATTTTGATATTATTCTCATAGAAGCGAAAGTAGCAGCACACACATAATTGCAGAAAGATGTCTAGCCAAGAGGAGAGCACAAGCAAAAGTGACGCATTAGTTCACAGAAAGAAGGAAGGAATCAGTTTTTAGTTTTGGTTTACAATTTGATGATTGGTCAAGAGGCATCTGCATTAAGGGTTACGTAAGATCGCATGATTAATTTGAATGACGCAGTTTAGACTTACAGGGCTAATTTTAGAACAGATAGATGAAGTTCCCAAAAGAAATAGAAAATAAAAGAGGTTATAGTGAATTAAATTTAGAAGTTCGACTTCATATTTTTTATCTTACATATATGTAAACATATACACATGGGTTACAGCTTATTTTTTAATATAAAAGAAGTAATAGATGCTACAGAAAAAAACTGATGGCAAACTGAAGCAAATTATTTATATTATTTAGCATTTATTATGAAATGGAAAATCTGGCATTAGTTATTTCCAAGAAACGGTATAGCTTCGGCAAGATCTGCCTTGTTGGAGGGCCGTAGATTCGATTTAATAAATTTCAGAGCTGAGAAGAGTCTTTCCACACTAACTGGAATAAGAGGAAGAGCTGTTACTGTTAACTCTTTACTAATGCTTTTACCTTTTCAGGATAGAATTTTTACAAGTTCTAAAAGAGGTGTCTTGCAAGCGCAATCATATTTCTCTATTTCTTCAAAGGCTGTGTAGAAATCTTGTTTTTATTTTTTCATTTTTATATCTAAAGGCTCCTGGTTCTTTATTTTCATTCGCTTTGTCTTAGACTTTTTCAATATTATCCAAAAATATTTCTCAAAATCTAATTCATCTTTGGAAGAATATGATGGAGACTCAATTGCAATGTCTGCAATTGGACTGTCCTGATTCGAATACTCCAGCTGTTCTGAGAATAATATCATTCTTAGTGAAAATTCGTAGATGGCTTTCTTTGCCTTTTTATTTTGTTCCTTATCCAAGAAAATTCGGTGCTTCATATACTGAACCCAGCAAGATCTCATTGTCTAGCAAACTACTTTCTCTTTTCTTCATTGAAGAAATGATTCCTTCTGAAATGAATTCTCCATTTCAGAAAGAACAAACGTCCCATTCTTCCCTTCTCACCTCCTGTGAGTTGTTCAGATTTCAGCTTTTTTGTGGCTATATACGGTATAGAAAAATAGTTTCTAATTCTGCAACATCATTAAACAGTTTTTCTGTTAGTGAAACATTAGGGTTATCCACATCTTCTAAAAATGTTCTTAATTCTAACAACCTCTTTATCATCAAATATGTACTTCCTTATCGCGTTGCTTGATCAAAATTGCTTCTTTTCCTGCTCGCTTTCTAAGAATGGCATCCATTTTGGGAGTTCTTGCTGCTATTGCTGCTTACCTAAATTTACCATTGAGATTTGTTAACTAAATGAAACAGTGTAATCACTAATGGCAAATATCACATCCATCCTTCTCCCTTATATTTATTTATTAATCTGTCAATAAGATAGAAAATAACTATTTATTAATGTATATAGTCCATAAATAAAAATAATAACTCAGCTTGTTATTAATTTGTTTTTTCAATTCATTTTAATTTATTTTCAAATTCAAACTGTCCAACAAAAATTGGAGTCGGAGTCGACCTATTTTTAGAGACTCCAGCTCCGATTCCTCTTACCCCAAAATCTCCCGACTCCGATTCCAATTTCGACTCCATGATTCCGACTCCGACTCCGACTCCACAGCCCTGTATAAAACTGTACTGTACCTTACAAGTTTCAAAATTTAAGTTTGAAGAAAATATTTAATCTTAACAAAGTGTGCTTTATGGATGCACAATTATTTTTTAATTTAATAATTTACAGCGAAATAAATTTAGTACGTGAAACAATAAATTTACTTCCTTTGCCTATGCATAAGGAGGTTCTTATTGCATTAAGGTGAAGTGGGATAAGTACAGACTGGTTTTTGCAAAGTTGGAAATTAAACTTTGTATTTTCATTCTGGTTTATAAATAGTTAACGCTGCCGGTATCAAACACTTTGGGCAGTTATTACTGTTTTTACTGAGGGTTTATATAGCCTTCGGCTTGTGTTTGGGAACATTCTGGACTAAACCGGTAAGAATTCGTTCCAGAAGGTTCTCCAACCGTCCATGGTATATCGCCAATTTTGTCGCCAAATGGGTTATTTCTCGCCAAATGTGGGAACCCTGCCATCCTTGCTATTTTATGGCAACCCTAAAACTGCTTTGCGGGGAAGCCATCTCACCGCGCCTTTATATTTCGTAACACTATATTATCTAAAAGTCGAAGCTTCTTTGTAAGTTTTTATTTTGACAGAATATTTCACAAATTATCATTAATTACTCAGCGCTTTCTCCCGAAAATGGCGAAAGAGGTTAACTGAAAAATGATTTCAAACTGTACTGAACGTAGATATGACTTTCTTATTGCTCACTTGGTTTGTTAAATTTTGAGATTATTTATTATTTCTGTATGTTGTCCCACTTACGCAAAGACATGCAACTGAGCAAGAGCAAAATTATAAATAAGCCAGCTTTAAAAGGTTTGGTTAACTAAAGCGAGAACAGTAATTTAGTTCTTGTGCGACGTGTATGTGGAATAACTCATATAACCTTGTAGTAGATTATTACATATCAGTTAGATGAAATTTCTCTCATATTATTAAGGGACTCGTACATCTTAAAACTCATACGATCTTCGAATATGTGACTGTTGCAGAAGTTGGGATAATTTATTTATTTTGAAAGCAATTACTTCCAACTTTCTACAGCTGACTACATAATATAATACAGCTGCTTTCTGACATAGTAATTAGAAAGTTTGTGTTATAACAAATAATTTTATAATTTAATCCGCTTTGTAACACAATTTTTCGTCATGTTTCCACCTTGCGCGCAGAGTTTAAAACATTCTGTTGCATAATTTAATTCTATATTTACTATATAGCTTTTATAACATTTGGAAACTACTGTGAACCGAAAATTCTAATAATTTAATTTAAAATTTTATTTTATTTGCAGCTGAAGTTATAAAATGTGTTTTATTAAAAAAATGTTCAATGTTTTAGTCCTTAAAAATTTTAATATTAAAATATTCGTCAGATTTTTGGTTCAGTTAAAAAATAGTGCCCATATAAAGAATTCCGTCCAATTTCAAGTATGTACAATTAGCCATTTTTAAAATATGCGCGCAAGGTGGAAAAATGATGAAAAATTGTCACAAAGCGGATTAAATTACAGATATATTTGTGGCAACACAAACTTTCTGGATACTAGTTTCCAAAGCAGCTACATTATGTAGTCAGCTGTAAAAAGGCGGAAGTATTGCTTTTAAAATAAATAAAATATCCTAATTCTTGTAACAGTCACATATTTGAAGATAATAAGGGGTTTAAGTTGTAAAAACAATAGCTGGTATACCCAGCTACCATTTCAAAATACAACTGCTTAAATAAGCCAGAATAATCAAATATACAATGTAAAATAAAAGTTAAGTCGTATGGGATAAGATGTAGAGATATGTTCTAAATACTATATATAAGAAAACACAGCTCGAGCTTCATAAGTGTCAACAGGAAAAAATAATAAAATAGCAAAGTCCGTGGTCACGTGAGGCGATCATCGAACGTAGTGCTTCGTCTGAGAAAAACTGCTTGAAGATATCCTATGTAGTCCTTATTTCGTTGAAAAATACAACTTCGAAAACTTTCGAGCCCTTACTCGGTCAAATGAAAGATGGATGGGCAAAATGGCAAACGGTTTTCGCGTAAACATTTTGCATTTCATGCATTTTGATGATTCACTTCGGATATTATAATTTATAATTAGCAGGATTAATCTTCCATAATCGGAGTCAGCGCCGAAACTGGCGAGAGATTTTAATTTGCGCGATTTTGATTTGGTTGTGGTTTCCGGCTGTATGTTTTTTCGTGGTAAACCTAGAGCTTCATTTCGGCAATTGAAATTGAGTGCGAGTTTAGCGTAGCCAGAAGAGTTCTTTAAAAATTTAATTTTGAAATACTGTGTTTGTTTTTAAAAGTTTTACTGTTTAATATTTGCAGGAGGTTAAGCTGTTGTTGTTGGGAAAGAGTTGGCGATGACGCGAAGTTTATAATTTCTGAATGTCTTCATTTAATATTATTTAGTTAAGGTTTCCTCAGTCAGTTAATTATTATTATTATTATTATTTTAGTTTTGTTTTTTGCACGTGATAATCGAAAGATGTATAATGGTTAAGATTTTAAACGAAAATTGTTTAGTGTGTTGAATTCCACGACGATAGTAACTTGTATGTGAGTTTATGATGCATCTGTTGTTAGTGAATTTGAATATATTTACTTGGTTGACAATTTTGATATCCGAGGAAAGTGTTATACAATTTATCATATAATTATTCATTCTACTATTTTATGATGAATTACATATATATAGGACTATGTTTTAACTTGCAAAGTTTATGGACTTTGTTTTACTCATCTAGTATTTTATCATTTCATTTTACTATTCTGTTTACATAAAATAGAGACGTTTCACTTTGTGCAAAACTTAAAAGTTACTATTCTGTTTACGTTCAAAAATCACATCTTAGTGCTCTGATTGCCGCCAAAAATCTCGCCAAATTTCGAAGGCAAAAAACTTTGGCGCCAACTTACTTTGCTTATGTTAGATTAGCCATTAGCAGACATAATTTAATAATTTTCTCGCAAGATGGAATCAGCGATTTGGAGATCAGTATGACGGTTCTCTAAATGACAGTTTCGTACTAAACAATTTGCGTGATGTTTTGATGGCAACAAAATTGCTTTGGTTTGGTTTATGTCATTATAAAAAAGCCTCGAGGGCTGTCTACTTAAGGAAGGGATGCCTTCGTGAAGGAATTTCTAAGAGAAACTGGCTTGCATACACGTTAGACATGAGGAAAAACACGAAAACGTGCATGAAGCCAGCCCGTTCGCGGAACTGAACCTCGGATCGAGCTACCAGTGTTCAGATACTTTACCGCTGGTGTCCGCCGATAACATCGCGGCAAAAACATTGCGGACGAAACGTCGCGGAGAAAACAACGCAAGGCGAAAACGTCGTGCTACAAAACATCGTGGGAGAAAACATCGCAGTTTTAAAACATCGTGGTATAAAACATCGTCGTCGAAAATATCGTGATAAAAAATAAAGTATCTATAAATCATCGCATGACGATAACATCGCAGACATGTTTTTTTCAGGTTTTAATAATTATAAATGGATATTCCCATAATGATTTGTGAGCAAAAGGTGTAAAGAAGGATAATTTTTACTTTCACATTTTTTTATTAACTAATAAATTTTTGCTGAAAAAGTAAGAAGGAAACTTAAGCATAGAAAATTAAATGCAACTTATATATTATACTTTTCATCAAAAATGTATTAATTAATAAAAAATATGAAAGTAAAAATTATCCTTCTTTCCATCTTGCGCTCACGAATCATTATGGGAATATCCATTTATAATTATTAAAACCTGAAAAAAAGCAGGTCTGCGATGTTATCGTCATGCGATGATTTATAGATACTTTATTTTTTACCACGATATTTTCGACGACGATGTTTTTAAATTGCGAAGTTTTTGAACCGCTTTATTTTCGACGACGATGTTTTTTACCACGATGTTTTAGGACTGCGATGTTTTCTCTTTGCGATCGTTTCTCCCACGATGTTTTGTAGCACGATGTTCTCGCCTTGCGTTGTTTTCTCCGCGACGTTTTCGTCCGCGATGTTTTTGCCGCGATGTTTTCGGCTGTAACCTTACCGCTCGGCCGCTGTGGTAAGCGGCTACGAAACTGGATATTTGAAAGAAAATTCGTCACCTCGTTGTAACAACTTTGTTTTGATTCATATTACGTCATTCTGATCTTTCATAATAATGAATAATTTGACACTTAGTGAGGACTGCATAGCTTGCAGGAATTTAGAAACAAAAATTCAGATAAAATTAAGTTATTAAATTGCGAGGTGAAACGGCCTACAAGCCTTGGCTCTTGGCTTATATTAGCAATTATGGCTAACAACGGTAAAGCGGAATTCAAGTAATTTATATGGAGGGAGAAGTATTAAAGTGATAACTACAAAAAAAAAAAAAAAAAAAAAAAAAAAAACTAAGCTCAGTGGCGTAACAGCCCTAATGGGCCAATGCCTGCAATGCCCCGAAATCTGCTTACGCACCCCGTGTGTCCCGGGGTCCGTAAGCATATGCCTGAAAAAGTGGTCAGCTTGTCGCAGGACGCCCAGTGTTTAGTCCCCAAGCGAACTTGGTACTCATTTTATCGACTTAAGGTATCTGCCTACATTCGGAGCACTTTTTTTTTAAACATAGAATTCTGATGAAATATATATTTATTTAGTCAAATTTTGATATCAAATCATGAAAACAGGTAAATGTTTACGAATATTTTCATAAATGTTTGAAATATATGCAATTTCATGCACATTTTTAGGAGAATTTAACACTTACGTTAAATGTCGTATATTTTTTCCCACAGCATATATTTCAATTTTATTTATACTGTATACTACTACAATACTCATCTGCGTTATGAACTAAAATGTTTATGATATTTCTAAAATTTACTGAAATATGTGTAATTACATGAAAAAACACAGTTTTTTGTAAAACATTTCTTATCGTTTTATATAGAAATACTTACAAAACAATCAAATTAATAAATATAACTTAGATTGTAGCTTAAAACCTAGTAAATGATATAGAAAACACTTGATTTGGTTTTGTGAAATTTAGTAGAGATACCTTTAGAACATTTTGAGTAATTACATTTCTTGTATGTAAAAACACTAGAAAAATTAGTTTTCCAGAAAACGCATTTAAAGATTTCACATTAACAGAAAAACTGTTCTGTTGTATTTACACACTTAAAATTCTCCACATTTGTACATCACACCCTCCATATATTTATACTTAAGTAATTTTGATTTCCTACTTGATTTTAATTTTTTTCTGGCTATTTTCGAAATGAGCGACGAATGACGTTTCGAGTTCTTTATTCTTTCGTTATCAATTCCAAAGTAATTTTTAATCATTTCTTGTTCAATTGATATGCCTAAATGTTCAAACACAGGAAGTAATCCAAGATACCTTAAATTAAAAATTAAAACTGCTATATATGCACCCAGCAACATAGTCTTTATACCTAATCGCAATGTTGCCAGACCCAGTTCAAAAACCGCAGTGTTTCCAGTCCCAGCTCAAAACATTAAGGCAAATAATTATTGCCAGCAACAACAAAAAAAAAAAAAAAAAAAAAAAAAAAAGTACCCAGAATTAAAATGAAATGTTTTAGCACAATTTTTTACACACAAACAGGTTAAAAAAAAAAAAAGAATCCGAAATGTTTCAGATTTTAAATTACGTGCAAAGGGGCGTTTTTTAACATTTTGTGTGTTACCTTTCTTTATTAAATATCATGTTCCTCGCACTTAAACCATAAGATCCAGTGCAACAGCAATATCGCAAAATAGTTTTAAAACGAGCATATCTTTAGAATTTCCGATACAGAGACTCACGCGCTGGAGATAAAAATGTTTTTTCTGCACAACGTTGCCATTGCTCGCTTTGAAATCCTTGAGTTTGTTAATCAAAAATTCGTCAAAGTTTTAAAAAATAGGAAATCGATCATAAAACAAATTTCAAATTTCAAATTGGGTCTTCCTCATGCTCATATTCGTTGGAGGATTACGTTATTCAAAATTCGATGACTCTATGTACCGTTATTTTATGACAATGTGAGAAATATACATACATTTACGCAGATTTTCATTATTTAATTTCTTCAAATATAATGCAGGACTCTAACATTTTATGGCAACAGTTTGAAAAGAGAACCGACATTTATGAGTCCGACGCAAAATGCCAAAACGAAACTAATAGTCCTTTGGGATTCAAATCCCTTTGGACTAAAAAAAAAAACACGGATAACAACATTGTTTACTTTTAAGTTGAGCCTTTTAAACGGCACTTCCGGTCTTTCTGCTTTCACTTCCAGTGCAGTTAATTGGACATATCTTTTCTTCTAATTATCGCAAACGTAAAAATGAACCATTTTCGGAATCCTACAAAACTGACCTTTTAAACTGGGTAATTAAAAAAATCGAATTTTTTCGCCGAAATCGTTTTTTTTAACGTAGGCAGATAGATACCTTAAGAGATGGAAATCAAGGGATGAAACGCTGAGTCGATCTTGCCCAGCCCGGGGATCGAACCCTGGACCTGTGGTGCTGCTGCGCGATGCGCTAGTCACTGCGCCACCGGGCCATTAAAGTGACTATAAAAGATAATTACCGAAAGCTATTTCTCGAACTCAACAAATCCTGTGTTAGTGAATTAACTTGCAATCTTGGATTAACTAGCCATCAAAAATAGAGTTGCAGATGAAATAATAATATAGCTTTTAACTAAGATATTAACAAAAAATAATTAGAGCCTTCTATGCAGGGATTTCATAGGATTTGGAATGCTTATTTCTATTGAAAGAGATTAATTTATTTTATTGTATCCCTGCTCAATTTAAAATATTTGAGAAAAATCATGTCACACATCTGAAATTTGCAATAGGTGAATGTGGTTCACAAAAGACGTTAGCGTGTTCTCTATATTAGAAATGTATTAAAGTTATATCCTGTGAGCGTTGTTGTAATACAAATGGAGTTAATGCATCTTTCGACCATTCGGCGTAGTGTCACATTTTGGGAAACAAAGATACTTGTGTTTATTTGTTCAAAAACAGATAGCTACCTTGCCAAAACAACCTTATTCTTCAATTATCACTTATCTGAGTACACCACTTTATTCGCAGTTATCTGTTATAAAAGCAGTTCTACTGGATCAAGGTTTTTAGACAACCCCAAGCTTCTCAAAACGATCCAACGTCCAGTCTATGACAAATACCAGACGACACATTCTGTCAGTGTTTTCTAACAATGTCGAGAACGCAAGCGTTTGCTCCGATGGACGTTACTTGGAAGATGAAAAGGTAAGAATTCTTTACATCTAAAAAAGAATTGGATTACAAGTGTTTTCTGAAAACATTTATAAATAAAAGAGTAGTCTAGATCAGTGGTGCGCAAACTTTCTTCGACTGCGACCCCTTTTGTAGAGAGAAAATTTTTGGCGATCCCTAGAGATAAATGTTCACAAATACGATGTATATTTCGCGCATTTCTTTCGTTTCATCGAATAAAAACATCATCATATCTGACTCGTATTAATTTTGTTTATAATTTTAAGAAAATACTTTTTGTATAACACAAAAATCAGTAAATTGCCCTTTAATGAGATGTATGTGGCTGCAAGTTTCTAATTATCTCATCGATGTTTGGATGTATGTTGCTAATTGCAATTCGCATATCATCTTCAGGGTTTAAACGCAAGCGGTATTTAGTTTTTATTGAATCTAGTTTGCTAAATCCAGTTTCACATAAATACGTTGATGCAAATTGTATTAACACTCTGATGGCATTCTTGCATAAAACGGGATATTGTTTTTCCACGGATAGCCAACATTTTTGGCAAGGCTGAGTCTTAAAATGATTTCGAAGACTATAATCACTAATTAGACCTATCAATTGCTCTTTCTCACTAATTTGAAGAGTTGAACTGCATATGTCAAAGGAAAATGGATCACGAATCCAACCAAGATCGTTTTCAGGAAATTCCTCGAATCTCGAAAAATTTTCCTTTAACTTTTCAATGTGATTGGAAATGATGTTTTTAAATGTAAATATATCTATATTATTTTCCTTGATAAAATAGTTAAAGAAAGGGAACATGTCGGTGTTATTTTTATTCAGTTCAGTTTCCCAGAGACTAAGCTTATTCTTAAAAGCTTGAATTTTACTGGCTGAAGTTATGATAGTTGAATTCTCACCCTGCAAGCTCAAATTTAAGTCGTTAAACTTTTCGAAAATATCAACTAAATAGCTCAGCTTCCCTAGCCAAACTTCACTGATATAATAACTATCCAATCTATGTTTCTTTTCGATTAAAAGCATGTACACTTCATTTCTCAAATCAAATATCCGTCGTAGTATTTTCCCACGTGAAAGCCATCTGACTTCGGTATGTAACAGTAATCTCTCATACGTTGAGCCCATATCATTGCAAAGTATTGAAAAAAGACGGCTGTTGTGACTGTTGCATTTAATGTAGTTAATTGAACTAACAGCGTCTTGTAATATGTTGTGCAATTCTTCATCCATATCTTTTGAAACAAGAGCTTGCCGATGAATCATACAGTGATTAAATACCATATAAGGCGCCACCTTCTGAATTAAGCCTCTGAGCCATTTATTCGAATCTGTTAATGCTGCAGCACCATCAGTACAAACCGTAACACAGTTTGCCCAGGTAATGGACTTTGTTTCAAAATATTCATTTATTACTTCGAATATTTTTTCTCCAGTTGTTTTTCCTTCCAAACTTTTGCAACATAAAAACGTTTCTGTTGTATCTTCATTAAAAACAAACCTAACGTAAATAATTAGTCTCGTCCAGTTGTAAAGCAAATACAGATGAATTTTGTATGCGTTTTATGACTTCTGACTCGATATTTCGTGACATTTCGGAAATCCGCGGAGACACGGTATCTCTTGATAATGGTATTGTTTAGTTCATTTCCATATTTATCGCCATGCATAATTGATGTCATCTTAGTTGCTGCAGGAAGGATAAGGGATTCTCCAATTGTATGGGGTTTCATTGTTTTTTCTGTTAGATAAGAAACTTCTAAAGAAGCTCGTAATGCTTTCTGAGGTATTGTTATAAATTTCTTTAAATGTGCACTTTGAATTTTCAAATTTTCAGCTCGTCTTTGAAAAATTTTTGAAGTTTATTTTGAAATTCTTTATGTTTAGTTTCCAAGTGCTTTTTTCATTTAGCTGGTTTCATGCTCTCATTTGCTAATTTTTCGTTGCAAATGACACATATCGGGCGTTCTTCATCATCAACAACACAAAATGTAAAACCATACTTAATAAATTCCTCATTGTATTTTCTTATTTTTTTAGATCGGGCATTTAGTTCAGTATTTTGCGACTCCTCGTCAGTATTTGTTCGTTTGTTAGCTGAAGATGTACCTGGTGTACGTATTACTCATTTATCCATTATGAAGATAGGGGTTAAATTATTTAAACTAAAACAAAGAATATATAAAATTTTATCATTTTTTTTTCGAGATATTCAATAAAATTAACAGAGATCTTTCTCTAATGATAGTACATACCTGATAACAAAGAGTAGCAAAGCCCGATAAAAATATAAAAAATCATAATTACACATCGTCACATGATAAAACTCGAGGATAAACTAAAACAATTGCAGGCAAATTAAACTCTAGTTTAGAAGAATATTTGAAACTGAGAGATGTCGGCCGTTAAAAGGCACACCTTGTTTCCTAACGCACTTCCCTAATTTTTTTTCTAAATTTTTCTTAAGTAAATCGAAAGGGAAAAATTATGCGAATATTTTAATGGTACACTGTATGCAGCATGCAGGCATAATGCATTTCATAAAAATTTGGCGACCCCCAAAAAACTTCTGGCAACCCCCACAGGGGTCGCGACCCCTAGTTTGCGCACCACTGGTCTAGATTAAAATAACACGCTGACAAAATTTTAATTTAGAAGTCAAAGAACAAATTGCAGAAATTTAACTTGCGAGTTGTTTATTATCCTATCAATAAAATTCCGAGTTTCCTTAAGGGACCGCATTCCGGTTATGAATTTCTGGGGTATTTGGATTCTTTGCGAGTGTGGTTTAATTTACATTGGTTAAACTCAGAGAGCCTTAAAATTTAGCGTTAAAGAACATTTGGCATATGTTAGGAAAAAGGAAACACAGAAGTCCTCTGTTGCCCAGCATTTTTGGTCCGAAAATCACATTTTCCATTTTTCTGCAGTCAAAAGTATTAAAAAAAACCTTCCACTGGTGAATTAAATTTTCTAGAGGCGTTTCACATTAAAAAAAAAACTTTCTGTTCTAGTTAACGATCCTGATTCCAATCCATCTTTACCTTCAGCCTTTAATAAAATTATGTTTTAGTTTTCTTCTTTCATCAATAGATGGCGCCAGTGGCTTAACACCTGCCCAGCCATTCTTATCTTATCTTTTCACTATATTTTACTTCGTTCATTTGCACTTTGGCTGTTGAGGTTGATGGTTCGGTAAAACCATGGAAACTAGTCCTGTGAAAATTTGCAAATATAACGCTCATTTTTGATGTTTTGACTTAGTAGAATATCGAAGTGGGATATAAATAACTCTTTACTATAGTCTAAAAGTTATGACGGCTAATCTCTAGAAAATGGTAACACGTAGTTTGGCGACATTTTGGTAAGGCGATAAAGGTTACTAGCTAGGACTTCAGCAATAATCTCAGTACACACTTCGAATCACAGATTATTTAGTCTCAGAGAAATGAGAGATCATGAGACATGTAATGTGACATTTTCCGGAAAATTCCGATCGTGATTTGAAATAATAAGCACTTAGAAACAATTTCGATGCTAAAGTGCAGAATCGCCCACTTATTTGTTTGGCGCTTTTCACAAGAGTAAGAAGAATTGGATTTTTGTCAATTTTCTGTGACTTTTTTAAGTGAAAATAGGTCGATGTGTACATGAATGAATAAGCCAAGCGTGTGCGCAATGCCGTTTTTGTGCAACTCTGGGATGTTTTTAAGTGAAAATAGGTCGACGTGTACATGGATACCGCGTATGTGCAATTCTTAAAATCGCGGCAGGCAGTGGGTGATTTTGCCCTTTCTCCCAATTTCGCACCTAATCTTCGTCATGATTAAGCATTTTTGTTCCATAAAAGTTCTAGCATAAGTGTAATTCGGCTAGCAGGTTTTTGGAAAAAATGCTGAGTGGAAAAAAAAAAAAAAAAAAAAAAAAAAAGGCCTTTACGTTGTGAAAACAAAATGGCGTCCAAAAAAAAACTAGCAGGTTGCTAAAGCAGGGTTGGTCGCCAAATTTTCGCCAAAAAATCGCCAAGTTACCATAATATAAAGATTTACCCGTTCCTCTGCTGGTCACCATTTCATATTTTAATCTTAGCGTATTTTTAAGGGGGCAGGGGTGTCTTAGGCCCTAGATAGATCAAAATATGCCAAAGAAATATCTTATCTAAAATTTTGGGGTTTTAAATGTTTTATTTAATAACCTCATTCTTCACTATCTCTCTACATCGTATTTCAAAACAATACAGCCTTTTCTAGAAGCGGAAAAAGTATTTTATTCCATTCCACTTGAACACCTTTTCAAAGTCCAAATAGGGCTGTAGGTCGACGCTTGGACAATCTGCTTTTTAAAAGTCCAGAAGCACAAAAATGTGTAAAGAGTAGGGTCTTGATACCCGTTTCTTCTTCCATTTTTTCCAATAAATTAACAGTGAATTTTGACGTGTGGCTGTTTTAATGTAATTCTATAAAAGTAATTGGGTTAGCAGATTATTGGAAAAAATGTTAATTAAAAAAAAAAATTATGCCTTTAACTTTGTGAAAACAAAATGGCGTCCAAAGCAAAACTAGTAGGTTGCTGTAGCAGGGTTGGTCGCCAAATTTTCGCCAAAAAATCGCCAAGTTAACATAATGTAAAAATTCACCATTATGACTTCTTGATCGAAAGAGCTCTAAATATAGCCTAAGGATTACTAAGACTATTGTCTGAATTCAAGTTATAAGCTAAGTCTACATTTCTTTCTAAGAAAACTACCAAAACAAAAGATTTCGAAAACAATATGAGCCTAATAGGTTTACTTAAGAAAGCAGCTGAAATTAGTTCTTCCATTTCTTAGACGAACTGTGTCTTGGATGGATTATCTTTATATTGGCTCTTACTGAAAAAGAAATATATGTTGCCAGTTTTTTGTATTTAATTAACGTTGAACCACAAGCCATCCTATGAAAGAACTAATCCTGGAAAACGAAGAAAACATATCTTTAATGTTTACCAGGCTATTAAATAGCTTTTCTATTGCAGACGATTTATCTAAAAATCTTTCATATATATATATATTGCTTTACGTATATGTATGACGGTCTATTAATTATCGGAAATGAAAGAAGCTTTTGGTTTTCATATTTCCCTTTTGAAGCTATTAAATATTTTTTCTTTTAATTGTTGCATGGGTCTACATGTTTCTAACTTTTATGTAAAAGTATATTTCTATCGTAAAATGCAAACAAAATATAAGGATTAGAAAATTAGAAGTAAGTGGACAAATTATTTTTCTTTTCTTTTTTACTTTTAAACTAGAATTTCTAATTCCACAGATGCACAAATATAATAATCCGATCTGGTATATTTAGAATCTTTATGTTACTTTATGTCTCATGCCGTATATCAAAATTTAGATTACTGTATAAAATTTCAGTAGCAAAAAATTGTAAATAAATACAGTTGACTAACTTAAAAAAAAATACAAGCTCCCCCACCCCCAAAATCTGAAATTTTTTTCCGATTTTAAATTAAGTTCAAAGGGGCATTTTTTTAACGTTTTGTGTGTTATCTTTATTTATTAAATATCATGTTATTTGCACTTAAACCATAAAGTTCAGTTCAGTAGCAATATCGGAAAATAATTTTAAAATGAGCATATCTTTAGAATTTCCGATACACAGTTCCGCGCCCGCTAGAGATAAAAATGTCCCCCCCCCCGCTTTAGAGTGTTGACATTGCTCGCTTTTAAATCGTTTACTCAAAAATTCGTTAAAGTTTTACAAAATATGAAATCGATAATAAAACAAATTCCCAATTTCAAATTTCTTCTTCGCATGCATTCGTAGGAGGATAACGTCAATCAAAATTCGATGGCTCTATGTACCGTTGTTTTATCACAATGCGAGAAATAGACATACATGTACGCAGATGTTTCATTATTTAATTTCTTTAAATATAATGCTAGACTATAATATTCGGTGGCAACAGTTTGAAAACTGAAACGGACATTTATAGTGATTCAACGCAAAATCGCAAAAGGAAAACAATAGTCCTTTAGGGGCAAAGCGCCTTTGGACTAAAGAAAATCTGAAAGGTTTCAGATTTTAAATTACGTCCAAAGAGGCGTTTTTTTTTATCATTTTGAGTGTTACCTTTATTTATTAAATATCATGCTCTTCGCACTGAAACCATAAAATTCAGTTTAAGATCAATATCGCAAAATAATTTTGAATTGAACATACCTATAGAATTTCCGATATACAGTCTCACGCGCAGGAGATAAAAATGTTTTTTTCTGTACAACGTTGCCATTGCTCGCTTTGAAATCCTTGGCTTAGTTAATTAAAAATATGAAATCGATAATGAAACAAATTTCAAATTTCAAATTTCAAATTTGGGCTTTCAGATGCCCATATTCGAAGTAGGATTACGTCATTCAAAACTGGATGGCTCAAGGTACCGTTGTTTTATCACAATGCGGGAACATATATACGTTTATGCAGATTGTTCATTACTTAATTTCTTCAAGTATAATACAGGGCGATAATATTTGGTGGCAAGAGTTTGAAATGTGAAATGGATATTCAAAGTGATTCGACGCAAAATCGGAAAACAAAAACAACAGTCCCTTAGGGAGAAAACCCCTTTGGCCTCAAAGTTATTATTTGCAACAGGTAAAAGTATGCAATATTTTAAGAGCTGCAGTAACATAAATAACTCTCAGATAAGTAATTTTCTTGTTTTTAAGTCCTGAAAAAAACTGATATCATTAAGAACACATTTATTAAGCTTTTAATCGTCTGTTATGAATATTTGCTTCAGAACATTTAGTGTTTTCACCATTTTGGTATTTGCTAAATTAATACTAAACCAAGATAATGAGGATGATTATGATTTCAACAGTTGCATTAGTTTCATATTCTGGCTAACCGCGGTGCGTTGATATTGAATTCGAAGTTATCAAAAGATATTTCTGTTGAACTGTGACATTTATTTAGTATCTACGTTCTAACTACTTTTACATGTTTTGCAAAAAATAAATAAATAAATAAATAAATAATTAAAAAAAAGGTTTATTACGATTAACTGTGAAACTAGCTTACCCGTCATTTTGACTAGCATCCGTAGAGATACTAGATTTGACTACATCCGTAGAGATCCATACATCATACAGAACACACATCTTTGGCCTCACACATCTTTGGCAAAACGTACGGAATTATTGGGTCTCGGGTGGGAATGTGAATGCGAATCTTTCGCGGAACACGGGAAGTCAAAGTATAGCATTATATCTGTCCATAAGTCAGCAATTGCACTGTGGGCGGGGCTTTGCATCTCACGTGACTATTTCTCTTCTGCAAAAGCAACCAATGTCTTGACTGCTTCAAAACCTGGTTTCAGCTTTTCTAGTTGAGTTCCAGAATTTTACGATGCATTGAATGATTATCTCCATTAGATTTATGATGTTTTTGTCAAACAACCAGTCTTTCGAGCTGTGGGTAATTCTGTGAGATAGTAATTTTTGGGTTCCTTCGATTTCTTACTGTAGAAATCTTGCTGCTCCGTGTTAATTACTTTCTCAGTTGTCTTTACCAGGCTCGGGAAATCATTTATGCTGGGGGTGGGTGGGCGACTTTCTTTTCGAGTTATAGATTTTCTTTCTAGTTTCGAGATTTTTTTCTGATACTCCTTACATCCTCTATAACTACTGACGTGATTTTCACCACAGAAAATACAAGTCGGTTTATCATCGGGTTTCTTATTGCATTCGCTTGTTCTGTGCGGTTCACCGCATTTGCAGCACCGAATCTGGTTAAAACATAGATATTGTGTATGGTCATAGGCCTGACATCACAGGGTGGGAAGCGATGTCGCATCCGCCATATAGCTCCGACCTCGCACCATCGATATCATTTATTTCGAATTTTGCAAAACTTCTTAAATGGTAAAAATTTCAGAAGTAACGATGAACTCAAATTGCATTTAATTGAGTTTTTCTGCCGATAAGAAAAATAAGGTCTATTATTTCGGAATCATGAAATTACCAGAAAGGTGGCAAAAGGTCACCAAAAGGAAGGAAGATTTTTGACTGATTATAGTTAATTTTTTTGTATAGAAACAAATTAAGATTTATTTTATATTAAAAAACCGAAATTACTTTCTTGCCAAACGAATATGTTGTTAAGGTGTCCGCCGAAAACATCACGGCAAACCGTCGCAGAGAAAACAACGCAAGGAGAAAACGTTGTGGTACAAAACATCGTGGGAAAAAATAAAACGAGAATAAATCGTAGTACTAAAACATCGTGGTACAAAATATCGTTGTCGAAAATAATGCCGTTCCAAAACTTCGCAGTTTAAAAACATCGTTGTCGAAAATATCGTGATAAAAAATAAAGCACCTACAAATCATTGCATGATGATAACATCGCAGACATGCGTTTAATAATTTCAAATAACTTTAAATGGAAATTCGCATAATGATTTGGTCCGAGGTTTGAATCCCGCGAACGGGCTGGCTGCATGGGTGTTTTCGTGGTTTTTCCCATGTGTAACGTGTATACGAGCCAGTTTTCCTTAGAAAATCCTCCACGAAGACATCCCTTCCCTTAGGCAGATAGCCCTAGTTGCGAGCACAAGATGAAAAGATGGAAAATTTTTACTTTCATATTTTTTATTAACTGATAAATATTTGCTGAAAATCTAAAATGGAAACTTAAGCATAAAAAATTAATGCAACTTACAGCACTTAATAGAATTTTAAACTGACATAATTAACTATTAAAAGTCATTAATAAATTATTTTTTATGAAGTTTTTACTGGCAATTTTTCACGAAAAGTATAATTTGAAAAAGAATAGAAAACGAAAGATAAGTAACTGCCTGACCTTATTTATAAAAAAAAATTGCTAAGTTAATTATGAGATTATTTTCTTCACTTTTGTTAATCTGATACTCTTATAGTGAAAATTATTTCTTGTTTTGTTTATATTTATTGTTCTGATTTTTAAAAAAATTATTAGTTAATAAAAATATGAAAGTAAAAATTACCCTTCTTTCCATCTTGCGCTCATCACAAATTATTATGCGAATATCCATTTACAGTTATTAAAGGCTGAAAAACGCATGACAGTGATGTTATCGTCATGCGATGCTTTTGTAGCTGTTTTTTACCACGATATTTTCGACGACGATGTTTTTAAAATGCGAAGTTTTGAAACCGCATTATTTTCTCCCACGATATTTTGTACCACTGCGTTTTCCCCGCGACGTTTTCGTCCGCGATGTTTTAGCCGCGATCTTTTCGACTGTAACCATTGTTAATTACATATGTTACAAATAATATTGATATCATTAAATTATTGAGAAGTACATTTATTGCTTTTAAATAGCTCGTTTCATTAATTACATAGTTCAACACCTGAAAGTTAAATTTGCAAAATGAAGTTACGATTTTGTGCGCTTTACCGAAAAACGATCGTCTGAGAACTGGCTATATGCAGAGGCATATGGGAAAAAAATAATGGTATTATGTTTTGCCTAATGGAAATTCACATGAAGAATAAATGCGTGGTAGCGTAGCATTCAGAAAATTTTGGAAAGGCTTCGCTATAAAAGTTCCTGTCTTCAAAATCCGTACTGTAGAGATTAAATAAATGCCTCTATGTATTTTACTTAAATAATTGCTTGCGTATAAGGGGAATATATTATTATAGTTGCCTGCATATAGTTATACTTTCTTTAAGAAAATAGTTCCTTTTTGATGAGTGCACTATTTTTTCCCATTTCATTTAAAACATTTAGAATGATAGAACAGTATTAAAAGCGTATTTGCCTGAACCTGTGTTCAAAAGAGTTTAATACAAAATTATTTGAAACATCAATTTTAAGTTTTAATGGATTCTACTTACTCATTAAACGAATAAGAAATGAAAATGTTCTCGGAAGTGTTCAACTAAAATAAATAAAACTAGAAATCCTAGATAAGTTAATAGCTTTATTTTGACAATACGTTGGTATTGAAAATGTCTTTTTCAGTGCCATTGCAATGAAAAATAAATCCTCAATTTAAAACTAAATTGGAGATTTCTGTGAAGTAACGATATAAAAGTATCATTTATAATTTCTTTTCTTTACCTTTCATATACATTTGACCATACAAGACCGTAAATGTAGACACCATTCCAAGTATCGTCATTTGTTTTTGACAAAAGACTGTAAATCCAATAAGCTGCTTTTGTGATTATGTTTTTCATCGAGTCTGCACTAATACGTAATTGAAATAAAAGGTGTTTTAAGTTGGTAAAGAATAATTTTATACTCTCTGCAGCATTAATCAAAATAAGCGAATATTTCTCAAATACGGTGCATACACATTTCAGATCATGAGAAAGAAGAGAAACGAGATCATAAGAAATAACAGTATAAGCAATAAAATAATAATTAAAATAAATCTGATGTGTACACCACATGACTTTCTTGTACGGAATATTAAATTATACGCATTTTTTCCTGCCTTTGATTTAAACGTATTTCCTCGAATTTCATTAGAGATACAGTGGATGGACAAAAATATGGAAACACCTTGTGAAATGCATGTTTGAAAAGAAAAATTGATTTTAATGAAATATGTAGGTGGCGCTGGCGTTTTTGACTACTGACGCCACCTATACAACTTCGTAAATGTGCTAAACAGTTCAGTTGTTGTCGGAGTACTGTTATGTGAGGTTGTCATTGCATTATGTCAGAGTTAACAGACTTCGAACGTGGGCAAATTGTTGGAGCACGTATGGTAGGTGCTTCCGTAAGCAAGGTAGCCGAGGTGTTTAGTCTTTCAAGAGGTACTGTATCGAAGATTTATTTCGCATATTTGAAAAGCGGAAAAACATCATCTGCTAAATCACAGCGCGGACGAAAGTGTGTCCTGAGTGATCGTGACAGACGATCATTAAGGACAATTGAGTCGAAAAATAAGAAGACCACAGCTGCAAAAGTTACTGCTGAAATGAATGTTGTGTTACCGAACCCTGTGAGTACCAAAACAATTAGAAGGGAGCTTCATAAACAGGGAATTGCTGGCCGTGCTGCAATTGAGAAGCCACTCATCAGTATTGCTAATGCCTGTAACAGGAAAAGGTGGTGTTTAAGTCATAAAGCCTGGACTATAAGAGCAGTGGAAGCTAGTAATATGGTCTGACGAGTCTTCTTTCACATTGTTTCCCACTTCTGGCCGAGTTTACGTCTGGAGAACGCCATCTCAAGCCTATAATACAGACTGCTTGTTGCCAAGAGTGAAACATGGCGGGGGTTCTGTTATGGTTTGGGCAGCCATATCGTGGTTCTCTGCTAGCCCCATGATAACTGTGTCAGGGCGCATGACTGCCAAGACTTATGTGAACATTTTGGCCGATCAAGTTCATCCCATGGTACAAACCTTGTTCCCCGATGGTGATGGTGTCTTCCAAGACGACAAAGCCTCTGTTCACACAGCTTAGCAAACATACGGGAACTGTATTTATCCATTCCGAGAAGACTGCAAGCTGTTTTGGATGCCAACGGGTTTCCTACACCATATTAAGCAAAGAAACATGTATTTTTAAAAGTGTTTCCATATTTTTGTCCAACCCCTGTACATTTCGCATTTAGTTAATTCAGTTCTCACTTCGCGAGAAGGCAAAAATACACAAAAACTCAAAATATCTGTATTAAAACCTAAAAGATATAGAAATACATAAAACACCACATATAGTTAAAACAATGAAATTTTTTTTACAATTAAAATTGCAATTTTTACGCAAAAACAAGCAATTTGGCCAGCGTGCAAAAAGGCATATTTTTCGGTGCACAAAACTAGTTTACTGTTGGTCTCTCCCGGCAAAAAGACACTGAATGTGCAGAAACTGACTTGATTTGTTGCGAACACTGAGTTGAGTCAATATATGGAATAGTGTAATAACTTAAATGATAATTACAGAAGGGTTAAGCATAATTTGATTCTCAATAATAAAAGTAGACACTACTTTGTTGTTGCGAAGCTTAGTTTCTCTAGATTGGCTAGAAATCCACTATTTTGCAAAGTTTCAAATGCAAACAAAAATGGCTGCTGTGGTAAAAAAATTAAGCAACAACTTTTCAGTTGTTGATAATTTTACAACTATAACGTGCAGGTTAACTAAAGATATAAAAGCCTTAACCGGAAGATAATAACAATAAAATTCAATCATTTTCAAAGCAAAAAATACGAAGCCTTTAGGGTTAATAAGCAATAAATGCAAAATATTTATTTTAGGCCTTAAATACGTTTCACAACAAAATGAATAATTTATTATTGTTTTAAACTAAAAAAATCAGTCTTATGAAAAAAAAAAAACGAAGTCTGTTATGTACCCTAATAATAATTAATTACAAATGACTTACAAAGAAGCTGTTTACACATTTTTAGAACGGATTTGCTGCATTAAAATTAATCACATAAGTCAGAATGTTTATTTCTTAAATTGCTGTACCTGACTATGTTCTAAGCTATGAGTGCAACAATTTAATTTACAAGATATCATATGATTTTCTGCCGCAAGCAGTAATAGATTATCCTATGCTTCTACCATATCTTTCCAAAATTTCTTCCTCCTATAAAATTCTCTTTTTACATTAAAGATCCACATTCATTGGCAACAACATAGGTGGATTTTAATGAGATATGAGGAAAAAAAAACAACTTGGAGCTTTTATGTTTGTCTCTTTTGTATGTTTTTTTAACATTTAACAGTATATTTATATTTATTTATTACGTTAGACACTACACGGAAAGGAAGGGATGCCCCGTGGAGGACTTTTTAAGGGAAACTAGCTCGTATCAATGTTGCACATGGGCAAAATCACGAAAATATCCCTGCAAACAACCCTTTCACCGGGACTCGAACCCGCGACCAAACTACCAGTGTTTAGTGGCTTTTACTCTTTAGCCA
Organism: Stegodyphus dumicola; assembly: GCF_044657685.1. NCBI lineage: Eukaryota > Metazoa > Arthropoda > Arachnida > Araneae > Eresidae > Stegodyphus > Stegodyphus dumicola. Next base: position 188,355,269 of record NC_140774.1, read on the forward strand.
TTTGTGGGCGCCTTAACGATATATCTGAATGTAAAATTGATAGTTCTATCGTAGTGAATGAATAATACTTAATGAAATGTATTGTTCATCAAGGTAATAAATTGTTTTGAAATATTAAGCGAGATATACATATATTTATATACTTTTGGTGCTGCCTATTGCAACCAAAAAGGGAGGTACGCATTTACATGTTATAGTAGTCCCTAATACAAAATCGCAATGTTCTGAGGCTATTCGTTTTTGAGTTATGCGAGATAGATACATACATGCATACGTATATGCGTACGCATATATATACGCAGGTATATACGTACGTACAGAAGTCACAAAAATCTCTTTTGAATCCATTTTAAATTAGTTTTATAATTCGTTTGGGAAGAAAGGATCCTTTATTCTGTCTTTAGGTACAGAACAAAACATCAAAAACATCGTTAAATTGCATTCAATAACGGTCAAAATGGATATTTTCTTTGAAATACGATAAACGGAATTTTTCGTGATTGCAGTACTTCCTTTACTTCGTACAAGGAAGAAACCAGGTATTTCCGTTAATGGAAAAGTTAAATCTTTTTGCATTTTTCTCCAATGCCATGTATGCCTGTTTAATGGAGAAAACTATACATTCATTAACAAATTTCATTAATGACGTTTTAAATAATAAAGAATTTTTAAAATGGGCCCACAATTTACTTAAGAGAAAAAGATAATAATCTTTAGAACACTTTTAAATCAGTTCTAGAATTGTCACTCTTACAGTAATAAACGGAGATGAATCAAATATAATTACAGCACGGAAATGGGCCCACAAATGGCCGAGCGGTAAAGTCGCTGAACACTGGTATTTCGGGAATTCTGGTGAATTTAGGTTCGTACATGGGTGTTTCTGTAGTTTTCTCCATGTGTAAACGTGTATAAGAGCCAATATCTCTTAGAAAGTCCTCCACGAAGGCATCCCTCCGCTTAGACAGAGAGCCCTACTGTGTTTTGCCGTGATCAAATAAACCAGTTGAAAGCGATCAGTGGCAACACTTTTCAAAATAAAACAAATTTTTATCTCCAGTGCGCGGGACTGTTGCCGCTCAGAAAGTTTTTAATTAATATTTCCACTAATTAAAGTCGTACGAAGGTGAGAATATTCGAAATGCCTTTCCACGAATTTTTTTGTAATGCGGGTTTATCTGTCTCGAAATCCAATTCCTCACCGTTCCGGAGAAGATAATGCCACAAACAGACACACGGACAGACGCATACGGATTTTAATAGTATAAATAATTTTAATAGTATTGTAATAGATAAGTAATAGCGCTACAAAGATTAATAACAATTACAACTTTGAGTTATAATAAACTTTTCCATTAGTTGGCTTTATATCTCAAATTTAAAACAATGATTTATTATAGAACTTCTTTGTTTAGAATTTAGAACTGAAGAAATAAATTCAAGATAATTCCGTCGAAGAACACCACTTTGGAAACTATCTGTTTGTCAAATCGCATGGAAGATAAATTACATCTATTGCTATGGCAATACATGCATCAACATGGTTGATATATATCAACATGGTTGATAAATGGCATGTAGTTTAACATAACATAAAGCCTGAGAAAAATTGGAAAAATTCTTATAAAATTGCTTCTAAATGATATTCTAATAAACGGAAATATAATTGTTTATATGACCCAATCGATTTAAAAATCGTCTGTTTTGAATGTACTTTAACTTTTACAGGTAGAAAGCAAAAAATTACTGTTTAAAAGAAGCATTTAGTTACCCAAAGATTATAAATCTTCGCTGAACTCTTGCATTTTCTTTACATTTTTATCATTCGAAAGTTCCCACAGATGGCGCTGCAGTAATATATCAAGTCAGAGAATCTGTTACTGTTTTCTGCTTAGCTCTCAGCACGCGAGCAGTTTAGAAGTGGCGGTGGATTTGGTCCAAGGATGAGGTAAACGATATTGAACTGTTGACATTCGGATAGCGCTTATGAAAGTGTGTTTATCATTTAATATCATAGATGATGAATATATTCAGTACGTGATTTTTCTCGAAAGAAAATGTGAAATAACAAAATTTAAAAGAATATTTGAGGAATAAAATAGCAATAAGATTTATTTATGATAATTTAGGAATACTCTTTCTAAATCCTTGTCATAAAGACTTCTTTGAAAAGAATTGTTAAATATCAAAAACTGAATATTATGTTTACATTTATGCTCTTCAAACAAATGAGTCAAATTGAAAAAAAAAAAAAAAAATAATAGTATCTCTTTAAACATTCGAAAATGCTTAATATGAGCTACAGCTTAAATATTTTTTGTTATGATAGGTAATGGTAGAAATTAATTCGAAAGCTTAATAATTTATAAGCTGTTGTGTAGACTTCTGGAGGTAAGAAAGAATATAAGCTTGGCATTTAAGCTGCATGAAAATTATATATATTCTAATCTTAAATTTAATGCAGTTAATTAGTGAATATAATAAGTTGAATTAACTTACATGTACTTAACAAATTAGATTTATTATTATATTTTTCAATATTTCTTTTAAAAGTTTATTTTTAAATTTGTATTTAAAATAAAAAATTATATTTGTGTGCATAAAATAAATTAAATTCCTTTCAAATACATCTCTATATTCGATAAAAGGTTTTCTTTGATTGATAAGCAAGCTTACATTCTAAAAGATTGAATTATATTATTGTATTAATTGATTGAATAATAATAGATTGAATTATATTAACTGCTCGTTTTCCAAAGAGTGAATTCGGAAATTATTCCAATTTTTTTTTTTTTTTTTTTTTTTTTGTAATTTGTTAAGAAAATAATTATAAATTGGCGTTTCCATAATTCTTTGCTATTGTAATTTTTATTCCGAATAAGTAAACAAATTTTATATGCGAAAATGTCTTAAATTTTCCTAGTAATATTCATAATTTATTCTTTAGCTTAGTTAATAACAAAGTCAACACCCCATGCTCATACTTTAAAATTATCCGTAACTTATTAATTACTAATAATTAATTGTGAGATTTAATTTGACGTTTTTTGCCATAAATCATTTTAAGCATTAGGCTTTATATATGTATAAATATATTACATTAAAGAAACCTTAATTAATATTATTAAAAAATTAAAAACACTTTTTTTTATTTATTAACTTAAATTTTACGTAGAGAAATTCTTGAAAATACTTTGATTTTAAAATCCAGATATTAACTAACGGGAAAAAGCGATAAAATTATGTAAAAATTCCCAAACCATTTAGAGTAAATCAAGTACTGCGTCGAATTCTTCATTTAAGATGGCGGAAATCGAAAACTCGATTTTTTTGCTCTTCAATAAGAGTATCGACACGAAAAACTTGACAAATGATATGCTAAACAACGTGATATGGTGGCAAGAAAACTATGCTGAAGACACCTTCGATCTTCAACAGAACTTTACAATCATCATAGCTATGACTGTAGTATACGCTGTTTTGTTAGTGACAGGTGTCGTTGGTAACATCTGCACGTGCATCGTAATTGCTCGTAACACTTATATGCATACCGCCACTAACTATTATCTCTTCAGCCTGGCTGTGAGTGACTTGTTATTGCTGATTATGGGGCTTCCTCAAGAAGTTTACCAGTTATGGGTACCACAGCCGTATTCCTTGGGGGAAGCAATGTGCATCATACGTGGATTAACTGCTGAGACGTCAACATACGCATCTATACTGACAATCACAGCTTTCACAGTTGAGAGATACGTGGCAATTTGCCATCCCCTCAAAGCCCATGCCATGTCCAGCTTGTCCAGAGCAGTCAAAACCACAGTGGTAGTTTGGGTACTGTCTGCAATCTGCGCAATGCCTGTTTCTCTTCAGTTTGGTGTCATATACAGGATGTCCATTACTGGTGAAATCATGTGGCACACAGCCGTATGCGCCCTCAAGAGACCCATGAACCATGCATTTCTTGTTTCGTCGCTGTTGTTTTTCTGGGTCCCACTGGTCATCATATTTTCACTTTACATCAAGATTGGGCTCCAACTGCGCTTGCCGTTAGCCATGGGGAAAACCTGCTTCGTAAATCAAAAGGTACTGTCAAAGGACTTTGACTCCAGTGCAAGAAATAACAAAAAAGAGAGCGCTAATCGTAACCGGAAAGGAATAATCAAAATGCTTGGTAAGAAACTTTTGTTATTAGTTAAACTCTGATATTAAAGATTAGTCTTCTAATGCGATATTATCAGTTTCATAAGCAAAATGAAAAAAAAAATAATTATATATTTATGAAATTCCATAATTTATTTCCATGTCCTTTCATATTGTTTTGTAGTAATCAATATGATAATCTTATTAATTATCCAGTTTATTAATTAATATTAATAACATAAATGATTGAATATTTTTGTAGTTCATTAAACATGCTCAAGTTTTTATGGGGATTTTGAGAAAGTTATATGTTATATGTGATGCTGATTTACGAAAAATTTTGGAGGAATAATTTTTTATTGATAATAAAATTTGATGAAAACAAAAATGAACTAGACGATTCACAAAAGATTGAGAAACGAACAGAATTTCTGAAATTTTATTAAAAACGTTTTTTTTTTGTGGGAGGGGGAGAGAAGTAATTTCAACGTATTTTTTATACATTTGTACGTATAGTAAATTTGCTTTGCAGTTAAATTATTTTTGCGTATAGTAAATTCAATTTGCAACGAGTTGGTTGCATGTTCAATAGCGGTATAGGCATTCTATGCTTTCCATATCTCAGCTAATTTTGTTCACGAAAAGAACCTAAGTATTCAAATACTTCTATTTACGTTAGTGCTTTTTTTGTACATTTCAAATATGTTATGTAGCTTTTGCAAACATTTAAATGTATAGGATACTATTTATTTATCTTTGCACGTTTATTAAATGAAAAGTCCATATTGTTTTATTAACGATTTTTGGTGTTCGTCTGTTCTCTGAGCACCAATCTATAGAATAATCGGGGAACGCTTTTACTTTAAATATTTTAAGAATGACTATACGTCTCAGATGCTCTGAAATAGAAAAAGCTGCAATATTCAGCTGCAGAAGTTTGTGCGCTAAAAGTGTTTAAATTCCCCTGGTGGACTAAGATGTTTTTGATGGGAAAAAAAAAATGAAATCTGAAAGGTTTCAGATTTTAACGATGAACCGGAAGGAATTATTAAGGTTTTTTGCGTTCTCGCTATGCTCGCAGTCTGATCTTACACACAACTCTTGCCAACCCATTTTTTTTTTTTTGTCTTTTTAGCTTTGCTGTTAAGCATCGCTTTCTTCGCACTGGCGCCACATATAGCTAAACAAAAACAAAAAAAAAAAAAAAAAAATTAAAGCTGCATAGCAGCATATGTTTAGAATTCACGATGTAGTATTAAGTGTTAACATATATTTTTGTATATTTTCCAGTCTTTTCTCAGTTTATCGCATGAATATTCAGTGTTCTTCGTAAGGTGGCTGACAATTTCTTTGTCTCTTCACTGTTAACGTTTTATGTGTTAACTTTATTTATTAAATATATTCTTCGCATTCACGTCACATAAAATTCATTTCAACAGCAAAATAACATAATATTTAAAAACATCTTATCTTCAGAATTCCCGATAGAGTGTTAGAAGTTGCCATACATATTTTTATATTAGCTATAATATTTTTATTTTAAAACTAGCCACCTAAAACAATTATCATAAACAAGTAAAAAAAAAAAAAAAAAAAAGAATGATTTTAGTGATTCCGGTAAGTTTTATTTCAGAAAAATATTGATTATATTTTAGTTAGACATCTTATCATTTTACTATACGTTTATTTAAATCAATCACATGGTTATATTTTATTACCTTTTAGATTAAATTTGAAAGTATCTTAGACTACTAGATGGCAACACTCTGTCGCGTGGAAGATAAAAGTAATTTATTTTCGGCAAATGCAAAATATATTTTTCACACGGCTGAATTTGGTAACTAAAATTGAAAGGTATACTAGTTAAATTTAAAAGATAAATATATTTTTCCCAACGGCAATAACATCTCACGCTGGGGATAAAAGTGCTCTTTTTCGAAAAGTGTAGCCCTTGCTCGCTTTTAAATTATTGAGTTTGTTAATCAAAAACATCAGTATAATTTTACAAAATATGAAATAAATAATAAAACAAATTCGAAATTCCAAGGGCTCATGCTTAGATCGAAGACTATGTTATTCAAAACCTGATGGCTACAGTCTTTGATGTCTCTACCGGCGGTTTTTTTTTTTTTTTTTTTTTTTTTTTGTTAATTCAAGGAACATACATATGTACGCGCAGATTTTTCATTATTTAATTTCTTTAAAAATAATGCACAGAAATAAACATAAAAAATAAAAAAATCTGAAAGCTTTCAGATTATATATTACGCCCAAAGGGGGCGTTTTCTTAACGTTTTGCGTGTTACCTTTATTTATTAAATATCATGATCTTCGCACTTATTAAACTATAAAATTCAGTTCAACAATAATATCGCAAAATAATATAAAAAATGGCATATCTTTAGAATTTCCGATACACTGTCTCGCGCGCTGGATATATATATATATATATATATTTTTTTTTTTTTCCGTACGGTGTTGCCATTGCTTGCTTTGAAATCGCTGATTTTGTTAATCAAAAACTGATAAATGCTTTATAATGTCTCTGACTCCAAGTTAATCTTTATTTTTACAACTCCGTTTCATTAAACAACGTCAATCCACGTTTTAAATCAAAAATTATATTTATTTCGTTTTTGGCAAATGTAAACAACTCTTTAGAACAATATCATTAATAATCTTATGTTGCCATTCTAAGAAACACAAAAATTGAATAATCTTTTTGTTGCTATTCCGGAAACAACAAAAATTGAATAATCTTTTTGTTGCCATTCTGAAAACAACAAAAATTGAATAATCTTTTTGTTGCCATTCTGAAAAAACAAAAATTGAATAATCTTTTTGTTGCCATTCTGAAAACAACAAAAATTGAATAATCGTTTTGTTGCCATTCTGAAAACAACAAAATTTGAATAATCTTTTTGTTGGCATTCTGAAAACAACAAAAATTGAATAATCTTTTTGTTGCCATTCTGAAAACAACAAAAATTGAATAATCGTTTTGTTGCCATTCTGAAAACAACAAAAATTGAATAATCTTTTTGTTGCCATTCTGAAAACAACAAAAATTGCATAATCTTTTTGTTGCCATTCTGAAAACAACAAGGATTGAATAATCTTTTTGTTGCCATTCTGAAAACAACAAAAATTGAATAATCCTTTTTTGCCATTCTGAAAACAACAAAAATTGAATAATCTTTTTGTTGCCATTCTGAAAACAACAAAATTTGAATAATCTTTTTGTTGTCATTCTGAAAACAACAAAAATTGAATAATCTTTTTGTTGCCATTCTGAAAACAACACAAATTGAATAATCTTTTTGTTGCCATTCTGAAAACAACACAAATTGAATAATCTTTTTGTTGCCATTCTGAAAACAACAAAAAGTGAATAATCTTTTTGTTGCCATTCTGAAAACAACAAAAATTGAAAAATCCTTTTGTTGCCATTCTGAAAACAACAAAAATTGAATAATCTTTTTGTTGCCATTCTGAAAACAACAAAAATTGAAAAATCTTTTTGTTGCCATTCTGAAAACAACAAAAATTGAATAATGTTTTTGTTGCCATTCTGAAAACAACAAAAATTGAATAATCTTTTTGTTGCCATTCTGAAAACGACAAAAGTTGAATAATCTTTTTGTTGCCATTCTGAAAACAACAAAAATTGAATAATCTTTTTGTTGCCATTCTGAAAACAACAAAAATTGAATAATCTTTTTGTTGCCATTCTGAAAACAACAAAAATTGAAAAATCTTTTTGTTGCCATTCTAAAAACAACAAAAAACAAATAAAACAATATTAATCAGTATTTAAAGTTTCTATATAAGTTCCAGGCACGACACTTTACAAAATATGAAGTAGATAATAAAATGAATTCCAAATTTGGGCTTCCGGATGCAAATATTCAAGTGGAGACATACGTTATTCAAAATTCGATTGCTCCAGGTACCCTTGTTTTATCCCAGTGCGAGAAACATACATATATTTATGCAGAATTTTCATTATTTAATTTTTTTAAATATGACACAGAGAGATAATATGTGGTGGCAACAATTTAAAAATTGATTCGCCGTATATAGTGACAATCAAAGTCAAAAGCCAGAACGAAACTAATAACCCTTCTGGGGTAATGTTCTTTGGACTAATAATATTTGGTGGCAACAATTTGCAAAGTGATACGCCCTTTATAGTGAGCTAACGCGAAATCTATACTAATAGCCTAATACTAACTAATAGCCTCGTTTTGGGGTAAAATTGCGTAATTAGTATTCCAAAGGGGCTTTGTCCCTGAAGGACTATTGTTTTCGTTTGCGATTTTGCGTTAGTTCACTATAAATGTCCGTTTCACTTTCACACACTGTTGCCAATGTTAGAGTCCTGCATTATATTTGAAGAAATTAAATAATGAAAAATCTGCATAAATGTATGCATATTTCTCGCATTGTGATCAAACAACGGTACACAAAGCCATCGAATTTTGAATTACGAAATCCTACTGCGAATATGGGCATCTGGAAGCCCAAATTTGAAATTTGGAATTTGTTTTGTGATCGATTTCATATTTTGTAAAACTTTAACGAACATTTGATTAACAGACTCAAAGCTTTCAAAGCGAGCCATGGCAACGTTGTACAGAGAAAATATTTTTATCTCCAGCGCACGAGACTCTGTATCGTAAATTCTAAAGGGATATGCTCACGTTAAAACTATTTTGCGATATTGCTCTTGAACTGAATTTTATGGTTTGAGTGCAAAGAACGGGATATTTAATAAATAAAAGTAACATACAAAATATTAAATAAACGTCCCTTGAGATGTAATTTAAAATCTGAAATTTTTCAGATTTTAATCTTTTTTTTTAGATTTTGAAATTTTCTACTATTTTCTGCCTTTAAATTAAATATTTTATATTTGTATTTTAACGGAAAGAGAAAATATCCTTGTTTATATTTATAATTTATGAATTTCATGAACTTGTATACTTCATATCATGTATTCCAAAACATCTTGCCTTTGCCCATTTTGATTTTCACGAATTAACCTTTTCAATCGTTCCAGCTGTCTTCTGTTGCTTCAATAATAAGCTACACTTAGCATGTTCAAAAGCGAAATTCCACTGGCAGTTATTAGAATTGAGCATAATGATTTAACTAATTCGTATCTTTCATAGACTTAACGAATTCGTTTTGATGTCTTGTATAATTTCTGAAGTAGATACTGCATGCAGTTAATGATGTTTCTAAAATATATTCCATTTGAGATTTTCTTACATGAAGGTTATGTGATAAAAGTTTTTAAAGCGTAATTCTTAAATTCATTCTTATTCATAACTCCGTTATGATTAATGCAGCGCCACAGATTTTGATAAAGTCACTTTGCAAGCCTTAAGGTTTCTCGAAGCAGGAACATGAAAAATGTTCTACTATTTTCTGCCATGACCGAGGTTCGTACTCCGGACTTTATGATCTTAGCAAACAGGCTTCCAGTTACACCACGATGTGGCACGCGAGAAGGAAAAGTTAGGTTAGGTTAGGTTATTTAATTACGGCAAAGCCTAGAGGGCTATCTGCCTATGGGAAGGATGCTTTCGTGGAGGACTTTCTAAGGGAAATTAGCTCGTATACACGTTACACACAGGGAAAACCACGAAAACACAGATGCAGCCAGCCCGTTCGCGGGATTCGAACCTCGGACCGAACTACCAGTGTTCAGCGACTTTACCGCTTGGCCTCTGGTGGACCCCGCGGGAAGGAAAGAAAAATGCCTTACATGCTCCCCCGCTTAAACGGCAAATGGAAAAGTGGGGACCGAGATTCCAGATCCTGGTGGTGAGGAATTATCGTTAACTGCGTTTTATTTTTGGCTTTACTTAATATATTTGGCGCCGTTTTTAGCACCAAAGAAGGCTATTCGTGTCTTTCCAAATCGGGAAACATGAAAAGTCCACGCTGCCCTTGGTGAGATACAAACTTACTTCTAATATCTTTGTTGCTAGCCGGATGTGCTTTCAATTACACTAAGAAACCAGTCGGTAAAGAGGGAAAAATACCTTACAACTCTTTAAAAATATTAAATCTATGTCTACTAAAATATCTAATTTCGCAATGTCATCCATCTTTCATGCAATTATTAGCATTGTGTCGTACATATATTTTGACTACCTTGTACGAAGTAAAGGAAATACTCTAATCGCGAAAAATTTCGAGTATCATACTTCAACGAGAGTAACCATTTTGACCCCTCTCGAATTCATGTGAATATTTTTTGTTTGCGTGTCATCTATACGTGCAATCACAATAACGGACTCTTCCCCCCCTAAAATGAATTGTAAAATAGATTCAGAAGAGATTTTTTTCGGGATGTCTGTATTTTAGTACGTACGTATGTATGTATCTCGTAAAACTCAACGTGTAGCTGTAGAACGTTGAAATTTTGTATACGGCACTGCTATAACACGTAATTGTGCATCTCCCTTTTTTGCAATCGGCCGCACCAAACGTCTCTCTTTATATATATATGTATATATATATGATGTACCAGCATTAGTCGTAGCTTAAATTATCAGACGATAAGTTTAGAAAAAAAACAGGATCCATTTATTATTATTCAGGAGAAATAGCAGTTACAAAATCAGATATCCGGAGTAAATAAAAAGAATTACTAATAACTTTTTGTATGAAGTTTACTGCATCATGACATTTAAGAAAAAGCCTCCGATATTCCTTTCCGAGTTCTTTTATAGCCTCTGGAAAGGCGGAGCTTCAAAGAAATGACGTCAGCCTCGTCAGTCAATCCAGTTCGCTTTAAATATTTCCAGAACGTTATATAACTGTACGTTGTCTGCAGATTTTTCTGAGATGATAGACAATGTCGCGCCAGTGTCGACGACACAGTCGACTGATCTGCCATGGGATAAAAATCCCTTAATTCTTAGTTATCAAATTCCCGAAGAATCAGACCCCGAATTTTGTTTTCCACATTAGAATTAGTTTCAGTTTCGTTGTTCTCATTTCGGAATGGGCAGATTTGAGGGCAGTGATAACAATTTGGTATCCCTTTTTTGGTACATATTCTACAAGGTGATGGGGCTATACCGCCAAAATTACTATTAGTGTGGTGACTTACATATATATATATGTATATATATATATATATATATATATATAAAACATGTAGGTTTGGATTGGATAAAAGTTTCTTTACACCCCCTTCTTCAGACATTTTCTGTAATACTAAAGACCTGCGGATAATTCGTGATACAGTTTTCTTAGATCTCGTTAGTTTATGTTACCCATGAGAATGACTTTATATACTTAAGGGGTAAAATATTTATGGAAGTAGGATAATAAGAACTTTAAAGATACAGTGGCACTGAAACTAAAGTAAATAAATATATATAAATCAGCTAAATAAATAATATAAAAATTCAAATCAATGCACTAAATAATAAAAAGATGAGTATCGTTTTAATGTAAATAAAGGGGCTGTCTTGAAATTTAATACAATATGTTGTTTCACCCAATCACAATTAGCCAATAGAAGAAGATTTTCATTGTATATGCTTCATATATTTGTCTCAAAAGTCTGGAATTTGAAATGACATAAATCAGTAAACGGATTCTTGAATGTCCGCATTAATTGTATACGTAAGTGTATGTATTTATTTTTAACTTATTAAAGTATAATATTACAAATATTTCATTATTTAAAATTTTTATTCTTCAGGAGCAATAGAAAGGTTAGATTTTTTTTAAAATAGAATTCTGTCATGCACTTTAAATGCGATTGAAATGTACTATGTCAAAACTGTCATAAATCCATATCTAAATTATATTGAAATATATTTAAAAGCTTATAAAATCCTTCATAATATATACTAAAAAATCAGATGTGTACACCACATGACTTCCTTGTACGGAATATTAAATTATATGCATTTTTTCTTGAATTTCGTTTAAACTTATTGGATTGAATTAAACCAACTTCGCCGACAGCGCATAAACCACAATAGAATAAATGCATTCTTTAAAATTCACTTTATTTGTCTACCATAGCGACACTCTGGCGCTAGGTTCATTTAACAGTATTATATTTCATTCATATTATAACTCAAAATTCACTAAATTTATATCATTTAAAGAATTATCTAATCGTTGCCACATGTTCTATTCAAATACTATAATAAAGCTAGAACGATGTATAAAAGAAATTAAGCAAACAAAACAAAAAAGAAACAGTTTTTCACAGACGATTGAGTATTTCCCATTCAATTAATTCAGTTCTCACTTCGCGACAAGGCAAAAATACACAAAAACTCAAAATATCTGTATTAAAAATTACGGAGTAAATCTTAAACACTTATTTCCTCGAAAAAAATCCAGAAATAATTAAGCATGATTTAATTCGCAATAATAAATGAAGGCGTTATCTTTGTTGTTTCGAAGCTATGTTTCTCTAGATTGGCAACAAATCCACTACTATGCTCTTTCAAATGTAAACAAGCAATGGCCGCCATCAAAAAAATTATTAGGCTTAGCGGCACTTAAACAACTTTAAATTGTTGATAATTCTAAAATTATTGCATACAGATTTACTAAAGGCATGAAAACCTCAACCGGAAGATAAGAACAACATAATTCAGTCATTTTTAAAGCAAAAAATGTACAATTTACAAACATATAAGAGTAAAGAAACTGAGATCACTGAGCCGGGTAACAGAGTGGATATACATATAAATATATATATATGCGCTTGGCGCGGCCGCTTGCAATCAAAATAAGAGTTGCACATTACATGTTATAGTAGTCCTATGTACAAAATTTCAACGTTCTGAGGCTATTCGTTTTCGAGTTATGCAAGATACGTACGTACGTACATACGTTCGTACAGTCGCCACGAAAAATTCTCTTCAGAATTCATTTTAAAGCAGTTTTATAATTTTTTGGGGAAAACGAGTCTTTTATTCTGTCCTTACGTACAGATATCACGCAAATACATCGTTACATTGCGTTCGAAAGCGGTCAAAATGCATATTTTCGTTGAAATATGCTGCCTTAAACTTTTCGCGATTACAATACTTCCTTTTTACTTCGTACAAGGAAGTAAAAAGGTAAACAAGCGTATTCAAATGCTTATAACGTCTTTAGAAGCTTTTTACATACAAGCGGTTTTTTGTAGAGGATAGAGTTTAAACCTTAGAATATTATCAGAAGACATTTTTATTTCCCGATTTTTGGTCAATTTTTGCTAAAAACGTCGTCCACTGTCCTCTTAAGTGCGTCCGTAGAATCCCTTCCTCAAAAGTAACTGTCACTTCTTCAGACCTTTCACCACTACGATGGCAGATTATGATCCATCCTACGGAAATTTTCGCATTTTACTATTCAGCTACAGTCTTGAAAATTCTACTGAATATTTAAATTTAAAATCGGTGTGAAATGGAGCACGTATTATGTACGAGGATGTAAATGGAGCTCGTACATACATACGTGAGTTGGATGTAGTATGTTTGTTTGTATACTCGAAAATACACTGAAAACCAGAAATTCTTCCGAAAGTTGAAATAATAGGTGGGGATAATCAGAAACTAAGTTTACATTGCTTTACAATTTCGTAAAATTGCCCTACTGTAGTATATATCTTTGTAAGCGAAATTATTTTTATTGGTTGAAATACCACAGCAATACAAGCAATATTCATAAGGAAAATACGTTAATATTCGTATATTGTAACCGTATAATTTTTATTCGTGAAAAGCCTATACAAGAAATTCTTTTCAAAATTAAATACTTAATAGTCGTTTGTTTTTTAACTTGTTGTGATTTGCTGCAGAAGTTTCGCAGAATAGCACTGGAGAACAGTAATTTTGGTGTCTTAAATATGTCATTTGTTTTGAATTAACTACTGACCTTGGAATCCAAAAGTAACCTCAGGTTTTGTCTATCACAAATCGTGATACATTTCAGCAAGATAATGCCCGCCCACACTGCACATGTTTCTACTGATTGCCTTAGTGCTTGCCGAACATTACCTTGGCCAGTAAGTTCACCCGATCTCTCTCCTATTGAGCACATTCGGAGCATTATGGACAGGGCCCTGCAACTAGCTCGGGATGGCGACGATCTAACACGCCAGTTGGACAGAATTTGGCACGATATCCCTCAGGAGGACATCCGCAACCTCTATCAATCGATGCCAAGCCGAAGAACTGCTTGCATAAGAGCCAGAGGTGGACAAACGCGTTACTGAATTTGTGAAATAAATCATCCAATTTTTCTCAAACTGTAATCATTTGTTTTTATGTACATGTGCATCACTTCTACCGATTTTCGTCCCATTCGGATAACTCCTTCTTGGTGCGTCGCTTTTTTTTTTTTTTTTTTTTTTTTAGTCCAAAGGGATTTGAATCCCGAAGGACTATTAGTTTCGTTTTGGCATTTTGCGTCGGACTCATAAATGTCGGTTCACTTTTCAAACTGTTGCCACAAAATGTTAGAGTCCTGCATTATATTTGAAGAAATTAAATAATGAAAAATCTGCATAAATGTATGTATATTTCTCACATTGTCATAAAATAACGGTACATAGAGTCATCGAATTTTGAATAACGTAATCCTCCAACGAATATGAGCATGTGTAAGACCAAATTTGAAATTTGTTTTATGATCGATTTCCTATTTTTTAAAACTTTGACGAATTTTTGATTAACAAACTCAAGGATTTCAAAGCGAGCAATGGCAACGTTGTGCAGAAAAAACATTTTTATCTCCAGCGCGTGAATCTCTGTATCGGAAATTCTAAAGATATGCTCGTTTTAAAACTATTTTGCGATATTGCTGTTGCACTGGATCTTATGGTTTAAGTGCGAGGAACATGATATTTAATAAAGAAAGGTAACACACAAAATGTTAAAAAACGCCCCTTTGGACGTAATTTAAAATCTGAAACATTTCAGATTTTTTTTTTCCTGCAGTGGACCTAAGCAATTGTGCTTGGTATTTATTATAAGCATATAAAGAACTTAATACACTTACCTCTAACTTATTACTCTTCTCTAATAATCATAACAATAATACTTACTGTAATACGTATCCATGCAACAGTTTTCTTCTGGACTTGCTTACGCATATTACTACATTGTGTTGCTTTTATATTATAAGTCTCGTGTTCTCATCCATACTTTATGCGATTATCAGCACTGTTCAAAGGTACAACTGTACACCTTGCACAAAAAATGGGACAGTTCTATATCTCCAGTTTTTACTGAACCGATTGTCGAAACTGAATTTGTTTATATGTTTGTAAATTGTGCATTTTTTGCTCTAAAAGTTATTAAATGATGTTGTTCTTCTGTTCCAGTTATGGTTTTCATTCCTTTAGTTAACCTGCACGTTATAGATGTATAACTATCAACAATTTAAAAGTGCAGCTAAGCCTAATTTTTTTTTTTACCATAGCAGCCATATTTGTTTACATTTGAATCTTAACAGATTAGTGGATTTTCTGCCAGTCTTTCTGTTTTGTGCACCGAAAAATCTGTCCTCTTGCCCGCTGGCCAAATTGCTTTTTTTTGCGTGAAACTGTAATTTAATTGTAAAATTATATATATATATATATATATATATATATATATATAAATTTTTTAACTGTATTTGGTGTTTTATGTTTTTCTATATCTTTGAATTTTTAATGAAGATATTTTGTGTTTTTTATTATTTTCGTTTTGCCGCGAATTGAGAACTGAATTAATTGAATGAAAAATACATATTTAATGAGATTCGAGGAAGTAAATGTTTCATACTAGCAGAAAATAATGTTGCCAATCTGTTTCGGACAGAGCAGAATGTTTACGAGTATATTTAATGAGTAGCGCATGCGCGTTAAGTAGGCAGCGCTGAATCGCCTGTAAAAAGCTGTTTATTTTCTATTTGTTTAATTTCTTTTATACATCGCTTTAAATTTATTATAGTATTTGAATAGAATATGTGGCAACGATTAGATAATTCTTCAGATGATATTAACTTTTTTGCATTCTGATTTATAAAATAAATAATATGCAACTCTCTTAAGTGAACCTAGGTTCAGAGTACCTCTTTGGTAAATGAATATAATGAATTTTAAAAAGCGTATTCATTCTATTGTGTTTATTCGCTATCGAAGAAGTAGATCTAATTCAATTCAATAGGCTTAAATAAGATGCAGAAAAATTGCGCATAAGTTAATATTCCGTACAAGGAAGTCATATGGTGTACGCATCAAATTTTTTATTTCGTACAAGGTTGTAAAATTGTCTTGAAAACTGATGTTATCAGGACTTGTATTCCTCTTGACTTGCTTTGGAAACATGAATTGTCCTGACTCGGAACAGGGAGCTTACTCAAGCTATGTTCAAGAAATTGTGAAGTAGACAATACAAGCAGGAAGGGTATACGAATTTATTTTTCTATCTTTACAGGTATTTCCGGAACTTCGGAATACAGAGACCAACCACTTGTGGTCTGAACGTAAGAATATAAAAATTACTAACTAAAACCCTAATTAAAACTAACTTTGTATTAGTATACAAGTGGCTAGCATTAAGATTGGCCGTTATTTAACAAAGGTCCGTATGTAGTACGCCAAGCTGCTAAAACTACGATACGTTTGAAATTATCAAGAGGACTAAACCTCTGGCCTTGAAGGCAACCAGCAACCGAGTGAAAACTCGTGAAACTGCAGTGGCAAGCGGCTTGCTTCCAATAACTCCTTCCTCTCTCTTGCTTGGCAAAAAACCACAACTTAAGTACTTGGCGTTAGCAAGACAAATTTGCATAAATAAGTAAAAGTAAAATTTGCATAAATAAAGCTTTTAATTCTGACCGAAAGTAGAAAATAAGAAGTGATAGTAAAGATTTAAAATAAAATAAACGTTAGTAAACGTGATCAAAGTTATCACCAACTATGACGTGAAATTAATTTTCACGAAATTTGAAAAGGAAATACATTTTGCTCAACTCTTAAACCTCCGCCAACTTTTGAAACTTACAAAATTTATAGTTCCGTTTAATTACCGTATGTTCCTTCAGCTCAATTAGAACTTCACTATTTCTTCCTAGTTTTAATCATGAAGTATTTCATTCTCATATTTCAGAAAATTTGAATTCCCATCAATTCATTATTTTTAATTCTTCGAGCTGCTTCGGAATCTTTCACCTCTTATTCTTTCACCTCATCACTGGGTTTCAAAAATTCTGTTGCAGGAAATAATTTCCAAAATTTTGTTATTTCTTGAACTATCATACTGGTTAAGATGAGAGAGTATTAGCTTTATTAATAAAGCATAATAATAGGAACTAACTACAAAAACGAAGATTTTCCACATCTATTTATTGTTTATAAGTAACAATTAACTGGAGCTCTATAATTTTACTTTATTTCGGGTAGAATGGTCTTTTTGTAGACCAACCCTGAGTGGTATAATGGTTAATGCTACAGGCTGTCGCATTGTTGAGTCCGGTTTCAAACCCCTGAAAAGGCTTGCATATTCGTAAATGTATAGTGTCTGTGCGGCGTAGGGACACACGAAATATTGCTAAGATCCTCTCAAGAAGCTTTGTGTTAGTATAAGAACTGATGAAAACCCCTGGATCCATCCGCCTGTGTATACTGCCAAAAGTTGGCAAACCCGCCATCTCAAGAAATGCGGGACTTAGGATATATATTAGATTTATATATAGTTTTGTTCTAACACAAACGGACTTTTTATGAAATAGCATACCAATTGTTTTCCCATTTCGATTCCATGACTCAAATTATGCCTACATATTAAAACTTTGTAATTTTTGGTGAGAAATTTATGGAGAAATTTAAAAACTTATCTTGGCGGATTTTTTTCAGTTTGCGCCAAGAATTGGCTTGGCGAACTTCTTAATTTATAGCAACCTATTTTCCTTTAATTTTTCTTCATCTTCCACGAACAGAAAAAGGCATCGCTCATATATTCAAAAATATTTAACAAAGTGCGTAAAACCCATTTTCGTTATTATCGCTTATAATAAATACGCCAAATTTCAAAACGCGCCAAAATGCAAATTCACGTATATCTTAGGAAATTTTGAATATAAAACTCTAATTCTTTGCAGGTATGCTTAGAAATACGTATACTTTAAGATGATGGCAAAACTTTTATAAGTTATACTTCAAAATAGTTTTTTCGAAAACTTTACAGAAATTATTTAAAAATACAAATTCGGAAAATAAATCATCAAAAATGGGTGAAGTTTATTTGGAATGAACCTTAATTTCGAATTCTGGAAGAAGGAATGAAGTACGTTTAATAGAAAAAGAGATATTAATAAATATATATGATATTGATTATGATTGAGGAGCTAAAAGTTTTAAAGCTAATTTTTTAAAAACTGCTTGTGCCATTTTTACAAAACTGGGCAGTTTGGCATAATTTCAGTCGTAGAATCGAAATATGGGAAAAACATTTGCATGTCATTTCCGAAATGTCCGAGTTTGTGTAAATATACCTATATTCGATCAGTGCTATATATAAGTCTAATATATATCCTAAGTGGCGCTTTCGAGACATGAAAAACGCAATTTGAATTTCGTCAATTGCCCCAGTAGAACGGGAGATACAACTGTCCGCTCTTCTTATTGCGTAGTGAATATCCTTGTGATGCATCTTGGGTAACCTAGTGTGCTTTGCCATAATTAAATACACACACACACACACACACGCGCATCTTGGGTAACGTTCACGATGATGAGAGGAATGAAATCACTAATGTAATTTAGGTGATGGCCGTTCCTGAAGTATGCTTTAAGTTACACGTGTCCAGGCATTTGAAAAGCAATAAAGTTTAAGAATTGCGTTTTCTAAGACTAGTTCAAGCTAGCGGCTAAGTGAAAGGTAAACTTTCAAGTCTGATTAACAATTTTATATTATTCTGAAAAAGGCTTGATTAATTTCTTTTTCTATGCATTTAAAAGATACGTACAACAATATTTTCTGACAAAATATTTTGTTTCGAAATAACAGTGGATTTCGAAGAATTCTTTTTAGCCCAAAGAGGAAATTTGCACAGAAGGGCTATTAATTTCCTTTTGCCATTTTGCGTTGTTTCACTGTAAATGGCAAATCACTTCTTAAATTGTTGCCAGCAAATATTAGAGCCGCCCCATGCCATGATACTGCTTCTCGGATCTTAGTCATTTCCTTCTAGACGATAAGCGATAACATTCTTACGCCAGGTCAGATGATATCTATAATCCGGTAACAGATTGAACTTACTCTCATTTAAGAATTGTACACAAGCCCAATTCTATCAAGTACAGTTACGATGCTCGCGATACAGTTACAAACGGGCGGTACGTTGGTGTCTGATCAACAGAATGCACACGATAAGACGGCGAGCGTGTAGCCCTTCTTGATGTAAACAACTAGCTACAGTTATAATGTATTTCTCCCGCCTTCTTAGCCAGCCTTCGTGGTGCAGTGGTCTGCACGCTCAGCGCGTAATTGAGAGGTCCATGGTCCGATTCCTGGCAAAGGCGTTGCATATTTTTCATCCTTAATGTTTCCAAAAATATTGCGTGCGTACGGGTTCGTTACGAAATGAATGCACAAGTCCGATGAAAAATGAACAAAAATTTATTGTTATCACAACAAAAATGCTTAAATCTTCTCAAATTATCACGCAGTAGTACCTCACAGTAGTAAGCTTTTAACTACTCAAATGTCCAATAGAACGTAATTCAAAACAGCTAAAGAAAGCTAATCCGCGAATTCGCTACAATCAACAAGAGCAGTTTTCTAAACAACAACAAACTAAGCAACTACTACAAACTGAGATGTTTTCCTCCTTTTATAACATTTTAAAATCACGCGCTAGAATTTTCCAGTACTTTCTCGAAATGAAAAAGAATTATTTATTTATTTAATGCAAGCGCTCTTGTATTTTCAATTTTCCCGCTTAGCTTTCTTTTAATATTCGTCACGCGCTGCACTGCGCGAGAAATAAAACCATTTTATTTATAATTGAACTAACATTAGCTTTTTAAATACCAGATTCGTAACACTATATCTAATGTCTCTACAGTGGTATTCGAACTAAAAAGGGTGTTGGATGATGATTCTCCTCAACCAGGATTTGGCGATTTTGTCCCCTATAAACCCCAGTCGCTCTTTAAAAGGCGGAGTATATAAGGCAGGTGACAGGTGAGAGGTCCGGACACCCGGACGGCTTACATAGACTAGTCGGTTATCGTCCGGAACCCGCAACTATCTGAAGCTACACTCCGAAAACAATACAAGGGCAAAGTACATGGCAATACAAGGGCAAAATATACATTTTTCTGCATGCGAAATTAAACATTTTCCTGGCTAAATCGCATGTTAACACATTGCTACACATACTCGCTACAATATACATTTCATAATATGCATTGCGTTGATCATTGCACTGTTCTTAAGGCACATTTGCAACTCAATGCTACACTTAATACACTATACTTTGCAACATATTACACTGAACATTATTCTTGACAATTCAACAGATATTCTGAACAATATAATTGTTTAAATAAGACATAACTGGATTATATAGTACATAACTTCGTTATATAAAACCGACTTAAATAAATAACTTGATACAACAGATAAATAAATTAAAAGCTTTTAAATAAAGAGCAAAATTGCACATTACAAACAGATTACACGTTTTGCACACAGAAATCTTCTTTGTTTACTTTGTATTACTATTTGTATTTGTACTTAATATACAAAATACAGATTTAAGGACATAGTACAGCCCATATTACTTTTGATTAAATAACATGTTAAAAGTTAACCGTGGCATAAATTTTGCTGTATTCTTAAAACATACCAAAAATAACTTTGTAATTAAACATTCTACTGTTTACATTGCACCTTAACGTACTGCTGTATATAAAACACCCAATACACTAAAATTTTTATAATACATATTACATTGAACACTGCACTATATTTAGGAAACCTTACAAAACTCATTTCTACACTTAATGCACTGCGCGTATTGGCTACATATTACATTGAACATTACTCTTGATTAAATAATATAGGCAGTGGTAGTAACTCTTTGTTATATACAACATAATTCTTAATACAAGAAGCTTATAAATACACTGTTAGAAATACACAGGGAAAAAATTACAGATTAAATTAATTGCAGTAATTACATGTGCTAGATTGCAGTAATTACATGTGCAATTAAAGAATTACATGTGCTAGATACATTAAATACCGTATTTACCATGCACTATACATTTCATAATATGCACGTTAACACACTACTGTATATAAATCACTCAATGCACTAAAATTTACAGAATGCAATAATATTTACATACATATAACTACTATAATAATTACCACTATAATATTTACAGGGGTTGGACAAAAATATGGAAACACCTTTAAAAAAACATGTTTCTTTGCTTAATATGGTGTAGGAAACCCGTTGGCATCCAAAACAGCTTGCAGTCTTCTCGGAATGGATAAATACAGTTCCTGTATGTTTGCCAAGGGAATATTATACCATTCTTCCTGCAAAACGGTGGCAAGTTCAGATAACGATGTTGGCGGTGGATAACGACAACGCACTTTCCGTTCCAATGTAGACCACAAAGGTTCGATGATATTCAGGTCTGGTGACTGTGGTGGCCAGGGAAGATGGGACAACTCATCCTCGTGCTCAGAAAACCAGTCCTGGACAATGTGAGCTGTGTGAACAGGAGCTTTGTCGTCTTGGAAGACACCATCACCATCGGGAAACAAAGTTTGTACCATGGGATGAACTTGATCGGCCAAAATGTTCACATAAGTCTTGGCAGTCATGTGCCCTGACACAGTTATCATGGGGCTAGCAGAGAACCACGATATCGCTGCCCAAACCATAACAGAACCCCCGCTATGTTTCACTCTTGACAACAAGCAGTCTGTATTATAGGCTTGAGATGGCGTTCTCCAGGCGTAAACTCGTCCAGAAGTGAGAAACAATGTGAAAGAAGACTCGTCAGACCATATTACTCGCTTCCACTGCTCTATAGTCTAGGCTTTAAGACTTAAACACCACCTTTTCCCGTTACGAGCATTAGCATCACTGATGAGTGGCTTCTCAATTGCAGCACGGCTAGCAATTCCCTATTTATGAAGCTGCCTTCTAATTGTTTTGGTACTCACAGGGTTCGGTAACACAACATTCCTTTCAGCAATAACTTTTGCAGCTGTGGTCTTCTTATTTTTCGTCACAATTGCCCTTAATGATCGTCTGTCAAGATCACTCAGGAGATACTTTCGTCCGCGCTGTGATTTAGCAGATGATGTTTTACCGCTTTTCAAATATGCGGAATAAATCTTCGATACAGTACCTCTTGAAACACTAAACACCTCGGCTACCTTGCTTACGGAAGCACCTACCATACGTACTCCAACAATTTGCCCACGTTCGAAGTCTGTTAACTCTGACATAATGCAATGACAACCTCACATAACAGTACTCCGACAACAACTGAACTGTTTAGCACATTTACGAAGTTGTATAGGTGGCGTAAGTAGTCAAAAACGCCAGCGTCACCTACATATTTCATTAAAATCAATCTTTCTTTTCAACATGCATTTCACAAGGTGTTTCCATATTTTTGTCCATCCACTGTACATTCTGTGCTCTTGAATAAATTAAGTTGTAGTACTACAGTTATAATTATTATGCATCCCGCGGCTCAAAGCATAGCTCTGCATGCTACGAGCACGTACACCTTTTACCAAGGTACTATACACAGTGTGCTGTACAATACATTATTCACAATACGCTGTACAATATTCTATTTATAAAATGCACATGCTTACAATATTGCACCCATGCATTAATATGCTCATTACAAATAAGGCATCCCTACCGCCTTCTTAGCGTGCCTTCGTGGTGTAGTGGTCTGCACGCTCAGCGCGTAACTGAGAAATCCGTGGTTCGATTCCCGGCGCAGGTGTTGCTTATTTTTCATCCTTCTTGCTTCCAAAAATATGCCAAATGCCTCTGCATAGTTTTTTTGGGGGGATTCTCTTGCCGGTAGCAGCAAGTATCTGATTTGCTGCCTCAATAGCTGTGCTCCACCGGTTCTTTTTATCAATAGCACTATGTGTATATCTTCTGAAGGCATCGTAATACTAACACGACCTCCCCTGTATCGTTTGCTACTCATTCCGTTTGTTTGAAATGATTTCGAAAGACTTGAAGCAACTCAGTTGCTGACGTTGAACTCCTTAGCAACATCTGTCATATTCGCACTTCTTCGGGCTTGCCAATAAAACGACCACACGGAAAATCATCTAAGTGATGTCAGTCAGTACGCGTACGATGCTTTATCAGCGCATAAAATGATGAACAGTTTCGGCAATCCAAAATTTGCATATACACAACATGTTTTATTGTATCTGGAACTTATGCTGTACTAACATTAGGTATTTTTTTAGAAGCAGGAGAAATGTGAAAAATGAGCAATGCACTCTTCGGGACTGGAACCACGCACCTCTAAAGGGACAGTGTCCACGTCCTCCGTCACTTATCACTTATCGAATACGCGCTGAGTGTGCTGACTACTACACCACGAAGGCATGCTAAGCAGGCGGGATAAATAAATTATATACTCCCCCTTTTAAAACGGGGACTGTGGATGAGGGACACAATCACCAAATTCTGGTGGTGAAGAATCATTATCCACCACTTTGTTTAGTTCGGGCGCCACGTGAAAAATGAGCAATGACCTCAGCGGGACTCAAACCAAGAGCCTCTGGAATACAGACCGTGTCGTGTTTGCTGACCACTACAGCACAAGGGCATGCTAAGAAGGCGGGGGAAATACTTTATAATGTTAATTTCGGTATTTTATATTTCCGCCCGCCCTTAGCCATTGTCTACTAGTGTACATTACGCGTATTTTCTCTCTTCCCGGTTTGCAAAATGAGTAGAAATGACGGGACATAAATATGGTGCATATTCTTAGAAGGAAACATAAAAACTTTAAAGCATTAAATACTGCTGTATACGAATTTTAATTTTCTAAAATAATAATAATAAAATAAAGTAAAGAGAAAAATTTGCAAGTTTTGTATTGTATTCAACAGCTTTAGTTAGACATTAATAATCGCATAAATATTTTTAGCCTTCTTTTTTCCAACATAAGTAGGAAATTCACATATAAGAATAATTAATATAATATTACGTTGATCCAAATTCGACAGTTCTTAGGAATTTTTATCCAAAGTCTCAATTACATTCTTTCTTAAAGAACTGAAAAAACGTTTTTTTTTAAAACAAAGTTTTCAAAATAAATAAATAAAATTTATTATCTTCGCGTAGTAACAAAAAAGATAGTTTCGAAATAAAGCTTCAATTCTTCTTAATTGCACTTCTGTTCACATACGTGAACTCAAACTATTACGCAATGAAACAAAATGGTATAAAAATAAATCAAATTAGGTCAAGTGATGTAGTAAATGTTCATTAAAAACCGTAGAGAAAAACTTTCATGAATATTGGGTTTCTTATACTATCGGCAGAATGTGAACTGCTGCAGATAACCTTGAATGTGATATATCATTTCCTGAAAGCTATTAAAGTAGTTTAAAAAGTTGGCTGTAATGTAAAAAAGAAAATGTCATCGCTTTTTATCTAAAGCAAGCAGTGAAATGGAGATGTCAGTTGTGATGAATTATTGAAAATGTATATGAGGAAAAAAAGGCCCTGAGTATTAATTAGTAATACTAGTTAATGCATATAGTGTATCTTAATCTTAAAAAAGATAAGTTTTTTTTTTACATTAAGAAATATAAATTTTGCTAAAAGAATAAAATGTTCTTTGTGATCGAATCACAATGAGTGGTTTCCAAACCAGTATTCGATAAAAAGAATGTTTATTATTAATGAATTACACTGTATCTTTTCTGTATCATTAATAATAGACATATATTTTTACTCGATAATGTATTTTTTTTTACACTTAAGTTTTAATTTCGAGGAAGATAATAGAGATAATTTTAATATTGTGATAAAAAGATAATAAACACAGGAGTTAACAAGAATTTATTGTTGTTGACCGATGCTCAGTTCTCTGACTTATAGTCAGCCCAAGCCCACGCAATTCCTCGCGGCAAAGAGCGCAAGATACGCCTATCGTTGGCAACAGCCTTGAGAACATTGCTGCTGACAGTGCGATGTAGCTCAGTTCCACCCTCAATTGTATCACCCCCTATGACCAAACCTCTCAAAAGGACTTTCGGCTTGCCGCATATTTACAATGTCCCGTGCCGCACGGACACTATACATTTGTAAACATTACAAACAGGTTTCGAACCCGGGCCCTTTGGCATGGTGTCCGCCGATAACATCGCGGCAAAATTATCGCGGACGAAAACGTCGCAGGGAAAACAACGCAAGGCGAAAACGTCGTCTACAAAACATCGTGGGAGAAAACATCGCAGTTCTAAAACATCGTGGTACAAAACATCGTCGTCGAAAATAAAGCGGTTCAAAAACTTCGCAATTTAAAAACATCGTCGTCGAAAATATCGGGGTAAAAAATAAAGTATTTACAAATCATCGCATGACGATAACATCGCAGACATGCTTTTTTTCAGGTTTTAATAATTATAAATGGTTATTCCCATAAAGATTTGTGAGTGCAAGATGTAAAATAGGATAATTTTTACTTTCATATTTTTTATTAACTAATAAATTTTTGCTGAAAACGTAAGAAGGAAACTTAAGCATAGAAAATTAAATGCAACTGAATAGATTATACTTTTCATGAAAAATTACCAGTAAAAACTTTATAAAAATAATTTATCAATGACCTTTGTTAGTTAACTATGTCGGTTTAAAATTCTATGAAGTGCTATAAGTTGCATTGATTTTCTATGCTTAAGTTTTCTTCTTATTTTCTCAGCAAAGATTTATTAGCTAATAAAAAATATGAAAGTAAAAATTATCCTTCTTTCCATCTTGCGCTCACAAATCATTATGGGAATATCCATTTACAATTATTAAAACCTGAAAAAATCATGTCTGCGATGTTATCGTCATGTGATGATTTGTAGATACTTTATTTTCTACCACGATATTTTCGACGACGATGTTTTTAAACTGCGAAGTTTTTGAACCGCTTTATTTTCGACGACGATGTTTTGCACCACGATGTTTTAGAACTGCGATGTTTTTTCTTTGCGATGTTTTTTTTCCACGATGTTTTGTAGCACGACGTTTTCGCCTTGCGTTGTTTTCTCGGCGACGTTTTCGTCCGCGATGTTTTTGCCGAGATGTTTTCGGCTGTAACCCATTGGCATGGCAATCAGCTTTGCTAGTCACTATATCGGTTGGGTGGCACAAGAATTTATTGGCTAATGAAACACAAATAATAAAACACAAGAATTTGTTGGTTAATATTTATTACATCTGCTTCAAAATTAAACCGTCTGACTGCAGCTGTCTTTTGCCAATTTGTTTTCTAATTCTTGAGACTTTTAATGATGTTTTCATGAAACTCTTTCAAAACTCGGATTTAATTTCTCCTATTCCAAAACTAATTTAAAAACGTTAACTGCGAAGCGACAATTTTAACCGTAAAAATAAGAAAAACGTCACCGGTCACGTGAGGTGCATATGGCGCTTACGGATCCGTACTTGTTGATTGGATTAATGGATTATTTAATTATGGCAAAGCACACGAGGGTTATCTGCCTAGAGGGAAGGATGCCTTCGTGGAGGACTTTCTAAGGAAAACTGGCTCGTACACATGTTACACATGAGGAAAACCACGAAAACGCACATGCAGCCAGCCCGTTCGCGGGATTCCAACCTCAAACAGAACTAGCAGTGTTCAGCGTCTTTACTGCTCGGCGGCTGGTGGGCCCGTACTTGTTGAAGCTTTGGCCAAACGGCCACACAGACAAGACTCAAAAGTAATATGAGAAAATGCATTATAGTGGTGTTAAATCCTTGAATTTTCCAGCTGCAGTTCAAGTTATTTTCGAAAAATGCTACATGCAAAAGCCGCAAAACATTCAAATGGTATGCTTTTTTTAAAAGATTTTCTGTGAGTAGAAATTCATCAGACACAACATCACGATAATCCAACGAAATAATTGGTATTATTTTGATTTTTATTTGGCTTTGGACACACTAGATTTTGATCCTGCTTCACGTTTCTAGCGCTGTTAATCTGATAGTTGGGATATTTTTACTATTCTCTGATGTTTCCCCTTAAAAAATCAGAGAAATGCACAAATTCGAAGTAGCACATCCTTGTATTTACATATATTTAACATTACATATATTATATTCATTATATATAAAATAGTCATTCCTTTTATGAAGGTTGTGAATGTTATGAGAATTGCCACCATCTATTGGGTTGAAACATAAGTAATGGCCGTTTTTTTAATTTAAAATTTTTTATTTTAGCAAAACAAAAAAAATCTGATGTGTACACCACATGACTTCCTTCTACGGAGTATTAAATTATACGCATTTTTAATAGCATTTCGTTTAAACTTATTGGATTGAATTAAATCTACTTCGCCGACAGCGCATAAAACACAATAGAATAAATGCATTCTTTAAAATTCACTCTATTTGTTTACCATAGCGACACTCTGGCGCTAGGTTCATTTAACAGTATTATATTTCATTCATATTATAACTCAAAATTCACTAAATTTATATCATTTAAAGAATTATCTAATCGTTGCCACATGTTCTATTCAAATACTATAATAAAGCTAGAACGATGTATAAAAGAAATTAAGCAAACAAAACAAAAAAGAAACAGTTTTTCACAGACGATTGAGTATTTAACATTCAATTAATTCAGTTCTCAATTCGGGGCAAGGCAAAAATACGTAAAAACTCAAAATATCTGTATTAAAAATTACGAAGTAAATCTTAAACGCTTATTTCGTGAAAACAATTCGAGAGAGAATTAAGCATGATTTAATTGGCAATAATAAATGAATGCGTTATCTTTGTTGTTGCGAAGCTACGTTTTTGTAGATTGGCAACAAATCAACTACACTGCTGTTTCAAATGTAAACAAGCAATGGCCGCCATCAAAAAAATTATTAGGCTTAGCGGCACTTAAACAACTTTAAAATTGTTGATAATTCTAAAAATATTGCATACAGATTTACTAAAGGCATAAAAACCTTAACCGGAAGATAAAATCAACATAATTCAATCATTTTTAAAGCAAAAAATGTACAATTTACAAACATATAAGAGTAAAGAAACTGAGATCACTGAGCCGGGTAACAGAATGGATGTATATATAAATATATTTATATGAGTTTGGCGCGGCCGATTGCAACCAAAATACGAGGTGCGCATTTACATGTTTTAGTAGTTCTATGTACAAAATTTCAACGTTCTGAGGCTATTCGTTTTTGAGTTAGGCGAGATACGTACGTACATATGTTCGTGCAGACGCTACGAAAAATTCTCTTCACAATTCATTTTAAAGCAGTTTCATAATTTTTTTGGAGGAAAAGAGTCGTTTATTCTGTCCTTATGTACAGATATCACGCAAAAACATTCTTAAATTGCATTCGATAGCGGTCAAAATGGATATTTTCGTTGAAATATGCTGCCTGAAACTTTTTGCGATTACAATACTTCCTTTTTACTTCGTACAAGGAAGTAAACAAGAATAAAAATTAAAATAATAACATAAAAACACCACAAAAAATATGAAATATTTCAGACTTTAAATTACGCCGAAAGGAATGGAGATAATTTTTTCCCCTAATAATACAGTTCTGCTTTTGGAATCGTTGAGTTTGTTAATCAAAAATTTGTTAAAGATTTACAAAACTTTAAATCGGTAATAAAACAGATTCCAAATTCCAAATTCGTTCTTCCAAATGCCCATGTTCGGCTGGAGAACTTAGTTATTCAAATTTTGATGGCTTTAGGTACCGTTGTTTTATCACAATGCGAAAAACATAAATGCGCTCCTGCGTTTTCTTCATTATTTAGTTTCTTTAAATACATGGCGATAATATTTGGTGGCAACAGTTTGAAAAGTGTACCGGCGCAAAATGCCATTTTGAAATTAATAGCCGTTCTGGGGTATTGCCCTTCGGTCTAACTGTATTTTGAATTGGCAATTTTCTTTAATACCATACCTAGTTTGCATTTATGCTGCTTTCTAATGTTTTTTGTGAATAAAATTGAGAAATGAAATTTGGAAGAATCATTTTGTTAGAACAGAAATGTGAATTAACTGAGTTTTGGCTTTTGCAGAAGTTTAACCTTTCTTTCCATCAGACAGTCGAAAGCAAAGGAACTGCATAAAAATTCTCAGAATTTCTGTATGCTGTAACTGTAATTCTATTCTTTCGCTTTTCAGAAACCTCGAGAACATAAAAATTACCAGAATATTCTCGTGCATGATTAAAAAACCTGGACAGAATCATCTCAGTTTAGTTACTTACTTAGTTCTTGTTGATTGTAGCGAATTCGCAGTGCGATCGGATTAGCTTTCTCTGGTTTGAATTGTGTTCTGTTTAACCATTTAGTGGTTTAAAATATAACTGCTGTGAGATACTGGGATATTGCACAAATATATCTGAGGAAATCTTGTCGTTTTGTTTTATTGCTTGGGATAAAAATAAGTTTATTAATTTAGAAGTCAAACAACAAAAATCTGCGTTATATTTTCAAATTTTCACAGGACTACTTTCGATGGTTTAACCGAACCATCATCCTCAGCTGCAAAAGCGCAAATGAACGAGATAATGATTTGATAAGATAAGAAAGCCTGGACTGGAGATAAGCCACTGGCGCCATCTGTTGATGAAACCAGAATTAAAACATAATTTCTTTAAGGGCTGAAGGCAAAGATGCCTTAAAATTTCGCGTTAAGGAACACGAGACATATGCTAGAAAAAAGGAAACACAGAAGTCTGCTGCTGTCCAACATTGTTGGTCCGAAAATCACACTTTCAATTTTTCTGCTGCCAAAATTATTCAAAAAACATCTTCCATTGGTGACCTGGATTTCTAGAGGCATATCACATTCAAAAATATCTTTCTTACCTAGTTAACGACCCTAATTCCAATCAGTTCTTTGCCTTCGGCCTTTAAAGAAATTGTGTTTTAGTTTTGGTTTCATCAACAGATGGCGCCAGTGGCTTATCTCCTGTCCAGGCTTTCTTATTTTGTCTAATCATTATACTTTATCTCGTTCATTTGCGCTTTTGCAGCTGAGGATGATGGTTCGGTAAAACCATCGAAACTAATCCTGTGAAAATTTGAAAATATAACGCTGATTTTGTTTGACTTCTAAATTCATATTTGTTCCGCATGCTTTTGTATCTTAAAACTAAGTTTATTGACTTTTATCGGACTACAAACCCGTACGCAGGTGATATTATTATGTAATGTCATATTCTAATGTTGAAGAAAGCACGTGACGTCATTATATGTCGAAAATATTTCGTTAATGTCCGCATTTTTAATAAACAACAGCTGTTGATTATTTTTTTTGTTTCAGATTAGGATTATTGACACGGTATATTATTGCTACATTGATTCTTTTATTGATATTGAGAAAAATTGTTATATTACGTTAAATTTAAATCATGACATCATACGTATTAGCATGGAGTGTCAAAGTTTTTGTTTCCTGGTTAGGTAATAAAAGAATTGTTTACGAATTTTTTGTTGCTTGGAAAGAATTAACTGATTTAATTCATGCTGAAAATGTTTTTATCCATAGAACTTGTAAATTTTGATTTGGCTGCTGCTCGCTTATCTTCTCCCCTAGTTAGCTATAAAATCTGTTAATTAAATCTAATAACTCATAAAAGGCGTAACCTAAAACTTTATTAGAGCTATTTTATAGCTTATAATTGTTCCATACATTACACAGAATATAACGGATTAAACATTTTGAGCTTGAATTATCTCTTCTCAGAAAATATTTGATGCTCCAGTAACTCAGTCTGTCTGAAATTAGTTTACTGCATTTTAAAGTAATTAATAATTATCCGAAAATTAAAAACTATGCAAATACTTAAGAAATATACAATACAGTAGAGCAAAAATGAATGAAAACTAATATGCAGTAATGAATGTTCAAATAGTCAAGATCAGCTATGCGCAACACATACGAAGCTTTAGTTACATTTTAAAGGAGATTATACAAAGAATAGCATTTTGTAGGTTAGCTGTAATTTTTTGGCTGTCAAAATATGAAAAGACACATTTTAGAAAATGAGCTATTTCGTAAATTACAGGAAATTGATTACCGTTTCGTTTGAAAATGCTACAACTCGGCGAAAAAGGAAGAAATGTGGCAAAATAACTTCGCAGTTAATTATCATAGTTTGAACACTAAAATCGATGACGAAGAACTAGAGGTTTTTCATTTTCAATTTAGATAGAAATGGTAAGATACCATCTGGTTACTCAGCAATGCAAAATATTCACCGCTTTTTTCACAGAAAAAAAATACTTTCGCTTAACAGGATGAGAAGCCTTAATTAAATTTAAATTCAATGATACCATTATAATCAAATATCGGGAAAGCAGCAAAACTGTTAAGTAGAAATCTAAGCGAATGCTTTAAAATAATTAAATGCAACATTTACTTTTCATTTAAATTTATACATATTCATATATTTTTCTTTATAAAAAATTTCTTAAACTTACATTGGAGTTTCAGGAAAATGTAATAATTGGATTTAAACTAAATGGAAGAAATTTTCTGGTAGTTTGAATTTTAACTTAGTTACAAATTTCTCATTTCTAATTCGTTAGAATGTATTTTCACTTAACTTTTAAGAAGCTTATAAGGTATTTCTCCCACTTTCCTAGCACCCTTCGTGGTGTAGTGGTTCTGCACGCTGGGCCGGTATTCCACACGTTCTTGGTTCGATTCCCGGCGAAGGAGTTTGCTATTTTTCATCTTGACTGCTTCTAAAAAATACCTAATGTCTCTGCAGTGGCGCCCGAACTAAAAGGGTTATGAATGATGATTCTCCGCACCCAGGATTTGGCGACTAGGTCCCCTAAAACCCTAGTTGCCCTTTAGAAAGGGGAGTATATAAGGTATTTCTCCCAGTTCCCTAGCGTGCCTTCGTGATGTAACGGTAGCACGCTGGCCGGTATTCCAGAGGTCCGTGGTTCGATTCCCGGCGAAGGCGGTTGCATATTTTTCATCTTTTCTGATTTTAATTAACCTAATGACTCTATAAGCTATAACAACTAAACCGAAAGTAGCAGAAAAGTATTTTTATGCAAAGAATGAAGTTTCAATGTAGACCTTGCACACAGACAAAAAAAAATTGGAAAATGGGACAGTTCTATATCTCCCGTTCTACTGGGTCGGTTCTCGAAATTTAACTTGAATTTCTCATGTCTCGAATGTGCGGCTTAGAATCTATATTAGATTTATATACAGCATATATCTAACAAAACATTTCTAAGTTCATTATGAAGGCGAGTTATCGTATGAAGCAAATAAACGTATTAGCCTATTCTGAATGAGTTCGTTTTACTTCTGCGTCGAATCACTTTTCAAATAAAAGATATTGCCACCAAATTTTATTGCTACGAATTATTTTTAAGAAATCATACAGTAAATGTCAATAATATGCTGAGTATAAAAAGAAATATGTGGCAACACTTAACATTCTATCTGGAATTTTAAACATATGCTTTTTTTAAAAATTTGGTGATTGTTAATTCATGGATATCTGAATCTGGAACCTTATATGACCAGAGGATATACAAAGATCGATGCGATATTTTCACATCAAAGCATTAGAATGAATGTGTTCATGAGCAGGTATAGTTAGTTATAATTGTCCATTGTATGGGAGAATAGAATAATGAAAAATCAGTAAAGTAATCGTAATAACTACTATTGAGGCATAATTATTTTAAATAAATTAGATTTTATTTACAAACCGAAAGTGTTAGTTTACACTGGTGTGCAAAAATTAAGGACGAAGTCGAAAAATTAGCATATCAGCTGAACGAAGAGGCAGAGCGGACAGAAAGACCAATCAGGAGATTAAGTAAGGTGATGCACATGCGCAGATATGCAGGTAGACGTAATGGGGGAGTGTCTGAGTAGTATAAAGCATGTTGTCGGTGTAAAATCAGTATTTCTGGCAAAGAGATTGCACGCCGCATAGCAGTTAAAATCCCACCGAGTTGCTGCCTCAGCGAGAAATGGCGAATAATCAATCTGTTAGACGACATCTGGATACTTTTACCGAGGTCGAATCATTGGGAAGTTGGAGGAAGGCCGCAGTGTGACAAGTGTGGCTGCAGAGTTCGGAATTGCTCACAGCATCGTTTCACGACTTTGAAGACAATTTCAAACTACAGGAACAGCTATCCGGGGGTTTAGTAGTGGTCGTCCACGAGGAACCACACCCGCAGATGATCGGTATATTGCCTTACAGGCCAGAAGAAACAAGCGGCAGACAGCGGGAGAAATCGCACACGACACAGGCGACTGGACGACCGATATCGCGTTTTACCCTGGCCAGAAGACTGCAATGTGGTGGTCTGTTTGCACGACGCCCTGTACGGTGTGAACCTCTAACGCCTGCCCATCGGAGAAGGCGTTCTGTGTGGTGCCAGGAACACCGGAATTGGAGATACAATGAATGGGAACGAGTACTCTTTACAGATGAGATTCAGTCTGAGTAGCGATTCTCATCGCATACTCATCTGGAGAGAGCGGGGAAGCCGCAATCATCCCTCGAACATCATTGAAAGGGACAGGTATGGAGGTGGCGGTGTTCTCGTTTGGGGAGGCATCATGCTTGGTAGTCGTACAGACCTTCACATCTTCGACGCAGGTTCAGTCAACGGGACCCGTTATTGTAACGACATTCTTCTTCCATATGTGCGTCTTATTAGATGCGCTATGGGTCCGCAGTTCCTTTTCATGGACGACAATGCACCATGTCATCGCACAGTAGCTGCCGAACAGCTCTTAGAGAGTGAGGATATTGAACGTATGGATTGGCCGGCACGATCTCCGGATCTCAATCCCATCGAGCATGTATGGGATTTTCTAGGCAGACGCTTGGCAGCTCGTACTTTACCACCAGTAACCATTCCGGAGCTTCGATTGGCGCTGCAAGACGAATGGGCAGCAATGCCTCAACAACTCATTGACACCCTCATTCTCAGCATGGGCAGACGCTGTGAAACCTGCCTAGCATCAGGGGAGATTATATCCCCTATTAAAGACCGAATGTTTCTTGCTGGACACCCATCACAGGGATGTTTCGGCCTTCAGTCGCATTGCGCTCCATGCTACTTTTTCAATAAATCTTTTTATCCCTCTGATTTCTCTTTTAGTAAGTGTTGCTTACATTACTCATGTCCTTACGTATTGGGGATCTTACGGTATTAAATGTGTTGATTTGGAAAGCTTTTGTACAAAGTTATATTGAAAAAACCGTCTCGTCCTTAATTTTTGCACACCATTGTATATAAAGTTAGCTGATATTTCATCAATTTCATGTCTTAACACAGAATTGGGGGGGGGGGTCGTGTGCTGGCCACGTCAGATATTTTTTAGTTTTAAAAATTGTTATTAATTAAGGATTTTATGAACATTTGATGTCTGTTGCATGAGGTTTAACAAACCTTGCACATATATTAATATTATTTTAGTTTTTTATTTGCACATTCCGAAACAAAACGTTAACTTAGAATTTATTTCACGTCGTTCACTGAAATGCAAAACTGAAATTGGGTTTTCTGGAAGGTGTTCGCAGAAAATGGAAATTCGAGAGTACATGTTGTCAATGCATTTGGCTATTATGCAAATCAGCCGAAAGGCAAATTGAATCCTATTTATACAATGGTATACCATAGTTTAATTTGTAGGAGCATTCCAAGTGAGAGTGTTGAATACCATTATTCAAGGCTATAACACTCACATCATCAGAGTAAAAGCGTGATTTAAATAAATTGGTCTGGTATGAAAATTGCATCAGAAAATACATGAAAAAAAACTACAACTGTGAACTGGTTTAAAAGCTTTTGGAAAGAAATCCTACCAAGGAAATTCGATAATCTGCAAACATATCATAACGGTACCAGAAGATAAATTTTAAGGTTAACTGTTTCTAAATAGCTTAGACTTGTTTAAGAAAATTGGATTATGGTAAACTGCACAAGAACCATTTGCCAATACGAAGAAATACCTTTGCAGATGGCTTTCTAAGGGAACTTGTATCTATGTTACGTATGGAGGTTATGTTACGTATATCTATGTTACGTATGGAGGTTATGTTACGTATGGATGTTATGTTACGTATAGTTATGTTACGTATGGCTTGTACCTATGTTACGTTATAGAGGTAAATTACGTATGGAGGTTATGGTTACGTATGGAGAGTGTTCAGCTCACTTACTTCTCTGCTGTTCGTGGGCAAAAATAGTGTAGGAAAATTTATTAAGCTTGTTTTAATGGCTGAATGGATTAAACGAATGAGCACTAGTAATTTGATTTGGGTTTATATCCCAGTGAAACGGGTTAGCAGCGTAGGTATTTCGTGGTTTTCCCCGTCTGTAACGTAATTTGCTTTATAAAGTGTTCAATGAAGGCATCTTTTGTCTTAGACTGTTCTAAATTCGTTTGCTTTGTATTTATCAGTTAACGAATTGTAGAAGTTAAAATAAGATTTATACTGTTTTAGCCCATCTATTTACTGTAGCTCCACCAGTACCGTAGCGCTGAATGCCGGGAGTTCGATCCGGACCTTGGGAAACCCAGTTCGACCAGGACCCAGGGGAGCGGGCTGGCTGCAGGATTAGGTTAGGTTTCGTGATTTTCTCAGATTATAATGTGAATGCGAGGCCAGGTTTCCTTAGAAGGTCTTCCACGAGTGCTTCCCTTCCCGTAGCGGATAGCCTTTATGTGCTTTGCCATGACTTAAGATTTCCAGTTTGACAGTTCTACGATAGACTTTGGAGTTCATCACGAGAGATACTGTTGTAAAATGTTTTTTCCCTTGATATCTTATGAAAATAAGCACCTGCTTCCCTTTATGATTTATTTCTCTTCCATTTTTATTTATCCTCCATTTATATACTGGAGGTTTACATGAATATTTTTGCTCATTCTTGATTTTAAATTTGAAGAGAAATTAGGTTATTTCGAGGCACGAGTGGTGAAGAATGAGTAATGCTGTCGCCGCGACTCGAACTATGGACCTCTCGAATACGCGCCGAGTGTGCTGGCCATTGCACCACAAAGGCATGCTAAGAAGGCTGGAGAAATACCTTATATACTCCCCTTTTAAAGGGCGACTGGGGATTAGGGGACTCAATCACCAAATCCTGGTGATGAAGAATCATCATTCACAACCTTTCTTAGTTCGGGTGCCAATGTAGAGACATTAGGTTTTTTCAAAGCAGGAGAGATGAAAAATGAGCAATGCACTCACCAGGACTCGAACCACAGACCTCTCGAATACGTGTCGAGCGTGCTGACCGCTGCACCACGAAGGCTTGCTAAGAAGGTGGGAGAAATACCTTATAAGCTCATAAATCACTTCCGAAATCAAGGCTTTTTATGGCTTAAAAATTGTTTCATTATTTTCCTTCTATAATAATATGTTTACAGAACGTGAGAGAGAAATTGAGAGGGACAGAGAAAAAATGCTGATTCATCTAAAGTTTTGGATCATATATATGGAATATTTTATGCACGGCAAGAAAGTGTATTTTACTGTAAATAATCATTAAGTGTCTGTGTGATTATGCTATCTGCCTAAGAGGAGGGATGCCTCCGTGGAGGACTATCTAAGGGACTGTATTTTACTGTAAATAATCATTAAGTGTCTGTGTGATTATGGCAAAGCCTCGAGGGCTATCTGCCTAAGAGGAGGGATGCCTTCGTGGAGGACGTTCTAAGGAAAACTGACTCGTATACGCGTTACACATGGGGAAAACCACGAAAACACCCATGCAGCCAGCCGTTTCGCGGGATTCGAACCTCGGACCGAACTACCAGTGTTCAGCGACTTTACCGCTCGGCCGCTAAATAATCATTAAGACGCGGCATGCCGAAAATTCATGTTTTGAACATTTTAGTAAAACTTTTTTTTCTTTATTCAGTAAAGGAACAAATGGAAAAAATTGAAAGTTAGGCTAATTTTATCGTCTTTTTGCAATGGTGTCCTAAATAACATTTTTCATGAAATTATTTATTAAAAACCAGATCTTTAATTTCTAACTTATTCCTGAGAGGTATGCTCTAGATGTTTATAAATATATTCACTTTAAGATCTTACAAAATGGCAGAGACGGACCAAATTGGGGAAGTCTTAAGCTTGTTCTTTCTTTTTATTAAAGATTTTTTGCGAGATTTGAAAATGCAATAATCTATATGAAAAATATGCAAAAAGCAGAGAATCTGAAGCACAGTGACAAACGACATTAAAGGGGCAAAATGCCAAAACTAAAAGTGAAAAAATAAATTCACATTTTAACTGGGGCAAAGAAAGAAGTAAATAAATTAGCCTCTTTCTGAATCAACGAAGACCCATATTAAAGTTTAGAACTTATCTCAAAAAAGCAATCAAAGTCCAACCCCTGAAGGTCGAAGTAAGCAATGCCAAACAAATGCACAAAAACGTAAACAAATTAAAACAAAATATTATCTTAGAAGAGTAGACGGAGTCTAAAATATAAAACTTGAAAATACAAGCAATCAAATATATGAAAAAAATGTATAAATTATAAAACTTCACAGGACGATTTTAAAAAGTTCAACGATTTCTAAATGTATTTTAAAACTTATAGCATCAAAATCAAAAGCAAGCAAAAAGCTTAAAAATCTAATAATAATAACAATTTTAAATTTAAAGCGGGCTGAGTCTAAAAAATACATAAAGCATATGAATATGAAAAATAATAAGGAAAATATGATCTAATGACATAAATAAAAATAAAAATCAGAGCTACAGAAGTTTTGAAATAACAAATTTATTTAATTAATATTTTTTAATATAGTAATGAAAAAGAAACTTCCATTGCAATAGTAATTACGGTGAAGTAAAAAAAATAAAATAAAAAATAACACCGAATTACCTGGATTATAAAACCAAGAGAAGTGCAAGCATAATCCAAATATAACCACAGTAGAATAAATTTCGGTTAATATTTGGATTATGGTAACTTGGCGATTTTTTTGGCGAAAATTTGCGACCAACCCTGCTACAGCAACCTGCTAGTTTTTTTTTGGGGGGGACGCCATTTTGTTTTCACGAAGAAAAGGCATGTTTTTTTTTTTTTTTTACTCAACATTTTTTTCCAACAATCTGCTAGCCGAATTACGCTTATGCTAGAACTTTTATATAACAAAAGTGCTTAATCATGACGAAGATTAGGTGCGTTAATTGGGAGAAAGTGCAAAATCGCCCACTGCTTGCCGCGTTTTTAAGAATTGCACATACACGGTATCATCCATATACACGACAACCTATTTTCTTTAAAAAAAAAAAAAAAAAAAAAAAAAAAAAACATTCCAGAATTGCACAAAAATGGCATTGCGCACACTCTTGACTTTATCCATGTACACTGCTATAGTCCTAGCTAGTAATTTTATCGCCTACCAAAATATCACCAAACTACCTGTTACCATATTCCAAAGATTAGCCTAAATTTCTAGTGAAGCATCCATTCGCTTTAGTTCAACGAATGTAAAATGTTGCAGTGTTCAAAGAACAGAAAAAGTTTCAGAGTTTAATACCAAACTAACTTAAATTCCGCGATTGAGGGTACGTGCACAGTGAAAACTGTGCATCGTGAAATTAAAAATTGTGAAGAATAAATTAGAAGCTAAAACATTGTGATTAAGTTAAGAAAATCTCAGATAACCTGCGAGTTAAGTTGTGAGTAATCCTAGAGAATGCAAAAGAGGAATTTAACAAAAGTGTTATGAATTATGGGTAATCTAGAAGAGATGAAAGAAGTTGCAAATGTTACAGAAAATAGAATTAACTCAAGTGGGCTTTCTTGAGACTTAAGAAGCTGAAGTAGGTTTATTTTGTTACTAAAAGAGAATGATAATTATTAGAAACTCTAATCTAAATTAATAATAATGTAAGAATTTTGACAAGAATGGCTAACTCAATTATTCTAAGAACATCCAAATTATACCGTCATAATGGCTTAATTATAGACTTTCATGGAAAACGGGAGTTTTATTTGGTGAAGAAACTGACAACTGTAGTTTAGCTAGCTATTTTTTGACGAAAATAATTATAATTTTGTTATTGTTTGACATTTAAATTAGTAAACTAAGTCCTATTGTAAAATCATTGTTGTTATTACAATATTTTTGATACTTTTTGATTAATATCAGTGTCAGCAATTTTTCTGGAGATGTAAGATTTCAAATTAATTATTTTAATTGTATTGAAACTGAGAAGCCTTCTTTAATCAAATAAAGCGAAGTGTTGACTACTGTTAATTTCTAAGTAACGATAATTTTCTTCGGTGTCATCTTTGTTAATTTTATAAAAGCATTTAGGATAAATATCTTGTTTTTTAGTTTAAATGTAATTAATAATTGTACTAAAGTCATCAGTGTAATTCTAAATTAAAAAAAAGTTCAGATAATGGTAATTGTTAACAAACTTATATTCCTTAACGAAGAGGCAGTTGAATAGTTAGCTCCCACAGGAATACCGTTAATTTGTAAAAAAAAATTATTTTTATATTTAATAAAATTGTGAAATAGTATACATTTAAGATAAAAGTCCCAATCATCAAAACGAGTTAAAATTTTAATGCTGAGAAACAGGTGATAGAGCTCAATTAAGATATTATAAATTTTGTTAAGTGGCAAGATTGTGTAGAAGTTCTCAAAATTGCAGTAGTTAATATATCGTAAACTGTTTGTTTTTAAAAGTTTGAATGACCTTCTGAGTGTTGTTGATAATCCAGTTGTGTAGGTCAGTATTAGTTTTCTTAGTATATTTAATCACTTTATTTATTCGTTTCCAATTGCTTATTACTTTGAGTATGTATATATATATATATATTAATTTGATATGACATGAAACCATTCAGTGACTGGAAGAATAATTCCTATTTTTGTAAATTTATAACGACAAAACTCTCAATGTTTATCGCTTCAGATTTTTACTTCCTTGTACGAAGTAAAAAGGAAGTATTGCAATCCCGAAAAGTTTCAGGCAGCATATTTCAATGAAAATATCCATTTTGACCGCTATCGAATGCAATTTAACAATGTTTTTGCGTGACATCTGTACGTAAGGGCGGAATAAAAGACTCTTTTCCTCCAAAAAAATTATAAAACTGCTTTAAAATAGATTCTGAAGAGAATTTTTCGTGGCGTCTGTACGAACGTAGGTACGTAGGTACGTATCTCGCATAACTCAAAAACGAGTAGCCTCAGAACGATAAAAATTTGTATATAGGACTGCTATAACATGTAGATGTGCACCTCGTATTTTGGTTGTAATCGGCCGCACCAAACGTATATAAATATATTTATATATATATCCACTGTGTTACTCGGCTCAGTGATCACAGTTTCTTTGCTCTTATATATTTGTAAACTGTAGATTTTTTCCTTTAAAAACGATTGAATTATGTTGTTCTTATCTTCCGGTTAAGGTTTTTATGCCTTTAGTAAAGCTGCAAGCAATATTTGTGGAATTATCAACAATTTAAAGTTGTTTATGTGTGGTTAAGCCTAAATTTTAAAGACCATAGCGGACATGTTTGTTTACATTTGAAACAGCAGAATAGTAGATTTGTCGCCAATCTAGAGAGATTAAGCTTCGCAACAACAAATATAACGCCTTCATTTATTATTGCGAATTAAATCATGCTTAATCCGTTCTCGAACGTTTTCGAGGAAATAAGTGTTTAAGAATTACTTTGTAATTTTTAATATAGATATTTTGAGTTTTTATGTATTTTTGGTTTGTCGCGAAGTGACAACTGAATTAATTGAATGATAAATACTGAATCGTCTGTGAAAAACTGTTTCCTTTTTGTTTTGTTTGTTTAATTTCTTTTATACATCGTTCTAGCTTTATTATAGTATTTGAATAGAACATGCGGCAACGAATAGATAATTCTTTAAATGATATAAATTTTGTGCATTCTGAGTTATAATATGAACGAAATATTAACCTAGCGCCAGAGTGTCGCTATGGTAAACAAATAGAGTGAATTTTTTATTAGTGCATTTATTCTATTGTGGTTTATGCGCTGTCGACGAAGTAGATTTAATTCAATCCAATACGTTTAAATGAAATGTAAGAAAAAATGCGTATAATTTAATATTCCGTACAAGGACGTCATGTGGTGTACACATCAGATTTTTTATAAAAAAGTTAATTTTAGATTTTCGCCAGAAACATTATAATGCCGTCTTTACCCTCTTAGGAGTGTTACTTTAAATATTATCTCCGAGGGAAATGAAATTCGCAGAAAAAATTTTATAATTGGTCGACGAAAATGGCGCCTCAAACAGCAGAATTTCAAGCGCAACGTAACATAAGAGGTGAATATATATTGACATTAAAAGGCTTGACACTTTAAAGGAGAAAAATATTGACAGAGATACTTCAAAACCTTGTTCAAACAAATTATTGGGCTGGCAAATTTAATGCAGCTTATTCCTCAAAAATATTCAAGAGTTCATATTTCGTAATAAACTGTCCATCGTTAGTAACGTCTAGCGTTGCAGTTTCTTAATCTCCAAGTGAAACTTTATGTATGAATTATTTAGCTAAACTGTGCCTTATAATGAAGGGGAAAGTTTAGAGCCCGTTTCGATTAATTTGTTATAAATAGGAATAGTAATGAAACTAAAAGCAAAGCAATGTGTGTAATAAATTTAGGTATAAAAGTGAGAAATACGTGAGTAAAATGTCGAACATTTAACGGCTAGTTGAATTTACAGTATTTGTCAATTAAAACTAGACAGTTTTATATCGCTATATTCGTATTTACAATTCCCACGAAAAGTTTTCTCTTCATAACCTCATTTAAAAGGAGTCCTATATGAAGTTCAATTGGAAGTTTAGCAAGAGCTTTGGTAAAGTC
The DNA here is from genome assembly GCF_044657685.1 of Stegodyphus dumicola. Lineage (NCBI taxonomy): Eukaryota > Metazoa > Arthropoda > Arachnida > Araneae > Eresidae > Stegodyphus > Stegodyphus dumicola. The sequence continues at coordinate 188,397,563 of NC_140774.1, forward strand.
TTATTGAGGTAAAACATTCATAATGTAACTTAAGAACTGCAAACCTTTAGTGAATCCGTCATGTTTATTGTATTTTTAGGACCCTAAAGACGACAGGGGAAAGCTTTCAGATTTTATATTACGCCCAAAACGGGCGTTTTTTTAACGTTCTACAGTGGATGGACAAAAATATGGAAACACCTTGTGAAATGCATGTTTGAAAAGAAAGATTGATTTTAATGAAATATGTAAGTGGCGCTGGCGTTTTTGACTACTGACGCCACCTATACAACTTCATAAATGTGCTAAACAGTTCAGTTGTTGTCGGAGTACTGTTATGTGAGGTTGTCATTGCATTATGTCAGAGTTAACAGACTTCGAACATGGGCAAATTGTTGGAGCACGTATGGTAGGTGCTTCCGTAAGCAAGGTAGCCGAGGTGTTTAGTGTTTCAAGAGGTACTGTATCGAAGGTTTATTCCGCATATTTGAAAAGCGGAAAAACATCATCTGCTAAATCACAGCGCGGACGAAAGTGTATCCTGAGTGATCGTGACAGACGATCATTGTGACGAAAGATAAGAAGACCACAGGTGCAAAAGTTACTGCTGAAATGAATGTTGTGTTACCGAACCCTGTGAGTACCAAAACAATTAGAAGGGAGCTTCATAAACAGGGAATTGCTGGCCGTGCTGCAATCGAGAAGCCACTCATCAGTGTTGCTAATGCCCGTAACAGGTAAAGGTGGTGTTTAATTCATATAGCCTGGACTATAGAGCAGTGGAAGCGAGTAATAGGGTCTGACGAGTCTTCTTTCACATTGTTTCCCACTTCTGGCCGAGTTTACGTCTGGAGAACGCCATCTCAAGCCTATAATACAGACTGCTTGTTGCCAAGAGTGAAACATGGCGGGGGTTCTGTTATGGTTTGGGCAGCCATATCGTGGTTCTCTGCTAGCCCCATGATAACTGTGTCAGGGCACATGACTGCCAAGACTTATGTGAACATTTTGGCCGATCAAGTTCATCCCATGGTACAAACTTTGTTCCTCGATGGCGATGGTGTCTTCCAAGACGACAAAGCCCCTGTTCACACAGCTCACATTGTCCAGGACTGGTCTTCTGAGCACGAGGATGAGTTGTCCCATCTCCCCTGGCCACCACAGTCAACAGACTTGAAATTATCGAACCTTTGTGGTCTACATTGGAAAGGAAAGTGCTTCTCGTTATCCACTGCCAACATCGTTATCTGAACTTGGCACCGTTTTGCAGGAAGAATGGTATAATATTCCCTTGGCAAACATACAGGAACTGTATTTATCCATTCCGAGAAGACTGCAAGCTGTTTTGGATGCCAACGGTTTTCCTACACCATATTAAGCAAAGAAACATGTTTTTTTAAAGGTGTTTCCATATTTTTGTCCAACCCCTGTATGTGTTACATTTATTTATTATTTATCATGTTCTTCGCACTTAAACCATAAAATTAAATCCGACAGCAATATCACAAAATGTTTAAAAAGAGCATATCTTTAGAATTTCCTATGTAGAGTTTCGCGCGCTGGAGACAGAAATTTTTTTTCCTCGTACAATGTTGCCATTGCTCGCTTTGAAATCGTTGAGTTTCTTAATCAAAAATTCGTTGAAGTTTTACAAAATATGACATGGATTATAAAACAAATTCCAAATTCTAATTTTGGCCTTCCAGATGGCCATACTCGAGTGGAGAACTATGCTATTCAAAATTGGATGTCTTCAGTTACAGTTGTTTTTTCACAGTGAAAGAAAATACACAGATTCATGCAGATTCTTCATTATTTAATTTCTTTAATTCAGGGCTCTAATATTACGTGGCAACAATTGCAAAAATTTTATTTTGAATACACACTTAAAACTGAACATGAAGTCTTTTACGTTTATCACATTTAATTAAATACTTCTTTTAGTTTGGATAGTTGTTCTGCGAGAATTATCTAAAAAATTAGATTTTTTGTATTTACTAAGATCACTAACCTGCAATTTTCAGATTGTTTCTTTAAGTATTTTACTTTGAAAAGCATCGTAAATAGTAAAACACGGAAATATCTAGAATTTCTCTTTAATATAAGTTTATAGTCATCTTTATAGAACACTTCGTATAAAAACTGTTAAAAACTAAATAAAATAAAAATAAAAATCTGAAAGGTTTCAGATTTTAACTTGCGTCCAAAGGGGACTTTTTTTTTAACATTTTTGTTTGTTACCTTTATTTATTAAATATCAAGTTTTTCGCACTTAAACCATAAAATTCAGTTCGATAGCAATATAGTAAAGTAGTTTTAAATTGAGCCTATCTTTAGAATTTCCGATACAGAGTCTCGCACGCTGGAGATAAAAATGTTTTTTCTGTACAACGTTGCCACTGCTCGCTTTGAAATCTTAAGCTTGTTCATCAAAAATTCGTTAAAGTTTTACAAAATATGAAATCGATAATAAAACAAATTCCACATTTCAAATTAGGGCTTCCACATGCCCATATTTGCAGTAGGATTACGTCATTCAAAATTCGATGGCTCTATGTGCCGTTGTTTTATCACAATGGGAGAAATAAACATACATTTATGCAGATTTTGCATTATTTAATTTCTTCAACTATAATGGAGGTCTCTAACATTTGGTAGCAACAGTTTGAAAAGTGAATTTGCAGTAGAATTACGTCAGTCAAAATTCGATGGCTCTAGGTGCCGTTGTTTTATCACAATGGGAGAAATAAACATACATTTATGCAGATTTTGCATTATTTAATTTCTTCAACTATAATGCAGGTCTCTAACATTTGGTGGCAACAGTTTGAAAAGTGAATTTGCAATAGGATTACGTCATTCAAAATTCGATGGCTCTATGTGCCGTTGTTTTATCACAATGGGAGAAATAAACATACATTTATGCAGATATTGCATTATTTAATTTCTTCAACTATAATGCAGGTCTCTAACATTTGGTGGCAACAGTTTGAAAAGTGAATTCGCAATAGGATTACGTCATTCAAAATTCGATGGCTCTATGTGCCGTTGTTTTATCACAATGGGAGAAATAAACATACGTTTATGCAGATTTTGCATTATTTAATTTCTTCAACTATAATGCAGGTCTCTAACATTGGGTGGCAACAGTTTGAAAAGTGAAACGGACACTTATAATGAACCATCGCAAAACGAAAACAATTAGTCCTTCAGGGACAAAGCCCCTTTGGACTAATAAATGGGGATTAAATAATAATAACATTGTATTTATTCTGCATTTATTTAGTTTTTCGCAGGTTCATAGCTAATTATTATTCTTTCGAATCGCTCCAATCAAAACTTATTCTGAGTAATCATTGCACAAAACAAATGGCGAATGTAATTTGTATTCTTCTTTCGTAAAAGCAAAAATGCTTTTTGGCTTTTTCCCTACAATGGTTAAAATATATATTAATAAAGGTCCATCGTTAAAAAAATTGACGTAAGCTAAACATTTGAAAACACAATTTGATATTTGAATTTTGGTGATCAGTACGAAATAATTTGTATGTTAACAAAATATGAAAGCAAGGGAAAGTGTGGATAAATAGTTGCTTTTGCCAGCACATTTGAAAAAGCATATTAATATTTTTTTCTTTCTTTTATATACCTCTCAGACGGGGTAATGGTTCATCACAGTGATTACTGTCTCCAAGGATCCGGCAGAAGGCATGGATGTTTGTAATTGTACAGAGTCTCTGCCGAATGGGAACCCTCCAGATATACAGAGTCTGTTCGCACCTTTTTTAGACGATTTTGGTAAGCGGTAATAAAAACTCGTTTGCTGCAAAAGAAGTAATTGCAATTGTACTATGTTTTTAAAAGTCAAAATTATCGTCTGTGGCTTGAAAGTTTTGTTTTTATTCAAAATGGCGAATTTAACAAAGCAGTGGTTCGAAGGCTACATTTACGCTCTTTCCGAAGAGAAATATGCATACTCCGTTATCCAAAAACGATGTCAGAGTCATGGTTTTGTGTTATCTAAAGCGTCGATAGGTAATGTCATCAACAAGAAAGGAAAAAAAAAACGTCAAATTGGAGCCTCAAGTGGGACAAAAATTCCAAACAAGTATCAAAAAAAAAAAAAAAAAAAAAAAAAAAAACCGGACGTCTTCGACTATTGCAAAGGTACGTTGTTTAATGTTAAAAGAAAATCCCCCTAGTCAAAGGGCAGTTGCAAAATCATTAAAATGCCCGGTGTCCGCTGTAAACAAAGTGATAAACGTTGATTAAATCTTAACAAAGCAAAAAAACGCAATGTGCATTGTCTTCTTCCAAAGTATATCGCTCAACGCAGGACACGCTGCAGAATTCTATATAAGAAACACTTATCCAAAGAAAAATGGAAAACAATTGTCACAATAGATGAAGCATGGGTGTATTTAAATGATTGTAACAGTAAAAGAGCCATTTATTATCATAAAAGGGGAGAAAAAAATTTAAGTACATGGAATCGAAAGAAAGTTTTTCTAAGGGATTCATGATTGCTGGTGATTTTTCTTATAATGGCAAGTTAAAAATAAAGCGAGTGCAAAATATGTCAAGATTAACTCCAAATACTATCAGGAACATATTTTGTCGCCCATTTTTCTGAATGAAATACCATCGCTTTACCCACAGTGTCATCCATCTATGAGACTCCATCAGGACAAAGCTAGCAGTCACACATCAAAATCCACTGTAAATGTCCTAAAAGAAATGGAACAAAACACTGGTATCAAAGGCATACCCTTCACTGATATCCCTACTAAATCTCCCGATGTGTCACCTATGGATTTTTGTGCTTTCGGACTTTTAAAAACTGCATTATCCAAACGTTGTCCCAAAACCCTAACAGAACTCTGGAAAGCTGTTCGGGAGGAATGGGATAGAATACCTCTTCTGCCACTTCAAAAGGCATTATTATCCTGGAAATTGCGGTGTCGAAAGATAGTTCAGAATAAGGGATGTCAAACAGAACATTTAAAACACAGGATATTTATGTAATTTAGTTTTGTGAATACAATATACATCGTCTAAAAAGTGTGTGAACAGCCTCTGTACGGTGAGTGGTTTGGTGGTAGGGACAGAGGAGTGGGGGACACTCGAACGCGTTCTCCTTCAAAACTGGGGCGGAACTGCGCGAAGTCGTTCTACACCTGTGTGGTGCTCAAGGTTCACGCCAAAAAAGACTCAGTTTTTCACTCTTTGTCGCAATAAAGTTCATGGGCTTGCTTTGATTAAGTGAGGCTGGCCGCCACAACATGTTTTAGATAGCATTCATGCAAAAGGATACGTCATTTGCGAATTTAAATCATTTAAGAAAATACTAAATTTTGTGTTTTTCTGTGGGAAAACACAGGAAAAATAATATTCGCTTCTGTCATGAGGTTTTATACACCAGAAAAAATATAATATACAGGATAAAAAAAGTTTTGAGAAATTGAAAGATGCAGGATTGAAGGTAATTGGTTCTCCTGCGTACTATTAACAGAGATTTAATAGTGTTGTTTTTATATTAGCAGATATCCTGGGCCGCCGAACCACAGTAGTGGTTATCGTCGCTGATTGCCGTGCCGAAGCACCCAGGTTCGAATCCCGGAGAAGACATGAATGTAAATGTATAGTTTCGGTGCGGCATAGAGGCACCTCAAATATGCAACGAGCCGAAAGGCCTCTAGAGATGTTGCTGGTAGGGAATGCAGGGTGGGAGACCCTCGGATCCGTCCCCCTCAGGGTGCCCTCCATCAAATTTGGGGGGTGGAACTGAGATAAATCGCAATGTCACCTGAAAGGTGCTGAAGGCTGTTGCCAACGGTAGGCGTATTCTAGAGCTCCTTGCCATGAGGAATTTCGTGTGCTTGGGCTGATTACCTCAGACAAGTGACCATAAGCAACATAACAACAACAAGCTCTTCTGGAAATGATTCATCAAAAATGCACAGCTTTACAGCAAATTGTCAAGAACTTTAGTCTAAGTTAAGCATTTTTCTCTTTTGTCGCATTTTGTCTGTAAGAGATTATGTAAAAGGTTAATTACATTTAGCACAATTAAGTGTTTAAAAGCACTGGATAGATACTGAGCGCCGCCTGAGATAACCACTGACCTGACTTTGTTGTAAAAGTCTTACAGTGTTAGTAGTCATTCTGGCAGAAGGGAAAATTTCCTCCGTGTGAAAATATACATATAAATATTACATGGCCATACAAGGCCCGTGTATAAGCATAGATATGTTGATTACAATCATTGTCTTGTACAAGTTACATATGATAGATACATAAAATCATGACAGCTATGTGTACATTTAAACATTATCTGAATTCATATTTACAATACTTTTACTGAGATAATCAAAATTAAACTTGTAATTCATTTACACATTGACTGGATTTTCAATATCATTTAAACTGCTTTACAATATTATTTTTATCAAGTACATACAAACTGGATAGTAATATGCTTACATTACAATAGTTTTGCTCTTACAGTCCTGTTATTATTCTACGGGGTGAGCTATTTTCCTAGTGTTGATATTCAGTTGTTGTAGTATTTTGAATCGCTGTTAAAATTATGTTGCGAAGATACAATTCTCAAGAGAGGGGGAGAATTTCTTAGTATCTTGCTGAGCAAAGCCTGATTACCCCCTCTATTTTAGTTTTCGTCTGCTTGTTGCCGCGGGTATTCTCCGCCCATTGCGGCCAGTACTCACTGCTTGCCATCCTTAAATGCAGTTTATCGGTTTGTGGGCACTTGAAGAGGAAGTGATCTGCATCCCCTACCGCACCACATTCACACAAATCTGATGCTCGTATGCCGAATCTCTTAAGATAATGTGGGAAGGGACCATGGCCAGTGTAGAAATGAGTTTGTGCTCCGCTGTATGTATTAACTAAGCACGTGACATTTGGAAAGAACTTGTAGGTTCTGGATAGATACTGATGAGTTTGTTGTGTGTAGGGAGAAAAGTTTGATAGGTAGGAAGGATGAGTTTCTTGTGGGAAAGCGTTTTGAAAGAAATTTTGGAATTTTTTCTTTAAGGTATTTTTTTGTCTTTAATTATATCTCTGAATTTTAACGAATTTGTGTATGAATGAATAATTAATGCCAATGTAGAATATTTTATGTAGAATAATAAAATTTGATGTATGTATATTTGTAATAAAGAGTTGACGTAAAGAAGGAATGGGATTTTAGAAACATGTTTTCTTGTTTTAAAATACTAGAAATAAGAAATGCGCTGTAAAAGTGCATAACATATCTGTCCCCACTCTGTAATATATATTTCTGAAACAATAAAAAACAAACACGAGTGATAATAATGGTTTCATTATTTGTAAAGACATGTACGTCATTATAATAATGAAAGTTACAAAGACAGCTTTGCCGATTGCAATAATTTCCCACTAAAATGTACTACACTTGGTGGAACGATATCCTTTATAATCATAAATACATTACTCTGTAAAGAAAGTGCCTCAAAATAAAAGGAAGCGAAGAAGCTATTAAAAACTTAATACGCAGGTTAAGAATTAAGTTTAAAAACTAGTTTAATTTCAAACAATTATAAGTATCCAGAACCGAATTTGCCGGATGATCAGAAAGTTGTAACTAATGGTTAGTTTAATTAGTTTAATGGCTTTATTAGTTTTTAGTAAGTAATAGATTTATTTGCTTGAGTGAAATAATTGCTATCTTACTGTAGCATTGGTTTATCTATTTCTAGAATTCTATCCTACAGTGCCTAGATGGTGTAATGTCGTCAAAAGTCTTTACAGAGAATTCCTTTGACAGTTAGTCACTCTCTACAAATTCTTAGTTGATGAGAGATTTGTCAAAGAATTATCTAGATGCTTTGCAAAGTATGGCTGAATGTGGTCGAGCAGCATCCAGTAGGGGAGTACTATTTGGCATACTAGAAAGATGGTTTCATTCATTTCATTTCGTCCTGCAATCATATCTTTCTAGATATGATTGCAGGACGGGATTGGCAAAAGACCTGTCCAGTTATCATTTCACTTCCACATTCTCACTTGGTGACCATAATCGCTCAGACAGAACCAGAACGAGCTTCGAACAGAAAGATCTGTTCAGTTATCACGTCGCTTCCACATTCTCACTTGGTGACCATCATTGCTCAGACAGAACCAAATATGAGCTTTAGACAGAATGATCTGTCCAATTATCAAACTGCTTCTATATTCTCACTCGACATCCATCGTAGCTCAGATAGAACCAGAATGAGCTTTGAACAAAGAGACCTGTCCAGTTATCACGTCGCTTCACTATTGTCACTCGGTGACCATCATTTCTCAGACAGAACCAAAATAATCTTTAGACAGAATGATCTGCCCAGTCACCACGCTGTTTCTATATTCTCGCTCGCCGACCGTCGTCGTTCGAATAGAACCAGAATGAGCTTTGAGCAGGAAGATCTGTCCAGTTATTACGTTGCTTCCCTATTCTCACTCTGTGACTATCATTGCTAAGACAGAACCAAAATAAGCTTTAGACAGTATGATGTGTCCGGTCGTCACGCTGTTTCTATATTCTTACTCGGTGACCACCGTCGCTCAGGCATAACCAAAATGAGCTTTGAACATCACAAAATACCATTTAGCTCTACCTCTGGATCTTGGTAGGTTGTTAGATTCACATGATAAGTGCGAGATATAAGGCCAACTCAAACAAACAGCCATATATCTAATATAGAAAAAACAAAATTCTGTGTCTATTCGAGCCAAATGTTAAGGGCAGGGTGAGGAAATCAAACCGTAAAAAATATCTGTAAATGCAAAAATATGTAGCATTTACAGAATCATTTCATGGCATCAGATTCTCGATAGGGAATATGTAGAAATAAAGGCTATTTTAATCTTATTACCAAAGTGCATGTTGTGTAATGAGTTATAGCAAAAGCAAAATTGCTAATATATGAACATTAAGATATAAACGTTGCCACTAGGTGAGATTAACATATGCAAAACTGAAGAGTACAAGAGAATAAACTGAAGAGTATAAGACCAGTTCCTGCTGGTCTTGGAGCGGTTTATATTCCAAATGATGACTAATGGTATAGGATTTATGTTACTTAGCCAGTTATTTATGGTTTGAACCTTTAGTATAACCGCTTTCCAAAACCTTTATTATAAGTTCTTCTCCAGAATGAAAATTATTTATGAGTACTGAAGCCAAGCGTTTGAATGTTTTAGAAGTAGAGCTTTTAAGAGCTTCGCTAGCAGTTTACATAATATCACCAGCTTTATTAAAATTTATGTCGGCTTTAGCCATTTTGCTAGCTGACGTTAAATACGCGTCTTTAAATAACTAATCCAACTTAAGTAGACAAGTTGTGCATATCTGATGGATAACGTTCTTTAGTTCTGAATTTCAACTTATGTTATTTTAAATACAAGTCAAGGAATTTTGTTTTGTAACACAATTGGTGCCTTTCGTTAAATCTAAGAAGGCGCGTGGGGTGTATCATAACCCAACCCTACATAAAAGTGGAATATTCCTATCTTGTGAAACTGAAATTCTGTGCTGCTTTCAGTAGCTGAGTTTCTAGTTGTGGTTGACTTTCAGAACCGATTTTTCTTTGCATGTGTGTTTCAGAAAAAGATTTATCGGTATTTTGTTGGAACTGGGGTATGACACACCCCACGCGCCTGTCCGTGTAAATGTTTTTCTGACTGAATATTTAGTTCAGAAATTTATTTCTAGAGTGTAACAGTAAATATTTTTACTCGCAAGTGATTTTAAAGTACTTGACATTAAATTCTTAAAAATTTCTAACTGCATTATGGTAAAAAGAATGAGTCCCTATGAACTGGAGATGCAACGCATGCGAGATTTATTAGAAATATTTGAAAGCGATGAAGATTGCATTTCGGAAACTGAAGATGAAACTAAGAATATTTCCTACAATGTTTTGGTTTCGAAAAAGATAAAACATTAATTCCTGATGTTCCTAAAAAAGGAAAAACTGTTCTTATACTTTCAACATTATATAACGATCATACTATAGATGATACTATTGGAGAAAATAAAACGTTAGGAATTATATGTTTTAATAATATGACTAAAGGAGCAGTGGATATGGGGGATGAAATTTCAGCCAATCATTCAATTGCCAGAATAACAAGAAGGTAGCCAATGGTAATTTTCTTTCCTGCACTGAATGTTGCTGTAATAAATGCTTGAATTATATTACATTCAACTGCTAATCCACCAACCAGAAACGGAAGACTGTTTTTGAAGGACTTAGCATTACAATTAATGAAAAAAAGTATTGAACAAAGATCAGAGATTAATACTTTTCCAAGAAATTGACTTACTGCATGCAAAACAAAAGCAGAAGTTTCGAGGGAGAATTAAAACGAATACATTAAATTCGAAACAACTAAGTATGAAAGATGTGTTAAATTTTTTGCCCTCGCGCCAAGGACAGAAGAACGTGAATGCAATGTTTAAAATGTGAAAACATTCTGTGCCAAGAACACATGAATGTATTTCGTTCAAAGTGTGAAGAAATAAAAAAAAAGCATGGTGTATTAGAGATGCAATGAAACTTAGAGGCATGATGTTTATTATTTTCATTTATCTTAATTTTAACTCTAAGATTATTTCGGAAATTAATTTTTGGAAACCCAATTATTATTCACTTATTTATAATACACGAAAACAAAAAACAAAAAAAAACAAAAAAAAAAAAGTTTTAAAACTAAATAATACTATTTTTATCGTATTTTAAATATTGGGGTATGTGATACCCCACGCGCCCACTCTAGTAACTTTTCTTGGTGCGACTTTCGCAGGGTTAATCAAAAGATTGTTTTAACCTTCTTAAGACAGTACCATCTTAAGTCGGATTACGGCGGTAACTCGATTGTCTCACTAATAGATTCGGAATAGCTTCTACACCAGTAATACACTGCAATAGAGCTGTAATGTTACAATCAAGAAGAATTGTTCACCATTTTTTTCGTAACGCGTATTTAGTATTCCATGATATTAAATTATCATAATCGTACATAGGTGGCTCACGCATCTCTGTACTACAATTTATTGCTCTACTTGGAAAGCAGGTCTTTACATATATATCTCTGTTTTACTATCCTGTGTATCACTTGTAGAGTCATTAGTTTTTTTTTTTTTTTTTTTTTGAAGAAGGAGATGTAGAAAATCTGCAGTGCTGTCGCCTCGACTCGTATCCTGGACCTCTCGAAAACGCGTCGAGTGTGCTTCCAATTACACCACGACGGCATTCGGAAAGAAGGGAGAAAATATCTTGTATACCCCCTTTTAACCTTCCAGCACGCGCTTATGCGCAAAATTTACGACAAATTCAGTTTTTAATGCACGTTTTTTGCATATCGAAGCTGAGACGTCTGAAGGTCATTTCTATTCCTCCTTTCTACCCTTCCCCACATCATGGAATGTTCCAACAGGAAGTCAATTGACTTTTGTTTTTAACTGGGCTTTTGTGCTACTTGACAGCTTTTTCATACATGTTACCACACGCGCATGGTCGTGTTTTAAAATTCGGGAAATATTTTTTTTCTAAAATATTTTGTAATTTTGTGTTATTAATTGCCGTTTATTATTTTAATTTGAATACATTTGGCACTGTAAATTTTATATCGGTTTTCATGGCAAAAAAATATGTGCAGCCAGCTGATTTTGTTCGGATTCTTCAAGAATTATCTGATGAAGAAAGGAAGATAAGGAAACATTTGGATGGGAGAACAATAGCGATTTTCATTCCTTATTTTCTTTCCAATTCTTGTTTTCATTTATTTCTATTTTTTAGAAATAAATAAAAACGTTAAAGTTAGTTTAAAGTGTGTTTTTGTAACCAGTAAGAAGTAAATTTCCTTGCAGGAGTAAGTAATGCTAAACTTACTTTTTTTCCTACGTAGGTGCTTTCCTTTTTTATTGTCTATACCTGTCTTTGATGAATATTAAAATTAGTTTTGATAATATAATTATTAAATAATAAATTTAAAATTTTCTATAATGCAATGCATCATTGCATTTCCATCTCACTAACATAATAACTTAAAAATAATTTACTTATATTTGAATGCGATATCATTTGTATTTTGCAATAATAAGATTAATATTTTATTTCTTAACAAATTTATTATCAATATTCACTCATTTCTGTCGTTTTTCGTGCCCGAAACGGTTACGACGCGCGCGTGCTCATGTAAAATTGCCAAGCGCGCGTGCTGGAAGGTTAAAGGGCGAGTGGAATTAACGGACCCAACTGTCAAATTCTGGTGGTGACGAATTATCATCCACCACCATTAAATTTTTATTTTTTAATCAGATGACCTGAAAAATGTGCCTTGCCCTCGTTGGGAGTCGAGCCCTGAACCTCTCGAATGTGCGTCGAGTATGCGTTCAATTACACCACGAAGACATGAGGAAAGGAAGGAGAAAATACTATATACCTTAATGTTAACCTCATGTGCATAATCCTCATACAAAATGTTAAACATACAGGGGTTGGACAAAAATATGGAAACACCTTTAAAAAAACATGTTTCTTTGCTTAATATGGTGTAGGAAACCCGTCGGCATCCAAAACAGCTTGCAGTCTTCTCGGAATGGATAAATACAGTTAATGTATGTTTGCCAAAGGAATATTATACCATTCTTCCTGCAAAACGGTGGCAAGTTCAGATAACGATGTTGGCGGTGGATAACGAGAACGCACTTTCAGTTCTAATGTAGACCACAAGGGTTCAATAATATTCAGGTCTGGTGCCTGTGGTGGCCAGGGGAGATCGGACAACTCATCCTCGTGCTCAGAAAGCAGTCCTGGGCAATGTGAGCTGTGTGAACAGGGGCGTTCTCGTCTTGGAAGACACCATCACCATCGGGGAACAAAGTTTGTACCATGGGATGAACATGATCGGCCAAAATGTTCACATAAGTCCTGGCAGTCATGTGCCCTGACACAGTTATCATGGGGCTAGCAGAGAACCACGATATGGCTGCCCAAACCATAACAGAACCCCCGCCATGTTTCACTCTTGGCAACAAGCAGTCTGTATTATAGGCTTGAGATGGCGTTCTCCAGACGTAAACTCGGCCAGAAGTGGGAAACAATGTGAAAGAAGACTCGTCAGACCATATTACTCGCTTCCACTGCTCTATAGTCCAGGCTTTATGACTTAAACACCACCTTTTCCTGTTACGGGCATTAGCAACACTGATGAGTGGCTTCTCAATTGCAGCACGGCCAGCAATTCCCTGTTTATGAAGCTCCCTTCTAATTGTTTTGGTACTCACAGGGTTCGGTAACACAACATTCATTTCAGCAGTAACTTTTGCAGCTGTGGTCTTCTTATTTTTCGACTCAATTGCCCTTAATGATCGTCTGTCACGATCACTCAGGACACACTTTCGTCCGCGCTGTGATTTAGCAGATGATGTTTTTCTGCTTTTCAAATAAGCGGAATAAATCTTCGATACAGTACCTCTTGAAACACTAAACACCTCGGCTACCTTGCTTACGGAAGCACCTACCATACGTGCTCCAACAATTTGCCCACGTTCGAAGTCTGTTAACTCTGACATAATGCAATGACAACCTCACATAACAGTACTCCGACAACAACCGAACTGTTTAGCACATTTACGAAGTTGTATAGGTGGCGTCAGTAGTCAAAAACGCCAGCGCCACCTACATATTTCATTAAAATCAATCTTTCTTTTCAAACATCCATTTCACAAGGTGTTTCCATATTTTTGTTCATCCACTGTAATTAAAATAACAGAGAGGATTAAAAACAATGCTTATTTAACTTTTGCATATGGCGTAGATATATATTTGCGTGGATAAAATAGGGTGATTTTTTTAAATAATGATTTGATACCTTCTTGGTGTATTAGTACACATTTAATCTCTTATACTTAAAAGTATTAGTAAATCGAATTATTCATGGTTTAACTGGGATTTTTGAGCAGAGCTAGACACTTTTATTAAATTATGTGTTGACTTGCTTTACGAAATAAATTCAAAGCTTATTACTAATTCAGTAGTTTGAAGAACTTTTAAAACTTCCAAAACCTTCAGGCCATTTTCAGATCAAAATAGGGTAGCCATGTATACTAAACTTGAGTTCGAGCGTTTTGATTGCTGTATAAAATTGAATCTGATATTTAATTTGAAATATTGATATGTTTTATTCTAAAATAAAAAGTTGTCAGTATATTACTACATTATTAATTGCACTGAAAATAATAGCATTTACAATTTAATTTAAGGAAAATTTCATTCAAAATTGCATACATGCTAGTATATAAATAGTAAAATCTCGTTTTAGAATATCTAAGCAAAGTAAACAAGAAGAAAAAATCTGATGTGTACACCACATGACTTCCTTGTACGGAATATTAAATTATACGCATTTTTTCTTGCATTTTATTTAAACTTATTAAATTGAATTAAACCTACTTCGCCGACAGCGCATAAACCACAATAGAAAAAATGCATTCTTTAAAATTCACTTTGTTTACCATAGCGACACTCTGGCGCTAAGTTTACTTAACAGTATTATATTTCGTTCATATTATAACTCAGAATGCACAAAATTTATATCATTTAAAGAATAATCTAATCGTTGCCACATGTTCTATTCAAATACTATAATAAAGCTAAAACAATGTATAAAAGAAATTAAACAAACAAAACAAAAAAGAAACAGTTTTTCACAGACGATTGAGTATTTCTCATTCAATTAATTCAGTTTTCACTTCGCGACAAAGCAAAAATACATAAAAACTCGAAATATCTGTATTAAAAATTATGAAGAAAATATTAAAAGCTTATTTCCACGAAAAAATTCCTGAAAGGATTACGCATGGTTTAAATAATAAATGAAGGCGTTATCATTGTTGTTGCGAAGTTATGTTTCTCTTGATCGGCAACAAATCCGCTCGTCAGCTGTTTCACATGTAAACAAGAGCAATGGCCGCCATCAAATTAGGCTTAGCGTCCCTTAAACAATTTTACAATTGTTGCTAATTCTAAAAATATTGCATACAGATTTACTAAAGGCATAAAACCCTTAACCGGAAGATAAAAACAACATAATTCAATCATTTTTAAAGCAAAAAATGTACAATTTACAAACATATAAGAGTAAAGAAACAGATCACTGAGCCGAGTAACAGAGTGGATATATTTATAAATATATTTATATATGTTTGGCGCGGCCGATTGAAACCAAAATACGAGGTGCACATCTACATGTTATAGTAGTCTTATATACAAAATTTCAACGTTCTGAGGCTACTTGTTTTTGATTTATGCGAGATACGTACGTACATACGTTCGTACAGATGCCACGAAAAATTCTCTTCAGAATTCATTTTAGAGCAGTTTTTTAGTTTTTTTGGAGGAAAAGAGTCTTTTATTCTGTCCTTACGCACAGATATCAGGCAAAAACATCGTTAAATTGCATTCGAAAGCGGTCAAAGTGGATATTTTCGTTGAAATATGCTGCCTGAAGCTTTTTGGCGATTACAATTCTTCCTTTTTACTTCGTACAATGAAGTAAAAAGGACTAAAGTGTTATAAACGGTTATAATAATGAAAGTGTGCTTAACTGGCACCGAGGGAAAAATACCTTTTTGGCGCTCCCTCCGAAAAAAAAAAGCACAGTGATAGGATAAAAATCTTGTTTGGAGGCGATTTGGCGCCCCTCTGCGAGCGGCGCCCGGTGCATCATATACCCCCTCTCCCCTCCCGCTATGCCACTGGCTTCACGCACTTTGTTAGCCCTCTGGGCAGCCAGTGCTTTCTTTAAGAAAGCACAAATTTCCCAAAACTACTATGAAAATAAAATAATTTTTTTTTGATTTTAATGCAAAAACTCTCCTGGTATTTCATACCTGGATTTGTTTTCTTTTGATATATTGCCTTCATTTCGTTGACATATTTTAATATGCACACCAAGTGAATTAGTTTTGGCGCAAACTGAAAAAAATTCGCCAAGATAAATTTTTAAATGTCTTTATAAATTTCTCACCAAAAATTACAAAATTTAATATCTAGGCATAATTTGAGTCGTAGAATCGAAATATGGAAAAACATTGGTGTGTTATTTCAGAAAAAGTCCGATTTTGTGTTAAAATACCTAGGTTAGAACAAAGTTATTTATAAGACTAATATATACCTTAAGTTGCGCTTTCCAGACATGTTTAAAATGTTCCATGTGTTTTAAAATGTTCCAGACATGAAAAACGCAATTTGAATTTCGTGAATTGGCCCAGTAGAACGGGAGATATAGAATTGTCCCTTTTTTTTGCGCAGTGCGCACCTCAAATATTGAAGCCGTTATTGAGCATTCAATGAAAAAGAAGCATCTTCACGCAGAAAGCAGCAAATGGCAGTAGTTTACTTGCTTAAACATTTGTAATTGCAATGTTTTTCTTTATTTAAAAGGTTAGTTTTGAAAAAATGTTTTAGCTAAACTAGAGATTTCATTAGAGTATACAGTGAGCTATAAATGGATAGTTTTTTTAAGAAAATGATTTCTTATATTTATTAAATGCATAAAGGAATATTTGTTTACCTTTTATAAAAATAAACAGCTTAATTCAAATCTGTATGAAACTTGCGACACTCGACCTTCAAAACAAGAGGAAGGTCACTGTCTACATAAGATTTCTCAAAACGCCGTCCATGGAGTCCGCACTCTTTTCATATACGTGTATTTTACGCTAATTTAAAGAACTTTTGATTAAAATCTCAACTATTTAAAATTTTGCGCTACCACTCTGCAATTCGTAAGATATATATATACATGCTTCAAAGTTAATGAGAAAACTCGGAGATATAAAGAAAATTGTGTTGCCGCTCGGAAAAACGCAATTATATTAATTTGTTTCGAATTTAGTAAGCAAACTCGGCTATTTAAGAGAAACGTGTTGCCATTGCCCAAATTAGAATACTTTAAAGTCTGTTATCGTTCGGCAAAGCGTTAAATATTTAATTTTTCACGCATTAACATACGTGTTACTGCGTCTCAGGAATTTTCTTCGCTTTTTGAAAATGAGTTTGTAATACTCGTCGTCACAAAGAGTTACTTTTCGCTGTGAAATCGATTATGTCACCAACACGAAAATCGATTGCTCGATCTACATCTCCAGCACGAGAGAAAAAGGTATCATAGGCTTCAGAAACAAACGAGTAACAGTAAGCAAGCCTGGAAAACGTTCGAATACGCGCTGCTGGAAACAGACAAACCATTTAAATCTTAGTGCATCCCATTACGACGCTAATTTTTAATATACATATATATGTGATGTACCAGCTTTAGTCGTAGCTAAATTATCAGACGATAAGTTTAAAAAAACAGGATCCATTTTTTTATTATTCAGGAGAAATAGCAGTTACAAAATCAGATATCCGGAGTAAATAAAAAGAATTACTAATGACTTTTTGTATGAAGTTTACTGCATCGTGATATTTACGAAAAAGCCCCGATATTCTTTTGCGAGTCCTTTTATAGCCTCTGGAAAGGCGGAGCTTCCAAGAAATGACGTCAGCCAGTCCAGTTCGCTTTAAATATCTCCAGAACATTCTATAACTGTACGTGTAGAAAAGGCGGGAAAAACAACTTGGCTACGGGGCTGTGGATTTAATTCCACGTACTTTCAAATAAGAGAACGTCGCCATTAAAAATGAAAAGAACATACAGTTAGAATTTTAAGTGTATTCTCGACTATGGAATTTTACTATTACATATATATATATATATTTATGGTGAACTTATAAAATGTTTCACTGAATTTTGTAATTAATTACATATATTAACACTTGAATAATAAGAATTAAAGCACATACACGCACACTTACTTTTCTTTATGTAGCATTGCAACACATGCCAGGTAAAAACTAGTAACAATGCATTGCAGTAGTCTTGGCAATTTTTTGTAACACTGTTTTCCTTCGTAGGTGATATTTGCAATCAATCATTGACTGAAAATTGAATTGCAACCGTTTTGAAAGTTAAAGTAGATGTTAGTCTAAATGTCTTGCAAATACGTCAAGCAAAAGAATTAATTCAAAAGGCAGGTGAAATGATCTGAAGAAATTCAGATTTTAATTTGGCGCCAGAGGGTTTCTTAAAGTTTTTAATGAACATCGCAGATTACCATTTTGCTTGCACTTACTCCTGCTAACATACTTTTTTTGTCTTTTTAGTTTTATTACTAAGTATTGATTTTTTCGCACTTGTGCTATATATAACAACAGAAAAATCACAGAGATTCTAAACGCAGCATAGCAAGCAGCATGTGTTTAGAATTCTGTATACAGTGTTAAGTGTTATCATGCGTTTTTCCATTTTTTCAGTCTTTATCTCAGTTTCTCGATAATTTGTTTGCAAGTTTGACTTTATTAAATTAATATCATGTTCTTCGTACTTACGCAGAAAACATTTACAGCAAGAATACAAAATATTCAAAAAAAAAAACAGCATATCTTTAGAATTACCAATAGAGTATTAAGTGTTTTTATACTAGTTCTTAAAAACTAGCCGCTTCCGCAGCCAGCCGCTTTTTCTATAGTGTGAAGAACACACAAATAAACATATATATTTATTCTTCATGATTTAATTTTTTTTTAATAATACATATGGCTAAAATTTTCTGGCAACAATTTAGAAACTCATTCGAACAGAAATGTGATATGGTCAAAAAGTGAGTTTCGAGACAAAGGGCGCCTCTAGTGTTAATAATATATACAAACAATTTAACTACATTAGACAACACATTTTTATAACAATGTTGTCTAATGTATAAAATGTTTAATGCATTTTCGAAATAGTACTCGTTCTCAAAACTAGTTTATTAAATTCGAGAACACTGAGATAACATTAATCCCTTTAGATGTTTACGCCACAGTAATTTAGGAAAAATAAAAATAAATAATACAAGGTACGTCCATAAAGTAACCGGGCAAGTAGGACCAACGATAAATGAACAAGTGATAAAATAAAAACTAAAAGATTCAGACTTTGAATGTCGGCCAAAAGAGTTTGTTCAGGTTTTTTATGTTCTCACTAAACGTGCAGATCACCACTCTGCTTTTACATTCACTCATACTAATTCATTTTGTTTGTCTTTTTACTTCCTTGTACGAAGTAAAAAGGAAGTATTGTAATCGCGAAAAGTTTCAGGCAGCATATTTCAACGAAAATATCCATTTTGACCTCTATCGAAGCAATTTAACTAAGTTTTTGCGTCATATCTGTACGTAAGGACAGAATAAAATACTCTTTTCCTTCAAAAAATTATAAAACTGCTTTAAAATTAATTCTGAAGAGAATTTTTCGTGGCGTCTGTACGAACGTATGTACGTACGTGCGTACGTACATATCTCGCATAACTCAAAAACGAGTAGCCTCAGGACGTTGAAATTTTGTATATAAGACTGCTATAACATGTAGATGTGCACCTCGTATTTTGGTTGCCATCGGCCGCACCAAACGTATATAAATATATTTATATATATATCCACTCTGTTACCCGGCTTAGTGATCTCAGTTTCTTTACTCTTATATGTTTGTAAATTATACATTTTTTGCTTTAAAAATTATTGTATAGTGTTGTTTTTATCTTCCGGTTAAGGTTTTTATGCCTTTAGTAAATCTGTATGTACTATTTTTAGAATTATCAACAATTTTAAAGTTGTCTAAAAGCCGCTAAGCCTTTTTTAAATGGCAGCCATTGATGTTTACATTTGAAACAGGAGACTAGTGGATTTGTTGCCAATCTAGAGAAACTTAGCTTCGCAACAACAAAGATAACGCATTCCTTTATTATTGCCAATTAAATCATGCTTAATTCTTTCTGGAATTTTTTCGAGGAAATAAGTGTTTAAGATTTACTTCGTAATTTTTAATATAGATATTTTGAGTTTTTATGTATTTTTGCCTTCTCGCGAAGTGAGAACTGAATTAATTAAATGAGAAATACTCAATCGACTGTGAAAAACTGTTTCTTTTTTGTTTTGTTTGCTTAATTTCTTTTATACATCATTCTAGCTTTATTATAGTATTTGAACAGAACATGTGGCAACGATTAGATAATTCTATTCTTTAAATGATATAAATTTTGTGCATTATGATTTATAATATGAACGAAACATATAAGTTAACTGTTATATAATTATTAATACTATTAAGTGAATCTAGCGCCAAAGTGCTATGGTAAACAAATACTAGAATGAATTTTAAAGAATGCATTTATTCTATTGTGGTTTATGCGCTGTCGCCGAAGTAGATTGAATTCAATTCAATAAGTTTAAATGAAATGCAAGAAAAAATGCGTATAATTTAATATTCCGTACAAGGAAGTCATGTGGTGTACACATCAGATTTTTAGATTTGCTTTTTAGCATAATTTTCTTCTCACTTACTTCATATACAATTCAACAGCAAAATTACAAAAATTTTAAAAGCAGCATAGAAGTATACATTTAGAATTCTCGATGCAGCATTAAATATTGGTATACATTTTTCTGTTTCTTTTCAGTTTTTTCGAAACTCATCATATCAATGTTCAGTTTTCTTTCTAAGATGCCTTTACAAAACTTATTTTTGTCTTTTTATTATTAACGTTTTGTGTGGTCACTCTATTTGTTTACGCTTACCACGTTCTTGGCGCTTACAACACATAAAACTTGATTCAAAAGCAAAATTGAAACCTGTTTAAAAGCAGCATATATTTAGAATTTCTTAAAGACAGTTTGGAGCACTAGAGATTAAAATGTTATTGCCACTGCGGGTTTTGAATTCGTTTTGTTAATAAAAAAATTCTTTAAAGTTTTGCAAAGTATAAAATCTATATCTTCTTTACATATAATAAAACAAAGAGTTCTGTCTGTGTGTGTGTCTTTCGTTCGCGCTGCGCGTGAGCTAATAGACCCACGGCTACGAAATTTGGTACATACGTGCATACAGACAAGAGCCAGTGCACCTCGAAGCGGTTTTTTCGAAGTTCGAATTCGAATTTTTTTTTTTTATGTTTTGTGACGCAATCGCGTCCTTTTGAGACATAATGAGCTATAGGAAAGCGAGATTTTATTCTACACACTCCTTTTTCACATCCTTATGAAACGTAGGCACTTAGCTATTTTACGAACTTAAAATAAATTTCGTGTTTCAATAAATCGATTAAATACGAATTTATTTGACAAAGGGAGCTTAACACCTTTTCAAAGGGATTTTTTTTCTAAAAACGTTTATTTGTAAAAATGTACTGTTTATTTTTCTTTGATTTTTGGACACGTTAAATTTTCATCCTTGCGACAGCTTTTAGAAAACGAATTTTGGAAAAATGATAATATTTTGTATTTAAAAAAAAAAATTAAATGAAGCTTCCGAGTACACTTCCCACATCTCACATCTTTAAAAATGTGATTTTGGCAACATTTTTTCTTTCTTATTGTTGTTGATAAATTTTTGATGAAATCGCATCATTTTGAATAGTTTCATTCATTTAGAAATAGGGATTTGGGAAAAATTTTTCATCGTATTTCTTATGTCACTGCTTTTAAGAGATTGGCATATTTCATTGTCATTTATATATATATATGATACATTTTTATTATTATTATTTTTTTCATGAACTTGTTCTACAGAGTAAAATTCTGCGCGGAATTTTATATTTTTTGAGTTGCTTTCCTGTTATTTTTTGCTATTTCACTGTTTGTAAGATATTGAAAAGTTTTGCATGATTTTTTTTCTTCAACGTAAAGTTGGTTAATTTTTTAATTAGGATAATTAATATCTGTATTAAGGAATATAGCTTATTTCAATGTAATTTTTTTCTGTTGAATATATAAGATAAAATATCATTAATTGTAATGTGCTTTTCAGATTTTTTTTTTTTTTGTATTCTTTTATGTTATTTATTGCTCATTTCACTGTTTTTAAGATACTGAAAAGTTTTGACTGATTTTTTTAGGAAACAAAGTTATTAACCCCCTATATACCATTTGAGTTCTTAAGATTTTACAAAGGAAATTTGGTTAATTTATTTATTAGGATAATTAATATTTGTATTAAGGGATATTGCTTATTTCATTGTGATTTTGTTATACGTAATAACTTTTTTTATGAAGTTGTTCTGCAGTGTAAAATTCTACGCAGTTTTTAAATTTAACGTTTGGTGTTCCCTTCAGCCATTTTCCCGGTACATTTAAAAGCCAGACGAAGGCTGGTAGCGAAGCCGCTAGTACATAATAAAAGAAAGAGTTTATGTGTCTTTCGTTCGTACTGCGCGTAAGTTAATAGACCCAGGTCTACGAAATTTCCTATATAAGTGCATCTAGGCAAGAGCCAGTTTACCACGAAGCGATATTTTCAAAATTCGAATCGGATTTTTTTTTCCATTTTATCTCATCATTTTGAATAGTTTCATTCTGTTAGAAATGTGGTTTTGACAACAGTTTTTCATTAATTTAACGTTTTGGTGTTCCCTTTAGGCATTTTTCCGGTACATTTAAAGGCAGACGAAGGCTGGCCGAGCGGCTAGCATCTAATAAAAAAATTCGAAATTAGAAATTCGAACTTCTAGCTGCCCATGTTCTGGTGGAGGGCTTCGTTAATTTTTTACAGTGCGTGAAACATACATACATGCATTCATGCAGATTCTTCCTTATTGAATTTCTTCAAATATAATACAGGGCGAGAATATTTTGTGGCAACAATTTGAAAAGTGATTCAACGCTTTTAAATGTTTTGACGTAAAATGCCATTTCGTGACTAACATCCCATTCTGGTCTAACGTCTCTTTTAGGCTAGTAAATAAATATTTAAAACTGATGTAATTATTTAAAAACCATTTTAGGTGGCCTTATTTCGTTGTTATTAAAAGAACGTACTCTTAAGTATGGCACTAAAATGTTACTTTTGTCAAGCAATATATCAAGAATTTTCTCTCTGAAGGAAACATGAGAGGAGTAAGGATAAGTTTAGCAGCATGGCGCCCACGTACAATATTAACGTCGTAAATTCGGGTTATTCGCTAATGAATGGACCAAGCGTTCTTTACGAGTTTACGAGTGAATTCTTTTTATTATTAGGTGCCCTTCAATAAAAGGTCAAGAGATATCGACTCTCACAGATAGTGTCATTTATATTTTGAATTTTATTGTTGATTAATTTGAAGATTCCACAAATTTGGTTTTGTTAAAATTCAGAAAACATTCTTCGAAACCGTTTTAAAATATTTTATTTAAAATACTGATATTCCTTCCCAGCACGCTACCTTTTAAAGTCGGAGTTTTGACAAAAAATAAGGTAGGTAGTCTAATTAGGCCTAGAGGAGTACACAAGTAAAATTTTGTGAAGATAGCATTTATCGTTTTAATTCTGTGGGTGTGCCCATAATGGCACACTAATTAAATAGATCTTCGAAAAGAGTGCTGAAACGAGCGTTTTTGTCAATGAACTGACCGATGAGATGCGGAGAAACAAAAAATACAGACACTCAGTTACCCTAGATTATCGGTGAGCCCGGTCTGGGCACACCTAGGGTTCGAATTTAGGCAAGATTTCAAGGTAAAAATTTAAAACTAATATAGAATAAGAATATTAGCATACATAAAAATAACATAGACATTTCGTTTCAAACAATTCCTTTTATACCTTAAAAAAATATGGAAGATTTCTTTGAAAAAGGAGGGTCTTAAAAAACTAAACATGGCTAAAATATATGGACTGATTTGTGTTAAACTGCCATCTACTATAAGTAAAGAAGGTTCATAGTAACCTATAGTAAAGTGTAAATCATTTTTCATTCAATTTTTTTGTGCGTACAGAAGGAAATGTTTAGGTGTGTCCAGACCGGACACA
The DNA here is from genome assembly GCF_044657685.1 of Stegodyphus dumicola. Taxonomy (NCBI): domain Eukaryota; kingdom Metazoa; phylum Arthropoda; class Arachnida; order Araneae; family Eresidae; genus Stegodyphus; species Stegodyphus dumicola. The sequence goes on from NC_140774.1 coordinate 188,421,443, forward strand.
CTGTGCCGCAAAGGGTTAAATTACGAAGTAATTACGCTTTCTCTTTGCAAACTACACGAAAATAAGCATTTTGTTCTAAAAAAAGGTCTTTCAGTCTCATTTTTCATCTGCAAGGTCATTTTTCATTTGCAAGGAATTAAAACTGAAACCCGAGGTAAAATTTTTAAAAACATTAATCTATGCTATTAAAATCTGTGAGCTTTTGTTCGTTTGTTTGTGGTATAATCCTTTTTCTGAAGGGCGAGGGGTTGAATTTAAACAGAGGTGCCACTGGATTCTAAATATTCGTTGAAAGCGATTTCGACCATTCTCTTCTTCGTACGACTTTAATTAGCGGAGATATTAATCAAAACCTATAAAAACGCTAATCGTCGCCCCCAGTTTTCCGAGTGTCAACAGTTTCGCAAATTGGGGATAAGAAATATGCTTTATTCCGAAAACTGTTGCCACTGCTCGTTTTCGAATAGTAGAATTTGTTAGTAAAAGATTTGTAAGTTTTACAAAACATGAAATAGAAATTGAAATAGCATTGCTGCATAACATTAAACATATTAAGGGCATATTCTGACGTTGAACGTGACTGCGTGTGACACCACTGTATGTCGAAAATTGTTCGTAACTTACATGATATATTATTACCACGTTAATTCTTTTATTGATATTGAGAAAATGCTATATTATACTAAATTTAAATCATGACGTCATTACGTATTAACCTGATGTGACAAAAGTTTCTGTTTCTTGGTTTGGCAATAAACAAATATTTACAAATTGTTTGTTGTTTGGAAAGCATGAATTAATTTCTTTCATGCTGGAATGTTTCATACATTTCGTTTTCAGGGGTACATAGAACTTACAAATTTTGCTTGGGTTGCGGGCATAGGATGAAGAACCCCTGATGTAGGTATACGCTTGAAAATGAGACAGTAATGTCAAACAATGAGAAATGATGTCTACTCCAAGAAAGTGTCTGCTTACATTTCTTTCAAAAAAAATTGCCTACTTTAAGAAATTTTAGCACACCGCTGCTATGATAATTTTGTTTGCTTGTAAAATTACCCAAATATTTGAATCAAAGGTCTTTAAATATGTTGAAAAATCTCCGAAAGCGATAAAATTGCTACATTTTAATTATTGGAATCGTTACGTACAAAGAGTAGTTTAAATTCAGCCAAAAATAAAAATGTATTTTAAAATGAGTCTAAAGTCTTAAGATATTTATTGGGTCACTCCATAAATTCGTGCGCATTTTTTGGTAAATTTTTAAATAATATAAAAAAACACAATTTAGCATTGTAATCAGTTATGTATTTTACTCCATTATCTACAATGTCTCGCCATCTTACAGGCAGCTTTTTTATGCCATTGCTGTAGAAAGACTGTGGTTTTGATGCAAAAAAAAAACTTGAAAGTTCATTGTGTACATCCTGTTCAGAATTGAATTTTTTTCCCCAGTAAAACAGTTTCCACACGAAATAAGTGAAAATCACTTGTTGCAATATCTGGGGAGTAAGTAGAATGTGGCAAAAGCTCCCAATTAAAATTCACTTATTTTTTGCAGCGTTGTTCGAGCCGTATGCGGTCTAGCTTTATCATGATGGAACAACACTTTCTTGATATTCACCCATCGTGGACGTTTTTTTGATCTATTCTGAGTTTAGACGGCAAAGTTGTTCTCTATAAACTTCTGAATGAATCGTTTGATTTGGTTCTAAGCGTTCAAAACGTCCTGAACGGGGTTCATCATCAATGCTGCTTTTTCCAACTTTAAATTTTTTAAACCATTTCTGGGCCGTCCTTACACTAATAGTGTGTTCACCATGTACAGTATTAATTTTTATCTCTGAAAACCTGGCAGATTTACTACACGAAAATAAAAAATGTAGCACAGTACGTTTTACTGATTATCTAGATTCATTTTCTATGGGTACTAAAATTCGTTCGATATTTGCGAAATTTCGTGAGGAACTGAATAACATGTTAGTCAAGCGATGACAAGTTTCAGCAGGTTTAAAATTATATTGTTTTAGTAAATGCGTCATAGTGAATTCTACGCATACTCTTAATGCGCACGAACTTATGGACTGACCCGATAAATTAGCAAAAAAATGTATACAATTATGAAATATTTTCTTTAAATAGTGTTCATTGCAAATGCTTTAGCAATAACTATGATCAACTCATATTGTTTTAATATATCCTAGAAGTAAAAATTGTAAAAGCTGGTAAACGGAATATTACCGTAAAGACAGTGGTTGAGTTGACGCGTGTTCACTATCTGATAAAACGCTTTTGATTGATATTTTATTATATGGATAATATTAATGACCCAAAGCCTGAAGTCACGAAACTCTGATAGTCTGAAAATGGACTCGGCGGCTGACCGGTTTGGCTGTTATATTTTTCCTCGAAAAATATATTTCAGGTTCCTTTAAAATCTTTTCCAAAAGCATTTCTCCTCATGGCCAACAGCTCTTGTGTGCTTGTGCCCTCGAATAAGGACCACCTGAATAAATATCCGATGTGCTTCCAGTTACATTTCAAAGGCAAGAGCAAAGGAGGCAGAAAATATCTTACATATTCTCCCTTTAAAATGGCGACTAGGGGTGAGAAGACCCAGTCACCAAATTCTGGTGGTGACGAATTATGGTTTAGTTAGAGCGCCCTTTTAGTTAGAACCCTTTGCCCTTTTAGTTTAACCCTTTTATTTAGAGCGCCATAGTAGTTTTGTAGAGACGTTAGGTTATCTAGAAGCGGGAGACTGGTGACAGGTGACGGAGGACGGGGACGCCTGGCGTATAACAGAGGTAAACAGGCATATGTCCCACGTCCTCCACTATCTCGAAGAAGCAACTCGCTGGAGCCCCGTGAGGCTGCACAGGGAGTTTACATGGCTATACAGGTGCTAGATGTCGGGTAGTTTTTACATAGAACGTTGTTAATAACACAAAGTAACTTAAAAAAGAATATAAAGGATAGCATTAAAACACTAAAACACTCATATAAGCTGAAACACATAGATATACAAAATTAAACGTAAAAGCATAAAAACACACTCGTAATTACGTAACATAAAGACATAAAAACACACACGAGAATACATATCATGACACATAGAATACATATGGAAACACGTAGAGCACATAAATGCAAATATTACACACAGAAGAAACATATGAGACATAGTAACGTGTGCGTAAAGCAGTACCGCTGTGCGGAAATATGCTCAGTTCACATAATACATAATGTACATACTTTCATTAGGGGCTTCTGTTGCATGAATTACATATTTCGTTGCATACACTACATTCGTGCATTGTACGGATATTATGTATTTCGATTTACGATAACACATCATTCCATTGGGTGCCCAGTGCTTTACACTGATAAACATGTCAGCAACATTATTTCTGCAAGTTGGTGGCTATTGAAAGCAGATGTTAACACGAGGCTCGAAATTGAATGTGGAATGTGTATTACAGAATGTGTACATACTGCGAATATCTAATCGTTGAGTACATTGTCTGCAGTACCATGCTACTGTGGGTCGCAAATGTCTTGCCCTAGGGCGTTGATTTGCTGTACAACTGCGCAGATGCTCCTTATAGCTGGCGGGTGTTTGATTATGAAACGATAGTAAAGTGTTCTATCATTCGTTGGATGTGGTAAGTGGTGGTTTGCTGTTAGACCGCAGTCAAATAGGTAGTGCTCGGGAGAACCTAGCATGCCACAGACACAATTGTCAGATACTGAGATGCCATGACGCATAAAATAAGATGGAAATGGGCCATGACCCGTTATGTGTGTGTCATTGGGGCTATTGTTATAAGTCAATATAGTCAGTGGTGTCAGTGGGGCTATTGTTATAAGACGTTCCGTGTCTACCTTTGGTAGGAAGTTATACGTCCTTCTCCCTGTGTCGCAACTATTCCATTCTTCTTGCCACTTTTCTTTACAGATATTACGCAGAGTTTTCTTGAGGTGTGAGACGGGGGTAGGGGCTCTTATAGTTTGAGCGTGGATGTTGTTGGCAGCCTCATTAGCCAGTCGGTCTGCTACGTCATTCCCTTCGTTGTCGGAGTGTCCTTTCACCCATACCATGTTAAAGCGGGCTTGATGATTATTGCGTAAAAGTTGCTGTATATCTATGATGATGGGTGAAGTGTGGTGATGATCCCTGAGTGCGTGTAGCACTGACATGCTGTCCGTGTAAAAAGTCGCATTGGTAAGGGAAAGGTTGAGGGCATGTCGTAGCGCATTAAATATTGCTAGTGCCTCTGCTTGGAAGATACTATTGCTGTTAGTGAGATGTCCTTTCCATTCCTTTACTAGTGTGCCATGTTCGTAGTGAGCAAACGCGCAGCCCACTCCCTGATCATGTTTTGATCCATCAGTGAACAGTTGTGTAATCGCAGAGGAAGTGTGTTGTCTGGAGTGCGATTGCTGATGTTGGATTTTGACATGGATCCCTCTACCCTTGATGGCAGGGTGGATGTGTTGCACACTGCCAGGGAGTTCATAGTCTGTTGTTCTGAACGTAATTCCTGCATATGTGGCTTCTTGTCTGTGATGGGTGATTCGTACATAGGTAGCCTCTGCCTCTGCCTTTATGTGTAATGGCAGCAGGCCTGCAAGTATCGTGGCGGCGCTGGACGCTGTTGTGCGATAACCTCCGCAGATGTTTAATGCAAACGGCCGTTGAATTGTGGTCAGTAGCTTGGTCTTTCGGCTGCTCATTGGTTGTGCCCATATGACTGCTGCGTAGAGAATTATTCTCTCTGCCACTGTCAGATATAATAGTTTCCTGATATGGGGGTTTTGTCCCCAATTTCTCCCTTGAAACTGCCTGGCTTTCCTTGCGATGGTCGATGTTTTTGTACGTATTTCTTGGAGGTGCGGTAACCAGGTGACTCTTTGATCCCAAGTGACTCCTAGATATTTAATCGTCTTCGTTATTTTTAAGTTCTTGCCCAGTAGCTTTATACATGGACGTCTTGTGGGATTTGTGCCAGGACGTGGAATTACGATGGCTGCGGACTTTTATCGAGAGATGATTAACTTAAGTTTATTGCATAGGTCCGTGAATATCGAGCAGGTTTCTGTGGCATTCCGTTCCAGTTCATCTCTTGTGCGGCCAGACACCAGAAGAGCTACATCGTCGGCGTATGCTATGATATCTGTGTGCAAAGGCCATTCATGTTGTAGTATGGAGTTAAAGATGATTATCCAGAGCAACGGACCGGCGCAAGAGCCTTGTGGACACCCTCTTTCCTGCCGCTTGATAGTGAGGCCATTGTTGTTGGCTACTATGAGGCTACGTGCATGTAGATAGTCCGTGATGATGTTAAAGATGTTTTGGGGACATTGTGCCTCTCTAAGTGCTTGCTTTATAGCAGGCCACCAGAGGGTGTCAAAGGCGCTTTGCAGGTCCAGGGATATGAATGCCGTGTGAAGATTTCTGCCTCTATTTTGTTCTATGCTATCTTTAAGATGACTCAGGGCATGCGTGATTGACAAGCCAGTTCGGAACCCGTATTGCCGTGGGCTGAGGAAGTTGGTCTGCTGGAGATGGAATTTAAGTCTGTTTACCAGTAATTTTTCATAAATTTTTCCCAGAGACGAAAGTAGGCAAATTGGCCGAAACGAGCTTGGGTCATCTGGGGATCTCTGCTTCTTCAGGAACAGGACCACTTCTCCTTTTTTGAAAGCAGTAGGGAAGATCTGGTATTTTAAGAGCTTGCCGAAATATTTCTCGAAGAAGGTAGGGCGGGATGTGTAAGCCACCTTTATTATTGCATAGTCTAGACCGTCTGGCCCCGGAGCCTTTTTTATGGGAAGAAAACGGAAGATTTGCTGTATTTCAGCTGAGTCGAAGGGTATGTCGTCTGGTGCGTTAGGAATGGAATGGTTGTCCCGTATCTTCTGTTGTTCTGTTGAGTCATCATCCGGGTTATCTGCTAGGAAGATTGCATTAAGGATAGCAGATGCTGTGGTTTCTGCAAGATTGGTGTTGTGTGAGTTATTGGCTGATTGGGCATAAAGCTGGTCAGGCTTGTAAACTTTATTTGTAGCTAGTTTATGCAGGATTCCATAGACGTTGGTATTAGCTGTGCAAAATTTCCGCCAGCTATTGACTTTGGCTCGTAGTATGCATTTTTTATAATGCGCTCTTTCCCTGCGGAATGTGGTCAGCAATGCCATTTTGGTGGCTTCGTCCATTACACCTCGGAGACGCCGTCTTAGGGCTCTGCACTTTTGCCGTAATTGGCGTAGTTCCTTAGTCCACCAGCATATGCCTTGTATGCGTTTAGCAGTGCGAGTCTTCAGGAGCGTGTCGCAAATACATCGCAATGTATTGAGGAGATGATCAGTATAAGTGTCTAATTCCTCTGGGCTGTTTATTTGGTCTATTACTTCTTCTTCACTCTGTAGGGTATCCGAGAAAGCCTTTGTTAATGCACGCAATTTATTGCCTGGGATCTTGTAGCGCTTAAGGATAGGGATGCTTGTGTCGGTATTAATTGAAAAATGGATATATTTATGATCAGAGCAACTCTCGTCGTCTGTGACCCTCCAATCTGTTATATTGTTGGCTATGTTACTTGTAGCTATTGTTAAATCAGGCCATCCTTTGTTGTATGAGTTGTCCAACGTCGGTGGGGCATTCTGAGTATTTATTAACTGTAGATTGGCTGTCATTATAAATTCTTCTAACGCTGTTCCTTTCGGTGAGGTATCTGGGTATCCCCAAATGACGTTGTGCGCATTTAGGTCTCCACTTATTACGTGAGGAATGGTAGTATGTTTTCTGTGTATTTCTGCAATACTATCTACTGCATTGCTGATGTCTTCTGGTGGAGAGCTGTAGACGGATGATAGGATAATCTGGGAGTTATTATAATTCAGAAGAATTGCAACATGATCTCGTGCCTGCTTGATAATGAGTGGGGACCATTGTGGATTACAACAAATGATCGCCGCTCTCGGGGGTAGTTCGTTAAGTTGCGCTTTCCGCTGGAAGATCTTCCATGAGAGTGGTAGGCAGGCTATTGCGCCATTTCTGCAGTAAGATGGAGAAGAATGATATCTATCTCATGATCGAGGACATGCTGCACTAGTTGCGTATTAGCTGCTTCTGCCCGCTGGAGGTTAATTTGCGTGCATTTTATGGAGCCTGCTGAAGAATGAGTTAGAATCAGGTTGACTGGGTTGTCGATATTTGTCGGTAGGATCTCTTGTGAGAAAGTGTTGCTTTCTTCAGACGCATTAAGTAGTAACATAGCATTGGTAGGCTGCTGAGATGTTATAGCTTTAGTATTGTGTGTTGCAGCGTGTGTTGTAGACGGCTCTCTGGTACATCGGGCATTCCGGGTGGTATGCCGGATGTTCAAAGTAGTAGGAGGTGCCGTTGCGGTAGTTACAGTCCCCGCAGTTGATACAGGCTGGTGACTCTGCTTGACAGATTTTGGTGTTGTGCGACCCAGCGCAGAAGGCACAGAACTGTTTCTTGCTGCGGCAGAGATCCTGGGAGTGCTCGAATTGCTGGCATCTATAACATCTACGGATTCCCAAGAACTCCGTGATAGTATGAGCCTGCCATGCTGTGTACAGACGTCTGATGTTGATGGCGATTCCAAAGCTCTCCGTGGTACACTCGAGAACCCATTTGACTCTGTTTGCTCGGCGCTCTTTAAGTCGGCACAGGGGTTTGTATACTCTTGCTGATAGACCTGCTGTTGCGCTGAGCTCTGCGATGAGCTGTTCTGGTTTAACATGTTCTGGAACATTATGGATGGCTATTCTCGGCTGCCTCTTTTGCCTGAGACGAACCTCTGCCTGGACCTCAGCTTTTTTGATGTGCTCCTGTAACTTGAGTACCTCCTCGTTTGTATTACAAAAAACTTCTAGTCCGCCTTTTGGAGCCGGTTTGATAGCGTTGACGACAACTGGGATCTCACTAAGTGGAACCTTTTCTTGTAACTGTGTTCTTAGATCACGTGGATGGATACTCCCTAAAGGGTTGATGATCAGACTGGGTTTACTGAACTGTTTAAGCACTGCCGCAAAGGTTGGTTTCTGGGGCACAATCGCTGATGGTGTTGTCGCTGACTTCAAGTGGCTATGCCTCTCCCCTGTGTTCCTGGGAGCCTGCGTAGTTGCTGTTACTGGCAGGGAGTCCGTGTTTGTACTTGAAGTAACCACCTCAGTGTAAGGGGTGTTAGTGCCAGTGGTACAGCGCGGGATTACAGAAGTGTTCACGTCTTTGTTGACTACCTCTGTTCCACGTAATGCGATGTCCCGAAAGATCTCTAGAGTGGCTATGAGGCGTTGTAATATATTTTTATTACCTCGAACTGTATTGGCTATTTGTACGCTCTCGTCGAAGACCGCTTTTATTTTTCCTCTATATGAGAAGTCAGTTGAAACTAAGTGATTTGGCAAATCTGGATCACTGCAGTGTGTGGAGGTACGCATTTCAGACATACTGCATTGAGTCTATTGTATGAAATCACTAATGATAAATAAAAAATATATAAATTATTCTGCTATTCCACAGAGTCACAAATTACTATTGGAATCTTTAAAATTATGCACTAAGTCTCTAATTTCACTGTGTAGACTATCTCACTGAATGCTGTAAAAATCTCTATATTCTGGCAATTAGAGGCACTATACTGAGCACTAAATTGTGGCACTATAACAAGGAACTATCTTAAGGCACTGTAATCTCTGTATTAAAGCACTGCTGTTGAAGTCTTATATTAGGAAGCTGTTGAGATCTCTATATTAAGGCACTGAGTCTCTAATTCACTGAATACAGTAAATCACAAAGCCACTGCATAACTGTAGTTCACTTGAGCAGTGCTTAAAATTGAGCCCGCAGGAAGAATTACAATGTAAAGTGCACACAAATTATCACTTGCGCAGAACTTGAAACTGAGCACGTAGTGAGAGTTACAGTACACAACACAGCAAATGTGTGATGGAAGTAATTAATTATTAATGCACAAAAGTTTCAGTAAGCACAATAAATAGCAGTACACATGATATTTTGTAAGTATACACATATATTTAAGTGATAAACACGTAAACCGAGAGGTTGTAGTGGTATGCCAGAGGCCCGAAGGATGTTAATAAGTCAAAGATAGCAAAGAGAAGAGATGAGTGATGAAAAATGGGGGAGAATGTAAGGAATAGCTGAAACGTGAACAGAAGGAGAATCGCAGGTGCAGAAAGAGTAGTAATAGGAGAGCCTGGACCTTAAAGAGGTTGCGGGTTTACAACAGGAAGAATGTGGAGGTGTTTCCACTAGAGGAAACTGTAAAAAAAAAAAAAAAAAAATTCTTAAAATAGTTGCAAAAATTGCTCGAAAAAAAAGGATTAATTAAAATATAAAAAAAGGTATGCGGAGGGTTGGGGTGGAAAGAAAGAGGGGGTCAGCAAAAGAAAAAAAAAAAAGAAAAAAAAAGAAGGTAAAGTATTAAGAGGGGAAAATGAAAAGAGGGCGCTATCTAATGTAGTTAAGGAGAAAACTTAGAAATTAAAAAGGAATAACAGGATAACAAGGGGATGAAAAGAAGAGTTTGAGGCCGCTAAGTTACATAGAAGCGAAGTTATGAGAGAAATAAAAAGAAGGGGAAGTCAGTTAAAGGGGGAAAGAAGAGGGGAAAAGGCTTGAAGACAGCTTAACTAGAAAGTCATAGAGGAAATAAAATTAATGTTGGACTGAGAACTTATACTACCCGTAACTTAAACCACAAAATACAGACATTTTAGTAGGAGAAAGAGAGAGAGGAAAAAAAAAAAAAAAAAGGTTAGAAAGTGCAAACACAAAATTATTAAATTTATATCAATAGTCAGTAATTTATAATACAATCAGTAAATTTCATTATCATTAATCAATAAATTTACATCTATAAAGTATAAAAAGATTGTAACATAAACATGAATGGGCGAATAAATGACAAAGTTGAAGTTCGAAACATAAACAAAACCGCGCGGTAAAAAGTTCTAATGTCACGGGTGTCAACAAGTTCTGTGCCAAGCGCGCATGCGCTTTGTAGGTGGAGGGGAAAGGTCGTTGTTAATATGCTAACCCTGAGGGGCTTCTTGAGAAAACAACAACCTTGCAACCCCTGCGTCGAAATATTCGACTTGGAAGAAGTTAGTAGGGGGGAATACGAGTTACGGATTATAAAAATAACACAAAAGTGTGCATAGCAGATGAACTAATAAACATAAATTCAAAGCAAGGGTACCGAAATAAAGAGTACAAGAAGACCTACTTTGCCGAGGATAAATGATGATGATATTCCAAATAGAAGCCGAGATATCCTAGAAGAAATCCGCAAAAATGACACTTTATGGACTCTAATTAAAATAATTATAACTCTGCTTAAACACACACCACAAACACAATTCTTGCACCGTTAGAAAGCGGAATGCGCCAGCTTTCTCCAGATATCTGTGTTGAGAACAGAAGGCAATTTGGTCGCGAGTAATCACTTAACAACGACGGAGCATAAAGCAGCACTTCATTTTCTTCTTCCGGTTCTTCATTTAAAAACATAGGCTCATGTGTAGACAATGGATGAGAATTTAAAAATTTCAATAACTCCGGAATTATAAGACGTAGGAACACAAATCAAGCATCAAAATTTGTAGCTTGTTGAGACCTTTACGATGTTACTAACCTTGTAGACACACGACAAATATTACCGCGGTTATAACTCGTTCAACGAGGAGCTCCTAACACACTGCTGCAGCGTTGTCACGGGGCAGGGTCCCATATAGAAGCGGGAGACATGAAAATTGAGCAATGCCCCGACCGGGACTCAAACCATGGACCTTTCGAATACGCGTCGAGCGTGCTGACCACTGCACTACAAAGGCGTGCTAAGAAGGCGTGAGAAATACCTTATATACTCCACGTTTTATAAGGCGACTGCTGTTTTAGGAGACCCAGTTGCCAAATCCTGGTGGTGGAGAATCATCAGCCATTACCATTTTTACTCTCTTGTACGAAATAAAAAGGAAGCATTGTAATCGCGAAAAGTTTCAGATAGCATATTTCAACGAAAATATCCATTTTGACCGCTATCGAATGCAATTTAACGATGTTTTAGCGTGATATCTGTACGTAAGGACAGAATAATATACTCTTTTCCTCCAAAATAATTATAAAAATGCTTTAAAATAAATTCTGAAGAGAATTTTTCGTGGCGTCTGTACGAACGTACGTACCTATCTCGCATAGCTCAAAAACGAGTAGCCTCAGAACGTTGAAATTTTGTATATAGAACTGCTATAACATGTAGATGTGCACCTCGTATTTTGGTTGCAATCGGCAGCACCAAACGTATATAAATATATTTATATATATATCCACTCTGTTACCCGGCTCAGTGATCTCGGTTTCTTTACTCTTATATGTTTGTAAATTGTACATTTTTTGCTTTAAAAATGATTCAGTTATGTTGTTTTTATCTTCCGGTTAAGGATTTTATGCCTTTAGTAAATCTGTGTGCAATATTTTTAGAATTATCAGCAATTTTAAAGTTGTTTAATTGCCGCTAAGCCTGTTTTTAATGGTGGCCATTGATGTTTACATTTGAAACAGGAGACTAGCGGATTTGTTGCCAATCTAGAGAAACTTAGCTTCGCAACAACAAAGATAACGCATTAATTTATTATTGCGAATTAAATCATGCTTAATCCGTTCTCGAACGTTTTCGAGGAAATAAGTGTTTAAGAATTACTTTGTAATTTTTAATATAGATATTTTGAGTTTTTATGTATTTTTGGTTTGTCGCGAAGTGACAACTGAATTAATTGAATGATAAATACTGAATCGTCTGTGAAAAACTGTTTCCTTTTTGTTTTGTTTGTTTAATTTGTTTTATACATCGTTCTAGCTTTATTATAGTATTTGAATAGAACATGTGGCAACGATTAGATAATTCTTTAAATGATATACATTTTAGGCATTATGAGTTATAATATGAATGAAATATAATACTGTTAAGTAAACCTAGCGCCAGAGTGTCGCTATGGTAAACAAAGTGAATTTTAAAGAATGCATTTATTCTATTGTGGTTTATGCGCTGTCGGCGAAATAGGTTTAATTCAATCTAATAAGTTTAAATAAAATGCAAGAAAAAATGCGTATAATTTAATATTCCGTACAAGGAAGTCATGTGGTGTAGACATCAGATTTTTTAGTTCGGGTGCCACTGTAGAAACATTATTTTTTTATAAACCGGGAGAGATTAAAAATGAACAATGCCCTCTACGGGACTCGAACCACGGACCTCTCGAATAAGCGCCGAGTGTGCTGACCACTACACCACGTAGGCACGCTAAGAAGGCGGGAGAAATACGTTATATAATATATATTATACTGAATAAATCCGCTCTTAACGAGATTCAAACTATGGATCTCCTAAATTTGAGTTGGACTTGTCTCCAGTTACACAAATAAAGCATGAGAAAAGAAGGATGCAAATATCTTCAGTTCAAACATACGACATGAAATTAAAACCAGTAAACTTCAGGATGGATAAGACAATTAGAAATCTAAAAGTTCTGGTCCTTCGAATAAATTCAACGATTATGTTCGCAGTTTCTGAAGAACTGGATAGTTTTTCAACATCATACACATATAGAAGGCAAGGTCAGGTGAAATTTCTATTAGAACTCGCATCCCATAGCAGACTGCGAAACCAATACCAGGATTAATCCTACATGATTCGACATGTTCATTGTTTCGATTTTTAAGGGGTATTGAAACCCCCAAAATCTTCAAAAAAATGTTGATTTGGGATTTTTGCATTTTCAAATTCTGTACACTTTTATCTTTCTAAAAATACCATTCTTTAATCTCTATGAAAATTAGAACTGTAAAAAATTTAATTTTAATTTGTCATCGAGTGCTTTTATCAATGAGGATTTTTACATAAAAACGCATTTTTCTCCAAACGTGATTTTTTTATAGTCGATGTACCTTTTCTCAGGAACTACTGGTGTCTCAAATTTTTATGGCTTATTTATTAGGTTTCCTAATATTTACTGAAATGAGGATTTTGTGATAAACTAAGAAAAAAAAATTTAAAAGAAATTTTTTGTGCGAGAAAGGTGCTAAATTTTGCTATGCCTAACAAAAATTCCGTAAATTACTCTAATTAAAAATGAAATTAAAATTAAACATGTTTGAGAAGCTCATTACAGTATTACCAGATAGGTATACTTTAAATACACAAAAAATTTCCCGCGTGTATCTATAGAAGATTTTGAGAAAAGGTACATCGAAAATGTCCAATTTAACATTGCCGGCATAAGGGTTTCGGAACCCCTTAATCTATTTATATTCTGCTATCAGTCAGTCCTTCTGGTGGTAAATGAAATTAAAAACGCAGGCGATAAATTATCCGCAAAAACCTTTGTAATTTTATATATTTACGTGTTGATGACAGTTTTTGATTCTTCTATATGTGTCACTGAATTATACTGGCATACTGGTTCTTATTGACATTAGAAATATTTTAAGGGGACTCATACATCTTAAAACCCATAAGATGTTCGAATAGGTGACTGTTGCAAAAATTGGGATAACTTATTTATTTTAAAAGTAATTACTACCAACTTTCCACAGCTGACTACATAATATAGTTGCTTTCTGAAATAGTAATCAGAAAGTTTGTGTTGCCACAAATATTTTTATAATTTAATCCGCTTTGTGACAACATTTTTCGTCATGTTTCCAACTGCGCGCACAGTTTAAAATATTCTGTTTCATAATTTAATTCCATACTTAACATATAGCTTTTATAATATTTGGAAACTACCGTGAACCTAAAATTCTAAAAATTTCATGTTAAATTTTTATTTTATTTGGAGTCGAGTTTATAAAATGTATTTTATTAAAAAAATTTGTAAAGTTTTCGTCCAAAGAATTTTTCAGTATTAAAATATTCATCAGATTGTTGGTTCAGTTAGAAAATAGTGCCCATATAAAGAATTCCATAAAATTTCAAATATGTACCATTAGCCATTTTTAAAATATCATGCGCGCAAGGTGGAAACATGGCGAAATATTTTGTCACAAAGAGGATTAAATTACAAAACTGTTTGTGGCAACACAAACTTTCTGGTTACTAGTTCCCAAAGCAGCTATGTTATGTAGTCAGCTGTAAAAGGTTGGAAGTAATTGCTTTTAAAATAAATAAGTTATCCCAATCCTTGCAACAGTCACATATTCGAAGATCATGAGAGGTTTGGTGTATGAGTCCCCTTAAGAAGCTTTTTCTAAATTTTTGAGGCATATTACGGCACGTGAAATCATATTCTGGTATCTACCAGAACATTTAACATCAGCACTTTGTGTTTCTCGTTAGGCGATGAATAACCAGTCATCGGGGTGATGCAAGTTGACATGCCATAAAATCTTTAATTTATATCACACCGATGGTCGCCAAATCTCAAAAAAACACCATCAGTCTAAATGTGACTTTCAAAAGAAAGGTCAGTCATTGGAGACTCGCATCCATGAAACTCACCGATAATCACGACACTGCAGATCGTCTCCGATTTATGGCCTTGATGGTTACGAGTGACCCACGGTTTAATTTAATTTTAACCCATTGATGGCTATGAACTAGCTCGACTCGCATTTCAGTTATGCACCGCATTGAGCATGAACGAACCAGGTTGCATTACAAATTTACGACTGACAGATATCGCTCTTAGTTGGAACGGAAATCTTGCTATATCTCTCAACCACTGAGGGGTTAGGGTTATATCTAATAAATATAACTCAACATGCGTTTAATTTAAGGTACATATAAATGAAATGCATTTGGTAAGGGGCGTTTCTAAGGACATTTAATACGTCTTGGTGAAAATTGTTTAAATAAGAGTCCATCCCTTTATTTCTGAAAGTAATAAACTGATTTTGTAAATTTATATCTGACTTTTCAAGGAAAAAAGCTGATATATTTGTTTAAATATATTTTATTATTATTATTATTATTATTATTTACGTGTTCCTCCCTATGGCATTACATGGAGGGAATGGATGCCTTCGTGGAGGACTCCTAAGGGAAACTGGCTCGTATTAATACGACACGTTACACATGGGGAAAAGCAAGAAAACGTTCATGAAGCCAGCCCATTCGTGGGATTCCACCTCGGACTTTAGCGCTCGTCTGTTGGTAAGCTTAAATGGATTTTGAAAGATATTTCGTTCCAGGAAACAGAGAAGAAATTTCACTTTTATGGGTACATATTATATGATTTATACTTGTGCCTTAGTAGTTTGGTGATTAGGGGGAGCGTACTTCAGTACCGAAGGACCCGGGTTCGAATCCCGGAGAAAGCATGTATGTTTGTAAATATTTAGTGTCTTTGAAGCATGGGACACTCTTAATATATGGCGAGCCGGTAAATATATGGTCTCTGGTGTGGATTGATGGTAAGGAGTGGACCACTCTTAGTGTCTTTGAAGCATGGGACACTCTTAATATATGGCGAGCCTGTACATATGTGGTCTCTGGTGTGGATTGATGGTAGGAGAGAGGAGTGGACCACTCTTAGTGTCTTTGAAGCATGGGACACTCTTAATATATGGCGAGCCTGTAAATATATGGTCTCGTGTGGATTGATGGTAGGAGAGAGGAAAAAACACTCTTAGTGTCTTTGAAGCATGGGACACTCTTAATATATGGCGATCCTGTAAATATATGGTCTCTGGTGTGGATTGATGATAGGAGAGAGGACTGGACCACTCTTAGTGTCTTTGAAGCATGGGATACTCTTAATATATGGCGAGCCTGTATATATATGGTCTCTAGTGTGGATTGATGGTAGGAGAGAGGAGGGGACCACTCTTAGTGTCTTTGAAGCATGGAACACTCTTAATATATGGCGAGCCTGTAAATATATGGTCTCTGGTGTGGATTGATGGTAGGAGAGAGGAGTGGACCACTCTTAGTGTCTTTGAAGCATGGGACACGCTTAATATATGGCGAGGCTGTAAATATATGGTCTCTAGTGTGGATTGATGGTAGGAGAGAGGAGTGGACCACTCTTAGTGTCTTTGAAGCATGGGACACTCTTAATATATGGCGAGCCTGTAAATATATGGTCTCTGGTGTGGATTGATGGTAGGAGAGAGAAGTGGACCACTCTTAGTGTCTTTGAAGCATGGGACACTCTTAATATATGGCGAGCCTGTAAATATATGGTCTGGTGTGGATTGATGGTAGGAGAGAGGAAAAAACACTCTTAGTGTCTTTGAAGCATGGGACACTCTTAATATATGGCGAGCCTGTAAATATATGGTCTCTGGTGTGGATTGATGATAGGAGAGAGGAGTGGACCACTCTTAGTGTCTTTGAAGCATGGGACACTCTTAATATATGGCGAGCCTGTAAATATATGGTCTGGTGTGGATTGATGGTAGGAGAGAGGAGTGGAACACTCTTAGTGTCTTTGAAGCATGGGACACTCTTAATATATGGCGAGCCTGTAAATATATGGTCTCTAGTGTGGATTGATGGTAGGAGAGAGGAAAAAACACTCTTAGTGTCTTTGAAGCATGGGACACTCTTAATATATGGCGAGCCTGTAAATATATGGTCTCTGCTGTGGATTGATGATAGGAGAGAGGAGTGGACCACTCTTAGTGTCTTTGAAGCATGGGATACTCTTAATATATGGCGAGCCTGTATATATATGGTCTCTAGTGTGGATTGATGGTAGGAGAGAGGAGTGGACCACTCTTAGTGTCTTTGAAGCATGGGACACGCTTAATATATGGCGAGGCTGTAAATATATGGTCTCTAGTGTGGATTGATGGTAGGAGAGAGGAGTGGACCACTCTTAGTGTCTTTGAAGCATGGGACACTCTTAATATATGGCGAGCCTGTAAATATATGGTCTGGTGTGGATTGATGGTAGGAGAGAGGAAAAAACACTCTTAGTGTCTTTGAAGCATGGGACACTCTTAATATATGGCGAGCCTGTAAATATATGGTCTGGTGTGGATTGATGTTAGGAGAGAGGAGTGGAACACTCTTAGTGTCTTTGAAGCATGGGACACTCTTAATATATGGCGAGCCTGTAAATATATGGTCTGGTGTGGATTGATGGTAGGAGAGAGGAGTGGAACACTCTTAGTGTCTTTGAAGCATGGGACACTCTTAATATATGGCGAGCCTGTAAATATATGGTCTCTAGTGTGGATTGATGGTAGGAGAGAGGAAAAAACACTCTTAGTGTCTTTGAAGCATGGGACACTCTTAATATATGGCGATCCTGTAAATATATGGTCTCTGCTGTGGATTGATGATAGGAGAGAGGAGTGGACCACTCTTAGTGTCTTTGAAGCATGGGATACTCTTAATATATGGCGAGCCTGTATATATATGGTCTCTAGTGTGGATTGATGGTAGGAGAGAGGAGTGGACCACTCTTAGTGTCTTTGAAGCATGGAGCACTCTTAATATATGGCGAGCCTGTAAATATATAGTTTCTGGTGTGGATTGATGGTAGGAGAGAGGAGTGGACCACTCTTACTGTCTTTGAAGCATGGGACACTCTTAATATATGGCGAGCCTGTAAATATATGGTCTCTGGTGTGGATTGATGGTAGGAGAGAGGAGTGGACCACTCTTAGTGTCTTTGAAGCATGGGACACGCTTAATATATGGCGAGCCTGTAAATATATGGTCTCTGGTGTGGATTGATGGTAGGAGAGAGGAGTGGACTACTCTTAGTGTCTTTGAAGCATGGGACACTCTTAATATATGGCGAGCCTGTAAATATATGGTCTCTGGTGTGGATTGATGGTAGGAGAGAGAAGTGGACCACTCTTAGTGTCTTTGAAGCATGGGACACTCTTAATATATGGCGAGCCTGTAAATATATGGTCTGGTGTGGATTGATGGTAGGAGAGAGGAAAAAACACTCTTAGTGTCTTTGAAGCATGGGACACTCTTAATATATGGCGAGCCTGTAAATATATGGTCTGGTGTGGATTGATGGTAGGAGAGAGGAAAAAACACTCTTAGTGTCTTTGAAGCATGGGACACTCTTAATATATGGCGAGCCTGTAAATATATGGTCTCTGGTGTGGATTGATGATAGGAGAGAGGAGTGGACCACTCTTAGTGTCTTTGAAGCATGGGACACTCTTAATATATGGCGAGCCTGTAAATATATGGTCTGGTGTGGATTGATGGTAGGAGAGAGGAAAAAACACTCTTAGTGTCTTTGAAGCATGGGACACTCTTAATATATGGCGAGCCTGTAAATATATGGTCTCTGGTGTGGATTGATGATAGGAGAGAGGAGTGGACCACTCTTAGTGTCTTTGAAGCATGGGACACTCTTAATATATGGCGAGCCTGTAAATATATGGTCTGGTGTGGATTGATGTTAGGAGAGAGGAGTGGAACACTCTTAGTGTCTTTGAAGCATGGGACACTCTTAATATATGGCGAGCCTGTAAATATATGGTCTGGTGTGGATTGATGGTAGGAGAGAGGAGTGGAACACTCTTAGTGTCTTTGAAGCATGGGACACTCTTAATATATGGCGAGCCTGTAAATATATGGTCTCTAGTGTGGATTGATGGTAGGAGAGAGGAAAAAACACTCTTAGTGTCTTTGAAGCATGGGACACTCTTAATATATGGCGAGCCTGTAAATATATGGTCTCTGCTGTGGATTGATGATAGGAGAGAGGAGTGGACCACTCTTAGTGTCTTTGAAGCATGGGATACTCTTAATATATGGCGAGCCTGTATATATATGGTCTCTAGTGTGGATTGATGGTAGGAGAGAGGAGTGGACCACTCTTAGTGTCTTTGAAGCATGGAACACTCTTAATATATGGCGAGCCTGTAAATATATAGTTTCTGGTGTGGATTGATGGTAGGAGAGAGGAGTGGACCACTCTTACTGTCTTTGAAGCATGGGACACTCTTAATATATGGCGAGCCTGTAAATATATGGTCTCTGGTGTGGATTGATGGTAGGAGAGAGGAGTGGACCACTCTTAGTGTCTTTGAAGCATGGGACACGCTTAATATATGGCGAGCCTGTAAATATATGGTCTCTGGTGTGGATTGATGGTAGGAGAGAGGAGTGGACTACTCTTAGTGTCTTTGAAGCATGGGACACGCTTAATATATGGCGAGGCTGTAAATATATGGTCTCTAGTGTGGATTGATGGTAGGAGAGAGGAGTGGACCACTCTTAGTGTCTTTGAAGCATGGGACACTCTTAATATATGGCGAGCCTGTAAATATATGGTCTCTGGTGTGGATTGATGGTAGGAGAGAGAAGTGGACCACTCTTAGTGTCTTTGAAGCATGGGACACTCTTAATATATGGCGAGCCTGTAAATATATGGTCTGGTGTGGATTGATGGTAGGAGAGAGGAAAAAACACTCTTAGTGTCTTTGAAGCATGGGACACTCTTAATATATGGCGAGCCTGTAAATATATGGTCTCTGGTGTGGATTGATGATAGGAGAGAGGAGTGGACCACTCTTAGTGTCTTTGAAGCATGGGACACTTTTAATATATGGCGAGCCTGTAAATATATGGTCTGGTGTGGATTGATGGTAGGAGAGAGGAGTGGAACACTCTTAGTGTCTTTGAAGCATGGGACACTCTTAATATATGGCGATCCTGTAAATATATGGTCTCTGGTGTGGATTGATGGTAGGAGAGAGGAGTGGACCACTCTTAGTGTCTTTAAAGCATGGCACACTCTTAATATATGGCGAGCCTGTAAATATATGGTCTCTGGTGTGGATTGATGGTAGGAGAAAGGAGTGGACCACTCTTAGTGTCTTTGAAGCAGGGGACACTCTTAATATATGGCGAGCCTGTAAATATATGGTCTCTAGTGTGGATTGATGGTAGGAGAGAGGAGTGGACCACTCCCCCGGGAAGCTCTTCCTTAAAACTGGGATGGAAATAGAAGTCCAATCTCCTTGAGGCTCTGGCAGCCATTCTTCCGTGAAATTCATGGACAAGACAACAACAACAAGTGCCTCCAAATACCTTTATTTAAATTTGCTACGTTATGTAAAATGCTAGCATTCTAAAAACGAGATTTTTCATGAAAATTATTAATGACTACAACTCCTCAAATAAAAACGAATACTGTTTTAGAACACATTATCGTAGTATAAGTTATTGAATATATTAGTAAAATTTGTTTAATAGTTCAAGAAAATTTCAAAGTGTTAGAACATTGTAGGGTTACTCACTATTTTTGGCTAAAGTAAATGTCGGAGAATTTTAGTGCACTGTCAAGCGACTTAACGCTGAGTTCAAATAACTAAAGACATCGACGCAAGAAGGGTTAATTACCCTTTATTTCACTCAATATGAGCAGTTGGCCCCTTTTTCGGGCTTACAACAAAGTCTCCACCGGGGCTTAGAATAAGAAATGAAAACAAAGTTAGAACTAACTAAGAAACTTAGCCGAAAATAGCACAAGTATCTAACGTAGTTTGACCTTAATTTAAACTAGCCAGCGAATATTAAAAGGCACGTAATATACGGCCGAGCGTAAAATTTTTAACCCGAAAGCGTAAAATTTTTAACACGCAGTACACAGGATTCCTAGCTCTTTCTCACAAAGTAAGTTGAAACTTCCTTAAATGCTACTTCTAATTCATGTTCATTCAATGTGATTCTAAAAACTCATTCTGGTATAACGTTGTTAGTAGAAACAAGAATCGATAGGAAAGCACTTTGAACATAAAATAACCGTTGTAAAATTAATATATACCTAATAAAATTGTATAGTTTTGGGGTAGGTTTTGAAAATACGTTTCGCAAAAATGTCTTTTAATAATACATTATTACTTTCTTGTACGAAGTAAAAAGGAAGTATTGTTATCGCGAAAAGTTTGAGGCATCATATTTCAACGCAAATATCCATTTTCACTGCTATCGAATGCAATTTAACGATTTTTTTGCGTGATGTCTGTACGTAAGGAAAGGATAAAGGACTCTTTTACCCCCAAAAAAATTATAAAACTAATTTAAAATGAATTCGGAAGAGAATTTTTCGTGGCGTCTGTGCCTACGTACGTACGTACATATGTATCTCCCATAACTCAAAAACGAGTAGCCTCAGAACGTTGAAATTTTGTATATAGGACTGTCATAACATGTAGATGTGCACCTCGTATTTTGGTTGCAATCGGCCGCACCAAAAGTATATAAATATATGTATATATATATATCTACTCTGTTACTCTTCTCAGTGATCTCAGTTTCTTCATTCTTATATGTTTGTAAATCGTGTATTTTTTGCTTTAAAAATGATTGAATTATGTTCTTATCTTCTGGTTAAGGTTTTCATGCCTTTAGTAAATATGTATGTAATATGTTTAGAAATTATCAACAATTTAAAAGTTGTTTAAGTGCGGCTAAGCCTAATAATGTTTTCCATGGCGGCCATTGCTTGTTTACAGCAGAATATTAGATTTTTTGCCAATCCAGATAAAGTAAGCTTCCCATTAACGCCTTCATTTATTATTGCGAATTAAATCATTCTTAATACAGAATTTATTCTAGGAAATGAGATTTACTTCATAATTTTCAATACAGACATCTTGAGTTTTAACAACAAAGATAACGCAACAACAAAGATAACGTTTTCATTTGTTATTGCGAATTAAATCATGCTTAATCCTTTCTTGAATGATTTCGAGGAAATAAGTGTTTAAGATTTACGTCGTAATTTTTAATATAGATATTTTTGAGTTGTAATGTATTTTTGCCTTCTCGCGAAGTGAGTACTGAATTAATTGAATGAGAAATACTGAATCGTCTGTGAAAAAATATTTTTTTTTGGTCTTTGTTGTTGTTGTTCTTTACTTAATTTCTTTTATACATCGTTTTAGATTTATTATAGTATTTGAACAGAACATGTGGCGCGAATAGATATTTCTTAAGATGACATAAATTTTGTGCATTCTGAGTTAAAAAATGAGCGAAATATAACGCTGTTAAGTGAACCTAGGGCCAGAGTGTCGCTGTGGTAAACAAATATAGTGAATTTTAAAGATTGCATTTATTCTCTATTGATTTATGCGCTATCGACGAAGTAGATTTAATCCATTCCAATTAGATTAAATGAAATGCAAGAAAAAATAGGTATAATTTAATATTGCTTATAAGCATGTCATGTGGTGCACACATCAGATTTTTTAGAGTTGTTAAACTACTATAATCTTGGAGATACTGGTTTCTTTTCAGCCGTTGTGATAGCAGACATAAAAAATAATCGTAAGTTTGACGAATGTTCTGTAGTAGAAAAGTATTTTGCTCAGATTATTCCATAAATCCAGCATCATACAGTGTCTCAAAAACGTGATGGGACACTTGTGCATTACCAAAGGAAACTGTAGTAAAATAAATTTAAAAAACAATAAAAAATTTTTGTGGGTGTGTTTCATACTTAAATTTAGTAACAATTATTACATAACATACATTTTCTCAAAATATTAAAATATTCATTTAATAAAAATTCAATTGTTTAGAACGGAGCAAAAAATGGCACACATAAGTGATGGGACACTTACTTTTCCATCAAATATTTATCCAAAAATTTTACTTTTTAAAAGGTTTTAATATTTTGTTGGATTTCGTTTTCCTTTTAAAACATGGTTTAATCTTCTTGGGATGGATTCCACTAATTTTTTTGTGCTTTCTGGAGTGATTTTATCCCATTCTTCTTGAAGTACCGATTTTAATTGTTGTTTTAAAGAAATGGTGAGTTTGCGAATTCTTGATTCCAATTCTTGCCAAATATTCTCTATGGGATTTAAGTATAGAGATTGTGGTGGTGTTTTTATTATTTCAGGACAGTTATACGGCAGCCAGAGTCTAACGTTCACAGCAGTGTGCTTAGGGTCATTGTCCTGGTAGAATTTAAAATCGTTATGAAGGTTCAATTTTCGTGCTGAAGATTTCAAATTTTGATTTAAAATGTCAGTATACTTGTACTGATCCATTATACTGTCAATAAAAACAAGATTACCAACTCCAGCGGACGACATACACCCCCATACCATAACGCCTCCTCGACCATGTTTTACTGTTGGCACCAAGTTCTGTTTGCGAAATCCTTCCCTGGGGTTTATCCACACCAAGATTCTACCGTCAGAACCAAATGTATTAAATTTACTCTCATCAGCAAAATAACTTCATTCCAGTAATCAGAATTCTTATTTATGTTGGATTTTGCGAAAGCCAGTCTGAGTTTTCTATTCTTTTCTATTATGAAGAATTTTTTCCTGGCTGCTCTACCGTGATATCCAGCAGATCGAATTACTTTTCTAATAGTCTCAGGATTAACAATTACTCCATATAATGCTTGTAAATCAGCAGCAATTTTAGGAGCACTCATTCTTGGATTTTTTTTTTAATATTTCGAACGATAATTCGCTTTATTAGATTGGATAGCTTTGGTGGTCGGCCAGGTCTTCTTTTATCCTGAATCATATGATTCTTTTTATATCGTTTAATGATCTTGAAAACTGTTGAAGGACTCAAGTTAACTGTTTCAGCTGTTTCTCTAATAGATTTTCCACGTTCAATATGCAAATTAATAACTAATTTTCGAATTTCAGGCAAAGTTTCTTTTCGTTTAGCATTCATACCTGCACAGAGCTAAAAAACACAAAAATTCCAAAACAAACTGGAGAGAAATACTGCAGACGATTTTATAAATTATTGCCAATTGCTTTTGAGTAAAAATAAATACCCCAAGAGATATTTTTATTGCTTACTTTAGACGATTTTTGTTGCATAGTACGTAGTGTGCCATCACTTATGTGAGCCAATTTTTGCTCCGTTCTAAACAATTGTATTTTTATTAAATTAATATGTTAATATTTTGAGAAAATATATGTTATGTAATAATTGTTACTAAATTTAAGTATGAAACTTACCCACAAAAAATGTTTACATGTTTTTAAAGTTATTTCATTACAGTTTCCTTTTGTAAAGCACAAGTGTCCCATCACTTTTGTGAGACACTGTATGTATTGATCACTTTTGTGAGACACTGTATGTATTGATCACCAGTTTTGAAGAGCATGGACATGTCATGGTAGGATTGCAGAGTTTTCCTCTAGAATGTCAAGACCTGTCACGGCATGACGTTTCCTTGTGGGATCGGTTAAATGTCTTAGTTTAACCCAATAACGATTATGGGTTGGCAATGCCTGGAATAAAGGCTTCACGCTTGTTTTGAGACTAATCCTGCCTCAATGAACACATATCATTAAAGTGACAACGTGTGTTATAAAAAAAGGGGTATAAATTTGAAGAATGTATTTAATTATCCTTCGATGAAACATTGTATGTAAGCAGAAACAATTTTTCGTTTCTTTAAAAGACCTTGCCTCAAATGATTTCGTAAGAATTAAGACGATGTGCTAATTTTTTATTTCTTCTTTGTGACAGGAATGAAATTTGCTGATAATCTCCGTCTTGTAAAGCGTAGAAATTGTTGCCACCAAATACTATCGACCTGTATTTTCTTTAAAGAAATCCAATAGTGAAGAATATCGGTATATAAATGTACGTTCTTCACAGTGTGAAAAAAAGACAAAACGTAAAGACAATAAATTGTGAATAACGTTGTCGTCCATTCGAACATGGGCACGTGGGAGCCCGAATTTTGAATTTTATTAATAGTTAAATAAATTTGTGATTAAAAAAACTGAATGATTTGAAAGCAAGCAGTGGCAGCACTGTATGGTATAAAATATTTTTATCTCTAGCGCGTGAGACTATCGGAAATTCTAAAGATATGTGGTTCTTAATGGGACTCATACACCTTAAATACCATAAGATCTTCGAATATGGGACTGTTGCAAGAGTTGGGATAATTTATTTATTTTAAAAGCAATTACTTCCAACTTTTTACAGATGACTACATAATATAGTAGCTTACTGAAATAGTAATCAGAAAGTTTGTGTTGTCACAAATATTTTTATAATTTAATCCGCTTCGTGACAACATTTTTCGTCATATTTCCACCTTGCGCGTACAGTTTAAAACATTCTGTTGCATAATTTAATTCCATATTTAATTATTAGCTTTTATAACATTTGATAACTACTGTGAACCAAAAATTCTAAGAATTTCATGTTAAATTTTTATTTTATTAGGAGATGAGTTTATAAGATGTATTTTATTAAAAAAATCTGTAATGTTTTCGTGCATAAATTTTTTTAATATTAAAATAATCATCACATTTTTGGTTTAGAAAAGTGTGCCCATATAAAGAATTCTATCAGATTTCAAGTATATACCATTAGCCATTTTTAAAATAACATGCGCGCAAGGTGGAAACAGGACGAAAAATTTTGTCAGAAAGCGGATTAAATTACAAAAATATTTGTGGCAACACAAACTTTCTGGTTGCTAGTTTCTAAAGCAGCTATATTATGTAGTCATCTGTGAAAGGTTGGAAGTAATTGCTTTTAAAATAAATAAAATATTCCAATTCTTGCAACAGTCACATAATTCGGAGATCATTGAAGTTTATATGACGTAATTGCGAAGAAGATGATATTAAATAAATAATTTAACACACGAAAAGTTATTAATGAAAAGACACGGAAAACGGTTGACTTATTAATAAGCCATCTTGAAGACTGAAGATTGACATCAGGAGGAATCACTGAATGAATTAAGACCCTTACGAAGTGTTACCTGTAAAAGGGGTTTTTCCTTCGGGATTACAACAACGCAGGAAAGTTAATTTCGACGTTCTTAGCAGAAAGATTACCCTACTACCTTTTCCTAATGATAACATAACATGCATACATAAGTATATATAATAATAAGAAGAAGAAGAAGAAGAAGAAAGAATTTGAAAAGTGAACCGCCGTTTCTACGCAAAATGCCTCTTCTGGGCTAAAGAAAAAACCTGAAAGCTTTCAGATTTTACATCTGACGATAATTTTTACATTACGCCCAAAGGAGTGTCTTTTTTTTAACGTTTTGTGTGTTACCTTTATTTATTAAATGTCATCTCACTTAAACCATAAAATTCAATTCAACAGCAATATCGCAAAATAATGTTAAAATGAGTGTATCTTTAAAATTTCCGATACACAGTCTCGCAACCTGGATATAATTTTTTTTTTTTTTTTTTTCGTACAGTGTGTCATTGCACGCTTTGAAATCGTTGAGTTTGTTCAAGAAAAATTCGTTAAATTGTTACAAAATATGAAATCGATAATAAAACGAATTTCGAATTCCAAATTAAGGCTTCCAGTTGCTCATATTCGGTGGAAGATTACATTATTCAAAATTGGATGGCTGTAGGTACCGTTGTTTTATCACATTGCTAGAAACATAGATATATTTATGCAGATTCTTCATTATTTAGTTTTTTAACTATATTACAGGGCGATAATATTTGATGGCAACAATATAAAAAGTGAACCGACATTTATAGTGAATCAACCCAAAATGTCCCTTTGGACTAAAAAGTAGAAAAAGTGTCAACTTTTTAACACTGCATCGGGAATTCCACATCTGCGATTCTATGCTTTTTTTAAAAATTTTGTAACACTGGTGATGAATCGGATAGGGTCTAAGTGCGTCGAAAATGGTGCTTAATAATAAAGCTAAAAAAGATGATTGCTACAACAGGCTTGTAGTCTGCGAACTCAGCGAGAGCTTAACAAATCCTTTTGGGCGATCATAAAAATCTGAACTCTTTCAGATTATTTTCCTCAGGTTTTTATACCTTGCTTAGTTCGTTTCTTCAAACTGACACTCGTTTCTCTTGTTTTAATTCATTGCTAAGTTCATTTGATGGCGTCTACCCGTCCTGCTATATACTATGTATAAACTAACGCACTATCATGGCTATATACTATGTATAAACTAACGCACTATCATGGCTATATACTATGTATAAACTAACGCACTATCATGGCTATATACTATGTATAAACTAACGCACTATCATGGCTACCACACGTTTAAAAACTCTGCAGCCAAAGCAGAGCACTGAAGCAACTGGAGGTTACAAAGAACAAATATATGAGCTTGTTAAAGAAAGAAAAACTGCTTTAAGTACAGTTTTATTTTTGCATTTCGTACAGTCTTTCACAAATCAAAGAGATATGTCTACGCGGAGCCTAATTACTTTAACTGTTAAATGCTGTATCAATAAA
This sequence comes from Stegodyphus dumicola, assembly GCF_044657685.1. Lineage (NCBI taxonomy): Eukaryota > Metazoa > Arthropoda > Arachnida > Araneae > Eresidae > Stegodyphus > Stegodyphus dumicola. Next base: position 188,448,679 of record NC_140774.1, read on the forward strand.
GGCAAACAGACGTGTTATAGTCTGGTCTTAAATTTTTCCTGTAAAGTAACACTAACTCGGGAAAAGATTTAAACGAACCTTTTTATTATTAGATCTTTATCTTAGTGAATTACACATTATATGTGATAATAAAAGGTTTGCTGCTACTTGCAGGATTAGCGAAACACAAAGGTTAAAATGATACATAAGCTTTTAAAGTATTTATATTCACAAGTCCGTCTTCGCCAGGCGTCCTCGTCTTTTGTTACCTAAAATGTTTGATTCGGGCGAAAGTTCAATTTAAGTCAATTTATAGAGTTTGTCAAGAAAGTAAGTTTAGTTTTTTTAGTGCAAAATTAAACTCATTTTGTTTCTATACAAAAAATGAACTTTAATTAATCAAATATCTTCCATTCTGTTCTTCTGTTCAATGACCTTTCTAGTAACTTTATGATTTTGAGCTCATAGAACTTCTGGTTTTTATCAGAAAAAAGCCCAACCAAGTGCAGTTGTAGGTTATCGTTATTACTGAAATTTTACCATTTAATAAATTACGTAAACATTGAAATAAATAAAAAATTCGATAGTGAAAGTTCGGGGCTATACGGAGGATGCGCCACCACTTCCCGGCCAAGCTCCAATCATTTCGTACGTGTTGATAGAAAATTGTGAGGCGTCGCGTTGGAGCACGACTTCTTTGCGATTTGTCAATTCTGGTCTTTTATCTTTGATTGCTTCCTCTAAAATGCAAACGTTGTTGGCAGTAAACATCTGAGGTCATCTTTTCGTTTCTCGGAAGCAGCTCAAAATACACAACAGCTTTGTAATCGCACCAAATCGATAGCGTGATCTTTTTCTGATGCAATTCAGCTTTCGATATGATTTGTGCTGATTCATCATGACCATAATCTTTCTAAATTAGTGCTATTGTAGACTAGCCATGTTGGTGCTACTTTGGTAGAGGGTTGCACGGATTTTCGCGATTTTTGTTTTGACGTGCGATACGACTTATGGTAAACCCATTCCTGGACAAGTTATTCATGGTAACCGATACTTTGTTGTCATTTTATTTAAAAAAAAGCGTTTTATTATGCATAAATTCCGTGTTTCAAATATTATTTATGGCTTCTATATATTAAAATCAATTTAGTTTTGCATTTTTTTTTAAATAAAAATTTTATTGTTTATGATATTTTATGGAATTTTATGTTCTGGATGATGTAGTAAATGACGTCACATTACTTTAGAAGTAATTGGTTTTAATATCTATAAATTTAATCTAATGTTTTAAGCATTATTTATGGCTGTTAAATATTAAAATACAATTTAATTTTGCATTTTTTAAAAATGATTTTATTATGTATGATTATTTAAATAATTTCAATTCTATTCGTTATATAATCAGCTTTCTGATTGGTTACAGAATATTTGTGCCTCCCTGATTGGTAACTGAATATTTGTGCATTACCGTGCCATTTTAAAATTTTATTATTCATCTCTTCGAATTCCTTATTTTACATTTTTCAAAGTTTTTTCACTGATATCTAAATTATGATTCCGATTTTTTGGGGGTACTTATCAATATGCGACAGGTTAACTATTCAAAAAAATGTAAGCACATATTTTTTTTTTACTTTATAATTGTATACTTCAATTTTTATTAAAAAAATTAATGCACTGTTTTAAAAAATTGCAGAGATATTTATTGCCACATATGTTTTAATGTTAAATGATTACATCCTTTAAAACTTACTTTAAAGGATCTGAATTAAGGTAATATTTTAATTCTTTTAAACCTTGATAGGATGTTTTTAATTCGATATTCAATTTAAGTAACATTTTAATTCTTTTAAAAGTTGGTATCATGTTTTTAATTCGATATTCAATTTAAGTAATATTTTAATCTAGTTAAACGTTGGCGATTTGTTTTTATAGCAGTATTTTTATTCCATTTCTTTGCTATATGAAAGTAATAATTTAACCTTACTTTACTATTTTTATACTCATAGTAAATGTATTTATTTACATTTGCTTGCCATCTTAAAAAACGACATTTTCAACAAAAAAAAAATGAATCTATTATTTTTAACTTTATTTATTTTTTTAAAGTTTCAAATACTTTACTATGCGTAAAATACATAAAAACAGCGTTTTTCAATATGGCTGACGACTGTCAATATGGCTGACGATTGACCCGCCAACAATTGCGCCAACGCAAATCGCCAAAAATCCGACCAAAAAAGCACCTCCATGTTTCTTTACCAGTGGTAATTTATTTTAAAAAAGGTTTATTTCATTATGCTTGAAATGCGAATCCCAAGTATTAATTCGTACTGTTAAATGAGTCTTTCAACGCACGCAGAACCCATATATCGAGCTTATGGGATTAGTCCAACACATCTTATGGGATTTCCATTTGTCGTGTAACAAAGTAAACAATAAACAAATAATAAAACAAAACCATAACTAAACGTCTTTCAGTTTCTGCTCTGTGTGATACATTTAATCTTTTTGCAATTATACAAAAAATAACTTTAACTTTTGCATCATCATTGCCTTACGAAGGTCGGCCAGAATGTTTTCTCATCTTCAAGTGAAATACCACCAGTACGGAATTTTTTAAACCAGTTCTGACACATGCGTTCTGTTAAGCAGTCAACACGTTAAACTTCACATATCTGTTTCTGAGTCTCAGCTACTTTCTTACTTTTAAGAAAATGATATGTCGAAAATGCTTAATTCTGCTCACCGTGTTAAAACTGAAGGCAAACTAACGATTGCAAACAAAAATGCACGAAATTTGTTTTTATAACAACCTAAAAGTGTCAGCTGATAAATCAGGAAAGAAAATATAAATTTGACAATAATACCAAAGTCAGGAGGCTTTCAAGTAGAAAAGAAAATACAGGTAAAAAAAAAAATTCTCAAAGTTTTCAGATTTTATATTACGCCCGAATGGGCGTCTTTTAACGTTTTGTGTATTACCTTTAGTTGTTAAATGTCATGTTCTTCCCACTTAAACCATAAAAGAAGAGAAATTTACAATTCCTTTAGAATTTCCAATAAACAATTTCGCGCGCTGGAAATATTTTTTTTTTCTTACAGTGTTGCCATTGCTCGCTTTGAAATCGTTGAGTTCCTTAATTAGAAACTCATAAATACCTTACAAAATATGAAATAGATAAGAAAACAAATTCCAAATTTTGGCTTCCAGATGCCCATATTCGAGTGGAGACGTAAGTTATTCAAAATTTGATTACTCTATGTACCGTTGTTTTATCACAGTGTGAGAAACAGACATACATTTATGCAAATTCGTCATTATTTAGTTTCTTTAAATATAATATAGGACTCTAATATTTGGTGGGCAAAAAATTAAAAAGGGATTCGCTGTTTATAGTGAATCAACGCAAAATGACAAAAAGAAATTAATAGCCCTTCTGGGCAAATTGGCCCTTTGGGCAACAAAGAATATGAGTTAGTCAAAAATTAAACCCCACATATCTAATACATTTTACGTACTTTTGTCTTCGTTACTTCAATTTCTGCGTCTTATCACAAGTTCTGACAGAACCCACATGGACAGACTATAAGGTATTTCTCCCACTTCCCTAGCGTGCCTTCGTGGTGTAGCGGTAGCACGCTGGGCCGGTATTCCAGAGGTCCGTGGTTCGATTCCCAGCGAAGGCGGTTGCTAATTTTTCATCTCTCTGGCTTCCAAAAGTTCCTAATGTCTGTACAAGACTTCTTAAACGATCATGGAGGATTAAATATATGATTATCGAAAACCATTGAGTTTCGATGAGCATTATTACGCTATCCACAAAGGGATCAAGCTGAATTTATATTTTTAAATAATAAGAGAGTTTTTAATAATTTAAACATTTTTAAGCAGTTAGGTATTTTCCTAACAATATAGCTAAGCCAAAGTAATGCAGAAAAAACAAGTCATTCATAAAATTTTTTTATATCATGTAGTATATATTAAAAAATTTAATCTACTGGACAGCATAAAGAAATGCAGCATTAAGAAAACTTATGTTAATTCGTGACACTTTCTGAAGCTTTAAAAATAATTCATGCATGGTAAAAAAAAAAAAAAAAAACTCTTATTTTTAAACTCAGTTATATTTTATGAGAATACATTTGCGACATGCATGTCACGTAAAATTTTAAGCAAAGCGAAGGAATAAAATAGTCATATGCATAAAAGAAAATGTTGAATATAAAAGGACTAACTGATGAATAAATATTATTAGCATAAGAAAGTGTTTGCGTACTTAAATTCTATTCCATGAATTGTGTATATATATTTTTAGCACAAAAGATCTTGCATATAACAGTTTTAGTATAGATTTTGGATGGGTCTTTCAGGGTTGCTTTAAAATTACAACCTCTTGTAAGACAGTTCCAAAAAGAATTCTTACAGTTTCATAGCATTACGTAAATATTAATTAGAGTATTTGTTTATGAAACATTCTCACAGAGTTCTCAGAACTGGTATCAATTTATAGGCGTATGATAACATTAAATCAGACGATCATATCGTAACACATTAAATCTGCTTAATTTCATGCCTATTCCAAGACATTCAAAATTTTAAATTATGGCATATGGACATAAATATAAAGCAATTATGAATTATTTTTCCGAGTTTCCAATAAAATCAATTTTGTTTGAATTCAGTTGGCAATTTATGCTTATTTGTCACTTATAAATATGATGATAAAAGAAAAGGATTTTACTTATTCTAAGCAATTTTTACGCTGTATTATAGAAAATTTATTTACATTAGTTTGATTACATTTTTATTGAATTGATAATTTACATTATATTTTATATATAAGAATAGACTACATAATTACTACAGCTTACTACAGCTCAGAACACGTTCGAGCTCTCAAATAACGCTTTTGCTAAAAAAATCAAGCTGATAAGCATGAAACTAACCAAAAAAAAATGACATAAGCTCTTTGAATTGTATTCCATGTGATACAAGGGTTATTTTGTAGGGTTTTATGTTAATTAAACCAGAGCTTAACATTTTGCATACACAATCCTTTCTGTGTTCCTCTGCTTCGATTAAGATGCACAGTAGTTAATGTACAGAAGTATAGATTTCTTGAGCATGTGAGAGACTTTGGCAGCTGTTGTTGATCTGTTGCTCTGTTACATCTCCCTGATATTGAATTGTTATATCGACTTTATACTCGCTAGTCGCATTTGCTTGCATTTAAATATATTTTAAATTGATTGGAAAGTTTGTTCTCCGTTTCTCATAAATTGCATTTGTTAATATTTTGTAATTGTATAGTTTGTGTAACTGGCAGGCTGAACTTTACATAAAAAAGGTTTATATTGAATTTGAAATTGTATTTACTGTACTTAGACATTACGATGGGATAATAAGTTTATAGAGAAATTAAGTTGAAAAATGAGCAATTCCCTCGCTGGGACTCGAACCTGGACATCTAGAATACGCGCCGAGTTTGCTAACCATTACATAACGAAGGCATGCTGGAAGGGGGGAGTACCTTTTATATACTCCCCCTTTTAAAGGACGACAGTGCATTAGGAGACCCAAACGTCAAATTTTGATGGTGAAGAATCATCTTCCACCACCTTTTAGTTCGGGTGTCATTGAAGAGAGACATTTTGTTAGTTTGAAAGAGATACGAAAAATGAGCTGCCCTCCCGGGGAATCGAACATAGGCCTCTAGAATACGCTCCGCGTGTGCTAACAATTACACCACGCAGGAGGAAACTATCTTATAAAATATCTGTCTCTCTTTGCAGTTGCAAGAGTGGGAAATTTAAAATAGCGTAGAATTAAGGGCAAAATCCTTATCTGAATAGCAAATGGATTTTTGATGGTTAGTTATAAAAATGGATTGTAAAATAATTAAATTGCTCAAAGCGGAAACTTAACAAAAGTTTTTGGAGTAACAATTTTTACTTGCCGTATAAGCACGCTGATAAATATTAAGTATGTATTACTGTAACAATGGCTGTTACACGGACATAAAAAAAATTATTTCATGTGAACTGGTCGGGGCGGAGGTTTTTGCATTATGCTACAGTACATGGCATTGTAGTAACCACACAAATACCAGTACAGATTGAAAAAATACAGGATAATAAAGAGAATCATCCTGCTATATACAGAGGCTGTTCGCACATTTTTTAGACGATTTCGGTAAGCGGTATTAAACATTCGTTTGCTGCAAAAGAAGTAATTGCAATTGTACTATGTTTTTAAAAGTGAAAATTATCGTCTGTGGCTTGAAAGTTTTGTTTTTATTCAAAACGGCGAATTTAACAAAGAAGTGGTTCCAAGGCTATATTTACGCTCTTTTCGAAGAGAAATATGCATAGTCCGTTATCCAAAAACGATGTGAGAGTCATGACTTTGTGATATCTAAAGCGTCGATAGGTAATATCATCAACAAGAAAGGAAAAAAAACGTCAAATTGGAGCCTCAAGTGGGACAAAAATTCCAATCTAGTATCCAAGGAAGAAACGGACATCTTCGATTATTGCAAACGTACGTTGTTTAATGTTAAAAGAAAATACCCCTAGTCAAAGAACAGTTGCAAAGTCATTAAAATGCTCGGTGTCCACTGTAAGCAAAATGATAAATGTTGATTTAAATCTTATAAAAGCGAAAAAACGCAATGTGCATCGTCTTCTTCCAAAGCATATCGCTCGACGCAGAACACGCTGCAGAATTCTATATGAGAAACACTTATCCAAAGAAAAATGGAAAACAATTGTCACAATAGATGAAGCATGGGTGTATTTAAATGATTGTAACAAAAAAAAAAAAAAAAAAAAAAAAAAAAAAGAACCATTTATTATCATAAAAGGGGGGAAAAAATTTAAGTACATGGTTCAAAGAATCAAAAGAAAGTTTTTTTAAGGGATTCATGATTGTTGTTGGTTTTTCTTATAATGGCAAGTTCAAAACTAAAGAGAGCGCAAAAAAATGTCAAGATTAACTCCAAATACTATCAGGACATATTTTATCGCCAATTTTTCTGAATGAAATACCATCGCTTTACCCACAGTGCCATCCATCTGTGAGACTCCCTCAGGACAAAGCTAGCAGTCACACATCAAAATCCACTGTAAATGTCCTAAACGAAATGGAACAAAAAACTGGTATCAAGGCCATACCCTTCACTAATATCCCTACTAAATCTCCCGATGTGTCACCTACGGATTTTTGTGCTTTCGGACTTTTAAAAACTGCATTATCCAAACGTTGTCCCAAAACCTTAAGAGGACTCTGGAAAGCTGTTCGGGAAGAATGGGATAGAATACCTCTTCTGCCACTTCAAAAGGCATTATTATCCTGGAAATTGCGGTGTCGAAAGATAGTTCAGAATAAGGGATGTCAAATAGAACATTTAAAACACAAGAATTTAATGTAATTTAGTTTTGTGAATACAATATACACTCATGTCCATAAATTAAGGATAATGCAAAATCAGGCAAAGGAAGAGTTAGAAGCAAAACAAATTTGACTTATTTGTAAAGCTTATTTATTAAACAAAAGGTAAAGAGCAAAAAAAGATGCTATATGTTTGATATTATTAAAAAAAAAGTAGCGATTTTTCCCCCTGGAGCCAATTACAAAAAAAAACCTATTTACAAAAAACCAATATTACATGGTTCGTATGATTGTTAATGCATTGTATGTCTCCCAGACGATGCAATACAGTCCGTACAACGCCTAGGCATACTGAGTATCAAATTATCGATCTGATCCTGAGGGATATTACACCACTCAAAAAGCAATGCTCTCCGAAGTTCCAGTAGACAGGTAGGAGGAAGTTCACGGGCTGCAGCTCGTCGGCCAAGCATGTCCCACACGTGTTCTACTGGATTCAAGTCCGGTGAGAATGCTGGCCAGTCCATACAGGTGATATCCTCCGATTGAAGGCATTCGCTTACGATGTTTGCGCGGTGAGGAGGGGCGTTGTCATCCATAAACACAAATTGTGGGCCCATGGCGCCCCGAAACAAACGTACATGTTGTTCCAGAATGACGTCCCGAAAGATTTGGCTTGTCATGGTTCCAATTTGAACATGCAGGTCAGTTCTGGAAGCCAGAATAATTCCACCCCAAACGAGCACTCCTGCACTACCGTAACGGTGTCGTTCAATGATGCTTTCTTGGTGGTTACGGTACCTGGAGCTCTGCATATGAACGTCCGGCGAGAATCAGACTGCAAGCTAAACCTGGACTCGTCGGAAAACATCACACAAGCCCACTGTTGCGGTTTCCACAATGCATGCTCTCTACTCCAGGCTAACCGCAGGTGACAGTGAGTTGCAGTAAGTGGAACGCATCTGACAAGTCTACGAGCGTATAGACCAATCTGCCCTAAGCGTCTGTACACGGTCTCCCTAGATATTGTCGTCCCAGTGGCTGAAGAGAGCTGACGAGACAGGTCTGAGGCTGTACTCCGCCTGTTTCTTTTGGCAGTAACTGCCAAATACCGGTCCTCATTCGGCGTTGTAACTCTGAGGCGACCTGTGCTGTAACGTCTTTTTACATTACCATCATCTTGTAATCGTTGCCAAGGCCTGGAGATGACACTCTGGACAATTCCAAGTTCGTCTGATACTTCCAGTTGGGTACGCCCACATTCCAGACGGCCGATAATTCTACTACGTAAAAAATCATCCAAATGCGTCCTTTGTGTCATAACTATTCGGTTATTGCACTGAAATGCTTATAAAGCGCCTGCGAACGATTTCACTTCTTTGCCTGTATTCTTTATATATCACTCTCTTACACTCTCGTCATTGTGATGTACCTTCGGTGTCATCTGGTTACTTCCTGAAATTTGCATATAATTCTTGAAAATGTGTGTAGTGATTTTACAGGTGATATATTTATTTTAGAGTTCCATTTCCGCGTGACTCCGAATTATCCTTAATTTATGGACATGAGTGTACATCGTCTTAAACATGTGTGAACAGCTTCTGTATGGCTCCAGAAACAATTTGATTCACACGTATTTATATGTTAGGCATCGAAGTAAGCTTTAAATAGTATTTAAATTTCTTGTTACATATCACATGTACCACATGTGAGATCCCTTAAAACAGGATGCACATTCTATATGTAATATAATCCCAATTCACACAAGCACGTTTAATTAAGGCGAAAGCATGTATACAGAGACTGTTCATTTTTGGACGATTTTGCTTTGCTATAAAAAAATTCATCTGCTTGGAAATTTAATTTTTAACTACAGCTATATTTTTCGAAGTATTCATTATCATCTGACTCTTGAGAATTTTGTTTACATACAAAATAGCGGTTTTAAAGAAGCAAATGGATGGAAGGCTATATCTGTGCTCTTCTCGAAGAAGCTAGTTAACTAGGAAACACCGTAAAAGTCATGGAGTTTCGATGTGTAAAGCTACGATGCCAACAAGAAAGGGAGAAAAAATCAAAGTTTGGCTTCAATTGGGTAAACTGTTCCAAGTACATACCCAAGGAAAAAACGGAATGTTTCGAATTTTTGCGAAGGTAAGATCTTTAATGATAGCGTAAATCATGCTACGTCAAAAGACTAGCAAAATCATTAAAACACCGACTGTGAACTGTAAAAGAAAGGGATTAATACTGATTTGAATCCTAAAAGGGCGAAAAAACATATTGTGCGTCATCTTTGTCTGCGATGTATCTCCGAACGCAGAACTTCCTATAGAATTCTTTAAAAGAAACAATTATCCGGACAAAATGGAAAAATGTTTTCATAATAGATGAATCTCGGGCCTGTTTAAATGGCTGCAATAAAACGAAATCCATTGTTATCATCAAATAAAAGAAAAACATTTTAAAACTTTGTTCATGAAATCAAAAGAAAATTTATCAGAGATTTAGTATTGTTGCTGGGTTTTCATAGAACTGCAAACAAAATATAAAGAAAGTGCAGGAAAATGCTAGGATGAATTTCACATGTTATCAGGAAGATATCTTATATGGTATTTCTCCTGCCTTCCTAGCATTCCTTCGTGGTGCAGTGGTTCTGCACGCTGGGCCGGTAGCTCCAGAGGTCCATGGTTCGATTCCCGGCGAAGGCACTGCTAATTTTTCATCCTGTCTCCTTCCTAAGAAAATCCTAATGTCTCTACAGTGGCACCCGAACTCAGTGGCGCCTATGATAATTCCTCCCCACTCAGGATTTGGCGATTGGGTCCCCTAAAAAACCCCAGTCGCACTTTAAAAGGGGGAGAATATAAGGTATTTCTCCCGCCTTCCTAGCGTTCCTTCGTGGTATAGTGGTTCTGCAACGCTGGGTCGGTATTTCCAGAGGTCCGTGGTTCGATTCCCGGCGAAGGCGTTGCTAATTTTTGTATCTTGTCTCCTTCCTTAAGGGGACTCATTCACCTTAAAACCCGTAAGATATTCGAATAGGTGGCTGTTGCAAGAATTGGGATAACTTATTTATTTTAAAAGCAATTACTACCAACTTTTTACAGCTGACTACATATAGCTGCTTTCTGAAATAGTAATCAGAAAGTTTGTGTTGCCACAGATATTTTTATAAATTAATTCGCTTTGTGACAACATTTTTCGTCTTGTTTCCAACTTGCGCGCACAGTTTAAAACATTCCGTTTCATAATATAATTCCATATTTAATATATGGCCTTTATAACATTTGGAAACTACAGTGAACCTAAAATTCTAAAAATTTCATATTAAATTTGTATTTTATTTTGAGTTGAATTTATAAAATGTATTTTATTAACAAAATTTGTAATGTTTTCGTCCATAAAATTTTTCAGTATTAAAATATTAATCAGGTTGTTGGTTCAGTTAGAAAATAGTACCCATATAAAGAATTCCATCCAATTTCAAGTATGTACCATTAGCCATGTTTAAAATATGCGCGCAAGATGGAAACATGGCGAAATATTTTGTCACAAAGAGGATTAAATTACAAAAATATTTGTGGCAACACAAACTTTCTGGTTACTAGTTTCCAAAGCAGCTATATTATGTAGTCACCTGTAAAAATGTGGAAGTAATTGCTTTTAAAATAAATAAAATATTCCAATTCTTGCAACAGTCACATATTCAAAGATCATGAAAGGTTAAAGGTGTATGAGTCCCTTTAAAAAAATCCTAATGTCTCTACAATCTGACACTCACTTTTCAAATATGAAATACCTTCTCTTAAGCGACAGTGCCACGAATCAATAAAACCGCATTAAAACAAAGGAAACAGCCATACGTCAAAATTCACTGTTAATTTACTGGAAAAAATGGAAGAAGAAACGGCTATCAAGACCCTACTCTTTAGTCATATCTGTACTAAATATTCTATACATCATCCATGTATTTTTGTGCTTCTTAACTTTTAAAAAGCAGATTGTCGAAACGTCGACCTACAGCCCTATTTGGACTTCGAAAAGGTGTTCAAGTGGAATGGAATAAAGTACTTTTTCAGATTCTAGAAAAGTCTCTATTGTTTTGTATTGTAATACGATGTAGAAAGATAGTGAAGAATGAGGTTATTAAATAAAACATTTAAAACCCCAAAGTTTTAGATGAGATATTTCTGTGGCATATTTTGATCAATCTATGGCCTAAGACACCCCTTCCCCCATAAAAGGACGCAAAGATTTAAATATAAGGCGGTGACGAGGACAGGAACGGGTGAATCTTTAGATTATGGTAACTTGGCGATTTTTTGGCAACCAACCCTGCTACAGCAACCTGCTAGTTTTTTTTTGGACGCCATTTTTTTTTTTTTTTTTTTTTTTTTTTTTTTTTTTTTTAAGTCCAAAGGGATTTGAATCCCGAAGGACTATTAGTTTCGTTTTGGCATTTTGCGTCGGACTCATAAATGTCGGTTCACTTTTCAAATTGTTGCCACAAAATGTTAGAGTCCTGCATTATATTTGAAAAAATTAAATAATGAAAAATCTGCATAAATGTATGTATATTTCTCGTATTGTGATAAAACAACGGTACATACAGTCATCGAATTTTGAATAATGTAATCCTCCAACGAATGTGAACATGTGGAAGACCAAATTTGAAATTTGATATTTGTTTTATGATCGATTTCCTATTTTTTAAAACTTTGACGAATTTTTGATTAACAAACTCAAGGATTTCAAAGCGAGCAATGGCAACGTTGTGCAGAAAAAACATTTTTATCTCCAGCGCGTGAGTCTGTGTATCGGAAATTCTAAAGATATGCTCGTTTTAAAACTATTTTGCGATATTGCTGTTGTACTGGATCTTATGGTTTAAGTGCGAGGAACATGATATTTAATAAAGAAAGGTAACACACAAAATGTTAAAAAACGGCCCTTTGGACGTAATTTAAAATCTGAAACATTTCAGATTTTTTTTTTTTTTTTTTTTTTTTTTTACTCAACATTTTTTCCAACAATCTGCTAGCCGAATTACGCTTATACTAGAACTTTTATGGAACAAAAATGCGTAATCATGACGAAGATTAGGTGCAAAATTGGGAAAAGTGCAGAATCGCAAACTGCTTGCCGCGTTTTTAAGAATTGCACATACGCGGTATCCATATACACTTCGACCTATTTTCACTTAAGGAAAACATTCCAGAATTGCACAAAAATGGCATTGCGCACACTCTTGACTTTATCTATGTACACGTCGACCTATTTTCTCTTAAAACGTCAAAGAAAATTGACAAAAATCCAATTCTTCTTACTCTTGTAAAAAGCGCCAAACAAATAAGTGGACGATTCTGCACTTTAGCAGCAAAATTGTTTCTAAGTGCTTATTAGCTAAAATCACGATCGGAATTTTCCGGAAAATGTCACATGACATGCGTGATGATCTCTCATTTCTCTGAGACAAAATAATCTGTGATTCGAACTGTGTACTTCTCAGATTATGGCTAAAGTCCTAGCTAGTAACCTTTATCGCCTTACCAAAATGTCGCCAAACTACCTGTTACCATATTCTAAAGATTAGCCCAGGAACGCACTGCTGTTTGTTTCGTTGTACTACAGAGAAATCGTGTGTCTCGAGATAAGAGATTTTATGTAGAGCATGTGTAGTGTGTGGCAACAAATTGGAGAGTTAAAGTTTAGTTTAGTTTATCACAGGTAAATAAATATATACCAATTATAATGTTTTCTATTAGCATTTCTAACCAGGTGATTATTTTTAATATTCCGTATGCATTTTAAGAATGGCGAAAATAAATATTGACTGAATGTTTTTCATCTCTGTGGGTCTCTGTTGTCATCAGCATGAGGAATGAAAATAAATATAATTACTACCTTTTGATAAATAATTTTAATAAAAATTTGCACGATCAGATTGGATTGTATTATCCATTTCTTTAGAAGTTTATTATTTTTTTATTATTGATTTCCTTAGTAAGGCATCATTTTTCAAATAATCCTGACAGTGCTGTAAAAAATCCATATATTAGCCATCACATTAGTCATCACATCTTTTTGAAATTACAAGAATGTCAACTGGACCTGTGCCAAATTTCAAGCAAAACGTTTGAATTTTTTTATATGATTTAACTCGTGTACATAATATGTATGATGCGGGACTATTCAGTTTCTTTGACAGTAATATTGACTAGAAAAGGTAAAAGCCGAAAATTGCGATGAGATATTTTTATACGTTTTTCTGAATTTTCATTATGAGTTTAAATTTACCGTTTTTTTCAATAGAAATATTCGAAAGGAACTGATTATTTAATGGATATCTTCAAATGCGACATCAGAAGTTGCAAAAACGTCATGCAATACTTTTTGCAGTTCGCGTGTATTTTTTTAATGGATCCCATTCCACTGGTATTCCGTTCCATCATTATCTTGACATGAATTAAAGATATATTTGTAATATTGTAGAATCATTAGGTTAATTGGAAGCAGAAAAGATGAAAAATATGCAACCGCCTTCGCCGGAAATCGAACCACGGACCTCTGGAATACCGGCCTAGCGTGCTACCGTTACACCACGAAGGCACGCTAGGGAAGTGGGAGAAATACCTTATATACTCCCCTTTTTAAAGGGCGACTGGGATTTTAGGGGACCTAGTCTCCAAATCCTGGGTGTGGAGAATCATCATTCACAACCTTTTAGCTCGGGCGCTACTTGTAGAGTCATTAGGATTTTTTTAGAGGCAGAAAAGATGAAAAATAGCAAACGCCTTCGCCGGGAATCGAACCACGGACCTCTGAAATACCGGTCTAGCGTGCTACCGTTACACCACGAAGGCAAGTTAGGGAAGTGGGAGAAATATCTTATAATATAACCAATCAATATGATTAGGTTATCATTGATTAAAGAAAAATAAATTGGGAATTTGTAGCATTAATCTTATTTTTGGGACACTTCATCATCTTTCGCTGCATGTATTAAGAAACAAATCTTATGCAGACACCACATGACTTCCTTTTACGGCCTATTGAATTACAAAGAATTTTTGCTGCATTTCATTTAAACTTATTTATACGAATTTCATTAGAGATGCACTTCTCATTCAATTAATTTTCTCACTTCGCGGTAAGGCAAATATACGTAAAATCTCAAAACATCTTCAGTAAAAACAGAAAAATATAGAAAAACACAAACTATCAAATACAGTTAAAACAGCTAAAATAACAATTTTTACAATTAAAATTACAGTTTCCGTTCTGTGCAAACATAAGCAACTCGCGCAGCGGGCAAAAAGACTGATTTTTTGGTGCACAAAACTGAAAGTTTACGTTTGGTCCCAGTCGCCCCAAACACTGAAGTTGCTGTAGGAATTGACTAAATTAACTATTCTACGAAGAGTTTCAAATCTAAATCTAAACAAATGACGGCATCATTATGCCTAATATTACTTAAACTATGAGTTATATCTCCGCCTTCGTGGTGTGGTGGTCTGCATGCTGGGTAAGGTTCGATTCCCGGCGAAGTCGTTGCTAATTTTTCATTTCTCCAGCTCCCAAAAAATACCTTATGTCTCTACAGTGGCGCCCGAACTAAAAAAAGTGTTGGATAATGATTCTCCTCACCCAGGGTTTGGCGAATGTGTCCTCTAAAAACCCCAGTCGCCCTTTAAAAAGGGGAAGTATATAAGATATTTCTCTCGCCTTCTTGGCATGCCTTCGTGGTGTGGGGGTCTGCACGTTGGGCGCGTATTTCAGAGGTCTGCGGTTCGATTTCTGGCTAAAGCGTTGCTAATTTAACATCGTTCCTGTTTCAAAAAAATACCTAATGTCTCTACAAAACAACTTTTAAATTGTTTGTAATTTTACAACTATTGCATACAGCTTAAATAAAGGCTAAAGGCACAAAAATCTTAACCATAAAATAAGAACAATATAATTCAGTCACTTTGTAAGGATTATGTTAATTTTATTAACGGTTACATTTTAAGTTAAAGTTCCTTTCCTGTCAAATTCTGAACTTCAACTTACTACTTCCGGCCAGAACATAGTTGTAGAATCACTCTGAATACATAATGAGGGCAAGCGGTATTCAACCGCGAAGTTCGACTTTCTGAGTTAGAGAGAATCAGAGTTTCTGATTTGCGCGCGTCTGCCTTTTTGGCTAGTCTCTCGCAAAGCTGTTATTACGCTCGGCCGTATTCAGGCCCTTAATAAGCTTCGTAGTCAAATAAAGTTAAGGGGTCAACTCGATTTGAACCTTGATAGCTTCTGCTATATCACTTTTAGTTTAGATCAGTTTTAGTTTATTTCTTAGTCTCTTAAATTCAAGCCCAAGTGTCGGCTTTCATTGTACACTCAAAGTTAAATCTTATTGGAATAATAAAGGGCTAATTACCCTTCCATCTTGTTGTTTCTTGTCACACGAACTTAAGCGATTATTCGCTTAGCAGTTCTTAAGATTCTTCATTTTCAACAGTAACTGAGAAATACACAAGGGAGAATCCCACAACTTTTAAAGCAAAAAATGCAAAATTTACTAACATAATAGGATAAAGTACTGAGCTCACCGAGTAAGTAACAAAATAGGTAAATATATATATATATATATATATATATATATATATATGTGTGTGTGTGTGTGTGTGTGTGTGTATTTAAATTTTAACAAACATGTATATACGTAAAAAGCAAATTTAAAGTTAAAATAATTTAAAAATGTGCAAACATATAAAAGATTTAATTTTCGAACTAATCTACAATATCATTTAAATTCAGTTAGCATAAGTAAATCAAGTGCAAAACCAAACCATGAAAATAAATTCACCAAATTTAGCAAATTAAAATTAATCTAAACTTAAAAAAAAAAAATGCATAAGTGAATGATTGTTGAGCAGACAGGAGACAGACTTATCAAGGGAAAGTTGCTTCCAAACCTAACTCTACAGTCATTCAATTCGTGTTTCGTCATTAATGCAGGCAAGGGTAAAAGTCAAAACCAAAAGTAAATACATAGTGAAGAATGTTAAAAAAGAAATACTAATAAAGTGGTACCTTGAGAAATTAGCAATTAAAATAAAGGTCTAAAAGGAAAATACCAATAATGAAGTATTTTGAGAATTAAGCAATGTAAAGTGTAGTATTAAATTAAATTAAATTTTTTTTAATTAAATTTTTCAGAAAAATTAATTTAGAAACCAATGCATTTTAGAAACCCTTGTCTACAGAAACCTCCCCGACACGAATATGCATATCAATCAGAAAGAAACTAAAAAGGAACTAAACATAATTTATATAAACCAATAAGAAAGTAAAAAGAACTAATTCATGTATGTATTTATATACTTTTGGTGCGGCCTCTTGCAATCTAAAGGGAGGTGCACAACTACATGCTATAGCAGTCCCATATACAAATTTTGAACTTTCTGAGGCTACTCGTTTTTGAGTTAGGCGAGATACATACATATGTACGTACGTGGTTATGTGTGGATGTCAAGGAAAAAATCTCTACTGAATCCATTTGAAAGCCATTTTCATTTTACAATCCATTTGGGGACAAAATATCGTTTATTCTGGCGGCACATATGACACAAAAGCATCGTTCAAATGGATTGCAGAGCGGTCAAAATGGATATATTCGTCGAAACGTGATATCCGAAATTTTTCGCTATTACAATAATTTCTTTACTTCGTACAAGGAAGTAAAAAACATAGATTTACTGTATAAATGCAATAAATGATGACTAAAATACACTACAGTGCAGAAACGCGAAAACGTTTACGATCTAAATCGGGTTAGTTAACCATTTAATCATTGCACGTTTCTGGATAATTAGTATTGGGTACTACTGACAAATAAAGGGATTCAGTGTTAAGATACGTAAGTATTTTGGTCCAATTATTTAGATAAATTTGTTAAGGTATCAGCTGGACTATAAAGTACGAGAATTTGCGATAGTAAATACGATAGCTCCGTTAGTTTAGTTGATAATTAATTCGAATCTCCCGATATATAAACAGATGCCATTTTCGAATTCTAGTCTAAGGAGCGCTTTTACAAATTAAGTGAAGTCAAGGAATATGACTATGAATTTAATGAGTACTACTGATGCCGCTTTACTTCCTTATACGAAAGAAAAGAAGTATTGAAATCGCGAAAAATTTCAGGTAGACGAGCATAGCCGAGCAGCAGAAACCCTCAAGATGCAGATCTTCACAACCTGTGTTCGGTCGTCAGCCCCGCTCATGTTCACTACAATTTTTGCCAAAAGATGGCGCCACGTTTACTTCACTTCTAGAGACTCTGCACTAGGTGCAAAAAGTAGTATCATCTTACTGAATTCAACTCATCATTAAAGGTACCCTATTTATAATGTATTGGTAAAGGCCGCACTAGGCTGATTGCTTTATAACTGCTTTACGACATATACATAGTTATATAATGAATGAAATCCAATGCTGTTAAGAGAACTTAGCGTGGCGCTAGAGTATCACTATGGTAAACAAATACAGTGAATTTTAAAAAGTGCATTTATTTTATTATGGTTTATGCACTATCGACGAAGTAGATTTAATTCAATTCAATAAGTTTAAATCAAATGCAAGAAAAAATGCGTATAATTTTATTTTCCGTATAAGGAAGTCACGTGGTGTACACATCAGTTCTTTACTTCCTTGTACGAAGTAAAAACGAAGTATTGTAATCGCGAAAAGGTTCAGGCAGCATATTTCAACGAAAATACCCATTTTCACCGGTATCGAATGCAATTTAACGATGTTTTTGCGTGATATTTGTACGTAAGGAGAAAATAAAATACTCTTTTCCTCCAAAAAATTATATAACTCCTTTAAAATAAATTTTGAAGAGATTTTTTCGTAGCGTCTGTACGAACGTATGTACGCACATACGTACGTATCTCGCAAAACTCAAAAACGATTAGCCTCAGAACGTTCAAATTTTGTATATAGGACTGCTATAACATGTAGATGTACACCCTCGTATTTTGGTTGCAAGTGGCCGCACCAAACATCTATAAATTTATTTCTATATTATCCACTCTGCTACCCGACTCAGTGATCTCAGTTTCTTTACTCTTATATGTTTGTAAATTGTACATTTTTTGCTTTAAAATGATTGAATTATGTTGTTCTTATCTTCCGATTAAGGTATTTATGCCTTTAGTAAATCTGTCTGCAATATTTTTAGAATTATCAGCAATTTTAAAATTGTTTAAGTGCCGCTAAGCCTAATAATGTTTTTGATAGCGGCCTAATAATGTTTTTGATGGCGGATTGCTCTTGTTTACATTTGAAACAGTAGGATAGCGGATTTGTTGCCTATATAGAGAAACTAAGCTTCGAAACAACAAAAATAATGCCTTCTTTTATTATTGCGAATTAAATCATGCTTAATCTTTTCTGGAATTATTTCAAGGAAATAAGTGTTTTAAGATTTACTTCGTAATTTTTAATACAGATATTTTGAGTTTTTATGTACTTTTGCCTTGTCGCGAAGTGAAAACTGAATTAATAGAATGAGAAATACTCAATCGTCTGTAAAAAACTATTACTTTTTTGTTTTGTTTGCTTAATTTCTTTTATACATCGTTCTAGCTTTTTTATAGTATTTGAATAGAACATGTGGCAACGATTAGATAATTCTTTAAATGATATAAATTTTGTGCGTTCTGAGTTATAACATGAACGAAATATAATACTGTTAAGTGAACCTAGCGCCGTTGTCGCTATAGTAAACAAAGTGAATTTTAAAGAATGCATTTATTCTATTGTGGTTTATGCGGTGTCGGCGTAGTAGGTTTAATTCAATTCAATAAGTTTAAATGAAATGTAAGAAAAAATGCGTTTAATTTAATATTCCGTACAAGGAAGTCATGTGGTGTACACATCAGATTTTTTTACATTTGAAACTCTTTGTAGAATATTGAATTACGTTAGTTTCTGTACCAACATCAGCGTGATTTTACTGGAGTCGGACCAAAAGTAAACTATTAAATTTTGTGCTACGAAAAAATGTGTCTTCGTGCGCGCTGGGCGAATTGCTTGTTTTTATTTAGGAACTCTAATTTTTAATTGGAAAATTTTTTTAAACTGTTTTTAACTCTATTTGGTGGTTTATGTTTTTCTGTGTTTTACAGTTTTTAATAAAGATGTTTTGACATTTTATGTATTTTTGCCTTGCCGCGACATGAGAACTGAATTGAATGAGAAATATATCTCTACCGAAATTCGAGAAAGTAAAAAAAAAAAAAAAAAATTAATAAAATGCAGCAAAAATGTGTAACATTTATTAGGCCGTTCAAGGAAGTGATGCAGTAACGGCATCAGATTTTTATTATTTCGCAAACGTTAATACTAGATCTGGATTCCGCGACATTACACAGAAAATGAAAATGTCCAAAAGACGGAAAGACAGACAATTTCGAAAGGGAACCCGTTAATGGAATTCTAAATGAAATTTTCGTTGACGTTTCTTTTCACATATTTCTCTTTCGACTTGTAAGGTATGTAATTAAAGATCTTATTATTTCACTGGCAAATGTCATAATATCCTACAGCATATCTTATTAAATATTTCGTAGTTTTATTTCCAGTTACACTTAAGTAGCAATATCAAAAATAAGTAGCAATAACGAAATAATTTTGCATCTAAGTAACAAATTATACTTTACTCCACCATTAAAGTTGGTATTTTATACTCCATTCCTTAAACGAAAACTATGATGATGAATGCTAAATAACTCTTAAGTCTTTCAATGTAATTTAAATAAGGTAAAACTTTTCATTTTTGTTATCATTGCAATTTATTTAAGATTTTTTTGGAAAAATATTTTTTTAATGCTAATAGGAATTTATTAGGTTATTTAAGTCAGTTATTCCATTTTCAATAATTTATTATTTAAAACGTTATGTTATCGTAATGTCAAATTTAAGCATATCGGCTAGCAAAATTTATAATTTCCTTCAAAACAGAGAATTAGGTTGTAGGGTTTATATTAATTTTAACTAACATTTATTTTAAGCTATCTTTCCTGTCAAGCCTTTACTTTCCCCTAGAATTGCCAATGCCAGAGTATGTAAATTGTAGTAGAACGCGCAGTATATTCAAACTTTAGCAGAAGTACACTCATGTCCATAAATTAAGGATAATTCGGAGTCAGGCGGAAATCGAACTCTAAAATAAATATATCACCTGTAAAATCACTACGCACATCTTCAAGAATCATATGCAAATTTCAGGAAGTAACCAGATGACACCGATGGTACGTCACAATGACGAGAGGCAAGTACAACGAATTCAGGCAAATATAACGAATACAGGCAAAGAAATAAAATTGTTCGCAGGCGCTTTATAAGCATTTCAGTGCAATAACCGAATATTTATGACACAAAGGACGCATTTGGATGATTTTTTAAGTGGTAGAATTATCGGCCGACTGGAATGTGGGCGTACCCAACTGGAAGTATAAGACGAACTTGGAATTTCCCAGAGTGTCCTCTCCAAGCTTTGGCAACGATTATAAGATGATGGTAATAATGAGTAGACGTTACAGCACAGGTCTCCCCAGAGTTACAACGCCGAATGAGGAGCGGTATTTGGCAGTTACTGCCAAAAGAAACAGGCGGAGCACAGCCTCAGACCTGTCTCGTCAGCTCTCTTCAGCCACTGGTACGACAATTTTAAGGCAGACAGGCAGACCGTGTACAGACGCTTAGGGCAGATTGGTCTATATGCTCGTTGACCTGTCAGATGCGTTCCACTTAGTGCAACTCACTGTCGCCTGTGGTTAGCCTGGAGTAGAGAGCATGTATTGTGGACACCGCAACAGTGGGCTTGTGTGATGTTTTCCAACGAGTCCAGGTTTATCTTGCAGTCTGATTCTCGCCGGACTTTCATATGGAGAGCTCCAGGTACCCGTCGCCACCAAGAAAACATCATTGAACGACACCGTTACGGTGGTGCAGGACTGCTCGTTTGGGGTGGAATAATTCTAGGTTCCAGAACTGACCTGCATGTTCAAATTGGAACCATGACAAGCCAAATCTATCGGGACGTCATTCTGGAACAACATGTACGTTTGTTTCGGGGCGCCATGGGCGCACAATTTGTGTTTATGAATGACAACGCCCGTCCTCACCGTGCAAACATCGTAAGCGAACGCCTTCAGTCGGAGGATATCACCCGTATGGACTGGCCAGCATTCTCACCGGACTTGAATCCAGTAGAGCACGTGTGGGACATGCTTGGCCGACGAGTTGCAGCCCGTCAACCTCCTCCTACGTGTATACCGGAACTTCGGAGAGCATTGCTTTTTGAGTGGTGTAATATCCCCCAAGATCAGGTCGATAATTTGATACTCAGCATGCTTAGGCGTTGTACGGACTGTATTGCATCGTCTGGGAGACATACAATGTATTAACAACCATACCAACCATGTAATATTCGTTTTTTGTAAATAGTTTTTTTTTTTTTTTTTTTTAATTTGCTCCAGGGAGAAAAAATTGCTAATTTTTTTAATAATATCAAACATATAGCATCTTTTTTGCTCTTTACCTTTTGTTTAATAAATAAGCTTTAGAAATAAGTCAAATTTGTTTTGCTTCTAACTCTTCCTTTGCCTGATTTTGCATTATCCTTAATTTATGGACATGAGTGTAGAATAAGGAGATTAGCATACAGCCGAAAAATAACATTGAAATTCCTTTTCAAATAATTCCTTTTATACCCTAAAAATTCTGGAAGATTTTCTTTGAAAAATGAGGGTCTAACATGACTAAAAATGACTAAACATGACTGAAATATATGGACTGGTTTGTGTTAAGTTGCCATCTACTATAAATCAAGAAGGTTCAGATTAACCTATAAATCCTTTTTCATTCAATTATTCTGTGCGTACAGAAGGAAATTTTTAGATGTGTCCGGACCGGACACACTGTGCCCCAAAGGGTTAACATAATGCATGTGAGTCACCTAAATACTACCTTTAGCCAGCAAAAGTCTCTAATAAGCTATTACTCACATAAATCAAACATACTTCCGAACTGTAAAGGATAATCTAACCATTTAATTCATTACAAATTACGAATAAAACTTTTTAATTCTGCATGGAAGACAGTATATTCAGAATGACTTCCCTATAATTAACTCTGCTTTTGCTTTACCAGAAAAGAAAATTAAACAAACGTTTGAAGCAATTTTCTCTGGAAAATTAATCGAGAAATGTCTTGGATTAATGTCGTTTTAAGATAAGATTGTAATTTAAAGGGAAGGGGAAGAAAAGGGAATATATATTATCTCTGCTTAGTTGTACGATTAAAATTCTATCTTCTGTGCTATCAGTTAGCTTCTCTGAAGTAAATTTAGTAAGGTTTCGCAAGATTTTTCATAGCCAATCCAGATGTATGCGTTTTCGTAAAGGTACGTTATAAGCATTTATTGAAAAAATCTTATATTCATCTAAACCTCTCACAAGCATAAAGTTTTTTTAGCTTAAAGGGGCCCAAAAAATTATAACCTAAAGCCTAAAGCATTATCCGAGATGGTCTATCGGTCGCCAAACCGCATTTTGGGTTGAATCACTTAAACAAGATGCATCACTTATCAAATCGTTGCCACCAAATATTATCGCCCTACATTATATTTGATGAAACTAAATAATGAAGTTATAAGCCTATAATGAAGTTATAAGTCTTCAACGTTATAAGCATTTATTAAAAAAATCTTATATTCATCTAAACCTCTCACAAGCATAAAGTTTTTTTAGCTTAAAGGGGCCCAAAAAATTATAACCTAAAGCCTAAAGCATTATCCGAGATGGTCTATCGGTCGCCAAACCGCATTTTGGGTTGAATCACTTAAACAAGATGCATCACTTATCAAATCGTTGCCACCAAATATTATCGCCCTGCATTATATTTGATGAAACTAAATAATGAAGTTATAAGCCTATAATGAAGTTATAAGTCTTCAACGTTATAAGCATTTATTAAAAAAATCTTATATTCATCTAAACCTCTCACAAGCATAAAGTTTTTTTAGCTTAAAGGGGCCCAAAAAATTATAACCTAAAGCATTATCCGAGATGGTCTACCGGTCGCCAAACCGCATTTTGGATTGAATCACTTAAATAAGATGCATCACTTATGAAATCGTTGCCACCAAATATTATCGCCCTGTATTATATTTGATGAAACTAAATAATGAAGAATCTGCATGAATGCATGTATATTTCTGCTTCGTGAAAAAACAACGGTACCTAAAGTCATCCAATTTTGAATATCATAGTCATCCACCGAACATGGGCACGTGGAAGCCCGAATTAGGAATATGTTTCATTGTCTGCTTCATATTTTATAAAACGTTAACGAATTTTTGATAAAAAATGTCAGCAATTTCACTACGAACAGTGGCAACACTGTACGGAATAAATCATTTTTATCTCCACCGCGCGAGACTGTCGGAAATTTTGAACATATTCGGTTTTTTAACATTTTGAGCCCAAACTGGCGTTAGTCTAAATCAGTGGTTCTTAACCGGGGGTGAGGGAATGTATTTTGGGGGGGGCGGTGCGGGAATACAAGCGTGACCTTCGAGAAACCACGAAGCCACGATACAAGCGGAGAACGTTATCCCAGCTTGCGCATGCGCTGAGTTCAACATGTGCTACTCCAATGAAATCTACGGATTCACAGATTTGTATCTGCATCTACTGCGCCTGTGTTAGGTTGAGTCAACTACTGTGTCTGCGTTTATGTGTATTGTGTATTCTGACTTGTCCAGAAACCTCTTCAGACTAATACATTCTTAATTGCCCGTTCAAGCCGAATAGAATTCAGTGATATTACGAACGTAAGAACATTATATATAATATATTACATTATTTCTAAATAATTAAATCGATTATAGTGAACCCCACTATGTCAAAAAAACGACAATGGAACGATAAGTATGCCGGTTATGGATTTACCTGCACAACCGAAAAAGATGGCATGCAACGACCGCAATGCATCTTGTGTTTCAAAACATTTTCAAACAGCAATCTCAAACCATCAAAGTTATTACAGCATTTCAACAATGTGCACGGTGGCGAAAAAGCGCATAGCATGAACAGCTTGAAGTCAAAGAAGGCTCGGCTTAATACCAGTGGAACTGTCCTAAAATTGTGCGGACCAGCAATTCAAAAAGCGTCATATCAAGTGGCATATCTACGTACAAAAAAAAAAAAAAAAAAAAGGAAACCTCACACGATCGCTGAAGAGTTGATTAAACCTTCTGCTTTAATTATTGCTAAAACAGTTTTAGATTCCGAAGCACATAAAAAATCCAACAGATTCCATTATCGAATGATATTATACGATCGCAAATACAAGATCTCAGTGAAGATATTTTAATGCAAGTAATTGAAGACATAAAATTCAGTCCACTAAAAATAAGCATGCAACTGGATGAGTCAACTGATGTTGATAATTGTAGCCAACTTTTGGTATTTGTCAGGTATGTGAAGGAAAAAGAGGTGATAGAAGAATTTCTACTTTGTGAGCCACTGGACGTGAATACGAGAGGAATTGATATTTTCAATCGCATCAAAGATTTTTTTGCTAAATATCAATTACAATCAATGTGATTGGCTCAGTATACACTGATGGAGCCCCAGCAATGTTAGGCAAAAATTCAGGATTTTTTTCACACATTGAAAGAGAATTACCGGAAGATATAATAATGCATTGAATGTTGCATCGTTATGCACTTGCGTCGAAAGCATTGCCAGAAAGTTTAAAACAACATCTAATTACAGCAGTAAATGTAGTAAAATACATCCGAGGGCGAGCGCTTAATCATCGCATTTTTCGTGCATTTTGCGAAGAAATCGGTGCTCATCATACCGTGTTCCCACATCACACCGAAATGCGATGGTTATCTAAGGGTCGCATGCTTAACAGAGTTTTTGAATTGCGTGAGGAAATTATTCAATTACTGACTAGTCAAAACTGTTATTTAGTAAAAGATTTTGAAAGTAATGATGCAATGCTGAGGCTGGCATACTTAGCAGACATATTTAGCCATTTAAATGAATTGAATCTATTCTATCAATGCAAGGATTTGGTATAAATATAATAACATCTATTGAAAAATTATCTTCATTTATCGCAAAATTAGAAATTTGGATACGTCGAGTAGAAAAGGGGAATTTTGCAAATTTTGCCTTGCTTGTTTCTGTTATTGCGAAAAATGAAAAGAATACAATTATACCCGACATTGTAATACATTTGAGACGATTGAGCGAATCATTCAATGGATACTTTTCTATCGGAAATATTACCAAAACTCAGAGATGGGTACTGGATCCATTTCTATTTGACTTAAATTTGATGGATGATAGTTATCTGAAAAAAGATCAACTTATTGAAATGCCAGCAAGTGGACATGTTCAAATGGAATTCGAACAATTAGAATTGCAACAATTCTGGTGTTCACAGTTACAACGTTATCCAGAGTTGGCGAACGGAGCACTGCATTTACTCTTACCCTTTGCATTACCTACTTGTGCAAAATGGGATTTTCATCGCTTTTTTATATAAAAACTAAAGCGAGAAATCGCTTAAATGCAAGTGATGATTACGCGTATGTCTTTCAAAAAAGGAACCTCACTTCGCCAGTATAATAATGAACAAACAACAACAGACTAGTCATTAATAAAAATAATATTGTTTTGTATTTATATAAAATGTACAATGTTTTTCAATAAACAATAAGTTTTGCAAAAAATGTATTTTTCTAGACTAAAAAAATTAAAACACATTTTTCTATGGACTGAGGGAGATATATTTTCAGATTCAATCGCGTGTATACGAGCCAGTTTCCCTTAAAAAGTCCTCCACGAAGGCATCCTTCCCCGTAGGCAGATAGCCCTCGAGGCTTTGCCGTAATTAAATAACCTAACCTAGCCTAACCATCAGATTCAATCAGTAGAAAGGTTAAGAAACACTGGTCTAAATGCTCTCGAAACATAAAAGAGACACCTGTCCTGCCGTAATAAAAACTGAAATCTTTCAGATTTATTTGTTTAAATTAGACTTATAAAACTAATTTTAAAAATCGGCTTAAATTCTGTTTTTTTTTTAATTTTAAATTTTAAAATTAATATTTTTGGATTGCATTGTGATCTTCATAAAACTTTAAATTAATTAATTGTTTTTTTAAAATAAAAGTGGAACCAATCCATTTTTTGTTAATTAATTATTTTTAATTACTTCTATGCTTTCAAGAATATTAATAATTATTGAGAAAATACTTAGCGACAGCTTTATATTAGATTGATAAGCTTAATATTTAGGATCTTTATATACGCAGAAATTTTAGAATAAGTTTTAGTTTTGGAAAAATTTAAATATTAACAACCTCTCAGTTCAATTTTAAAATTTTGAAAAATTTTCTGAAAATCACTTATTTGTTCAAAATAAAATAAATAAAATATAAATTGATAATGTCCTTTTATTTTGAATTTTGCACACATACTAATATTAACGCCAAACTAATTTTACTTTATGGGATACTATACTTGCATTAGAGTGGCTAATACATTGAAATTCCTGAATGAAAATTCAGTTCCCCGCAATGAATGTATTTAAATCAAGGCACAATAAAATTAGATTTACTTATAATGCCTTGTAATATAATAAATTAGAATTTCATTTGGTTTCTCTGCTTTCGAGGTTTTCTACATAAAAATGGGTGCAAGCTATTTATTGGTATAATTTTTCAACTTAATGATTAGCCCTCAATTCTGCCACATTTATAATATCATCCTAAAAAGTACTGAGAATTTCCATTACAGAATTCTAGAATTTCCATGGTGTCAATGATTTTTTACTTCGTTGCAGGAAGTATTGTAATCGCGAAAAGATTCAGGCAGCATATTTCAAAAGAAATATCCATTTTCACCGACAACGAATGCAATTTAATGATGTTTTTGCGAGATATCTGTACGTAAGGACAGAATGAAAGATTCTTTTCCTCCAAAAAAATTATAAAACTGCTTTAAAATAAATTCTTAAGAGAATTTTTCGTGGCGTCTGTACGAACGTATGTACGTACGTATCTCGCATAACTCAAAAACGAGTAGCCTCAGAACTTTGAAATTTTGTGTATAGGACTGCTATAACATGTAGATGTGCACCTCGTATTTTGGTTGCATCTGGCCGCACCAAACGTATATAAATATAGTTATATATATAATATCCACTCAGTTACCCGGCTCAGTGATCTCAGTTTCTTTACTCTTATATGTTTGTAAATTGTACATTGTTTGCTTTAAAAATGATTGAATTATGTTGTTTTTATCTTCCAGTTAAGGTTTTTATGCCTTTAGTAAATCTGTATGCAACATTTTTAGAATTATCAACAATTTTAAAGTTGTTTAAGTGCCGCTAAGCCGAATAATTTTTTTTTTGATGGCGGCCATTGCTTGTTTACATATGAAACATCAGAATAGTGGATTTGTTGCCAATCTAGACAAACTTAGCTTCCCAACAACAAAGATAACGCCTTCATTTATTACTGCGAATTAAATCATGCTTAATCCTTTCTGGAATTTTTTCGAGGAAATAAGTGTTTAGTATTTACTTCGTAATTTTTAATACAGATATTTTGAGTTTTTATGTATTTTTGCCTTCTCGCGAAGTGAGAACTGAATTAATTGAATGAGAAATATTCAATCGTCAGTGAAAAAAGTTTCTTTTTTTGTTTTGTTTGCTTAATTTTTGTTATACATCGTTCTAGCTTTATTATAGTATTTGAATAGAACATGTGGCAGCGATTAAATAATTATTTAAATGATATACATTTTGTGCATTCTGAGTTATAATATGAACGAAATATAATACTGTTAAGTGAACCTAGTGCCAGAGTGTCGCTATGTTAAACAAATAGAGTGAATTTTAAAGAATGCCTTTATTCTAGTGGTTTATGCGCTGTCGGCGAAGTAGATTTAATTAAATCCAATAACTTTAAAAGAAATGCAAGAAACAAATGCGTATAATTTAATATTCCGAACAAGGAAGTCATGTGGTGTACACATCAGATTTTTATTTAAAAAATAGATTGGAAAAAGAAGAGGAAAAATAAATCTTGATGGAACACCGTCTGGATCGAACACCTTCTGAATCATCATTCGATCTAACTTTATCGAAACGTCCAAAAACATTTCCGCCCACCAGTGGCCGAGCGGTAAAGACGCTGAACGCTGGTAGTTCGGTTTGAGGTTCGAATCCCGCGAACGGGCTGGCTGCATGGGCGTTTTCGTGGTTTTCCCCATGTGTAACGTGTATACGAGCCAGTTTCCCTTAGAAAGTCCTCCACGAAAGGCACCCCTCCCTTTAGGCAGATAGCCCTCGTGTGCTTTGCCATAATTAAATACACCACATACCAAAAACATTTCCTGTTTTTTATATAGAAAATTTTCGCAGGCGCTAAGTTCATAACATCCGCATTTTTATTTAAATCAATCATATTAAAAAGTAAAAAAGAATATTCTTAAGATCTATGCTTATTACTTTCAAAATCGGTTTAATTTTTACTCATTAACCTTTCAAATCAAATCTGAAAGTTAAATATCTTAGGTCTTACTGAATGGCAACACGTTAAGACATGACGCGGAATATATTTTTCCTGCAGCTACGGCACTTTGGTTAGCCCATTGGATAAATAATTAGACAACACTATTACTGATTAACGAAAGTGAATCCGCTAATCAAAATTCTTTTTTTATTTAAATCAATCACATTAAAAAGTAGAATTTTTTTTAAATAAACGGCTTTTATTGCTTTTCAATCACTTTGTTAGCTAACTCTGTAACACAAAGTTTAAATTTGAAAGTTAAAAATCTTACGCTTTTCTGAATGGAAACTGGTAGATGGAAGATAATAATAAGTATTCTGTTTGAAGCAGTGGCAACACAAGCACTAAATTCATAGCTTCCACATCCATTTATCATTCATTTCTAAACTCTCAGAAACTAAATGTATAAACTTCATTATGTCGACTTAACTTTTCCTATTTGCTTTTAATAATAAGTTAATAAAATATTCAGAAAAATGTGTCTTATAGGTTCAAAATATGTGTTAAATAAAAAGGACAAAGGAAGACCGAGGTAGGATTGAAGAAAAAACATAATAAAAATAAGTTATAATCGAAAATGTAATCATTAAAAATGAAATGAATGTGTCACATAAAGGGAACTCATAGTGATGTATTCTCAAAATTGCTAAGTAGTTAATGGATTTTCTGTGGCTCATTAGAGGCTGAGCGGTAAAGTCGCTGAACACTGATAGTTCGACCTGGACTTCATTTCAGAGAAAAATGCTGGATGCATGGGTGTTTTGTCGTTTTGGCCATGCGTAATGTGGATACATCCCAGTTTTTTTTAGAAAGGTCCTTTACGAAAGCATCTTTCCCCTTAGGCAGGTAGCGTAGAGTCAACTAAGCCAAACCAATGGACTTTCAATGTTTATTATATACAGTGGTGGCCAAAATTGTGAACACTTTTGGAAATTTTTATGTTTTTGAACTTTGTATGCTTATAGAAAATGTTACGTTTCACAAAATGCAAACTTGTATATAACATTTTAAAGAGAATTTATTACTGAATTCAATACAAACACAAAATTCAATTATTTGCAATACAAAAAAAGTTATATGTACTTTAATATAAATAAAAAACACAGTTATGAAGTGGTTTGTAATGTCTAGCTTTCCTGGCCAATCACTGTTCTTGTTCTGAGAACCAATCAAATGTTAATAACTGCCAGTAGAAGCTGACATCATGCTTAAACTTGAAACAATTCATTATTTTGCTTTGTTCTGTAGAAGGAGGACCTGTTTCTTATACACTGCAATTACAAGTAGGAGTTTTTGTAAAAATTTTTAATATTTAGTCAAGAAGCAATAACATCCAATAAAAGAGTAAATTGGACACTTAGAAAGAGATGTAATATTATTGTATTACGAGAAAGTGGTCTTTCCTATACTGAAATTGCAAGACAGGTGGGTGGTTCAGTGACTACAACTGGAGTCCGAAAGTTTTGTTTACGATATCAGGAGACAAATTCAATAAAAAAACAAAGAAGGAAAAGGCCGAAAAAGGTGCACCACATCTATTGATGACAGAAGAATAAAACTTCTATGTCTCTAAGATAGAAAAATGTCCTCAGCGGCCATCAGAAGTTATCTGAATGATGGGCGAAAATATGTAAGACGTAGAATAGGAGAAGAGCTACATCCTGACTGCATTCAAGCAACTGTGAAGAACCCAGTTAGTGTTATGCATGTCAGCAGATGGTATTCATCGCCTTCATGTCATCGATGGGACACTGAATGCCAGAAAATACATTGACACTATTCTAGAACCAAAGCTTCTACCTTCCATGAGAGATCTCTTTCCCAACAATGCTTCGTTTATTTTTCAGCAGGCTTCTGCTCCTTGCCACATGGCCAAAATATCGAAAGAGTGGTTTCGTAAAAAGAGCATTAAATTGTTGTCATGGCCAGGAAACAGTGCTGACCTCAATCCTATCGAAAATTGTGGCCACGTTTGAAAACTCTTGTCCGAATGAGGCGCCCATCAAATAAAAGGGAACTAATTGAGGCTATAATTGTTTCCTGGCATCATGTAATAACGAATGAAGAGCTTAAAACTCTTGTCAGCTCAATGAAACGTCGATGTGAAGCTGTAATCAAAAATAAAGTGAACGCTACTAAGTACTGATAACTCACTGCAATCATCACTATCTAATGTATATCGATAACTATTATCGTTTAACTTTTTTTATTGCAAATAATTGAATTTTGTGCTTTGTATTGAATTCCGTAATAAATTCTCTTTAAAATGATATATACAAGTTTGCATTTTGTGAAACGTAACGTTTTCTATAAGCATACAAAGTTCAAAAACATAAAAATTTCCAAAAGTGTCCTCAATTTTGGCCACCACTGTATTCTATTTATTGAAAAGTATTTAATTAAGTTTAATATCCTAAGTCGTAAAATAATTACTTAAATATTTACCGTGACTAAAAATATCATTTGCAGTAGCTGTTAAATATACCATATACAGCCATATGTAAAATACTTTGTTTTAGACTTGCTGTATATAAAATCAAATGCTGGAAATATTTCTGTCTTCTGATCTACGTATTTTAAAGTAGAAAATGTATATCGAGTTTCGTAGAATGAACTCACCATACTACCATATTATGACTCTTTGGTATGCAGAATGCGATATTTGGTGTAAGTAGCTTTATTTGTGGAATAAAATTGTTATAATGTAAACGAAATAGATTGAGCTAGGCAACATTTTTTTAAACAAGTTTCCTTCTGGTTTTAAATAATATTACAATCAAATTTTGATAATTCCAATCTAGTTCGAAAGGAAAATATTTTAAGATAAACAGGTTTTAGGATGATTATATTGTAATTTTTGATAGCTTTTAGAATAGCGGTGTATAAAATATTAGCAGCTATAAATATTTGATAATTATCTAAATGTATAATAATTAGGTACTGTATTCTTTGGACTTATGCCGTATAAAATCTGAGTGTGCTTTGCCATAATTAAATACACCATTTTTAATCTTCAACAATTTTGATGGTTTAATTTCATTCTACATTATTATTCGGTTTTTTTTAAATGTCTGATTTGGAGAAAAAGTTTTTTATTGTTTCTCTTCCTTAGTTTTTCTAAGTGAAGTCAATCATACGCATGGCATCGAGTATATGCAATAGTATGAAAGGATTAACATTTATCAATAGCCATCTCAATGTTCAGCAACCAACTGCTGTTTGTATTTAATTTTACAATTCTGAACGCTTTCTTGATCGGCTATGGTTTTGGTGTCGTCTCATAAGGCAAAATTTTTATTATGATAATCCACAGGTCCCTGAGCACCATTCAGAATTTCTGTGAAAATGGTAGCGATTCAGCAACTTATCCGTTCTTCTGATCTAGGAATCGGAATTCAAAATACCGTAGGATTCAAAGAAAATGCTTGTATATAATAATGGGAAAACATATACCACAAAATTGCTGTTTATGTTGTGACTTATGTCACTTGTCTGACAGTAACTTCAGAAGAAACCCACGAAATTCATCATGCCAAGGAGTATTTTATGGACTTCACCTGTCGTTGGCAAAACCTTTGCTCCATACAGGTGAGAGCAAAACTTTGCTGAGTTCCACTGCCAATTTTGATGGAGAGCACCCCGGGGTACGGGCTAAAGAATCTTCCATCCCTGTATCCTTTTTGTTGTGACTTATGTCACTTGTCTGACAGTAACTTCAGAAGAAGCCCACGAAATTCATCATGCCAAGGAGTATTTTATGGACTTCACCTGTCGTTGGCAAAACCTTTGCTCCATACAGGTGAGAGCAAAACTTTGCTGAGTTCCACTGCCAATTTTGATGGAGAGCACCCCGGGGTACGGGCTAAAGAATCTTCCATCCCTGTATCCTTTTTGTTGTGACTTATGTCACTTGTCTGACAGTAACTTCAGAAGAAGCCCACGAAATTCATCATGCCAAGGAGTATTTTATGGACTTCACCTGTCGTTGGCAAAACCTTTGCTCCATACAGGTGAGAGCAAAACTTTGCTGAGTTCCACTGCCAATTTTGATGGAGAGCACCCCGGGGTACGGGCTAAAGAATCTTCCATCCCTGTATCCTTTTTGTTGTGACTTATGTCACTTGTCTGACAGTAACTTCAGAAGAAGCCCACAAAATTTATCATGCCAAGGAGTATTTTATGGACTTCACCTGTCGTTGGCAAAACCTTTGCTCCATACAGGTGAGAGCACAACTTTGCTGAGTTCCACTGCCAATTTTGATGGAAAGCACCCCGGGGTACGGGCAAAAGAATCTTCCATCCCTCTATCCCTACCATCAACATTTCGAGAGACCATTCGCCTCGCGCATATTTAGAGTACCCCAAGCCGCATCGACGCTATACATTTACAAGCATTCATGCCTTTTCTGGAATTCGACTGCGGCCCTTCGGTACAGCAAACAACGTCGCTAACTGCTATCTTAACTGGGCGGCACAAAATTGCTTTTTCAATCTAATACTGTTTATCAGATCAAAAAGGAAACCAAATGAATAGACAATATGCTTAACGACGCATCTAGAATCTTAATGAATGTCCGCTGCGAAAAAAATGGTACAGTTCAATATCTCCCGTTCTATTGGGCCCTTTGACGAAATTCAAATTGCATTTTTCATGTCTCGAAAGCGCAGCATAAGATATATAATAATTTTACATATAGCATTGTTATATCATAGCTATTTTGACCCAAAACCAGACTTTTTCTGAAATAACATACCAATGTTTTTCCATACTTCGATTTTTAGATTCCCATTATGCCGAAGTATCAAGTTTTGCAAAAATCGCACGATTAGGTTTTAGAAAAGTAGCTTTCAAAATTTTAGCTTCTCCATGGTGATCGAACTTGGTATATATTAAGCTCTCTTTTTTTATTAAACTTTATTCATTTTTTCCTTTCTTATTTCGAAATTTAGGGTCATTGCAGATACAATTAGCCTATTTTTATGGTGTATTTTTAAAATTTATATTTTTAAATGATTTTTAGAAGTGTTTCAAAAAACCTTTTGAATTATAATCTGTAAAATTTTTACCATCATCTTAAAGAAGATATATTTCTAAGCATGCCTGCAAAAAATTAGAGTTTTGTACTCAAAGTTTTCAACGATATTGTGAATTTATATATTGTCGCGTTTGAAATTTGGCCTATTTATTATAAGCGATAATAAGTCAAATATACTTCACGCACTTTGTTATGTTTATTTGAAAGAATGAACGATGCCTTTTTTCCGCTCGTGCACAATGAAAAAAGGGAAAGGAAAATACGTTACTTAATATTATGATGTTATTCAAGTAAATTTTTTGGAGGTTTGCGCCAAAAAACAATTTAGATTTCTCCATAAATTTCTTACCAAAAATTACAAAATTTAATATCTAGGCACAATTTGCGTCGTAGAACTGAAATTTGGAAAGCAAAATGATATGTTATTTAGGAAAAGTCCGATTTTGTGTCAAAATACCTATGTTAGAACAATGCTATATATAAATCCAATATATATCCTTAGTCGCTGTTTTGAGACATGGAAAACGCAAGTTAACTTCAACGATTGGTTCAGTAGATCGGGAGATATAGAACTGTCCTTTTTTATCTCGCAATGTACATTTTTCACGTCTCCAGCATACGTCAGAAGAGGCCATCACCTAAACCACACTCATGTCCATAAATTAAGGATAATGCAAAATCAGGTAAAGGAATAGTTAGAAGTAAAACAAATTTGACATATTTGTAAAGCTTATTTATTAAACAAAAGGTAAAGAACAAAAAGAGATGCTATATGTTTGATATTATTAAAAAAATTAGCGATTATTTCTCCCTGGAGCAAATTACAAAAAAAAAAAAAAAAAAAAAAAAAAAAAAAAAAACCTATTTACAAAAAACAATATTACATGGTTGGTATGATTGTTAATACATTGTATGTCTCCCAGACGATGCAATACAGTCCGTACAACGCCTAGACATGCTGAGTATCAAATTATCGATCTGATCTTGGGCGGGGGGGCTATTACACCACTCAAAAGACAATGCTCTCCGAAGTTCCGGTAGACATGTAGGAGGAGGTTGACGGGCTGCAACTCGTCGGCCAAGCATGTCCCACACGTGCTGTACTGGTTTCAAGTCCGGTGAGAATGCTGGCCAATCCATACGGGTGATATCCTCCGATTGAAGGCATTCGCTTACGATGTTTGCACGGTAAGGACGGGCGTTGTCATTCATAAACACAAATTGTGCGCCCATGGCGCCCCGAAACAAACGACAAACGTACATGTTGTTCCAGAATGACGTCCCGATAGATTTGGCTTGTCATGGTTTCAATTTGAACATGCAGGTCAGTTCTGGAATCCAGAAAAATTCCACCCGAAACGAGCACTCCTGCACCACCGTAATGGTGTCGTTCAATGATGTTTTCTTGGTGGTAACGGGTACGTCGAGCTCTCCATATGAAAGTCCGGCGAGAATCAGACTTCAAGCTAAACCTGGACTCGTCGGAAAACATCACACAAGCCCACTGTAGCGGTGTCCACAATGCATGCTCTCTACTCCTGGCTAACCGCAGGCGACAGTGAGTTGCAATAAGTGAAACGCATCTGACAGGTCTACGAGCATATAGACCAATCTGCCCTAAGCGTCTGTACACTGTCTACCTTGAAATTGTCGTACTAGTGGCTGAAGAGAGCTGACGAGACAGGTCTGATGCTGTGCTCCGCCTGTTTCTTTTGACAGTAACTGCCAAATACCGGTCCTCATTCGGCGTTGTAACTCTTGTGCGACCTGTGCTGTAACGTCTACTCACATTGCCATCATCTTGGAAACGTCGCCAAAGCCTGAAGATGGCACGCTGGGCAATTCCAAGTTCGTCTAATACTTCCAGTTTGGTACGCCCACATTCCAGACGGCCGATAATTCTACCACGTAAAAAATCATCCAAATGCGTCCTTTGTGTCATAACTATTCGGTGATTGCACTGAAATGCTTATAAAGCGCCTGCGAACAATTTTACTTCTTTGCCTGTATTCCTTATATATCACTCTCTTACACTCTCGTCATTGTGACGTACCATCGGTGTCATCTGGTTACTTCCTGAAATTTGCATATGATTCTTGAAGATGTGTGGAGTGATTTTACAGGTGATATATTTATTTTAGTATTCAATTTCCGCGTGACTCCGAATTATCCTTAACTTATGGACATGAGTGTACATTGATGATTTAATCGTCTAATCACCGTGAACATTACCCAAGATGTACCACAAGGAATCAATTTGATGATTTAATAGTCTCATCACCATGAACGTTACCCAAGGTGCACCACAAGGAATCAGTTCAAGTATCAGTTTACTGATTTATGTCATTTCTAACTCCAGTTTTGGTTAAATTCCAGATTTTTCAGACATATACATGAATTTCATGCAAGGAAACATTTCTTCTATTGGTTGATTGTGATTAGGTGGAACAACATCTTTTTTAAAATTTGAAGACAGCCGCTTTGTCTACATTAAACTGATTTTTATTTTTATATTATGTATTGCATTGATTTGTATCTTCTTATTACCCATTACGTTGATTTATATACATTTACTTATTTTATTTTCGATGACAAGTTATCTTTATAATTAAAATGTACACTACGTAAAAAAAGGAGACAGTTCTATATCTCCCGTTCTACTGGAGCGATTGACGAAATTCAACCTGCGTTTTTCATGTCTCGAAAGCGTGACCTAGGACATGTATTAGATTTATATATAACGTTATTCTAATACAGGCATTTTTGACACAAAATCGGACTTTTTCTGAAATTGACATGCCAATTGTTTTCCATATTTTGATTCTACTAAGCCTAATGGAGTCGCCATTTGTTGACATTTAAAATGTTTAGTAGAATAGTGAATTAAGTCAGTTTCTGCACCAACTTCAGTGTCTTTTTGCCGAGTGATACGAAAAGTAAACTTTCAGTTTTGTGCACTGAAAAATCTGTCTTCCTGCCCGCTTACGTAGAAAATTATTTTTGCGATACTTCTAATTTTAACTGTAATAATAATAATAATAATAATAATAATAATAATAATAATAATAATAATAACTGTTTTTTTAACTGTATGTGGTGTTTTAAGTTTTTCTGTATGAATGTTTTTCTGCACGTACGTTTTCTGTATTTTACAAATTTTATGCATTAAAATTTATTTAAGTGAAGTTAAACTTGTTTAAGTGAAGCTAAGCCTAATAATTTTTTTGGTGGCGGCCATTGCTTGTTTACATTTCAAACAGCAGAATAGTAGATTTGTTGCCAATCTAGAGAAACTTAGCTTCGCAACAACAAAGATAATGCCTCCATTTATTATTGCGAATTAAATCATGCTTAATTAATCCTTTCTGGGAATTTTTTCGAGGAAATAAGTGTTTAAGAGCTTCTTCGTAATTTTAATACAGATATTTTCAGTTTTTAAGTATTTTTGCCTTGCCGCGAAGTGAGAACTGAATTGATTGAATGAGAAATACATCTCTAATGAAATTCGAGGAAATAAATTTAAATGAAGTGCAGCAAAAAAATGTATATAATTTAATAGGCCGTACAAGGAAGTCATGTGGTGTACACATCAGATTTTTTTTTATTTGCTTTCGAATAGCTGTTTGTTTTATTACAGGAAATATTGACTGTAATGAAACAAATTAAATATATCATAATTCTCATCTGTGGTTATTCACAGCTGAAAAGTTAGCATTCGAAAGTTGTTGCTGTGTAGTTGAGCATTTCGAAGTTTCTCCAAATAATGTGTTTCGGTGGATTTGCTTTTAAGTTACGCAGTTCATTTCAAAAATGCTAGAATCTGCTTCGATAATAAGTTTTATCGATTTTTCTCAATTCTAAAAATAAAACAAATCTGAAAGCTCCAATACCAAGAAATTTCAAAAAGAGGCACAAATTTTACTCCCCCCCAAAACAAAATAGTAGATTTGCATAAGATACTTGGACTTGTGGAGAAAAGAGTACGGAAATTCAGTTTATGGCATTATCTCATATCCTGTAGAAACTTAGATTAGATTTGGAAACTAGATTAAATTTGGAACCGGCTTTGTTAGAAAGAAAAATAAGGATCAAATAAAAGTGTGATAAAAATAAAGTTTCCTTTCTAAACAAGGACAATCGAAATGGAGAAAGTTGTGTGAAAAGTAATTGGGTAAATTTAAGAATGCGGAAAAGTAAATTGTTAAAAAACTGAGTAGCTTATTATCCGGATAACAGATCACGGGGGTTCACTAAGAAAGCCGTAATTTTTTAAAATTGCCATGAAAGAGCTTTTTTCTTGAATTTAATGCCCAAATAGCCCTAGTATTTTATACATGGATTTATGTACTTTTAAATATTGCTTTAATTTCTTGGACATATTTCATGATGCACGAATATATACGATCTTACAGACATCACAACAAATATTCTAGTCCGTATATATACGTTCAGAAGTCTATAGTATGTGTTATCCAGCTTGAGAAAAGAGGAATTAATTGAAATTATATTTCAATTAATTATAGGCCTATGAATACTAATTATCGTTTTTACAAATTTTGAACGCTGGTGCAGAAATTATCAGAACATATTGCTTACTTGTTAAATATAGAGCTGATTAAATTGTAGGATTCCTCACAGTGTAATACTGAGTTACTGTTGATCGTGAAGAATCTTAAGAACTGATAAGCGAATAATCGCTTGAGTTCGTGTGATAGGTGACAGGTGACGGAGGACGGGGACGCCTGGTGTTTAACAAAGGTAAACAGGCATATGTCCCGCGCCCTCCCCTATCTACCGGGAGTTTATTGAGATCTTAAAAGAATTATTACATTGCCATACAGGGGCAGATGAGAGATACATTGGCTATTTATGTTGTATTACAGATTTTAGGTTTGCAAAGTATACATTACATAACATATTGGTTACACATTAAAAAACAAAACAAAAAAAACATTAACATAACACATACATGACACATAAACACTATTAATAAAGGAGGTACATGCATTGGATATACAGAATACATAATGCCAAATACACTTAATGTAGATATGTTACTCATAATACTGAATACTCTGATAATACTGCTTACGACTACTATATACAGAATAAACTTGGGATTAATATATACAGGATACATAATGCCAAGTACACTTAATGTAGATATGTTACTCATGATACTGAATACATTGATAATACTACTTACACCCGCTGCAGATACCTGACTCATATTACATTGCTATGCATTTAAATATACATGTTGCAGATACAGATTATTTACGATATGCTCGAGATTGCTATATACACGCTTTAGACTACTATATACAGAGTACATACAGAATAAACTTTGGATTCCTATATACAGAGAATACATAATGCTGAGTACACTTAATGTTGATATGTTACTCATAATACTGGATACATTGTAAATTCTGCTTACGCACGCTGCAGATACCTGGCTAATATCACATTGCTATGCATTTAACTATACATGTTGCAGATACAGTACATTTTCGATATGCTCGAGATTGTTATGTACACGCTTGAGACTACTATATAAACAATACATGCAGAATACCATATACAGAATAGACTTAAGATTTCTATATAGAGGAAACATAATGCTAAGTACACTTATTATAGATATGTTACTTACAATACTGGATACATTAACTCTTTCGCATCGAGAGAGGACCAAATCTGTTTTCAACAATTTTGAAAACGCCCATGTTTACGAATTTGTCTTAGAATAGTTTTCCTTTCCCCCTTGCTGCTCTTGGAGGTTTTTCTGCGGTTTCATCCATTGTGTGCAGTTTCACTTTAGGGCCGGATTGCACCTGCGAACGTCAATAGCTTTCCGTATTTCTCCTTTATTTGCTTCAAAAGAATGATTGACATGTCTTTTAACAACTCGCGAAACCAATGAGCCATACACTAACGTGGAGGGGAAAGAACTAGGTAGAAAATAAACGAGGCGTTGGGCGGTTTGCCGTTGCCTGAATGAACGGGCGCTACGGGCGGCTTCGATGCGAAAGAGTTAAAGAAACTGCTTACACACGCTGCGGATACCTGACTGATATTACATTACTATGCATTTAATATACATGTTGCAGATACAGTTCATTTACGATATGCTAGAGATTGCTATATACACACACCTGGGACTACTATTTACAGAATGCATACAGGATACCACATACAGAATAAACTTGGGATTACTATATACAAAATACATAATGCTAAGTATACATAATGTAGATAATTGAAAATAATGCTTACTTACGCTGCAGATGCACGACTCATATTATTTTTAAATATACATGTTGCAGATACAGTTCATTTACTATACGCTTAAGATGTACATGCTTGAGACACTAAGTACCCGTACTGCTGGTACACTTAATTATTACTAGGTATACACAGTCTGTAGTTGTTGCACAGAGTTCATGACTTTACACATACTGTAGCGCTTTTCGGAATGTTCGTCGTGATGATAACACGTTGTGATGCTTCTTTGGTAATGTGAAGCAACTCCAATGATGGAACACAGCAATGACTTTTATTTAGCACACAAAAAAATGGCGACATATAAACAAGAAGAGGAAACATATTCTAAATTTTAAAAATAAATTACATTCTTCGTGCGAGAGTCGCACGTGGCGCTCGAGTCTGGTTTCAAATATTGCCATTCACAAATACCTTAATGTTCATCTATTTAAATTATTTAAACTACAAGATTTTAATACTATTTAAAGCTGTTACAACCTCTCCGCCAACGGAGAGACTTTTTCCGAAGGGAAAAGTTCTGTAAAATTCGACAGTTTAATAAGCTCGGCTTGCTCATTTGCTTAAAGAGAAAAGGTAACTTCTCTGATAAGTTTCCAAACTTGAGGCCAAAATTAAGTTTTAATCAAATATTTTTACACCACATTTAAAGAGGAAGAAAATGGACAGTGTTCAAATTAGTCTTCCTTTTTTTTTTTTTTTTTTGACGGCGCCAGATCTCTTCCAAGTTGATGTTCTAGATCTCTTTCTTCCATGTTGGACGAGTTCCTCGGATATAATTGACAGCAAAGCCTTTCCTCAGTTCCTCTGTGCCTTTCCGATAATATTCAATTGTCATTTGCTTTCGGCAATTTTTTTATTCGTCTATTAGTAGCGGCTTTGATATTAAATCGAAAGACGAAAGATGATGATAACGCTGCGTTGCAAAATGATTCTCAATATTAATTTCTTTATCGTTTTTCAAATTTTCGTGAAAATCTTCCACGTTTAATTCCGGTGATTTAACTTCTTCTTCAAAGATATCTCTGGATGCTTTATTTTCTTCCTTCATCGGTTTCAAGATCTACTCTTCAGGTATTTTTCTTTTCCTTTCAGCTCTAGTAAAATCGGCATTAAAAATAGTATCGCTAAGTTTACGTTCAAGTCATGAACTAATAAAATAAGGCAATTCAATATTAACAGGAATTATGTTCAGTGATGAACTAATAAAATAAAGCAATTCAATATCAACAGGAAGTTACGTTCAGTGATGAACTAATAAAATAAAGCAATTCAATATCAACAGGAAGTTACGTTCAGTGATGAACTAATAAAATAAGGCAATTTAATATCAACAGGAAGTAATAATCTGGTATCACTAATATTACGTTCAGTGATGAACTAATAAAATAAAAATACGCACGATTATTCGA
This sequence comes from Stegodyphus dumicola, assembly GCF_044657685.1. Classification (NCBI taxonomy): domain Eukaryota; kingdom Metazoa; phylum Arthropoda; class Arachnida; order Araneae; family Eresidae; genus Stegodyphus; species Stegodyphus dumicola. The sequence continues at coordinate 188,490,442 of NC_140774.1, forward strand.
TCTTGGTCGGTGCCTCCAAAATAATTAAGACTGTGATGCTTCTTTGGTAATATGAAGCAACTCCAATGATGGAACACAGCAATAACTTTTATTTATTTTTTTTTATTTATTACGTGCTCCGCTCTTAGGCACTACACGGAAAGGGAGGGATGCCCCGTGGAGGTCTTTTTAAGGGAAACTGGCTCGTATCCACGTTACACATGGGGAAAACCACGAAAACGCCCATGCAGCCAGCCCGTTCGCCGGGACTCGAACCCCGGAACGAACTACCAGTGTTCAGCGGCTTTTACCGCTCGGCCGCTGGTGGGCCAATAACTTTTATTTAACACTCAAAAAAATGGCGACATACAAAACAAGAAGAGAAAACATATTCTAACTTTTAAAAATAAATTACATTCTTCGTGCGAGAGTCGCACGTGGCGCTCGAGTCTGGTTTCAGATATTGCCATTCACAAATACCTTAATGTTCATCTATTTAAATTATTTAAACTACAAGATTTTAATACTATTTAAAGCTGTTACAACGTACATAGTACAGTTAGACTTTGTAATGTGCGTGTTAGGAGGACATATTCGGGTGACAGGAAACAGCAAGATGGCAGGGTAACTGACCCTTTATTATCCCAACTAAAGTTTAACAAACTCCGTCTTGGAGTGTACAATAAAGCCGACACTTGGGCTTTGAACTTAAGAGACTAAGAATAATACTAAACTAATCTAAACTAAAGAGATATAGCCGAAGCTATCAAGATTCTAACAGAGTTGGCCCCTTGACGTTAATAGGGCCTAAAGTGTGGCCGTGGGTAATAATAGCTTACGAGAGAGTAGCCTAAAAAGGCGGACGCGTGCAGACAAAATACCTTTTATCTCTATCACTAAGACTCCAACTCCAACTTGCTTTATTTGCCGCGATTAACCTGCGAAATTGCAGGTTGTGTTCCGGCTGTCGAACTTTGGTGCTTCTAGGAGCGCTGCAGGTAAGGAAATGCCGAACGTAGGTCTCGTGGAGACAGGATAGCAGATGCAGGGGATGTGACCAATGTCACGTGATGAGCGATAAGACATCTGGTTGGCGATGAGGTAGGTATCCAGGCATCGTAGCGCTGTAAATCTGAAGTTTTACAATAGTTATACATAAAATAGTACTAAATCAGTTCATAAAAGGTGTGTGTTGCAGTCATAAATGCAGAAAATAAAATACGATTCCAAAAAGTAAAATATTATATACAGGAAAAATATAAGTAATATCTTGTGGGCGTGGCTGTGTGTGTCACATGATCATCCGGCTAAGATTTCTAAACATCATTATTTACAAGTCAAATAAGTTTTTCAGAGTACTACGTACTTAAAAACACAAATTATGTTGGAAAATCCTGGTTTCCACTTGGTTTTGCACAACTTGTAATTTTTGGATTTCACCCTTCGTAGCGGTAGTCCATGCTGGCGAAGCGTACGTCATGATGGGTCGGATTGTGGCAAGATAAATAAGTCGTTTCTTGTCCAACGAAAATTTTGAATATTTCCCTATCATGGGATATAAACATTTCATGACTTTAATCAATCGCTTTATCCCTGATTTGTTGAATGTGATGCTGCCATGTGAGCTTGTCGTTGATGGTGATGCCCAGATATTTGGCTTGGTTCACGATAGGCACAGCCTCGTTAAAAAGATAAACACTTTGCCTGATCGGAACATTTTTCTTCCTTTTCCTTATGAGTAGGAGCTGCGATTTTTGAGCGTTAATTCGTATCTTCCAATATCCACACCATTGTTCTATGGAGGGAATAGTGTCTTGGAGTTCACTAAGACCGACGAACATCGCGGTTAAATACCGCGCTTCCTCATTATGTATTCAGACGTGATTCTACATCTACGTTCTGGCCGGAAGTAGAAGTTGAAGTTAAGAATTGATAGGAAAGGAACTTAAAATTTAACTGTTAATAAAATTAACATAATCCTTACAAAATAAATAATAGAAACTATTGCATGTGTTGTTGTTTGCAGTTTCGTGCATTTGGATGACAACTCTTTTAAGACACGCAGCGTAGAAAATCCTAAATATTATCTGCATTATGTCATTAACGACCTCCAGTTTGCGTGTTACTCAGAAATATTAACTTGACCTCCAGAACTTCCATCACTGACAGTGATGCATGAGGCTGCTAAAAGAAGCCGGGATGATGGAAATCACATAAATAGAATAGATGACATGTAATTACTTTTAGCCTCTAACCTGAAGGAGTTTTCCGTTCCAATTTCTTCGAACTTTGAGGATGGAAGATTATTCTAACGACATAACATGCTTTGAGGTTTGTACTGCTGAAGCATATGAAAGTCGATTCATGCTGTAGCTGATTTACGTAAAATATACTGACACGAATTTTAACATCGTAATAAGAACATGTGTGGGTGTTAATATATATATATGGAGAATTTTAATTTGCTTTTATTCTGAATATTTGGTGAATACTTTTTTATATTTGCAGTTAAGGATGTTTTAGACACACATAAAAATTTAGTTGCTGAAGCAGTTATTAAGTTTTTATACCAATCAATTTTGTAATTTAAGTTATTCCTATAGTTTACTGCAAAAATTATTTTTTGCATTTCTTCCTACTTCACTGAATCTCAGCAAATGGAGATCTGTTCAACTAAAGATATTTTTATCTTATACACATATGGCTAAATTTGCCTGGAAAATTAATAAATTAATAGCCTTTCTGGGCTGATGCCAAATGGCTATTAATTTCGTTTTGGCATTTTGCGTTGAAAACTTTTAAATGTTCGTTTCACTTTTTAAATTGTTATCTCTAAATGCTATCACCCTGGATTTCGTAAAAGAATTTTTCATTAACAAACTCAACAAGCGAACAGTGGCAACATTTCACGGAATAAAACATTATCTTCAGCGAACGAGATAGTCTATCGGAAATTGTAAAGATATGCTGTTTTAAAATACTTTTAACCCAAAGGAGTTCTAGCCCGAATGCTCTTGAAAGAGCTCTCAAAGCGTATGTATTAAAGAACAAACGGCCACTGCTCGTTTTGAAGTCGTTGAGTGTCATAATCAACAATTCGTTAAATATTTACAGAATATGAAATCGATAATAGAAGAAATTCCAAATTTGGGCTTCTAGAGTTCGAGTGGAAGGCTGGGTTATTAAAAATTTAATGTCTCTTATTACCGTTGTATTTTTCCCACTGCGAGAAATATACGTACATTCATGCAGATTTTTCACTATTTAATTTCTTTAAATATGACACAGAGCGATAATATTTGGTGACAACAATTTGAAAAGTGATTCAGACTTTCGGTGAAACAACGCAAATTGCCAAAACGAAATTAATAGCCCTTCAAGGCAAATTGCCTCTATGGGCTAATAGTCGAACTGGTCGTTAATCTTTTGTAATCCTTGAACATAAAAAGGATTCTTTGTTTTTAATACAATTATGTTTTCAATGTAATATGGACAAGACAACAACAAGAAATATAAAGATGCTTGAAAAATACCTAGAACTAAAAACATATTTTATATTACTCTGTAAAATATTTTATATTACTTTTTGGAAGCAGACAAGATGAAAAATAAGCTATCGCCTTTGCCGGGAATCGAACCACGGACCTCTGGAATACCGGCCCAGCGTGCAAAACCACTACGCCACGAAGGACGCTAGGAAAGTGGGAGAAATACCTTATATACTACCCTTTTTAAAAGGTGACTAGGGTTTTAGGGGACCTAGTCGCCAAATCCTGGGTGTGGAGAATCATCATCCGCAACCCTTTTAGTTCGGGCGCCACTTGTAGAGTCATTAGGTTAATTGGAAGCAGGAAAGATGAAAAATTAACAACCGCCTTTGCCGGGAATCGAACCACGGACCTCTGGAATACCGGCCCAGCGTGCTACCGTTACATCCCGAAGGCACGCTAGGGAAGTGGGAGAAATTTCTTATAACGCATATTAATAGACATTTCTGATATTGTATGTAATAAGAGTTAATTTTTTAAGGATTTTAGCTCCTAGAGTTAATCCCAGGAGGATTAAATAAAAAAATGCATGATGTTTCAACTTTATTTTGAAATTACGCCTGACAGCATATCCAAAATTGTAGAGAGCAGTTTGTAAAATATTCATTTAAGTGCTAGGCATTCTATGTATGTTCAAAAGACAAAGTTTACCTATAAGTCCAATATCATTACTGCATCTACTATTCGTAACAACTCTCGCCAAGCATTATTCAGAGTGCATCGATATTTTTTTTCACTCTATTTTCCTGATTTTTCTAGCATTTCTAATAAAATATTTAAATTAATGCTGAAATTTCTCTGTGCAATCTTATCCCCGAGTTTTTTTTTTTTTTTTTTTCATGGTATGTGCCACTTTCAGGTTTAGTATCCTTTCTGTTTCGCTTTTCTAAAGAGCGTTTGCTGAACTTTTTGCGTCATAAACGTATAGATGACATCCATTTGGAACTTAAACGAAGAAGTGCATTTAAAATGAGTATCAGCGATATATTTTGTAATGAAATCATCTGCTGCGAATGCTAGAAGACAGTAATGGAATAAAATTCTTTCTCCTTCTTTCTCAAGGTATATTTATGTTTACCGGCCTTGCTATCATTTTTTAGATATTTGCTTGGTTTATCGTATGTCTAACTCTGCCTCATCTGGGTACTGCAAAGAAAAACAAAGTTGCAGAGTCTTTTCGTTAAAATATACAGAAAACTTGCGCTGTATATCAAATATTTAAGAAGGTACGGACACAGTATAAATACGCAATATATTCGGTCACCACAAAAATAGCTCTGTTATTCCTATCGTAATAATAATAATAATCTTGAACACTAGGGTATTGAAATTTCCTACAATCACATAGGTCACCTAAATGTGGTAGTTACGAACGTAATTCAAGGTTATTTGAATATGGCATAGATCATGAGGGGCTATCTTCCCACCAGGCGGCCGAGCGGTAAAAGCCGCTGAACACTGGTAGTTCGATCCGGGGTTCGAATCCCGGCGAACGGGCTGGCTTCATGTACGTTTTCGTGGTTTTCCCCCATGTGTAACGTGGATACGAGCCAGTTTTCCTTAAAAAGACCTCCACGGGGCATCCCTCCCTTTCCGTGTAGTGCTCCCCCCGGGAGTCGACGTAGAGTACTCTGCGCAGTACTGGCTAGGATCTGTACCTAGGCAGTCTCGGCCACCGAGGTGAAATGCGAGGGAGACCGATCCGCCTAGTCTTATTAAAGACCAAATGATCATGTATAGGTCTCCCCCAAAGAAGAACCAAAACGACGGCTACCAGCAATCCGTGGTTCCCCACAGTATAGAGAGCCGGAACTACCAAAAGATATAAGGATCAACAAAGATCTGCTCATTGAGCCAAAGATAATATTAAATTAATCCGAGAGACCAAAGCATGAGTCCGGGCAACGAAAAACATTAATCTAAAGAAACCAAAAAGAAAGTAAACTTACAATTAAAGGTCACAAAGCTGGAATTCATACATACAAAAGGAAAGCGAGGAGAACGTAAAATAACTAAATCAGGAAAATGTTTGTTAATAAAAACTAAAGAGAGAAGGAAGAAAAGCTACAAACAAACAAACAAACAACTCACAACGATCAAGCACACAAACACATAACACAATCAAAGAATTAAATATACCTGGAAGGGCCAGGCCAGGAACCCGGCCACCGGGGTATAAAATTTCTGAACTTGGCGGTTCCCGATGGTCCATGGGGTAGGTCTATACCTGCTCTTCATGGGCCGGGAGGTGTTAGTCCCCTCCACCAGGGTATTGGTAGCCAAACAGCAAACTGGACCATTGAGAGTCTGGTCACTGCTGTCCTTTGTATTCCATGTAAAGTCTAAGGAGAGGGGCATCCCGTGTAGTGCTGGCAGGTAGCCTCAATCATCGGCCAGTCATCGCTCCAAGTTGTCATCGCCCACCCCACCGTGGTCTCGGTCCAGCCGAGACGGTGGTCTTGACTGGTCCGTGTTTAGCGGTGGGTTTGCTGTTCGTTGAACGTTCAGCGGTTGGAGTTCTATTTTTGCTGGTGTCCCGGGGATGTGGGACCCCGAGCCCAGTTGGTGAGTTTAAAGTCATCTTTGTGTGGCTGTCTCTGGTTTGATACCAGACCCGGAATGTGATTCAGTTCACGGGCGGCGGTATAAATTAGTTACATTAAGGGCGGAGCACGTAAAAAGTAAAAAAAAAAAAAAAAAGAGGGCTATCTGCTAAAGGATGGAGAACTTTGTAAATGAACAGGCTCGTATTCGCGTTGCCCATGCTGAAACCACGAAAGCGGACAAAAACATCAACCCGTTCGATTCAGATTAAACTGTTAATTATAAACTTGTAGAGAGATTAGGTTAATTGGAAAAGCCGGAGAGATGATAAATGAGCAACCGCCTTCGCCGGGAATCGAACCGCGAACTTCTCAATTACGCGCTGAGTGTGCTGACCAGTACACACCACGAATGTACGCCAAGAAGGTGGGAGAAATACCTTATATATTCCCCCCCCCCTTTTAAAGGGTGACTGGGATTTTTAGGTGACCCAATCGCCAAAAATTACACAAATATTGATTAAGTGAGTGTGAGTGTGCTGACCACTACACCACGACGGGTCGCCAAGAAGGTCGAAGAAGTACCTTGTAATCTAATTCTCAGTTATTAAGGATTTTAACCACTTGGCCCCCCTTAACAAATGAAAGATATTACTATTATTATTAGTTTCTGTTATCAGGTTCTGTGTTTCTCCTTACTTGCTTGGGGAACATTCCAGAACCTGACTCGGAACAGGGAGCTTACTAAAGCTATGCTCAATAAATGTAGGAAGTAGACAAGATACACAGGAAGGGTATACGAAACCCTTTATTTTTCACTCTTTACAATAATTTCCGTACTTCGAAATACTGAGACCAACTACTTGTGGTCTGAACGTAAGAATATAAAAATATTAACTAAACTCTAACTTAAATTTGGAATAATAAACAAGGGCCTACGTGGAAGATTGGTCGTATATTAACAGGAAGCCGTATGTAGTACAGAGAACTGTTAAACTACAATACGTTTAAATTTATCAAGAGGATTAAACCTCTGGCCTGGAAGGCAACCAGCAACCGAGTAAAACTGCTAAGGCAAGCGGCCTGCTTCGACTAACTCCTTCCTCTCTCTCGCTTGACAAAAAGCCACAACTTAAGTACTTGGCGTTCGCCAGACAAATTTGCATAAATAAGTTAAAGCTTTTAATTCTGGCCGGAAGTAGAAAATAAGAAGTGATAGTAAAGATTTAAAATAAAAATAAACGTTAGTAAAACTTAAGATCCTTACACTGTAACTGCGAATAACAGATCGCGTAATTCTTGCATGGTTAGTTATGATAAGTTGAACCACTTTACCTCGTAATTTATTGGTATTCCATTTTTACGCATAAAGCAAGGAATAAATATAAAAAACGCCACCCAAGTGGGATATTGGTTTACTGCTATACCAAAGGGCTAGGGTTCGAATCCCAGAGAAGGCATGGGTATTTTGTAAATGTCCGTGCAGCATGGGGCACGCTAAATACGCGGCAAGCCGAAGGTCCCCTCGGACTCGCCCCTTGGGAGTGCTCTTCATAAAATTGGGGGGAACTGAGGAAAATCGTACTATCACCTGTATCGTACTCAAGCCTCTTACCAATGACGATCGCAGTTTTGCATTCCCTTCCATGATGAATTTCGTATGCTTGCCCTGATGTTACTGTTGGACGTTTTTTAATGGCTGGATAATTCCTTTAATAACCATTAGCCTTGCACCACCGCAAAGGCCGGAACTGGTGACCATTTCATTATGGCGGCACCTAATAGGCGGCCACCGTTACTTCCTGTGACGGGACAAACAATTTACATCCACGATTTTCCTGGGATTCGGACCTGGACCGTTCAGTACAGCAGTCACTAACTACTTCCCCGTCAGACAAGTGAGATAAGTCACAGCAACAACGATAACAGATGCAGAAAACGGGAAAATACATGTAGAATTTGCTCGTATTATTCGAAATTAATCAATATTTGTGGAATTTCTGCCTTTCACAGACTTTATTAGGGGTCATGGATGCTTTATTACCTACGATCTAATACAACCAACTAAAGCAAAACTTCGAGTCGATTCGTCAACTTGATGTAGTAACTTGACGCGTTTGCTTTGTGTAGTAACACACATACAAGGGAATAACCCTTAATTCATTATTAACGAGTAGTTTCCACAAGCACCAAACACATCAATCAACGTTATATAACGATGTTGAGAGAAAGTGAATTTGAATTATATGCAGAAATCCTAGAGTGTCCAGTAATCTGTAAAAAAGTAATCTAATGAGTTTCTTTCAATTATTTCTTTCAGAATTTATCCCAAAGTACAACTGTTTCTTGTGTTTCCAAAGTCCGTGCACATTCACTAAAAAAACTCGGAATGCTGGCAAACAAAAACACATCAAAAAGTATCTAATGCCAATTAATAAAACGACATAAATATTTTAAACCCAGAAAAGTCATTACATTTTTCTTTAAAGCAGGAGGAGTGAAAAATGGTGCAGTATCCTCGCTGGGACTCGTACCCTGGACCTCTCGAATACGCGTCGAGTATACTCCCAATTACACCACGAAGGCACGCGGACAGGTGAGAGAAAATACCTTATGTACTCTCCTTGAATCTTGAATCGTCAATTTCAATAATGGTACCAACTACAAAAGAGATTTTACCAATAACTCAAGTAGGCCATTGGCCGCTTGTGAATTTTAAAATAAATAAAGGGTTCATGAGCACCGCTTCCGAAGACGAAGGATGGTCGAGATGGCAAAGCCTCGAGGTCAAGTATTCTATTACTGCATTGAAGTAGGGAGAAGTCCTCTCGCTAGTGGTAAAAAGCCTTTCTGTAGGTGTTGAAATGTGATTCGCCGGAGCCAGTCATGTGGGAGATCACCCTCCCAAGAACTGACCCCGCGAGATGCTGCTTTAACCAGTGAGCTGTGAGTTAATAAAGTCTTGTAATATTCTGCGTGTATTTAAAGAACTGTCTAATCTTCTTTTTCTGCAATTTGGACGAGACACATGGCTGCTTTAAATCCTGCAGTTATATTTTCTAAAGAAGTACAGTAAGACCCCGCTTAACGCGGGGGGATACGTTCCATCAAAGTAGAGCGTAATGCGAAACAGCGCTAAACGAGGCTATCTTTACATGTAAATATTGGGGTTAGGGGAAGATGGCTAGGAAATTGGTTAGGTATTAAATTTAACAAGTATGTTTTTTTAATAAAAATAAACCCAAACATTTATTTCTTAAAGCCCAAATTAATACCACATTATTGTTTCTTGCAAAAATAAAAACAAAATATAAATAACAAAACGAATATTCTTAAAAAAAAAAAAAAAAAAAAAAAAAAAACAAATAAAATTCTCAGTCAGTCATATTTAGTTAGCCTTCCGCGTTTTCAGTGTTCTGCCTTTTTGTGACAAAAGCATCTAATGTTGTTTGCCTTTTTCTTTTGCGTTGTTCTATTAAAAGTTCTTCATAAACGGATAGAGCATCTCTAACACCACGCCTTACTTTTGAGCTCCTGTCAAAATTCGGATCATTTTCAATGAATTGATCCATTATTTCAGTTATGGTAGACAAACTCCTTTTTACAAACGCCATCGAAAGTTCTTTTTGCTCTTCTTCTGAATCACTGCTGTCAACATTTTTGTTTTCTTCTTGTTCAGTTAATTCCTTGAGCTCATCATTAGAAAGACTAGCCGCTGCTTCTTGAATTATTTCTTCGACATCTTCCACATTTACCCCTTCAAAATATGTCTGTACAATACCGCACCAAACAAGAAATACAAGTACACTCTTTCGGATGTGTATTTGAAACCTATCGCTGCATAATATTTCGGGGAATCCCCGTATGCTGCGAGCGATTTCGTGGAATCTCCGGGTTGAAATAAAAGAGCGCTAATCCGAAACAGCGCTAAACGAAACAGCGTTTAGCGGGGTCTTACTGTATTTGATTTTTTGTTACGGTTAATGTGCTCAATAGTGGTTCCTAAAATTTTCTGAACGTTTTCGGTGAATTCGTTTGGGATTGAGGCTTTTCTTAATCGTGCCTTTTCGCTGTAGAGTTTTCTACCAGAATTTTCTTCGGAAGTTTCGACTGGGATGCATTGTGAAAAGTCTTCTGCTTTTGGGATGGGAGTTTTAGGTTTCTCTAAGGTTTTTTCACAAATTTACGTCGGTATTCAGGGCATCCACGATAACTACAGACATTCGGTTCTTTGCAGTATGTACTCTCCCTTTTACAGGGCAACTACGCATGACAGAACCCAGTCGCCAAATCCTGGTGGTTACAAATTATTGTACACCACCTTTTATTTTCTGGCGTCACTGTAGAGTCATTATGTATTTTTGATGCCAGATACGTGAAAAATATACAGTGCACTAGCCGGGACTCTGAACCTCTCGAATACACGTCAAAACCTGTGCGGTCTTTTTTGTGGGATTTCTTATGTACGGTAATTTCAATCAAATTTCAACATATTTGATGAAGTTATCAATAAAAATGTCATTTTCTTGCAATCCACGCCAATTCTGAAAGAACTTCAGAATTCCAAAAAGAGCTTCAATCTTGTATTGTAGAGTCATTATGTTATTTCGGAAGCAGGAGATTTGAGATGAGCAACGCCTTCGCCGGGAATCGAACCACGGACCTCTGGAATAGTCGCGAAGTGTGCAGACCACCCCACTACGAAGGCATGCTAAGAAGGCGGGAGAAATAACTTATAATATATCCGGCTACCGAGACATACAAAAGCGCCTAGTTAAACATCAGTCGTCGCAAAAACTGTTCACCGATTACATGGTAACTGAGAATAAGTCAACTCTCAACGAGCACGAGGCAGTATCTTTAACCCCTTCGAGCCGGGTAGCGAAAACGCGCGGTTATCGCGGAGGCCGGCAGTGTCTTCCGCGAGCGTCTCTCCAGGGCCGGGGGCTTTTTTGCTACTAAGCCTAAATCCATGAAATTTCCGAAGTATCAACGCATTGTTTAATAATGCTCTATAGAGTATTTAAACGGCTTATGCTTTATAGATATTTTTATATATATACTTTAATTACCTTATTTCTTGTTTAAATGCATATTTTACACATTTTATTTTAATTACTCACCATTTTATGACTTTTAACATTATACATCTGATAACTAAATATATTACTTGAAATTCTCTTTTCGTATGAAAACTTTTAAAACAGGGATCTACACACAGTCCTACGTTACATTCCTTGAACTCGTAATAACTCATTTGCCGTTTTGGAGGATTTTTCCGGAAATGTGAACAAACGAAGTATCGTCGTCTCATTTTCTTATCAGTCTCTTCTGAACAAAGTTTTGGAAAATGTCTTTCAGTTAATCTTTCAGAATCAATATCAGAATATCAGAATTTCAGAATCAATATCTGAAATATTTTGCCTCATTTCTGCTATTTCATGCTCCGTTAAACATTTTCGACGCTTCGACATTGAAACGGTAGAAACAGAAAGAATTCACGTCTAACAAGATCTAATTATTTTCTAAAAACTGAACTGTAAACGGAAATACTCAACGCTTTAGCGCATATATAAAACTTCTACTTACAATAAATAACTACCACGTGCGAATAAAGTGCGATTTCAAGAGACATCATAAATTACGCCATTCGGAAACATTTAGTTCCCCGTTTGTTTATATAATCAAAAACACGTGTATGTGAGTCATGCTTCTCTCATTTTGAGTAGAAGGTCTAATGCACATGTATCTGAAACCATATAAACATACAGTGCCATCTTGTGGCAGAAATTATAGTTTGAAAAACGTTCCAAGGTACTGGCACAAATACGTGACAGTCGGTAGAGAATGCAACAATGCTCTGGCACCCCTGCGTGTCGGCCGGTAGATAAGTGTGTTCGTTGCTGGCACGTATACGTGACAGTCAGCGCGAAGGGGTTAAGCGACGAAAGCGATTTTGAACCAGTTTACCACAAGAACGTTTGCGTATTGTCAAACTATGGGAAGGATAATGGCTATACACTTTGAAAAGATTTATATGTGTAAAATAAGATCATATGTAAATAAAATATTTAAAAATATTTGCATGTGTATTGTATAAATCAGATTCTAAAAATTTAGGTGAGATTCCAAGTAGCTGCCAAGCCTCATGTCTTGATTTCGTTTAAAAAAGCAATTCTTAGTTATTTCGTAACGTTTTGATATTTTCTACGTGAGACGATTTTTTTGTGTGTTGCGAAAACTATTTTTTATAGCTACTCGTGAAGTTTTGGGCGATTTTTTTATGCGTTTTCTTTTATGCGGTCCCTATCCACCTCAGAAAAACAGATTTGAGTGTCCTATTTCCAATTACAGTAAGACCCCGCTTAACGCTGTTTCGTTTAGCGCTCTTTCGGTTTAGCGCTCTTTTATTTCAACCCGGGGATTCCACGAAATCGCTCGCAGCATACGGGGATTCCCCGAAATATTATGCAGCGATAGGTTTCAAATACACATCCGAAAGAGTGTACTTGTATTTCTTGTTTGGTGCGGTATTGTACAGACATATTTTGAAGGGGTAAATGTGGAAGATGTCGAAGAAATAATTCAAGAAGCAGCGGCTAGTCTTTCTAATGATGAGCTCAAGGAATTAACTGAACAAGAAGAAAACAAAAATGTTGACAGCAGTGATTCAGAAGAAGAGCAAAAAGAACTTTCGATGGCGTTTGTAAAAAGGAGTTTGTCTACCATAACTGAAATAATGGATCAATTCATTGAAAATGATCCGAATTTTGACAGGAGCTCAAAAGTAAGGCGTGGTGTTAGAGATGCTCTATCCGTTTATGAAGAACTTTTAATAGAACAACGCAAAAGAAAAAGGCAAACAACATTAGATGCTTTTGTCACAAAAGGGCAGAACACTGAAAACGCGGAAGGCTAACTAAATATGACTGACTGAGAATTTTATTTTATTTTATTTTATTTTATTTTTTTTTTAAGAATATTCGTTTTGTTATTTATATTTTGTTTTTATTTTTGCAAGAAACAATAATGTGGTATTAATTTGGGCTTTAAGAAATAAATGTTTGGGTTTATTTTTATTAAAAAAACATACTTTTTAAATTTAATACCTAACCAATTTCCTAGCCATCTTCCCCTAACCCCAATATTTACATGTAAAGATAGCCTCGTTTAGCGCTGTTTCGCATTACGCTCTACTTTGATAGAACGTATCCCCCGCGTTAAGCGGGGTCTTACTGTACATTACAAAGGCATGTGGTAAAGGAGGAGAAAATTCCTTATAACTCAAATAATTTGCATCTTTGCTGTGAAGAACAAAGCTATTGCTGCTAAGCATAGCTTACTTCCATTCACATCTTTCAGTAGCGATAAAGCAGGTCTAATATATGGAATGATGTCATTTAACGTATAAGAGCCTATGCCCCTTGGTCTTTGATAGACATCGGATACATATATTACCTTAACCGTCGTAGCCGATTGTGTATGATACGTCAGTCAAGTGTCAAAGTGCATCCATTATGGATCTCAGTATTCAATACATTAATCCACTGTCATTCAGCATTGCCATTCATTGATCTAAAATGTCAGAAAATGCGATTGTACCTAACATATAGCAAATTCATGATAGCAAGTTTTATAATACTTTAGCTTTAAATGATTTTTCATAAATTTAAAGTATCCGACTACGTTGTAATCGTCAGTTTCTTCAAATTGTTCAAAAGATTTTTGTTATTTTATTTAATGCTTATATATTAAGATTTCCAAAAATACTTTCATTTTGTCTCTTCTCTTGTATACATAGAAGTAGAATTATGGCTGTTCTTGTTCTAAGCCATGATATCAAAGTTTATGTATAAAAATCCTGAAGTTGATGGTTAAAGGTATACAGATTACTCAAAATACCTTTAAAAGCCAATATTTCATTTAAATACTCTTGGAGGTGTTCAGAAGATGATTGTAAAGTTTTCTGTATGTTATTAAGTCTTCGGGAACGAGATTAGTTTTGCAATTTAATTTTCATACTTTGGTAACATTTTCTTTTTATTCTGTTTGTGTTTCCATTACTTTAAAAGCAATTTTTGGAATTTTTGACTCTTTCAACAATTCTGTTGCAAAAACATCATTAGCGTAATATATTACTGTGGTAATTTTACGAAACTTTCCACAAATATTCTAGAAAATATAGTAAATTAAATGGACTAAAATTTTAGGTTTTTATGTACATTGCGCCAAAAAAAAATGGGGGGAGGGCAGTTTTATATTTTCTATTCTACTGGGCCGATTGACAAAACTCAAATTGCGTTTTTTATTTCTTGAAGGCGCGACATAGGATATATATTAGATTTATATATAGCATTGTTCGAACATAGGCATTTTGACACAAAATAGGACTTTTTCTGAAATAACATACTAAAGTTTTTTTCATATTTCCATTCTAATATAGATATTTCGACACAAAATCGGACATTTTCTGAAATAATATACCAATGTTTTTCTATACTTAGTTTCTACGACTCAAATAATGCCTAAATATTAAATTTTGTTAAATTTGGTGGGGAATTTACGGAGAAATTCAAAAATGTACCTTAGCACAATTTTTTTCAGTTTGCGCCAAGAATAATTCACTTGGATAACTTCTGAATATATGTCAAGAAGTTTGCCTTTTCTTTCCATTATGCCGGAGTTGAAAAAAAAAAGCACCTCGTTCCTACCTTTTTATAATGAGTATGAGCGGAGAAAAAGTCACGTCGTTCCTACTTTCAAATAATTTTAGCAAAGTGTCTAAACCACATTTGATGTTTTATCGCTTTCAACAAATTAGCCAAATTTCAAAACGCGCCAATATATAAATTCAGGTATGTCTTCGCAAATTTTGAATAAAAAACTGTAATGTTTTGCAGGTATGCTTAGAAATACGTCTACTTTAAGATGCTGATAAAATGGGTGAATTTTATTTAGAATGAACCTGAATTTCGAAATGTGAAAGGAAGAATCAAATAAGTTTAATAAAAAAAAAAAGAGATTAATAAATACATACCAAACTCAATTAATATTGAGGAGCTAAAAATTTTAGAGCTAATTTATTTAAAACTACTTGCGCGATTTTTACAAAATTTGGAATTTTGGCGTAACTTGAGTCGTAAATTGGAAATGTGGAAAACAAATTGGTATGTTATTTCAGAAAAAGTCCGTTTTTGTGTCAAAATACCTACATTAGAAAAATGCTATATATATATAAGTCTAATACACATCCTAAGTCGAACTTTCCAGACATGAAAAACGCAAGTTGAATTTCGTCAAACGATCCAGTAAAACCCACTACCGGCCGAGCGGTAAAATCCCTGAACACTCGTAGTTCGGTTCGAGGTTCGAATCCCGCGAACGGGCTGGCTGCATGGGAATTTTTGTGGTTTTCCCCATGTGTAACGTGTATACGAGCCAGTTTCCGCGAATTTTTCATTTTAATACTCTTGGTGATGTTCAGAAGATGATTGTAAAACTTTCTGGTTGTTATTAAGTGTTCGAGAACGATATTAGATTTGCAATTTAATCTTCATATTTGGCAACATTTTCTTTTCATTTTGTTTGTGTTTGCATTACTTTAAAGACAGTTTTTGAAAATCTTGCTTCTTTCAACTATTCTCTTACAAAAGCATCTTTAGCGTAAAATATTACTGTGGTAATTTTACGAAACGTTCCGCAAATATTCTAGAAAATATAGTGAACTACATGGTCTAAAAGTTTATGTTTATGTACACTGCTCAAAAAAAAAAATGGGACAGTGCTATATCTCCCGTTCTACTGGGGCGATTCACGAAATTCAAATTGCGTTCTTCATGTCTCGAAAGCGCGACTTAGGATATATATTAGATTTATATATAGCACTATTCTAACATAGGTATTTTGACACAAAATCGGACTTTTTCTGAAATAACATACCAATTTTTTACATATTTCGATTCTACGACTCAAATTATGCCAAAATACCAAGTTTTGTAAAAATCGTACGAGTAGTTTTTGAAATATTAGCTCTCAAAATTTTAGCTCCTCAATGTTAATTGAATTTGGCAAATATTTATTTATATCTCTTTTTATATTAAACATTTTTGATTTTTTCTCTCACATTTCGAAATTTAGGTTCATTCCAAATAAAATTTACCCATTTTTTGTGTTTTATTTTTTAAATTTTTATTTTTAAATAATTTTTATAAATTTTTCGAAAAAAATTTTGAATTATAACCTATAACATTTTTACCATCATCTTAAAGTAGGTTTATTTTTAAGCATATCTGCAAAAAATTAGACTTTTTTATTCAAAATTTTCTAAGATATACACGAATTTACATATTTTCGCGTTTTGAAATTGGGCATCTTTTTTTTGAGCGATAATAACGCCAAATGTGGTCTATGGATTTTTGTTACACTGTATTGCCACAGCTATTTTTAACCTTAAATTTCAAGTAAAATTTTACGGAGAATTAATTAAATGACATTTTTCCCTCAATGATGCGTAATAAATATTTATTAATACTATATGAAAAGCTATTTTTATAAATAAATTTTTTAATATTTTTTTTAATTTCTCTCTCTTTTTTTTTTTTTTTTTTTTTTTTTTTTTTTTTTTTTTTTAATAAGAGTAAATTTTTGTATGAGTAAATTTTTACCTTCGGCGTTTTATCGTCTGCTACTTTACTTCAATTAAATCGAATTGTCTAAAACTGAGAATTTTCGTTTGATGTTTATTTGAATTTGATGACATTAACTGCACAATTTATTTCTAAACAAACTGATGCTTTTGAAGTGGCTGAAAGAGCGGCTGGTACTATCATCCATATTTTTAAAGCACAGTATATTTTTATAGAAACATAAGATTTAGAATAATCATTTTTATAAAAGTCAAATTATGATATAAATATACAACCCTCTAGAAACTGAATTAATGGAAGTTCAATGGTTATGTAGAAATGATCTGCAGCTACTTAATCACTGGATAAGTCAGCAGATTCCGTGGACAAGTAAGAATAATTATATAAACGACACCCAACATTCTGAATTCAATTAACAACGAGGATACGATGTTTATTAAATGAATTCAAAAAGTTTTAAAACATAAAAAATCAACTCATTTTTTTATCCTAAAATGTATTTTTGTGAGTAGCGTATTTTCATTATTCTAATTTAAAATTCTAATAATTCTTAAAATTCTAATTTAGAATGTAATTGTCAAGAACTGATTCCTAATCATCAGTAATATAATAAGTAATTATTACGGTTATTAATAAATCCTTCTTATAAAGTAATTGCAAATATTTCAAAAAAAACTTTCTGTCTGAATGCAAATATTTTTCTGTGCAAATATTTTTAATTTTATATTAATCAAGATTGCACACGATATTATTTATTTGCACTTCAATTCTTAACGTCAGTTCTAGTAGAAGTTACAAATCAATTATATTTAATTAAGGATTGGATTGGATTATTTAATTATGGCAAAGCACACGAGGGCTATCTGCCTAAAGGGAGGGATGCCTTCGTGGAGGACTTTCTAAGGGAAACTGGCTCGTATACACGTTACACATCGGGAAAACCACGAAAACACCCATGCAGCCAGCCTTTTCGCGGGATTCGAACCTCGGACCGAACTACCAGTGATCAGCATCTTTACCGCTCGGCCGTTTGTGGGCCTTTATGAAATGGAAGGCGATAACTTTATTTAAAATGATTGTCAGAAATACCAAAATGTTTTGAAAAGTTGGATACTTTTTAATATACTTTCAGAATGCTTAAAGAAAAAGAGAAGAAAAATAAATTTTTTCGTAAAATTTAGTATTTTTTTTTTTTTTTTTAATTTAAAACTTTTCAATGTTATGATATTTGATTCTTGCGATTTCAAAAATAAAATATTTGACTAAAATATGAATAACATTTTAAGAAACCAAATGTAGGATAAAATTGTGTAAAGCAATGGGGCACAATGATAAAACTGTTTAAAGCAGTGTATGCAAGTCATCCTAAGTTAAAATGTCGGTTATACATCTCTCTTATTTATATATATCTTTTCTGAACGGAACATTGAAAGGCGTGTAAAACTGTGCTTTAGTGTATTTTCTCTTTTAATATAGTATGCAGTTTTCAAACTCATCGTAGTCTGGGTTACAAAGTATTCTTCCGAAAGAAACGCAGTTCAAATAAATAAAATCAAATTCTGGAAAATTGATATTAATAAATATATTTAAAATGCTCAGTTCGAAGAAATAAATAGAAAATTTTAAAACAAATATCTGAAGAGACAATGCAACACAAACAATTAAAATAAAAGTATAAAAATTTAAAAATTACCTAAAATAATAACTATGACGAAAAATATATATAAAGAAAACTATTTAAAAAAAAAATAAACGCTGCACCTTTATTTACGCAGTTCGAATAGGTAAATAGAAATTTTTAAAACAGTTATTCGAAAAAAAAAAAAAAAAAAAAAAAAAACGTGCAACTTAAACAATTAAAATGAAATTCGAAAAAGAAAAAAATTACTTAAAATAATAAGTTATAATTAAAAATATAATATAAAGAATATTATTTGGAAAAAAGGAACGATGGTGACTTTTTTTCCTCTCATGGGAAAGGAAACTAGGTTGCCATATATTAAGAAGTTCGCCAAGTGAAGTATTCTTGGCGCAAACTGACAAAAAAGTGCCAACATAAATTTGTGAATTTCTCCCTAAATTTCGCTCCAAATTTTACAAAATTTCATATTTAGGCGTAATTTGAGTCGTAGAATCGAAATATGTAAAAAAATTGGTATGTTATTTCAGAAAAAGTCCGATTTTGTGTCAAAATACCTATGTTAGAATAGTGTTATATATAAATCTAATATATATCCTAAGTCGCGCTTTCGAGACATGGAGAACGCAATTTGAATTTTGTCAATCGGCCCAGTAGATCGGGAGATATAGGACTGTCCCATTTTTTTTTTTTTTTTTTTTTTTTTTTGAGCAGTGTACATATCTTAAATATTTTCAGACGATTTTATACATGAAAAGAAGCAAATTTCTCAAGAAATTGCCAGCGCATGTATTAAAACATCTGCATTTAATAAACAGTTTATTTTATCACTTAGATTTTGATTCATTTAATTCTTTATACCTTAACAAAGATAAGGGGCAAAAATAAAAGTTATATATATATATATATATATATATATATATATATATATATGCACGAGGGCTATTTTGTTTCAACCTCCGATGGGCTATAAAGAAAAGACGGTTGAATATACAAAAAAGATTTTATTATCAAAAGTAATCTACAATACAGGCTATTTCTTTACATAATCACCTTGACGATTGAGGCATTTGTCATATCTGTGAACAAGCTTTGCAATACCCTCTTCATAAAATGTCCCCGCCAATGATTGGAAGTGAGATGGGACGTTTTCTTTCAACTCCACGTCATTTTGGAAGCACTTCCCGCCAAGCCACTGCTTCAGTTCAGGGAACAGATGAAAGTCACTCGGCGCTAGGTCGGGACTATATGGTGGATGTTCGAAAATGTTCCATTGAAATTGCTGAAGGAACCGTTGGGTTACACGAGCTCTGTGAGGACGGGCATTGTCGTGGATCAGAACAATTCCAGAAGTCAGCATGCCTCTTCGTTTGTTTTGAATAGCTCTTCGTAACCTTACGTTTGTTAAAGTTTCGTTTGAATTTTGTGGGTCACTCTGGAGAATTTGTGTGCATCCATAGTTGTGACGGTCGTTTCGTTTCGGGCGTGTCATATTAAACCCATGTCTCATCACCTATCACAATGGATTTCAGAAACTCTTCTCCGTCAGTATTGTAACGGTCAAGAAACTCAAACGCTGCAACCATTCGGCGAATTTTGTGGTCGTCAGTCAACATCTGTGGGACCCAGCGAGCGCAAACCTTTCTGTAGCGCAACTGTTCAGTAACGATAGAGTACAGGGAAGATCTTGAAACTTCCGGAAATTTCACCGATAATTCACTTATGGTGAACCTTCGATTTTGCTTAACCGCTTAGTGAACTCGTTGAACAATGTCGTCTGCAGCGACAGACTTTTGTCCTTGATCCCCTTCATCATGCACATCAGTTCGGACATCTTTAAACTTTCGACACCATTCAGGGACAACGCCATCACTCATAAAGCTGTTTCCATACACTCGACTCATTCATCGATGAATTTCCGCTGCACTGTTCCCTTCTGCCTGCAAGAAACGAATAACAGCTCACAATTCACACTTGGCGGGAGAATCAATAGCGACAGCCATGTTTACGTGACTGCATCTCAACAGAAAATGGCTTGTTGAATACGCCAGTGACAGAGCGTGTAGAGGGGGAGATGCGCAGTCGCCTACTATGCACACCAACCACCTGCCGCATACCTGGCCATCATACTGTGCGATCGGAGGTTGAAAAAAAAAAAACAACCTACGTATATTACGCCAAAACGGGCGCTGCTTTCATTTACAGACACATACACGTTGCTAGAGCATTTGGGATAACGCCACATTGGGCTAAAAATATTTTAAAACAGCATATCTTTAGAACTTCCGATAGACAGTCTGGCTCGCTGCAGATCAAAATGTTTTATTCCCTACAGTTTTGCCACTACACGCTTTTTCAATAAAAAATTCGTCAAAAACTTAGAAAATATGAATTAGACAATTAAAAAAAAATCAAAATTACTAATATGGCCTTCCAAATGTCCATGTTCGGGTAGAGGACTATGCTTCAAAATTTGATGTCTTTAGGCATCGTTGTTTTATCACAGTGCCGATACACCATACGTATACATTCATGTAGTCTTTATTATTTATTTTCTTTAAATATAATACAGGGCGATAATATTTCGTGGCAACAATTTGAAAAATGATGCAGCCTTTTATAGCGATTCAACGAAAACTTCCATTTCGAGACTAAAACCTTTTTTGGACTAACGCCCATTTGGGATAAATATTGATAAATATTTTTGTAGAACATATCTAAGAATCCTAAATTTAGCATATTTGTAACCCAAAATGTAAGAAAAACCTAAAAATTATACTTTGATGATATGTTTATTACAAATTATATTTGGATAATGTATTTATTACGTTATGATGTTGTTTCCATCATTTCAAACAGTATTCTTATAAATAACACCAATAATCGATATATTTATATTATTTTTCAAAATTCTGGTGTCAAACGTAGTCGGAAACCTTAACTTTAAATAGAGTTATACTTTAAATAGAGTGATAGTCCTTAAATTGTCCTGTGCAGTTATAATCACGAGACTACTTATTAATTTGTGTATAAATGTCCTTCACACAGTGTTAAAAAAGTCTTAATCTGTGATATTCCTAGATATTCCTAGATAAATTTTGAAGCATAGTCCTCTACCCGAACATGGACATTTGGAAGGCCATATTAGTAATTTTGATTTTTTTTAATTGTCTAATTCATATATATAATTACGAGACTACTTATTAATATTATAATCACGAGACTACTTATTAATTTGTGTATAAATGTCCTTCACACAGTGTTAAAAAAGTCTTAATCTGTGATATTCCTAGATAAATTTTGAAGCATAGTCCTCTACCCGAACATGGACATTTGGAAGGCCATATTAGTAATTTTGATTTTTTTTAATTGTCTAATTCATATTTTCTAAGTTTTTGACGAATTTTTTATTGAAACAAGCGTGTAGTGGCAAAACTGTAGGGAATAAAACATTTTGATCTGCAGCGAGCCAGACTGTCTATTATATTAAAACATAATTCATATGCCTTTCATTATAAACCCCTGTAAAGTCATCAGGATTTTGTGACGTGAGATCTTGAAAACTCAATCGGGATCTAGTGTGGAATCGAATATAAGATCTATCTTTCCAATTACCGTTTGGGGCCCACCAGCGGCCGAGCGGTAAAGTCGCTAAACACTGGTAGTTCGGTCCGAGGTTCGAATCCCGCGAACGGGCTGGCTGCATGGGCGTTTTCGTGGTTTTCCCCATGTGTAACGTGTATACGAGCCAGTTTACCTTAGAAAGTTCTCCACGAAGGTATCCCTCCCCTCAGGCAGATAGCCCTAGTGTGCTTTGCCATAATCAAATACACCACCACACACCGCACCAATTACCGTTTAGATGCACTGATCATTGCAACAAAAGGATATGTCTTTAATTCCTTATATTTCGCTGAAACATAAAATTAGATATAGGAGGGGTGAGATTTACTCTGCCAAATCATGGTGGTGATGAGTTATCATTTTAGTCCTCAGGAGAATTTTAAGTTTAAACAGGAATCGTGAAAAATAAAACTAACCGTATAAGGTATTTGGTCTAGGTTCGAGTCCCAAGGACAGAAATGCCCATTTTTCACATCTCTTGCTTTAAGAAGGAAAAAAAAAAGAAACCTAATAACTCTACAGTGGCGCCCGAACTATAAAAGGTGATGGTTGATGAATCTTCACCACCAGGATTTGGGGGTTCGGTCGAGTATGTAGGGTATTTTCTCCATTCTTCCAGCATGCCTTCGTGGTGTAATGGTTAACACACTTGGCGAGTATTCGAGAGGTCCAGGTTCGAGCCGTGGCTAGGAAATAGCTAATTTCCCTGTTTTAGGAAAAAAAAAAACAAAAAAAAAACCTAATAACTTTACAACTGTAGCCAGGAAACTGAACCCAAGTGTTTCCCATTCTCAGCGAGATGTGCGGGGAAATAACATAAAAGGGCACACGCGAGGAATATATTAATTTCTTGTAGCATTATTTCTTACTTATGCTTGTTGTTTTAACCTATAGTTCAATCGCTTTTTTAAAAAGTTATCTTATTCTATGGGTTTGATGAATTTTATTTATGTTTTTACATATCCCCTCTAAGCCATAGACATTTAATCTGAATGAAAAATAAATATCTTACTTAATGCAAACAAAGCAAAGTATAAAAAGTTTAAAAAGAAAATCTGAAAGGTTTCAGATTTTAAATTACATCCAAAGGGGCATTTTATTAACGTTTTGTGTGTTACCTTTATTTATTAGATATCATGTTCTTTGCACTTAATCCATAAAATTCATTTCAGTAGCAATGTCGAAAAATAATTTTAAAATGAACCTATCTAATTTAGAATTAGTTGCGCGCTCGCTGGAGATTAAAAACGTTTTATTCCCCCCCCCCGTAGAGTGTTGCCATTGCTCGCTTTTAAATGAGTTTGTTACTCAAACATTCGTTAAAGTTTTACAAAATATGAAACCGATAATAAAACAAATTCTAAATTTCAAATTTGGTCTTCCACATGCCCACATTCGTACGAGGATTACGTCATTCTAAAGTCGATGGCTCTATGTACCGTTGTTTGATCACAATGTGAGAAATAGACATACATTTATGCAGATTTTTCATTATTTAATTTCTTCAAATACAACGCAGGACTCTAACATTCGGTGGCAACAGTTTGAAAAGTGAAACGGACATTTATAGTGTTTCAACGCAAGATCTCAAAACGAAAACAATAGTCCTTCAGGGACAAAGCCCCTTTGGACTAAAAAAAAAAAAAAAAAAAAACTGCTGAATTTGAAGTAGTTTAAAGAATTTAATTAAAATATCCTTTATATTTCTTAAACTTTTGTATATTTTAAGTAAAAAGTATATTGAAAATAAAATAAAAAAAAACATTCTCTATAAATTCTTTCCTTAATCGGAACGCTGCTCGATTTGGAATACCAAACTGGAATGCTGATTGCAATTCTGGGATTCCGAAAATATATGAATATTTTGCGTAGACAGCATATTTGCATAGTTTTCTTTGCTTATCTTTACTATGGAATTTTGTCCTATTTCTTTACATGCAAAAAGCATCCTTTCTCGCATTGTTTTATTTGATGAAAAATCATTTTACGCCTCTTTTTTCAGACCTAAGATGCCAAGTAAATGTCTTGTTAATTGCTCCGGAAAACGTAAAAAAATCACGTTTTCTTCGATTCCGAAGAAGTAAGCCTTTTTCATTTCTAATATAAATGAATTAATAAAAATAAACTATATGTATGGAATTTGCATAGTTTTGTCCTTTTTGGTTTTGAAGGCGGACTATATATATATCTTTCACTTATAATTTGTGAAGAAGCATTTTTTACCGCTGTTCATCGAAACATGGTCATCGAATATTAAACTATATAGCGTTATAGAACTGCCGCATTTTTTTTTAGTCCAAAGGGATTTGAATCCCGAAGGACTATTAGTTTCGTTTTGGCATTTTGCGTCGGACGGATAAATGTCGGTTCACTTTTCAAACTGTTGCCATAAAATGTTAGAGTCCTGCATTATATTTGAAGAAATTAAATAATGAAAATCTGCGTAAATGTATGTATATTTCTCACATTGTCATAAAATAACGGTACATAGAGTCATCGAATTTTGAATAACGTAATCCTCCAACGAATATGAGCATGTGGAAGACCCAATTTGAAATTTGAAATTTGTTTTATGATCGATTTCCTATTTTTTAAAACTTTGACGAAATTTTGATTAACAAACTCAAGGATTTCAAAGCGAGCAATGGCAACGTTGTGCAGAAAAAACATTTTTATCTCTAGCGCGTGAGTCTCTGTATCGGAAATTCTAAAGATATGCTCGTTTTAAAACTATTTTGCGATATTGCTGTTGCACTGGATCTTATGGTTTAAGTGCGAGGAACATGATATTTAATAAAGAAAGGTAACACACAAAATGTTAAAAAACGCCCCTTTGGACGTAATTTAAAATCTGAAACATTTCAGATTTTTTTTTTATTATTTTTATTTTTATTTTTTTTTTTTTTTTTTTTTTTTTTTTTTTTTTTTTTTTGCTCAGTGTCTATACGTGTTCTATATTCTGAACAATCTCATATCGATGTGTGTTTTAACACTTCCGGTCTAATTCAAGTATTTCGAATACTTTAGATTAATGAATTTGTCATGCCTTAAAGGCAAAAAGCATTAATTTCAAAACGAGTGGTTTCCTGTTTGGTAGCTGTTCTTTAAATTCGTTCTCAAATATCATGATCAACTTCAGCAAAATGCCTGAAACAAACAAGAAAAAAAAACCTGTGTATATTTAGTCATAAATATCTCTTCTAACTTTACATGTAAAAAGACACAGAACTTTATTTTTTTAATGATATGAAACGTAATAAATATTTTAATCGGCAGAACTGTACCGTAGGCACATGAAAGGCTAAAATTTATGTTTCAGAGTCTTTGCATTCCTAGCGTTGAAGCAAAACTCCAACAGTGTTTTCATAAGATTCTGACTTATTTTAGCAAACCTTTATTTCGTAATGTACATCTACGTGTTGTCCTTCAAGACCGACAGATGGCGCTGCTAGCTTTCTCGTAGAATTGATTTTGTAAAAAGAAAAACGCAGACCAGGCCGCCATGACAACAAAACAGGTGTAAGACGTTTAAAGATGTTTACCACGTTATAAAGACGCAATAAATGTTTTTTTTTTTTCCCTTGTGGCAATTTTTCTGTAAATATTCACGCTCCTGTTGTCTATTTTCATACTGCGTAAAGGTCGTTAATAATTTTTATTAAATGTTTAAGACTGGACTGGTTTACGTATTCCTTAAGACACTAAATTCTTCAGCCATATTATGAACTGTGTTCACAGACGTCAAGGTAAGATATATTCTTCCCATATATTTAAAAAAATTCTATAGTCACATTTATCGTCTATAGTCACATTTATCGAATAAATAAATACTATAAAGTCTATAGTCACATTTATCGAATGCTTCGCATGGAAGGTTAGTGAGTATACCAGATGAAATCTACGAACTATATAATTTATGTCCATAAAATAATAAAAATCTAATAACAGTATCTTTAGTTTCACAGCAACCTGGTTGCATGTTTTATAAACGAAGCTTTTGACGCTCAGTGGTAATTAATACAGAACTGAGTGTCCCTTTTAAGAAATACTGCGCAGCTTTCAATTCCGTGTAGAAATCATTCGATGCCGAGTAGCTTCATTTCGTGTCAAAAGTTATACAGTGTCTCAAAAAAGTGATGGGACACTTGTGCTTTACAAAAGGAAACTGCAATAAAATAAATTTAAAAAACATGTAAAATTTTTTGTCGGTGTGTTTCATACTTAAATTTAGTAACAATTATTACATAACATACATTTTCTCAAAATATTAAAATATTAATTTAATAAAAATACAATTGTTTAGAACGGAGCAGAAAATGGCTCACTTAAGTGATGGGACACTACGTACTATGCAACAAAAATCGTCTGAAGTAAGTAATAAAAATATCTTTTGGGGTATTTATTTTTACTCAAAAGCAATTGACAATAATTTATAAATTCGTCTGCAGTATTTCTCTCCAGTTTGTTTTGGAATTTTTGTGTTTTTTAGCTCTGTGCAGCCATGAATGCTAAACGAAAAGAAACTTTGCCTGGAATTCGAAAATTAGTTATTAATTTGCATATTGAACGTGGAAAATCTATTAGAGAAACTACTGAAACAGTTAACATGGGTCATTCAACAGTTTTCAATATCATTAAACGATATAAAAAGAATCATATGATTCAGGATAAAAGAAGACCTGGCCGACCATCAAAGCTATCCAATGGAATAAAGCGAATTATCGTTCGAAATATTTAAAAAAAATCCAAGAATGAGTGCTCCTAAAGTTGCTGCTGATTTACAAGCATTATACTCGTATGAAGTAATTGTTAATTATGAGACAATTAGAAGAGTAATTCTATTTACTGATATCACGGTAGAGCAGCCAGGAAAAAATTCTTCGTGAGTGAAAAGAATAGAAAACTCAGACTGGCTTTCGCTAAATCCAACATAAATAAGAATTCTGATTACTGGAATGAAGTTATATTTGCTGATGAGAGTAAATTTAATATATTTGGTTCTGACGGTAGAACCTTGGTGTGGAGAAAACCCAGGGAAGAATTTCACAAACAGAACTTGGTGCCAACAGTAAAACATGGTGGAGGAGGAGTTATGGTATGGGGGTGTATGTCGTCCGCCGGAGTTGGTAATTTTGTTTTTATTGACAGTATAATGGATCAGTACAAGTATATTGACATTTTAAATCAAAATTTGAAATCTTCAGCACGAAAATTGAACCTTCATAACGATTTTAAATTCTACCAGGACAATGACCCCAAGCACAGTGCTTTGAACGTTAGACTCTGGCTGCTGTATAACTGTCCTGAAATAATAAAAACACCCCCACAATCTCCACAATTAAATCCCATAGAGAATATTTGGCAAGAATTGGAATCAAGAATTCGCAAACACACCATTTCTTCAAAACAACAATTGAAATCGGTGCTTCAAGAAGAATGGGGTAAAATCACTCCAGAAATCACAAAAAAATTAGTCGAATCCATCCCAATAAGATTAAATCATGTTTTAAAAGTAAAAGAAAATCCAACAAAATATTAAAAACCTTTTAAAAAGTAAAATTTTTGGATAAATATTTGATGGAAAAGTAAGTGTCCCGTCACTTAAGTGAGCCGTTTTCTGCCCCGTTCTAAACAATTGTATTTTTATTAAATTAATATTTTAATATTTTGAGAAAATGTATGTTATGTAATAATTGTTACTAAATTTAAGTATGAAACACACCGACAAAAAATTTTACATGTTTTTTAAATTTATTTTACTGCAGTTTCCTTTTGTAAAGCACAAGTGTCCCATCACTTTTTTGAGACACTGTATGTATACAGTGGCATTTAGATAGTAGGTAAAGTTTATTCATTATATGCAGTTAACCTTTACTTGCTTCTGGAAGAGGAAGCAAGTCGTAAATAAAATATAATTTATTGAACACATAGAAGGAAATGTTTATGATGTGTTTATTGGTTTCACGTCGCGGATTAATGGCTTGTCATAAATATTGCAGTCTGAGAGTACCATTTGTCGCAAGCCTTGTATGCAAGCAATATATAGTGAAATATAGTGCCTGTCTAGAAAAATTACGTCTTGCTTTACCTAAATTAGAGGTCCGAAGGGCGTAGTGGCTAGCGCATCGCGCAGCAGCACCACAGGTCCAGGGTTCGATTCCCAGGCTGGGCAAGGTCGACTCAGCCTTGATTTCCATCACTTGGGTCAATAAAATGAGTACCAAGTTCACTTGGGGACCCCAGTGTCCTGCGACAAGCTGACCTCTTGTTCAGGGCATATACTTACGCACCCGGTGCCCAAGGTCAAGAAAGCAGATTTCGGGCACTGCGGGCCTTGGCCCATTAGGGCTATTACGCCACTGAGTTTAGATTAGTTTTTACCTAAATTAAGTTTATAAATCTCCACCCGGAGTTAATTAATGGTGAAATAATATAGGACATTTTTCTCTAATATTTGGACTTTACCAGCAGCCTAATCAAGACTGCTGAATAATGGTTGTTCGACTTAGCATAGGTTTGATTCTAAGCAAACGAGCTGGCTTCATATTTCATTTTCATGGTTTACCCAATATGTAGCCGCCCAAACGGTATAGTGACCAGCGGAGCCTGCTGTGGTACCTCATGACCCGCGTTCGAATCTCGGAGAAGGAATGGATATTTGCAAATGTTTAAATATTTGTATCTTTGCAGCATGGGGGCACTCTAAATGTATGGCGAGCCGAAAGTCCTCTCGTGTGGTTTGGTGGCTGGGGAGAGAGGTGAGAGCCACTCGGAGCCCCATCCCCGGAGTGCTTTTCCTCAGAAATGGGCTGGAAGTAGAAGTCCAACCTCATATCTTAGCCAAATAGTCTCTTCTCAGGTAGATAGACCAAAGGCCTGGCCATATTCAAATAACCTAACCCTATTATTTGGCCTAACCCTATTATTTTGAATAGATTTTAAATATGAGGTTTTATATTCTAAAGCTTTAATATTTTTAGAATTAATTCTGAAATGAATAGACATATCACAAATTCTTAGTTTAAATTCTTTCAGATGTTAAACTTAACTCTTTCGCATCGAGAGACGACCAAATCTGTTTTCATCAAACATCGAAAACGCCCGTGTTTACGAATTTGTCTTGGAATAGTTTTCCTTTCCCCCTGCCTGGTAGATAGCTACAGCATTAACAATAACCTACTTAAGTGAAATGACTGTTTCTCTCTTGAGGGTTTTTCAGCGGTTTCATCCATTGTGTGCAGTTTCACCTTAGAGCCGGATTGCACCTGCGAACGTTAATAGCTTTCTGCATGTCTCCTTTAGTTGCTTCAAAAGAATGATTGACATGTCTCTTAACAACTCGCGAAACCAATGAGCCATACACTAACGGGGAGGGGGAAAGCACTAAATGGAAAATAAACGAGGCGTTGGGGCGATTTGCCGTTGCCTGAATGAACGGGCGTTACGGGCGACTTCGATACGAAAGAGTTAAATTAATTCTGAAATGAATAGACATATCACAAATTCTTAGTTTAAATTCTT
Organism: Stegodyphus dumicola; assembly: GCF_044657685.1. Taxonomy (NCBI): domain Eukaryota; kingdom Metazoa; phylum Arthropoda; class Arachnida; order Araneae; family Eresidae; genus Stegodyphus; species Stegodyphus dumicola. The sequence continues at coordinate 188,519,942 of NC_140774.1, forward strand.
TCAGGTGTTAAACTTAAATCCGCGTAACAATTTCATGTTGTTATTTCTTTTAGTCTCAAAAATTTAAACCATTTTTGACATGCCTTACGGTGGGTAAAAAAGTATTAGCAACTGCCTATAATTGATCACATTACCTAAAACAGGAAATGCTCGACTATTTCAGCTGGACATAACGAACACAGGAGAAGGTAATAAACATACAAATTTAATGATACGCTCAACTTAATAAGCCTTTTACGCAAAATATACAACACAAACGTGCGTGTCAAATAAGTATTGGCAAAATTCTATCTGCTATGCAAGTTTTGTTATGTTGAGGTCTCGTGTTTAGACTGATAAGAAACTTTGTTGGTATAAAGTCTGCAGTAATATTTCCAAAGCTTTTGAAATTTTCCTAATATTGTGATCAAACAGCTTGGAAATGTTGGATGTTAATGTTAAAAACATGATTATTGAAGTCAGAAATGGTGGTTTAACTGATCGTGTTATAGGAATACAAGTAAACGTAAGGTTATTTACTGTTGGAAGTGTTGTAAAAAGTTCAAAGAGGATCGACAGAAAATAAGATTAGAAGTGGACGGCCTCGAATATTTTCTCCAAGGGAAAACGTGGCATTATCAAAGAGGTTAAGAAAACCCTAAAATAAGTGCAACCCCTTCCCCGTAGTTGATGTTGCTAATATCAGTATTGCAAAGATGTTGCTAATACTTTACATAAAATTTTTAGTGAACAGACTATACGGAATGTTCGACTTGGAAGAAGTTTTTATGGAAGGGCAGCTTTCATTTTAGAAATAAACAGGAGAAAGAGATTAGATTTTGTAAAATCTCCTGCTAAGGGGACTAGTATACCTTAAAACCCATAAGATCTTTGAATATGTGACTGTTGCAAGAATTGGGATAACTTATTTACTTTAAAAGCAATCACTTCCAACGTTTTACAGCTGACTATATAATACAGCTGCTTTCTGAAATAGTGATCAGAAAGTTTGTGTTGCCACAAATATTTTTATAATTTAATCCGCTTTTTGCCAACATTTTTCGTCATGTTTCCACCTTGATCGCACAGTTTAAAACATTCTGTTGCATAATTTGATTCCATATTTAATATATAGCTTTTATATAATTTGGAAACTACTGTGAACCAAAAATTCTAAGAATTTCATGTTAAATTTTTATTTTATTTGGAGTGGAGTTTATAAAATGTATTTTATTAAAAAAATCTGTAATGTTTTCGTCCATAAAATTTTTTAATATTAAAACATTCATCAGATTTTTGGTTCAGTTAAAAAATAGGGCTCATATAAAGAATTCCATCCAATTTCAAATATGTACCATTAGCCATTTTTAAAATATCGTGCGCGCAAGGTGGAAATGTGACGAAATATTTTGTCACAAAGCGGATTAAATTACAAAAGTATTTGTGGCAACACAAACTTTCTGGTTACTCGTTTCCAAAGCAGCTATATTATGTAGTCAGCTGTGAAAAGTTGAAAGTAATTGATTTTAAAATAAATAAAATATCCCAATTCTTGCAACAGTCACATATTTGAAGTGTGTTAAGGGGTTTAAGGTGTATGAGCCCCCTTAATTTATTAGACGAATTTTGGAACACAGCTATTTTTTCCGACGAATCAAAGTTGAACATTTTTTAGAGTGATGGACGCCAATATGTGTTGAGAAAGCCTAACGCCGAACTGGAAAAACAACATTTAACACCGATTGCTGTAAAACATATTGGAGGATACGAAACATATTGTTTTGGGGCTGTTGGCAGCAAACGGAGTTGATAATCGATGGTTCATTGATGGAATTATAACAGCACGTGTACTGCTGAAAAAAATTCTGTAAGGTTTGAGATTTTAAATTACCTCCAAAGGGGCGTTTTTTAAACGTTTTGTGTGTTACCTTTATTCATTAATTATTATGTTTTTTTGCATTAAACCTTAAAATTCTGTTCACGAGCAATATTGCAAAATAATTTTAAATTGAACACATCTTTATAATTTCCGATAAATAGTCTCAAGCGCTGGAGATAAAAATGTTTCTTTCTGTACAACGTTGCCATTCCTCGCTTTGAAACACTTCAGTTTGTTAAGGGGTCTCATACACCTTAAAACCCATAAGATGTTCGAATATGTGACTGTTGCAAGAATTGGGATAACTTAGTTATTTTAAAAGCAATTACTACCACCTTTTTACAGCTGACTACATAATATAGCTACTTTCTGAAATAGTCATCAGAAAGTCTGTGTTGCCACAAAAAAATTTTATGATTTAATCCGCTTTGTGACAACATTTTTCGTCATGTTTCCAACTTGCGCGCACAGTTTAAAACATTCTGTTTTATAATTTAATTTCATATTTAATATATGGCTTTTATAACATTTGGAAACTACCGTGAACCTAAAATTCTAATAATTTCATGTTAAATTTTTATTTTATTTTGAGTTGAGTTTATAAAATGTATTTTATTAAAAAAATTTGTAATGTTTTCGTCCATAAAATTTTTCAATATTAAAATATTCATCAAATTGTTGGTTCAGTTAGAAAATAGTGCCCATATAAAGAATTCCATCCAATTTCAAGTATGTACCATTAGCCATTTTTAAAATATCATGCGCGCAAGGTGGAAACATGGCGAAATATTTTGTCACAAAGAGGATTAAATTACAAAACTATTTGTGGCAACACAAACTTTCTGGTTACTAGTTTCCAAAGCTGCTATATTATGTAGTCAGCTGTAAAACGTTGGAAGTCATTGCTTTTAAAATAAATAAAATATTCCAATTCTTGCAACAGTGACATATTTGAAGATCATGAGGGGTTTAAGGTGTAGGAGTCCCTTTAATCAAAAATTCGTTAAAGTTTTACAAAATATGAAATAGATAATAAAACAAATTCCAAATTTGGTCTTTCATATGCCCATATTCGCAGTAGGATTACGTCATTCAAAATTTGATGGCTTAGGCACAGTTGTTTTATCAGCATGCGAGAAACATACATACATCTATGCAAATTCGGAGCGATAATATTTGATGGCAACAGTTTGAAAAGTGATACTGCCGTTTATAATATTTCTACGCAAAATCGTAAAACGAATACAATAGTCCCTCAAGGACAAAGCCCATTTAGACTAAAAAGGACAGTTCTATATCTCCTTTTCTACTAGGCAGATTCACGAAATTCAAATTGCGTTTTTCATGTCTCGAAGGCGCGACTTAGGGTATATATTGGCTTTATATATAGCACTGTTCGAATATAGGTATTTTGACACAAAATCGGACTCTTTCTGAAATGACATGCCAATTGTTTTCCGTATTTCCGTTCCACGTTTCAAATTATGCATAAATTTAAAATTTTGTAAAACGTGGTGCGAAATTTGAGGAGAAATTCAAAAATTTATCTTGGCGGAATATTTCAATTTGCGCCAGGAATAATTTACTTGACGAACTTCCTAATTTATAGCAACCTATTTTCTATTCCTTTTTTTCATTGCAAACGAGAGGAAAAAAAGTCACCGTTCATACTTTCAATTAATATTAACAAAGTTCGTAAACCACATTTGGCGTCATTATCGCTCAAAAAAAGAGATGCATTATTTCAAAATGCTCCAGTATGTAAATTCATGTATATATTAGAAAATTTTGAATAAAATACTCTAATTCCTTGCAAGTGTGTCTAGAATTACATCTACTTTAAAATCATATTCAAAACGTTGTAGGTTATAATAAAAAATTTTTTCGAAAAATTTATAAAAAATATTTGAAAATACAAATTTTATAAATAAATCATAAAAATGTGCGAATTACATTTTAATTAGACCCAAATTTCAAATTCTGGAAGAAGGAATCAAGAGAGTATAATAAAAAAATCTGATGTGTACATCACATGACCTCCTTGTACGGAATATTAAATTATACGCAGTTTTTCTTGCATTTCATTTAAACTTATTGGATTGAATTAAATCTACTTCTCCGACAGCGCCTAAACCACAATAGAATAAATGCATTCCTTAAAATTTACAATAATATTTGTTTACCACAGCAACACTCTGGCGCTAGATTCACTTTAATATTTCGTTCATATTATAACTCAGATTGCACAAAATTTATATCATTCAAAGAATAGAATTATCTAATCGTTGCCACATGTTCTATTCAAATACTATAATAAAGCTAGAAGGATGTATAAAAGAAATGAAGCAAACAAAACAAAAAAGAAACAGTTTTTCACAGACGATTGAGTATATTTCATTCAATTAATTCAATTCTCACACCGCGAGAAGGTAAAAATACATAATAACTGAAAATACCTCTATTAAAAATTTCGAAGTAAATCTTAAACACTTATTTCCTCGAAAAAATTCCAGAAAGGATTAAGCATGATTTAATTGGCAATAATAAATGAAAGCGTTATCTTTGTTGTTGCGAAGCTAATTTTCTCTAGATTGGCAACAAATCCAAAGTCTGCTGTTTCAAATGTAAACAAGCCATGGCCGCCATAAAAGAAAATGCTTAGTGGCACGTATACAACTTTAAAATTGTTGATAATTCTAAAACTATTGCCCACAGATTTACTAAAGGCATAGAAACCTTAACAGGAAGATAAACACAACATAACTCAATGATTTTTAAAGCAAAAAATGTACAATTTACAAACATATAAGAGTAAAGAAACTGAGATCACTGAGCCGGGTAACAGAGTGTATATATATATAAGTATAAATATTTATATACGTTTGGTGCGGCCGATTGCAACCAAAATACGAGGTGCACATCTACATGTTATAGCAGTCCTATATACAAAATTTCAACGTTCTGAGGCTACTCGTTTTGGAGTTATGAGAGATACGTACGTACGTACATACGTTCGTACAGACGCCACGAAAAATTCCCTTCAGAATTCATTTTAAAGCAGTTTTATCATTTTTTTGGAGGAAACGAGTCTTTTATTCTGTCCTTACGTACAGATATCACGCAAAAACCTCGTTAAATTGCATTCGATAGCGGTCAAAATGGATATTTTCGTTGAAATATTCTGCCTGAAACTTTTCGCGATTTCAATACCTCCTTTTTACTTCGTACAAGGAAGTAAAAAGGGTATTAATAAATATATATCAAATTCAATTAAGGCGCTAAAATTGTGAGAGCTAATTCTTTAAAAACTACTCGTGCTATTTTTACAAAACTTGGCAGTTTGGCGTAATTGAGTCACAGAATCGGAATATGGAAAAAAATTCGTATGTCATTTAAAAAAAGTCCGATTTTGTAACAAAATATCCATGTTAGAATGATGCTATATATAAATCTAATACATATCTTAAGTCGCGCTTTCGAGAAATGAAAAACGCAAGCTGAATATCATCAATCGTCGTAGTAGAACGGTAGATACAGAACTGTCCCAGTATTTTTGCGCAGTGTAAATTCAAATAAACTCTGTAAATGAAATTATTGAATCTATTGTTACTATGAATATATGTGATAAATAATGTTTTATCCTTTTAGTTCATTAATCATTTTATGAGTTTTAAGTTTAAACGTAATTTTAAAAAAATTAATACTTTTTATTTTTAATCATTTTAGTCTTACGCTATCAATAAAACTATTCAACCGAAAAATCGTTTCAAACTGTAAAATCATTTTATTAAGATTAATTTTATTCATTTCTTAATTTCGAGCCGTAGGCCTTCAATTTGTTATTCGGAACGTTCATCGTTATATAGTCATTTGAGGCATTCTGTCTACACATGTTACGACAAGAATGCAAATGCTGGACTTCACATTAAAATATACTTTCCCCAGAGAACTGTTTATAAGCAATCGGAGATTTCGTAATACAGTTTAATCCTGTGATGATTAAAAATTTAATATTTATATGATTTTATCTAGAAATAGAACATTCATATTTTTGCGCTGATACTTTTTCTTCGGTTAAAATTAAATGTTTTCTTTAAGTGACTTATAGTCAGCCCAAGCCCATCAAATTAGCCTAAAAGCATACAAAAGTCAATGCCTTAAGCAGCTTTCAGGTGATAATATGTTCAGTTTTGTCCCCAATTTTAATGGAGAGGATCCCGGGTCCGAGGATCTCTCAGCCCCCCCTCCTTCCCTACCACCAACCTCTCGAGAGGACCTTTGGCTCGCCGCTTCTTTAGCGTACCCCTATGCCGCACGTGCACTTTACATTTACAAACATCCATGCCTTCTCCAGGATTCGAACCCAGACCCTTCGGCTCGGCAGTCAGCGACGCTAACAACCATACCAGTTCGTTGGCACGGTCCAGTTGTAAAACCGCTGAATACTGAAATTTCTGACCTGGGTTCATTTCCAGGCTAACGGGCTGACTGCATGTCCGTTTTCGTGGCTTTCCCCAAGCCAGTTTTCCTTAGAAATACGAGCCAGTTTTCCGTAGAAAGTCCTCCACGCAGTCACCCCTTACCCTAGGTAGGTAGTCCTAGAGGGTACTTTACTGTAATCTCATTAAACCAAACCAAACATTGCTTTTCCCCATGTGTAATGAATATACGAGCCAGTTTCCCTTAGAAAGTCTTCCGCGAAGGCATATTTCCATTAGGCAGGCTGCCCGTAGTGTGCTTTGCAGTAATAAACTAACCAAAACCAAACTTTTAAAAACTTAAAAGACGCAGTTCAGCTTCATTGTTAGTCCAAAGGGGCTTTGTCCCTGAAGGACTATTGTTTTCGTTTTGCGATTTTGCGTCGGACTCCTATAAACGTCGGTTCACTTTTCAAACTGTTGCCACAAAATGTTAGAGTCCTGCATTATATTTGAAAAAATTAAATAATGAAAAATCTGCATAAATGATTGTCTATTTCTCGCAGTGTGATAAAACAATGGTACATAGAGCCATCGAATTTTGAATGACGAAATCCTACTGCGAATATGGGCATCTGAAATCCCAAATTTGGAATTTGTTTTATTATAGATTTTATATTTTGTAAAACTTTAACGAATTTTTGATTTACATACTCAATGCTTTAAAAGCGAGAAATGGCAACGTTATATATAAAAAAAAATACTTTTATCTCCAGCTCGCGAGACTGTGTATATCGGAAATTCTAAAGATATACTTAATTTAACATTATTTTGCGATATTGCTTTTGAATTGAATTTTATGGTTTAAGTGCAAAGAACATGATATTTAATAAATAAAGGTAGCACTCAAAACGTTAAAAAAACGCCCCTTTGGACGTAATTTAAAATCTGAAAAATTTCAGATTTTTTTTTTTTTTTATTATTATTTTCCTTATCTATGTCTTTAGCACAATCCTCATCTCGCAGTTACGCTAGGAATGGTTCATCTGTATATAAAATTCAAAAGCTATGTTTATTTATTTTTAAATCTCGAGATATAGACAAATCGTTACTTATTTCGTTCCGTGTACATAAATGGACATCTGAAACATGTTTCGTTTTCATCTCTAGTTTGCAAACAAACAAAATATACAAATGCAAATCTTACGCTCTGTGTATTCAAATTTATGACAGAAGAACCTGTGTTTTAGACTCTATAAAATCTTTCTTTGGACTCAGGAACAAATCTGAGTTGTTCTACAGAAAATCCAAGAAACGGATAGAGAACAAAGTCCTTGTAACACGAACATGAGTTACGATATCTGCACTTTTATAGCTCAAGATTTGAGCTGACATTTTTAAAGCTCCCTTTTTGAAACAAAAATCGCTTATGAGAGGTGACACTACGAAAACCATGGCGAGAAAAATGAAAGAACTGGATTTAACTTTTGAGCAGAAATTTCATTTGTTTTTCTATTTCCTCCCTTCTCTAGGCTATTGTGGTTTCAGATGAAGAACAATAATAATTCTGGTAACTAAGATCAATATTTAGTTATCGCTAATCAAAATTTAATCATGAAAGCTTTAAGAGATTTCATTAAGATAATTTTATTTTTTGCTTTGAGTACTTTAATTAGCACAGTTCTTCGAACTGACAAAAGTACTGACTTTGTTTACATAGCACTGGAGTAGGAATTTTTTTAATCTACAGTCATCAGTTTAAATTTTTACATTTGTTTAACGCACGTGTCGTTGTGAATACGCGGTCATACTTGTTTACTCTTAAATTTTTATTTAATAACTGAAGTTGAAATGAAAGTCTTAAGAGAACAATATCTCCTTATCATGAAACTGGAAAATCTGATGTGTACACCCCATGACGTCCTTGTACGAAACATTAAACTGTACGCAATTTTCCGGCATTTCATTTAAAAATGATGACCTAACGAATTTTGAATTAAATCTGCTTAGTCGATAGCACATAAACAACAAAAGAATAAGTGCACTCTTTAAAGTTCACTGTTTATTTACCATAGCAACACTTTGGCGCTAGGTTTACTTAACAGCGTTATATCTCGTTCGTTTTATACCTCGGAGTGCACAAAAATTAAATCATCTGAAGATTCATTCCACATGTTCAATTCAAATGCTGTAATAAATCTAAAATGATGTCTTAAAGAAATTAAACAAATAAAAAAGAAACAGTTTTTCACAAACGATTCAGCGCCGCTTAACTAATGCGCATGCGCTACAAATTAATTTCTTTCGCGGCAAGGCAAAAATATATAAAAATTTTAAATATTTTCGTTAAAAATTGAAAGATATAGAAAAACATGAAACACCAAATGCAGTTGAAACAATTAACAAAATAATTTTTATAATTCAAATTACAGTTTCTACACAAAAAAAAAAAAAAAAAAAAAGCAATTCAGCCAACACGCAAGAAAGCAGATTTTTCTGGCAAAAAACTAAAAGTTTCGCTTTGGTCCCACTTGACAAAAAGGCAATAAATGAAGGTTCAGAAAGACTTAATTCATTATTCTGCTTGGTTTCAAATATAAACAAGTATGTCTGCTATGGTAAAAAAAAAAAAAAAAAATTAGGCTTTACCGAACTTGCGCAACTTTTAAATTGTTGATAATTCTACGACTATTGCATGCAGATTAACTAAAGGTCTAAAAACGTCAACCTGAAGATAAGAACCAACACAATTCAATCATTTTTAAAGCAAAAAGTGCACTATTTACAAATATGTAAGAATAAAAATACCTGAATGAACCGAGTAACAGAGTGGGCACACACACATATATATATATATATATGATATACCAGCTTTTGTCCGGAATAAATAGATTAGTGAAGAATCATAGATGTAGTCGTAGCTTAAATTATCAGACAGTAAGTTTAAAAAACAGGATCCATTTATTATATTTCAGGAGAAAATAGCAGTTACAAAAATTAAGATCTCCGGAGTAAATAAAAAGGAACTACTAATAACTTTTTGCATTAAGTACACTGCATCGTTACATTAAAGAAAAGGCTCCGATATTCCTTTGTGAGTCCTTTTATAGCCTCTGGAAAGGCGGAGCTTCCAAGAAATGACGTCATCCTCGTCAGCCATTCCAGTTCGCTTTAAATATCTCCAGAACATTCTATAACTGTACGTGTAGAAAAGGCGGGAAAAACAACTTGACTACGTTGTTGTGGATTTAATTCCACGTACTTTCAAATAAGAGACCGTCGCCATTAAAAATGAAAAGAACATACAGTTAGAATTTTAAGTGAATTTTTGACTATGGAATTTTATTATTAGATATATTTATATTCTTTTAATGTGGATGATAGCAACCAAAAAGGAAGGTGTTCAACTACATGTTATAGCAATAGTATATACAAAATTTCAGCGTTTTCTCTGACTTGCACGTTGTTGAGTTATGCGAGATATATACATACGTACGTACAGACGCCTCGAAAAACTCTCTTTTGAATCCATTTTAAATCAGTTTTATAATTCGTTTTGGGAAAAATAGTCCTTTATTCTGCCCTTACGTACAGATGTCACGGGAAAACATCGTGCATCGGATAGCGGTAAAAATGGATATTGTCTTTGAAATATGGTACCCGGAATTTTTCGTGATTACAAAACTTACTTTATTTCGTACGAGGAATTAATTAGAATACTTTGCAGTATCTAAATTTGTATTTTTTTTTTCGCCTTAATTTTTGTCTCTGCATAATTTCTAGGACATTTCCATCGTCTCATGTCAGAAAAAGCCAAGTATCCAAATTCAGATTAAAGTATACAGCAAAGTGTCATCAATTATCATATACAAATATGCAAAATAAGGAATGCAATCAAAAAAACCATGAAAGACTTGCGGCATCTTTCTAATAGTTTGATAAACTTCTCCGGATTTCGTTCCTTTAGAAACTTAAGTGTTAATCTAGTTAATATTGCTACGAATTCAGGACAATACACAAAATCGATTAGGTTTGTATTTATAACAGGGAAGAGAAACTAATTCTTGAATTTGAGTGGCACTGCTGATGAAGTATTATGTTTTACCCATGATCCGGAAATCGTGAGTCAGAATGCATAGAAATCTACACTCACTTCCATAAGTTAAGCACGGAGAGGAAAATGCTAATTTCCGGAAGCCAATCAGAATTGAAGAGGATGCAATTCGCTGCAGAGGTAGATGGAAGTATGCAAATATGTTAGGTAACAGCCAATCGAGCTTTCATGTCAAGAAATATGAAAAAAAGGCAGTCTTATAAGAAGCCAACTTTATGAAGGGTTACAGAAGTTGATTGTAAGTGCTGATAAAAGGTCTCTAAAACTTTCGTACAATTTGTTTTCAAGACATACGTGTTTCTATTTACTTCCAGAAGACGAATGGAAGATTCTGAGAGTTGTGCTGTGGGGCTCATTGAAGCAGGACAGACGATCACAGCTGTTGCTCTTTTCTTCGGCGTTCATCATTCTGTAATTTCACGTTTATGGAAACAATTCCAAAACACACAGACAGTTGTCCGAAGACCCGTAGCCGATCGCCCAAGGGTTACAACCCCCGCGAAGATCGATATATTGCTATTGCAGCCAAGCGGAATCGCAGAGCGACCTCCACACGTGCGACATCTATGGTTACAGCGGCCATTGGTAAGGCGATATCTGCAGCTACTGTACGCCGAAGATTACTTATGAGTGGACTGTACGCCCGGGTACTTCGAGTTTATGTTCCTCTATTCGTCCAATCAAAAGAGGATGATTATAGTGGTGCCGGGAACATGTCAATTGGAATGTGTCTGACTGGGGCAATGTCATGTTTACTGATGAGTCAAGATTTGCTCTGGAGCTAGATGACAAGCGTATAAGGATATGTCGTGAACAACGAACACGCAATCAGGCCCAAAACATCACCGAACATCACGCATTCCTAGGCGGAAGCATTATGGTGTGAGCAGGGATTCCATTAGGATACCGCACCGACCTGCACATCTTTAAACGGGGTTCTTTGACGGCTGTCCGGTATCCAGATGAAGTCCTAGAACCCATTGTGAGATTGTACTCTGCAGCAGTTGTCCCTACTTTTGCTTTAATGGACGATAACGCACGTCTCCATTGAGCTGACATCGTCGATGACTAACTGGAGAGTGAAGGGATTGTGCGTATGGCGTGGCCAGCATATTCGCCCGACCTTAATCCCATTGAAAATCTTTGGGAGGCTCTCGACCGTAATGTATCTCCACGTTTCCCACCTCCAGCCACTCTTATTGAGCTGGAAACTGCTCTACAAGAAGAATGGGGATTGCTTAATTTTGCGGTGGTTGACCACCTAATTGAAAGCTTGGTCACAAGGTGTAAACTTTGTATATAGATGAGGGGGGATCACATACCCTATTAATGTCCATTTTTTTCATTTTATGCTGTATATTTTCACTTTATACATAATTCTGTTTAAGTCTCCAGTATGTCATTATCTGATAATTTACAAAAATTTAATATTGTTTTCATTTCTGTATATAATTATTGATTCTGTTTTATGCATAAATATATATGCTACTTTCCTGCCGAATTTTGTGTCAATCAAAGCAGTATTTTTTGATTTTTTTGCATTTTACATCTTCGCGCTTATGATGTTGATGTATTTAATTTTGGCAAAGCCTCGAGGGCTATCTGCCTAAGGGGAGGGATGCCTTCGTGGAGGACTTTTTAAGGGAAACTGGCTCGTATACACGTTACACATGGGGAAAACCACGAAAACACCCATGCAGCCAGCCCATTAGCGGGATTCGAACCTCGGACCGAACTACCAGCGTTCAACGACTTTACCGCTCGGCCGCTGGTGGGTCTCTTCGTGCTTACCTTTTGGAAAAGAGTGTATAAGAGTTACATTCCGAGTAGTTATGGGTCCACGAGCAGCCGAGTGGTAATATCGCTGAACGCTGTTAGTTCGACCTGGGATCGAATCCTAGCAAACGGGCTGGCTGCATGGTTATTTTTCGTGAATTTCCTCTGTGTGTCGTGGATGCGAGTTAGTTCCCTTCAAAAAGTCCTCTCCGAAGGCATCTCTTCTCATAGGCAGATAGCCCTCGTGTTTCTTAGTCATAATCAGTTAACGTAACCTAACTTGTCCCAGAAGATATTTGTGAATATAATTTAAATTTTGCTCTTCAAAACGAATCACGAATCATTTATTGCAAATTCAATTTAGACAGTCAAATTCTAAACGATCCATATCCTGTGACTTTTATCGAATGCTTATGGCGAAGAAACACTAGAGGTGGACTAGATTATTGAGAATTAGGATGTCGCTCATTTATTTCATGACAATGATCTGTGTCATAAATTTAAACCGTCTCACGTGGTTCTATGAATAATTAAAGAGTGATAAAAAATCTTTTCCTATACACTTAGGAAGTATAAATCAATATTCAGGTTTTATAAAGAAATGAATTATTTAATCTTCGAAAAATATTCTACCTTGCCAAAATCATTTCTGCAATGTATGGAAGTGAGACACGAAAGCTTATTATTCTGCACTTAAATATAAAAAAGTTTGTTTTTAGTATTTGTAGATAATTTTTTGAGCGTGAAAGGAAATGCTTCAAAGAGCAAATTTATTTTAATTATTTCAAAACGGGATATAAGTTCCGTACTTCAAACAGTAACTCAAAACAATTAGGTATTCACTCAAGTAAGGAAAAGATGCTGAGAGTTAGTTATATAAAAGGAAATGTCCAAATCTCAACAAGCGGAAAAGATATCGCTTTTAAAATGGTGCAGAGGTGAATAAAAAAGGAAAATAGCTGAATAATTAAATTCTGAAACAACTAAGTCCAAATACAGTACAAATTATTAAACAAATAGGAGAAACCACGATAAACTATCTCGTATCTAGAATATTATTATGTTTTTTTTCTTTTCTGACACCAGTTGTTACGTTATTTTCTTCCTTCACGTTCGTACGGAGTTTGTAGATTTGGAGTGAATAACGACGACACTGGATGAAGTATCGAAACACATTTTATTTATCAATATTAATCAAGACAGCTCCAAAACACTTTTACAGTCGTCAAAGATCTACTATAAACACGCTGGAACAATCAGCGACACAGCCTTCACACTGTCAGGCAATAACGGTGGAGGCAGCTTCCTGCAAAGCACCCGCTTCTGCTTGGTCGTTCTCGGAACTCCACGCACTCTCCAGACTCTCCACGCTACAACTTGCGATGCACTCGACGACACACGAGTACAGCTCCCGACTCTTCGGTTCAGTCGTTCCCGGAGCTCAACACGCTCTCTCGACAATGCACTAACTCGCGATTCACTAAAACACTCTGTCGATGCACTCGACGACCCACTCGGCACTCGCTACCCTGCTATCAACTCGATCGACTCGCTGGACGAGACACACTGACTGACTGTGGACCAGCAGCGTTTATATAGCTTTCGGCTTGTGTTTGAGAACATTCTGGGCCTAAACCGGTAAGAATTCGTTCCAGAAGGTTCTCCATCCGTCCATGGGATATCGCCAATTTTGTCGCCAAATCCGCGATTTTTCGCCAAATGTGGCAACCTGCCATTTTATGGCAACCCTAAAACTGCTTTGAGAGGAAGCCATCTTACCGCGCCTTTACATTTCGTAACAATATCTTATTTTTAATTAAAAAAACTTTACCCGTCAAAAATGTGAAATTGTCCATACTGGTTTTTTATTCATACTGTTATCGGTTTTTTGTATTCTTTCTTTTACATCCATAGTTGAATTTTATTTCTAGAAATCTGCTAAAATACTGCCGGTTTAGTTTTCAGCGATGCTGGACACCATACCGTTGGGTTCAGTTCGAATCCCGGAAAAGGCATTTATATTCGTAATTATATAATGTCTTTACCATTAGGGTACCTAAAATACTGACGAACCGAAAGTACTCTAGAGTAGTTTGGTGGTTTGAAAAGACGGGTGAGATATCCTCGGAGTATTAACCATCAAAAGTTGGACACAACTGCAGTAACTTGCCCACCTGTATCTGTGCAAAAAATACGTATGCGTTCTCAAACATAAATTCACAATCAAAATTGTGAACTTTATAAATAACCGCAAAACGTGTTATATTGCGCGTATTTTGGTTTATATAATTTTCAAAGTGAAAGATTTGTGTTACATTAACCATTCTCTCCACACAAGCAATTAAACAAGCCTTACGTTGTCTCTCTGCATATATAATATTAAACCAGCCTTACGATGTATCACTAAGTAAGCAATGCTCAGCAAGTATGTTTGATTTTCTCATGGGTGTCCACCGATAACATCGCGGCAAAAACATCACGGACGAAAACGTCGCGAAGAAAACAACGCAAGGCGAAAACGTCGTGTTACAAAACATCGTGAGAGAAAACATCGCAAAGAGAAAACATCGCAGTTCTAAAACATCGCGGTACAAAATATCGTCGTCGAAAATAAAGCGGTTCAAAAACTTCGCAGTTTAAAAACATCGTCGTCGAAAATATCGTGGTAAAAAATAAAGTATCTACAAATCATCGCATGACGATAACATCGCAGACAAGCTTTTATCTGGCTTTAATAATTGTAAATAGATATACCCATAATAATTTGTGAGCGCAAGATGAAAAGAAGGATAATTTTTACTTTCACATTTTTTTATTAACTAATAAATTTTTGCTGAAAAATTAAGAAGGAAACTTAAGCAAAGAAAATTAAATGCAACTTATAGATTATACTTTTTGTGAAAAATTACATGTAAAAACTTTATAAAAAATTATTTATTAATGGTCTTTGTTAGTTAACTATGTCGGTTTAAAATTCTATTAAGTGCTATAAGTTGCATTAATTTTCTATGGTTAAGTTTCCTTCTTATTTTCTCAGCAAGAATTTATAGTTAATATAAAATATGAACAACAAATTATCCTTCTTTCCATCTTGTGCTCACAAATCATTACGGGAATATCCAGTTATAGTTAGCATGCTTGCGATGTTATCGTCATGCGATGATTTGTAGATACTTTATTTTTTACCACGATGTTTTCGACGACGATGTTTTTAAACTGCGAAGTTTTTGAACCGCTTTATTTTCGACGACGATATTTTGTACCGCGATGTTTTAGAACTGCGATGTTTTCTCTTTGCGATGTTTTCTCCCACAATTTTTTGTAGCACGACGTTTTCGCCTTGCGTTGTTTTCTCTGCGACGTTTTCATCTGCGATGTTTTTGCCGTGATGTTTTCGGCTGTAACCTTTCTCATGACTAGCATTTCCCGGGATCAAGTTCTGTGTCCTTTTAAAATTTATCTCTAGTATGGTGTCGCTTCTTATGGCTACACATCATGCGGCTGCATTATTTTACAAAAACATTGCCTAACAATTTGTTTGGTTTCCATTTACCAGTGGGCCAGAATGCACGTAAAGGGATCGTGAGAAATAGCTGGGAGTTGAAAACAAACATCTTGAAATGGGCAAATAAGAAAATTCCACTCTTTATTTTTAGTAAATTTTTACGAATTCCCTTTGTGGGAAATTAAAACTTTCATGAAAATATTAAAAAATTTATTGAAAATTATTACAAATGTATTGAAATAATATTTACATTATTCATAGCATTTTAGTAGCTGTAAATTACATAGAACTGTTGTTTGTTGTAAGTAATAACAGCTATGATTTCCAAACCGGTGAGCACTGAACTAACTAGACAAAAAGGTTTATTTAAAAAATTATGTTCAATAGTAAGTTAAAGAACGCAGCAATGACGTAAATTGTAATATATTGTCGCTGTGTATTTTGTTAAACGAGCCTTGAAAATTATTGTTTTAAACCTTTTTGGAGAACTGGTTGTACGTTTTTTAACAGCATCTGCTGGAAGCGGATGATTCTCGAATGGAGAAACGGAGACATAAAAATTATATATTGCTTTAAACTTACTTAAATTATTTAAGATTTTAAATAGAAAATACAGTCACAAAAGGGTTTTTAAAATTTTGTTTTTGTTGATACTTTTAACATTTTTTCACCGTCGTGTTCTTAATAAAACAGGCTAAGGTCGACGTAAATTGATGTTTTACTATTAATTTGCATTTTTTAAATTTTGCTTTGTTAAATTCCTCTGTTACAGGATTTCTTTTTGTATCTCAGTGGTCTTAAAATTAATATTATATTTAATATAGAAAATATTTTTAATTAGAGTTTTATAAAGCATTTCGGGGATTTTTTTTAATTTGCTTAATGGGTACCAAATGGGTCGTCGAGTTCACCGAAGGACTCTCTTAATGTATCGCGGATAGTACATCGTCGAGTTGAACGTGTTGAGCTCCGAGAAGGACTGAACCGAAGAGTCTCTGTGTGTCGTCGAGTGCATCGCGAGTTGTAGCGTTGAGAGTCTCGAGAGTATGTGGAATTCCGAGAACGACTGAGCAGAGTCGGGAGCTGTACTCTGGTGCTTTGCAGTGAAGCGGTCTCCTCCGTGATAGCCTGATAACTTGGAGGCTGTGTCTCGCTGATCGTGTCAGCGTGTTTATACACTGACTACCAATAAGTATTTGGACACCTATGCAAATGACGATAACTGCGGTCCTAAGGTATTTCACGGACTCCGCCGGTATATATCGTGTAAGAAACAGCATCGGCTTTAGTCGCATGCAAGATGTCTCACAGTTCGGAGCTCTTTGATTTCGAGAAAGCTATAATTATCGGGTATCACAAATGTGGCCGATCCTTAGGGGACATATCTAGGGATCTGAAGTACCCAAAATCGACAGTCGACTATGTGATTAAGAAGTGGAAGCTGAGCGGTGATTGCCGGAATGTGCCCCGAGTCGGCAGACCAACGAAACTGGGAAATAGAGATCGACGAGTGCTGTCCAGAGAAATTCGGAAGAACCGCACCCAACCGATGACCCTCATCCACGAGGAGTTTAAGCAGGCATCCTGGAGTATTGTTTCAACGAATACCATCCGTAAGGACGCACATCTGCTTGGTTTTCATGGTCGTGCTGCTGCCCATAAGCCTTTGATCACAAAGACCAACCGCGCTGCTCGGTTAATATGGTGCAAAGCACATAGAAATTGGACCATAGATCAGTGGAAACGGATTTTTTGGAGTGACGAATCAAGGTTCAACCTTTACCGTTCGAATGGCAGGGTCTGGGTCTGGCGTCTACCTGGAGAACGTCTCCTGCCAGAATGCATTGTGCCAAGAGTCAAGTTCGGCGGAGGTGGAATTATGGTCTGGGGGTGTTTCTCCTGGTATGGGCTGGGACCCTAGGTCCCCATTCATGGTAAGCTCAACTCCGATGCCTACTGCACTATTTTGGATGACAATGTGCTTCTTAGGTTGTGGCAGTTTGACGGGTTGGAGCCCTGTTACTTTCAGGACGACAATGCCAGTTGTCATGTTTCAGTGTTAACCAAGGCTTGGTGTGGTGCCAATGGAGTTCATCGAATGGACTGGCCTGCCCAGAGTCCAGACCTGAACCCTACCGAGAACCTCTGGGACAAGTTACATCGCCGAATTCAGGGGTGCACTACACGTGCAAAATCGGTGAAGGAACTTTTCCAAGCCGAGTGCAAGAAAATACCACTAGCTGTCATACAAAGACTTGTGGAAAGTATGCCCCGGAGGGTCCACGCTGTAATTACGTCTCGTGGAGGCTCTATCAACTATTGATTTTGAATAAAGTTAGTTTTTCTTTTCTATCACAGGTGTCCAAACACTTATTGGTAGTCAGTGTAGTAGTTCATCGACGACTGTAAAAACGTGTTTTGGTGCTGTCCTGATTAGAACTGGCTAAATAAAGTGTGTTTCGATACTTCATCAATCAAAAATTGCCCCTGTGCCGGACGGGATCGGGGTTACTATTGTTAAGACATTATATTCATCCTACCCTTCCTTATTGCTATTTCTTTACAATAAATGTCTAAATCTAAATACATTTCCTAAAGCATGGTAAACTGGAGTGCTGATTCTTATACCATAAACAAATGATAAATTTAAACCGATATGTTTACTTAATATTATGTCTAAGATATTTGAAAAACTGATAACTAATAGACTTCAATTTGTTATTTATAGCAAAAATTATATCTCAGACTCTCAATATGGCTTTCGTAAGGGCAGAAGTGCAGATCTTGCGGTTTATAAAGTAGTTGAAGAAATAAGATGTAAACGAATACTTTATCATGTGGCCCTGGTCTCGTTTGATGCCCAGGGTGCATTCGACACAGTAAAATGGTCTTCTGTTTTGTACACATTAAAGAAACTTGATGTTTCAAGTCAAATGTTTGACGCAGTCAAGGATTACTTCAGAGACAGGTATTTGGTCTACAAGGGAGAACTTAGAGAATTCAACATTAAATATGCCATGAATAAAGGTTGTCCCCAGGGCTCCAGTAGCGCTCCCCTGTTCTGGGGTCTTATTGTAAATAATTTGCTCAAGGATGTAAATATACCTAGTATTTCCACTTATTGTTACGCAGACGACTTATTATTATTAATCTATGATGTTTCTTTGGATAAAATTGAGTCCCATTTCAGGAAATTGGGTTGCGTTTTAAATAGTTGGACTAAAGAAGAAAATATTTTATTTAACATGGATAAAACTTGTGGAATTTTTTCCCCAAAAGAGGGGAAAAAAGTAAGGAATCCAAGACTTAAATTTCTTAACAAAAACATCAAATTTTATAGTGCAATTAAATATCTGGGTGTCACACTGGATGAAAAACTGACTTTTATAAAACATTTTAAGAATATCCATAGAGCAACCGACAAGATCTTAAATTTCTACAGGACTTAATTTAACGTTAATACTTTACAGGTCAAGTGTGATATTCTGAAAAATCTGTACGACAATGTTATTATACCTAAGATTATGTGCGGTATCGGAGCGTGGGGTCGCCGGGCAGGGAAGCTTGTCAGGTTGAGAACTAAGCTTGATTCAATACAAAGAGGCTGGCTTCTGATTATCACTACATTCTTTAGAACAGTTTCATCTGAAGTCGCATGTATTTTGGCCGGGGTTGCCCCTCTCTCCATTCATTATAAATTTTTCTATAATAAATTCCTCTTACAATATTGAATAGAAAGCTCTCTTATTCTGGATGGAATCCAGGTTGAGAGCAACCCATTTGCCCAAATTGACAATCATTCGATTCATCCAAGACAGAGACATGGTATTTTATTTGATTGCAATGTATTGCCTACCAGCGAATATGAAATCTATACAGATGAGTCCGGTTTCGAGGGAGGTGTGGGATGTGCGTTTGTCGTAAACTTTTATGGTTTGGAGATCCATTATCAAAAATACATGCTGGACAAACATAATTCAGTTTATCAATCAGAGCTATACGCCATTTATAAAGCCTTGGAATGGATTAAATCCAATTTGATCTATAAATGTACAGTTCATATATACTCGGATGCCTATTCAGCACTCGTCGCCCTCTCTCGGCCGGACCATAAAAATGATATCATGAATAAAATTAAAAATGATTATATGAATTTAAAATTTAAAATGTCAATCAATATTTATTGGGTAAAGGCCCATATTGGTATCATTGGGAATGAGAGGGTGGATTCCCTGGCAAAGGAGTTTGCCCTGGGGGATGGGATCTCTGATGGTGATCTACAACGTTCTAAAAAAGTTACAGTTAGCAAAATGAAAGATCACATGTATAAAACCTGGTCTGATCAATGGAATGTGTCTCCTAGAAGATCAGAGGCCTTGTCAAATATAATAATTAAGAAGAATATGCCTATATTTTGCGATAAAGACTATAATCAATTAGTAACAGGGCATGGACGCTTTCCTATGTACTTACAGAGATTCCACCTCCAGAGATTCCACCTTACAGAGATTCCACCTCCAGGGGGTAAATTTATGCCTTAAATGGGATACTGCCGGTGACTGCGTTCATTTTATTGAAAACTGTACACTCACCGTGGGGGGTAAGAGCCTTACATGGAATCGGAAATGTAAGAGAAATGATTCAAAATTATAAAAAAGGAGTAAAATTTGCACAAGACATTATGAAAGTCATCCATTCTCCTAAAAATGTCATCGGTATCTCTGATTGATCGAGCTAACTTACTGAAAGCGTTCAATTTATGGAAACTACCCTTAAAGGGAGAGAAAGACTTTATACGCAAAGGTTCAGGGACAGCTTAAATGTTTTTGTGTTTTTATGTGCCGTGTTATTCTTTTTAGTTTGCTAACCTAATTTTCTTTTCTTTTTGCTAAGCTACTAAATTGAACTACTAAATTATTTGGACACGGCCGGCTCGCCGGCTCCTGTTGTTTGTTGTTGGAAGGGTTGCGTCTGCTTTTCTTCATAAGGCTCAACAAACCAGGCGGAAGGGCTGCGCCCGTATAAAACAAAACAAAACAAAACAAAACTTCATCAAGTGTCAATAATGTAACAACTGGTGTCAGAAGAAAAAAAACGCAACAATAATTATTTTATTTTGGAGCAGCCTTTCGTATCGCTCATGCTTTCAACCCACACTTTCTTGCCGGAATGCAACTGATCTAGATTGCGTGCTCTTACTCCATTATTAAGTTTTCATCTGGCATCTGAGATATTTCTAGTACTTTCTGCTTCTCGAAATGGCTGAAAAGCGTATGAGGGACAGATACGGTTACAGCTAATATAATGACCAATTGCATTTATTCAATTACAATACCTATTACCGAGATACAAAAACCTGACCAAAATGTTGCTAAATGGTCGCCACGTTTAGCGTTTTTTGGCGGTTTCTCGCCAAATTTGACGAAAATCAGTTGCGGAATTTATCTCCGGCTTGGCGAAAACTCGCCTTTTTAGTGAGATACCGATTTATTTATTCAATGTTAAATAGACCTGCACCTGTATTCGTATTTTTCCGGTAGAGCATCTTCCCTCTAGATTTTCATGTTACATTATACAGTAAAATACAGGGTGTTTATAAAGTCCCGGACCCATTTTGATGTTTAATAACTCATAAAATAATGAAGATATAAACAAACTTATGGTCATTTATTGACGGAATACCTTTTATATTTTCCTTTTCACGTTTGAATATCTTTACTTTTGTAAATATCGGCTGCGCGTGTGGTTAATTTCAGATAATTTCATTTTCCAGTCTAAATATCTGTATTTTTCTAAATATCGTCTGCTTATTAATTGCATTTTTCTCTCTTATGTTTTTGGAATCTTTCTGGCATTGTTAATCGCCATAATGTGCGCATATGGTTATCTGAAAACCCCCCATGAATGCGGAGAGGCACAAAGGGATTCCCCAAAGGTTCATGTGTGGTGTGGACTAATGCACAACCGAGTCATTAGGCCTTTCTTTTTTACAGAAAAGACGGTCTCATCAGTCGTATACTTAGACATGTTGGAAAACTTCGTATTTCCACAACTAGAAGAGCTTCAGTCACATGTCTTTTTGCAACAAGATGGTACACCACCTCATTGAGGTACCATCGTTCGCAATTCTTTGAATGACCATTTTACAGGAAGATGGATTGGGCGAGGAGGTCCAATTCTTTGGCCACCCAGATCACCTGATATAACGCCGCTGGACATTTTCCTTTGGGGATTGGTAAAGGACAACGTTTACAAGAGGGGAGTGTCGAACACTGATGACCTAAAAGCCAGAATTACAACCACAATAGCCTCTGTGGATGCCGACATGCTTGCCGGTACCTGGCGTCAAATTGAATATCGGCTTGATATTCTCCGTGCGACGAAGCGGGCACACGTGGAAGTTCATTGACAAGGGTCATGAAACGTTTTGAGTCTATCTAACCATTTATGTTATTAATTTTAATCTATCTTTACTATTTTATGAGTTATTAAACATCAAAACGGGTCCAGGACTTTATAAATTAAATGGGTCCGGGACTTTATAAACACCTTGTATAACAATTTCACATAAAATTATCTGCCTATGCACAAAATCCGTAACAGTATTTTCCGAGAATCATGAATTCAAATATTATGATATAATTAGAGAGCAATGTTTGTTCATGTCTGTTGAAATGCAATCGATGGCTGCTAAATTAAATGTCGTACTTTATTGTTATGAAACTCTCCCATAGAAGGTATAACAAACTACTTACATCATGTTTAGCTGCCCGTTCTGCAAATAATCGAATATCTCTAAACAACTGCTGTGAGATTCCACTTGGCCTTTGGGAACAATTCGCTAGCAGCGGTAGAAACGTTACAATGATTAACTTTATTGCTTTTGATTTAATTTCATTCTGTAATGGACGCCATTCTTGGAACTGATACTGCTCTAATTTTCTATCTCTAATCCATGGAATTTTACTCTGTACCTGCAAATTCTTCGCCTCATCTAGCAAAATAGAATAAATAAAGTGACTAAATCTACGTAATAAGGAAGATTATGTATTATGTATGTTATTAAATTTTGAATTGTTTTTTCAAATTTGGAATTTGAATTGTTTTTCGAATTGTAAATTTTGAGTTTTGTAAATTAATTCTGCTTTTCAACAATTCAAAATTTACCCAGATAGTTTAACACTTAATAGAACTAATACGAATGAAGATAATATTGAATACCTAGACCTGCTCATAATTAAACACAACAAAATTAAATTATGTGATAAAAGGAGGACATTCCAGTTTTAAACTATTAAACTAATTAATTGAAACTCTAATATCTCTAAAAAAGTAATAAGTAACATTTTTTATAGCCAAATAATTAGAATTAAAAATATATGTACTAAAATAGAAGATTTAAAGGAAGAAATAATAAAACTAATTAATGTTTAAGTTAATAACTAGGTTCCGAAACATTTTATTAAAATTCTATATTAAAAAGGGAGGCATTAACTTTTCTTTTTAATTTTTTAACTCTTTATGGTATGATAAATTTACCTTAAATCTTAACTGGAGGGTAATGGAGGATTTTGAAGAATTAAGGGATTACTTGTAAATATTAATTATTAATTAATTTTGTAAAAATGTATATTTTCTCAATACTGATTCTTTTCTTTTACTAATGAAGGGCCAACTCTTTTGAAAAGTCTCAATTCTAGTCTGAACTGAGTGAAGATTTTTATCTAATCTTCCTTACCTTTGGCCAGTTTTTAGTTAAAGTTTTGATTAATTGTAACTTCAGTTTTATAATGCAGTCTAGTACAAATTTTTTTTACAATAATTCTCTATTATTTTCTAATTCAAATTCATATTAAATTAAATAAAAATAAAAATTTTAATTGAAACGTTAATTTTAATTTTAGTTTTACTAATTTTTTTTCAGAATCTTTACATCTTTAGTTGTTGCAACATCTACTGTTACAGACAGTAGCAGTTCACAATTTTTTACACATTTTAACAATGCCTCAAAGTTAGCAACATTTTTACACACAAAACAAGCATTTTACGTTTTACATTATTAAAGTTTACGGCTTAGGTTTTTACAATAACTCTCATAAGTAGCAGCTTTACACTCAACTTTACATTGTATTAGCGTTCCTATTTATACAGTTAGCATTAACAAACTACTAACTTCACCTACGTTAGCAAATGCTAGTCCTTCTCAGAAATTCAAATCTGTAGTTCTAGGTAAGTTAAATTAAAACTTGCTATTTACTAGCCTTTTCGTTATTATTATTTATATTTTGATAGAATGTATATAGTTTATTTTGAGGTTTAACGTGCATGATTCGTGCTGGGGAAGTTTCCAGTAGGCAAGAGTTTCTAAATTACTTTGGTTTTCTAAAAAATTTGGTTTTCTAATAAATTTGGTTTTCTAAAAAATTTGGTTTTTTAGTCTTAATTGACATTTAATTTATTTAAATTCTTGACATTCTAGTTATGACAATTAATTTATATAAATTCCACTATTTTAATTTTCTTTTTTAGTAATTGTCCACATTTGGTTTTACTTTTGATTTTGAATTTTACTTTTCCCCTTGCCTATATATGGATGACGACACACGAATTGAGTAATTGAAGAGTTAGGTTTAGGTAACTTCCCCTTCATAAGCCTGTCTCCTGCCTGGTCAACAATTATTCAATTCTACAGTTTAATTTTTGGAATAATATATTTTTTCATGGTTTTAGATACGTGCGCTGAGTTTACATATGCTCTTAGAATTTAAACGATATTTTAAATTAGTTCGCAGCAATAAAATTGAATTTTTATTTATTTATTTTTTTATTTTTGCAATTAAATTTCTTAATTAAATTTTACATTAGCTTTTTACGAAAAGAGAATATTTCTTAAATTCAAATTTCATTTCTGCAGCAATGGCGCAAGAGAATTATTTAAATTTAATTTTACTTTACTATTCTTGTGAAACGATATGTATTCACCTGATATATGAAGTAATGCAGCTATACCCGTTATACTTAAACGGCTTCAGGTTTGGCTACAAACCGTTTCTGTCAAACTTTTAACTTGAAATGACACGAACTGAGGAATTGCTACGAATATTGCATTTGAGAAAAATGCTTGATATCTCTCAAACGCAAAAACTGACCAACCGCATTATACGCATTATTATTAAAGTAAAATTAATAGGCACAAAAAGCAGAATAATGTGATGAAAGTGTGGTGACGCAGCACTCGTCCATATCCATGAGCGCAGTTTGAGATTTAAGGTACAATGTTTGTATCTGAAAGACCACGTTTCGAGATTGGATGCTAACGGGACAAATACTAGGACTTGTTCAAATATTCAGCGTGGAATATTGCCCATATAATGAAGTTTCAGTTAATTAAAATGAATGATAGTAAAACACTTTCTAGGACAAGTTGAAAGGTACTGGTGATGATGATAATGTATTAGGAAGTATCGTCGAAGATTGCTTGGTGGCAATACGGAAGACTTAAGTACGGAACAGAGCTGAAGAGTGTCAAAAGTTAAACATCTCAACTTATCAGGCAGGCAGGTGATTGGTGATTACACCTATGTTTTCTGTGGCCTCGATATCTGTATGTTGTAACTGAAATAAAATATTCCTGCGAAATGCCCAGCTGCGGTAGAATAACTTCCGCCACAGAGCACGTTTAAGGTTGCCAGAAAGTGCCAAGGAAAGGCGGCGTTACCAGATTTGGCGCAAAATTTTCGCTTGGCGACAGCATTGGCGATATACCATAGAAGGAGCAAAAACTTTCTAAAAGTATCGGGCCAGTCCATAAGTTCGTGCGCATTAAGAGTAAGCGTGGAAAACACTATGACGGATTTACGAGAACAATACAGTTTTGAACCTGTTGAAACTTGTCATCGTTTGACTAACATATTATTCAGTTCGTCACCAACTTTCGTAAATATCGAACGCATTTTGGTACCCATAGAAGATGAATATAGATAATCAGTACAAAACTGCTGTGCTACATTTTTTATTTTCGTGGGGTGAATCTGCCAGGTTTGCAGCGATAAAAATTAATAGTGTACATGGTGAACATACTATTAGTGTAAGGACTGCCCAGACATGGTTTAAAAAATTTAAATTTGGAAAAAGCAGCATTGATGATGAACACAGTTCAGGACGTTTTGAACTGTTAGAACCAAATCAAACGATTCATTCAGAAGTTTATATTGAACAACATTGCCGTCTAAACTCAGAATGGATCAAAAAAACGCCCACGATGGGTGAATATCAAAAAAGTGTTGTTTCATCGTGATAACGCTAGACCGCATACGGCTCGAACAACGCTGCAAAAAATGAGTGAATTTAATTGGGAGCTTTTGCCACATCCTGCTTACTCCCCAGATATTGCCCCAAGTGATTTTCACTTATTCAGTGCCTTACAAAATTTTTTACTGGGAAAAAAATTAAATTCTAAATAGGATGTACACCATGAAATTTCACGTTTTTCTGCATCAAGACCAGAGTCTTTCTACAGCAATGGCATAAAAAAGCTGCCTGTAAGATGGCGATGTACATTATAGATAATGGAGGAAAATATGTAATTGATTTAAATGTTAAATTGTGGTTTTTTTATATTATTTTAAAATTTACCAAAAAATGCGCACGAATTTATGGACTGACCCACTATCATTAGTAAAATTAATTTCTTAGCGGTTTTCCTGGGAATATTCTTTAAGGTAGGTTAAAGCTATATATACCCTGCCTGTACGAGTTGAGTAGTGTATCTTGAGTAGCAATGTCTTCAATTCAGAGATTAGCTTGAGAGCGATCGATCGAGTCGGGAGCTGTACTTTAGTACTTTGCAGCGAAACTGTCTTTATCGTTATAGCCTGAAGGCTGTGTTGCTGATTTTTTCAGTGTATTTATCGTAGTTTTTTGACGATTGTA
The DNA here is from genome assembly GCF_044657685.1 of Stegodyphus dumicola. NCBI lineage: Eukaryota > Metazoa > Arthropoda > Arachnida > Araneae > Eresidae > Stegodyphus > Stegodyphus dumicola. The sequence goes on from NC_140774.1 coordinate 188,546,545, forward strand.
AACGTGTCTTTGGAACTCTTCTGTGAAATACTGACGAATGAATTTTGTTTCGATTCTTATTCAAGTGTTATCATCAACTACTCTAAATTGATGAATCTATAGCACGCAACAATATGGTGAGCAATAATAATTTTCCCTTATGAAGTTTTCTTAAGATGCTCAAAGTTTTATACGAATCTGCCATAAAACTACTTTCACTGATGGACGCTGAATACTGTGTCTGCGTTTTCATAAAAGGGAATGTCTTCTCCAGATTTCTTTCGGTTAAGGAGAGATGGAATTAATACAGTTAAGTTAAAAGTATCTGGATCTTTTAAAGATCTAGTATGGGTAGAGTCACAAAGCGAACTTACTAAGATACGAAAAGTAAAATACACTTGCACAGAAGATGAATAAATATGTCTTTAGAAAGGCGCATAAAGTAATAATATGTTTCACCTATCCCCTTTTACGGAAGGATTCATGAAACTGAATCGTTACTATTGAAGGACGTAGTAAAGTAGCAATTCTAGAACTCGGAATTTCTTCGTCAGGTATAATTTTCATGTCTCTGTCGTACACGGAATTTTCACGATTTGTTTTCCCAAAATAACTCTGATTTTTCGATAATGCCTTCAAATCTTAAAAGAAGAAATGAGATTTTTAGGCCTAGTATTTATTTTTCTGTATACGTCTGCATTTGTTTCCAAAGGAGAAAGAAAAAAGAGCTCTTCTGTTTATAGCCTTCTGTTTATATTCTGCATTTTATTATAAATAAATAAAATCTGGAAGCTTTCAGATTTTATATTACTCCCAAAGGTTGTTTTTAACGCTTTATGTGCTACTTTTATTTATTAAATATCATGTTATTTACACTTAAATCACATAAAATTCAATTCAACTGCAATAACACAAAATATTTAAAAACAGCGTATCTTTTAGAATATCCGATACACTGTCTCACGAGCTAGAGATATTTTTTTTTTCTGTACAGGGTTTTGTCATTGCTCGCTTTAAAATCGTTGAGTTTGCTAATCAAAAAGTCATTGAAGTTTTACAAAATTTGAAACAGATAATAAAACAAATTTGAAATTCAAAATTTGGGCTTTCAGGTGGTCATGTTCGTTCGGAGATTTCAGATCTTGATGGTTGTAAATACTGTTCATTTTTCACAATGCGAGAAACATGCATACATTCATACAGATTCTTCATTATTTAATGTCTTTTTAAATATATGCAGGGCGATACTATTTCGTGGCGGCAATTTGAAAAGTGAAACGGGCGTTTATAGTGAAACAACGTTCATTCGATGTCGTTTCCAAGCTAATAGCCCTTCCGTGCTATTTACTTTTGGGCTAAATATTGATAAATACAAATCTAAACACACATTTAATGAACATATTTCACAGAAAATGAAACCAAGATGAAGTTAAGTGTGCAGATATTGCATTTGTATGGAATGACAAAAGGATGAAAATCATGAATTTCTTTTGAAATTTAAATAACAAAGGGACTTGTTATAAACTGAATAGAACAGTATGAAAGATATATTTTAGAGTTCATCTACAACTTAGGCTAATCTTTAGAATAGGGTAACAGGTAGTTTGGCCACATTTTGGTAAGGCGGTAAAGGTTACTAGCTAGGATTTTAGCAATAATCTGAGAAGTACACAGCTCAAATCACAGATTATTTTGTCTCAGAGATATGTCACGTGACATTTTCCGAAAACTTTCGATCGTGATTTTAGCTAATAAGCACTTAGAAATAATTTCGCTGCTAAAGTGCAGAATCGCCCACTTATTTGTTTGGCGCTTTTTACAAGAGTAAGAAGAATTGGATTTTTGTCAATTTTCTTTGACTTTTTAAGTGAAAATAGGTCGACGTGTACATAGATAAAGTCAAAAGTGTGCGCAATGCTATTTTTGTGCAATTCTGGGATTTTTTTTAAGTGAAAATAGGTCGACGTGTACATGGATACCGCGTATGTGCCATTCTTAAAAACGCAGCAAGCAGTTTGCAATTCTGCACTTTCTCCCAATTTCGCACGTAATCTTCGTCATGATTAGACATTTTTGTTCCATAAAAGTTCTAGTATAAGCGTAATTCGGCTAGCAGATTGTTGGAAAAAATATTGAGGGGGGAAAAAATGCCTTTACTTCGTGAAAACAAAATGGCGTCCATAACAAAACTAGCAGGTTGCTGTAACAGGGTTGGTCGCCAAATTTTCGCCAAAAAATCGCCAAGTTACCATAATGTAAAGATTTACACAATTTATGATCTATTTATTAATAGGAATTCATTTATACCTCCATTCCAGCTATATAAATGATAGTTCTGTATTATTGTAGGTATAAATGGATTTCAAATAATTTTAAAAAACTAGTTTTATTTAGAAATTTAATTATCGCATAAAGCAAATTGTTAGCATATAATATTAATATAACGTATAATACTTTTAAAATATTCAAATAGCAAATATTATTGTGAGCAAGCGCGGCAAATCAAAATTTATAAGTTCTATGCACATCTGAAAAGAAAATATATGAAAACATTTCAGTATGAATGAAATCAGTTCATTCTTCTCCATCAACAATCAATTCGTAAATAATTTTTTTGTTGCCAAACCAGGAAACAAAACTTTGTGACACATCACGTTAATACGTATACCTATGACGTCATGATTTAAATTTAATATAACAGCTTTTTCTCAATATCAGTAAAAGAATTAATGTGGTAATAATATATCGTGTAAGCTATCCTAACCTGAAACAAAGAACTGCCATCAGCTGCTATTTATTTAAAATGCTGGCATTAAAGAAAAGTGTTCGACATGCAATGACGTCACGCACTTCCTTCAACGTCAGATTATGAACTTATATAATCTCTATCTCTATCTCTACATATAATAAAAGAAAGAGTCTGTCTGGGTGTCAGTTTGTGTGTCTTTCGTTCGCGCTGCGCGTAAGCTAATAGACCCACGGCTACGAAATCGGGTACATGGTGCATCTCGAAAAGAGCCAGTGCACCTCGAAGCAATTTTTTCGAAATTCGAATTCGAATTTTTTTAATTTTATGTTTTGTGACAAATCGTGTCATTTTGAGACATAATGGGCTACAGGAAAGCGAGATTTTACTCTACACACTCCATTTTCACATCGACATGAAACGTAGGCACTTAGGTATTTTACGAACTTGAAATAAATTTCGTGTTTCAGTAAATCGATAAAATACCAATTTATTTAAGGGAGCTTAACACCTTTTCAACGGGATATTTTCTAAAAAGGTTTATTTTTAAAAATGTACAGTTTAGTTTTCTTTGGTTTTTTGACGCGTTAAACTTTCATCCTTGCGACTGCTTTTACAAAAAGAATTTTGGGAAAATGATAATATTCTGTGTTTTAAACATTTTTTTTAAATGAAGCTTGAGTACACTTCTCACATGTCACATCTTTGAAAATGTCATTTTGGCAACAATTTTCCTTTATTATTGTTGTTGATAGATTTTTCGTGACATCGCATCATTTTGAATAGTTTCATTCTTTTAGAAATATGGATTTGGCAACAATTTTTTATCATATTTATTATGTCACTGTTTTTAAGAGATTGGCATATTTCATTGTCATTTATATACATATATATAATACATTTTTATTGAATTTTTTTTATAAAGTTGTTCTGTAAAATTCTGCGCGGAATTTTATGTTTTTTGAGTTGCTTTCATGTTATTTTTTGCTTATTTCAATATTTGTAAGATATTGAAAAGTTTTGCATGATTTTTTTTTTCTTCAACGGAAAGTTGGTTAATTTTTTTATTAAGATAATTAATATTTGTATTAAGCTTATTTCATTGTAATTTTTTTCTCTTGAAAATATAATATAAAATATCATTAATTATACTTTGCTTTTCAGAATTTTTTGTTTTCTGTATTCTTTTATCTTTGCTCATTTCACTGTCTTTAAGATATTGAAAAGTTTTGAGTGATTTTTTTTAGGAAACAATGTTCTTAACCTCCTTTATACCATTTGAGTTCTTAAGATTTTGCAAAGGGAAGTTGGTTAATTTATTTGTTAGGATAATTAATATTTGCATTAAGGGATATTGCTTATTTCATTGTAATTTTGTTATACGTAATAACTTTTTTATGAAGTTGTTCTGCAGAGTAAAATTTTTAAATTTAAGTTTTTAAATTTAACGTTTGGTGTTCCCTTCAGCCATTTATCCGGTACATTTAAAAGCCAGACGAAGGCTGGCAGCGAAGCTGCTAGTATATAATAAAAAAAAAAAAAAAAGAGTTTATATGTGCATGTGTCTTTCGTTCACTCTGCGCGTAAGCTACTAGACCTAGAGCTACGAAATTTGGTACATAGAATGCATAAAGACAAGAGCCAGTGCACTTCGAAGCGATTTTTTCAAAATTTGAATCAGATTTTTTTTTTTTTTTTTTTTTATCTTTTTTGATGAAATCACATCATTTTGAATAGTTTCCTTCTTTTAGAAATGTGATTTTGGCAACACTTTTTCATTGTGCTTTGTATACTCCACTGCTGACTGTTGAAAATCAGCACTGTTGCCACTTGGAAAAATGAGGGCTATAATTCTGTGCAGTTTTTAAATTGAATGTTTCTCTTGGATACTGGACTTTTGTTGAGAGAAGGCAACGGGAAGTTAATTAATTTATTTATTAGGATAATTAATATTTGTTATGAAGGGAGATTGTTTATTTCGTAGTACTTTTTTTATGTGTAGTATATTTTTATTGAAATTTGTGTCTTTTTTTTTTATTAAAGATGTTCTGCAGAGTAAAATTCTGTGCAGTTTTTAAATTTAATGTTTGGCATTTTTTCTTTAGGCATTTTTCTGGTACATTTAAAAGCCGGACGTAGACTGGCCGCGTAGCAAAATAATTTTTTTTGTTGCCAAACTAGGAAATTTATTTCATATATTGCAAAACTTATAGATTCTTGATTAACAAACTCTTCGATTTCAAAGCTACCAGTGGCAACACTTTTCGAAAAAAAGCAGATTTCATTCACGTCCAGCGTACGAGATTATTGCCACTCGTAAAAACGATGGCGAAAATTCGCGATTTCAGAATTTTTAATTAATATCTCGCTTTATTAACGCCGTACAAAAATGAGAATGTTCGAAATTACTTACCACGAATTTTGAAATCCAGGGGAGGGGGATACCTCTCTCTAAATTCAACTTCCTGCCGTTCGAAGAAGATGATGTCACAAACAAACAAATAAAAAAAAAAAATCTGAAAGCTTTCACATTTTATATTACTCCAAAAATGGTGTTTTTAAACGTTTTTTGTGTTACCTTTATTGATTAAATATTATGTTCTTCGCACTTAAAGCAGATAAAATTCAATTCAACAGCAATATCTCAAAATATTTAAAAAAAAGCAAAACAGCATATCTTTAGAATTTCCGATACACAATCTTGAGGCGCTGGAGATAATTTTTTTTTTTTTTTTTTTTTTTTCGTACAATGTCAAAATTACTTACTTTGAAAACGTTGAGTTTGTTCTTTAAAAATTCGTTAAAGTTTTAGAAAATTTTAAATAGTTAATAAAACAAATTCGAAACTCCAAATTTGAACTTCCAGATGTCTATATTCGGTGGAGGCCTACGTTATTCAAAATTGGATGGCTATAGGTACCGTTGTTTCTTCACAATGAGAGAAACATCCATGCATTCATTCAGATTCTTTATTATTTAGTTTCTTTGAATATAATACATGTCGATAATATTTGGTGTCGTTAGTTTGAAAAGTGAATCGACAAAAAAGGCCATTTCGAAATTAATAGCCCTTGTGGGCTAACGCCCTTTGAGCTAACAAACATATATGTTAGTTTAGGTTAGGGTATTTAATTACGGAAAAGCCTCGAGGGCTATCTGCCTAATGGGAGGGATGCCTTCGTGGAGGACTTTCTAAGGGGAACTGGCTCGTATACACGAAACACATGGGGAAAAACACGAAAACACCCATGCAGCCAGTCCGTTCGCGGGATTCGAATCTCGGAGCGACGAACAGGTGCACAAATTTTAATAGTATACATATTGTTACGAAATGTACAGGCGCGGTAAGATGGCTTCCCCGCAAAGCAGTTTTAGGGTTGCCATAAAATGGCAAGGAGTGTGTGTGTGTGTGATTATGGCAAAGCCTCGAGGGCTATCTGCCTAAGAGGAGGGATGCCTTCGTGGAGGACTTTCTAAGGGAAACTGGCTCGTATACACGTTACACATGGGGAAAACCACGAAAACGCCCATGCAGCCAGCCCGTTCGCGGGATTCGAACCTCGGACCGAACTACCAGTGTTCAGCGACTTTTACCGCTCGGCCGCTGGTGGGCTAAAAAAAAATGGCAAGGAAAGGCAAAGTTGCCACATTTGGCGAGAAATCGCCCATTTGGTGACAAAATTGTCGATATGCGATGGACTGATGGAGAACCTTCTGGAACGAATTCTTACCGGTTTAGCCCAGAATGTTCTCGAACACAAGCCGAAAGCTATATAAACACTGCTGGTCCGCTGTGCGAGTTAGTGTGTCTCTTCTAGTTAGTCCGTGCGGAGACGACCAGCCGGCCAGCGAGTGCCGAGTGCATCGAAGAGTCTCTTAGTGTATCGCGGTTAGTGCATCGTCGAGAGAGTGTGTTGAGCTCCGGGAACAACTGAACCTAGAGTCGGGAGCTGTGCTGTGTGTGTCGTCGAGTGCATCGCGAGTTGTAGCGTGGAGAGTCTCGAGAGTACGTGGAGTTCCGAGAACGACCGAGCAGAGTCGGGAGCTGTACTCTGGTGCTTTGCAGTGAAGCTGTCTTCACCGTTATAGCCTGATAACTTGAAGGCTGTGTCTCTGATCATAGTTCTTCGACGACTGTAACGTGATTTTTGTAACTGTCCTGATTAGTACAGGCTAAATAAAGTGTGCTTTGATATTTCATCAAGTGCTGCCGTCGTTATTCACTCGAAATCCACACGAACGTGAAGGAATAACGTAACAACTGGTTTCAGAAGAAAAACGTAACAATATTACGTAAGAAAGCATTAATTAGCTAAGAAATTTCATATATTGTCTTCGAAATAGTGTCTTACACTAAACCGCAAATTAAAAGCTTTATATATTTTCAGCTTTTATTGTCATTGAATGAGGGCGAAGTATTTGGTGTCAGCTTCAAAGTTGATAAAACATTTCTGAAGTGATCTGTTTTCCGAATCTCTTTAAAAGAATTAATTTACATCTGCATTTTAATTTTTGCTATTTTTCACTACTGCAGTTTCTTCCTGATACTTATTTCTTATGACTATTGAGAAATACCCTTCCTAAATCCTTTGTAAGGTCATTTTACTCTAAAAATATATACTTTTAATTTTTTTATTATTTACGTTACCGCTGAACTTTTTTAAAGTCAAAGAAGTTTTTTTGTTGTTTTAATAATGCTGCTATGTTTGCGGAGCATTAAAATGTTGAAAGGATTAAGACTTTTATGTCATCAAAGATCCGGATCAAAATATCTGATCGCATTTTCCGAAAAGATATAATAGTCTTACCTTGTCATCATTACAAGAGTATTAAAGTTTCTCAGCATCAATGATTTTAAGCAATCCTTGAGTTGTGACTTGGTAATCTGCGTAAATCCGTGTCTTATGTTGGTTAGAAAATACTCAGAAAAAATTATTATGACGAATAATACAAATCATTACTGCTGAGATGAATAAACGAAAATAAAAGGTATAGTAGGGAACAAATATTACAGGAATGTAAATAGAAGCAAAATAAGAGCTGTTAAATTAGAATTTCGTTAAAGTTTATATTAAAAACTATAAACTGTGAATTTCATATCTCATGAAAATAATTTTAAAATGAATCCAAAGGGGCCTTTATCCATGAGCGACTATTGTTTTCCTTTTGCGATTTTGCGTCGAATCATTCTGAATGTCCGTTTCACTTTTCAAAGAGTTGCCACCAAATATTATCGCCCTGTATTATATTTGAAGAAATTAAATAACAAAGAATCCGCATAAATGTATCTGTGTTTCTCGCATTGTGATAAAACAACGGTACATAGGGCCATTGAATTTGGAATGACGTAATCCTGCTGCGAATATGGGCATCTGGATGCCCAAATTTGAAATCTAGAATTTGTTTTATTGTCGATTTCAAATTTTGTAAAATTTTAACGAATTTTTGATTAACTAACTCAAGGATTTTAAAGCGAGCAATGGCAACATTGTACAGAAAAAAAAAAATTTTATCTTCAGCGCGTGAGACTGTGTATCGGGAATTCTAAAGATAGGCTCATTTAACAATTCTTTTGCGATATTGCTCTTGAACTGAATTTTAAGATTTAAGTGCGAAGAACGTGATATTTAATAAATAAAGGTAGAAAATAAAATGTTAAGGGGACTCATACACCTTAAACCCCTTATGATCTTCGAATATGTGACTGTTGCAAGAATTGGGATATTTTATTTATTTTAAAAGCAATTACTTTCAACTTTTTACAGCTGACTACATAATATAGCTGCTTTGGAAAATAGTAACCAGAAAGCTTGTGTTGCCACAAATATTTTTGTAATTTAATCCTCTTTGTGACAAAATATTTCGCCATGTTTCCACCTTGCGCGCATGATATTTTAAAAATGGCTAATGGTACATACTTGAAATTGGATGGAATTCTTTATATGGGCACTACTTTCTAACTGAACCAACAATCTGATGAATATTTTAATATTGAAAAATTTTATGGACGAAAACATTAAAAATTTTGTTAATAAAATACATTTTATAAACTTAACTCAAAATAAAATAAAAATTTATTTTATTTATTTTAAAAGCAATTACTTTCAACTTTTTACAGCTGACTACATAATATAGCTGCTTTGGAAAATAGTAACCAGAAAGCTTGTGTTGCCAGAAATATTTTTGTAATTTAATCCTCTTCGTGACAAAATATTTCGCCATGTTTCCACCTTGCGCGCATGATATTTTAAAAATGGCTAATGGTACATACTTGAAATTGGATGGAATTCTTTATATGGGCACTACTTTCTAACTGAACCAACAATCTGATGAATATTTTAATATTGAAAAATTTTATGGACGAAAACATTAAAAATTTTGTTAATAAAATACATTTTATAAACTGAACTCAAAATAAAATAAAAATTTAACATGAAATTTTTAGAATTTTAGGTTCAAAGTAGTTTCCGAATGCTATAAAAGCTATATATTAATTATGAAATTAAATTATGAAACAGAATGTTTTAAACGCTCCGCGCAAGTTGGAAACGTGACAAAAAATGTTGTCACAAAGCGGATTAGATTATAAAAATATTTGTAGCAACACAAACTTTCTGATGACTATTTTAGAAAGCATCTATATTATGTAGTCAGCTGTAAAAAGTTGGTAGTAATTGCTTTTAAAATAAATAAGTTATTCCAATTCTTGCAACAGTCACCTATTCGAACATCTTATGGGTTTTAAGGTGTATGAGTCCCCTTAAAAAAATGGCCCTTTGGACGTAATTTAAAATCTGAAGCCTTTCAGATTTTATTCATTTTTTTTTTCATTTAAAACTCTTTTCTGTACTAATTTTATAAGCACATTATGTCAAATGTTCATTAAAAAGTTTTAAGAGTTCATGGTTTTCAAAGTTTAGTGTAGAAATTTCTCCTTTCCCAGTTGGAGGGCACTAGCTATTATAGGCGTTGGAGATTACTAAGGTCGGAAGCGGTGGTCAATTTATTATATAGGCACCAAAGAGGTTTGCAGCTGTTACCTCCTATGAAGGGACATATAATTAATATCCATACCCTGTTCGAGATTTGAACCCGGCTCCTTCGGCGCGACAGTCACAGCCTTTTAACATCTTTTCCTTCTGGGTGGCAGTGTGTAAAAATCTAGCTCATTCAAATTACATTTACGTCAGGTTAGTTTGTTGAAGCACCAGTCTAGTAAATAGGAGATCACGATTTCGAATCAAGTCGATGCGTCCTTTAATTCGTAGTGTCGTGAAACATTAGTCCCCCCTTCTAGCGTCCGAGCAAAATCACTGCACAATGGTAGTTCAACTCAGCTTAGAGTTCCAACAGACGGGCTGACTGCGCAGGGCCTTTTTGTGGTTTTCTTATGTATAACGTGAATAGAGCAGGTTTCCCTTAGAAATTCTTATCTTTATTCATATAGTAAGTTTAATTAAGAGATTTTTGGATTATTATGGTCTGACGCATCATGTAAATACGCGTGTTATTAGCGTTGAGTGAGAATCTTGTGGCAAGTACTAATTTTTAAATGAAGCAATTAGAGAGGTGTATTATATACGTAACATATTTATGTTAAATAACCAGTTATTTTATGTTACGAACCTTTACTGTCACTTCTATCTTTCCGTTTTACTGCCAGAATTCAAATTTTAGGTCGCGTGTGTGTAAGCGAGAGATTGGTGTGGTTCAGTTAGAGCGTGTTCCACCTGCTGAAGGCCACGTTGCTCTCGATGTTCTACGAGAGCACTCCTGTCTATCGCAAGGCTTTGTTCCTGCAGATTGCTCTGTGACGCCGGTATAGGCTAAGAGACAACTTGCGTGTTTAAATTATTTCTGCGTAGTTTTTGGCTAATTAAGATTTAGTTTTAATTTAAAATTCTACTTTTTTGATTCCATGCCATAAATGCTGAGTGGTTTTGTAAGCACCAGGAGTGGCTTCTGTTCAGTTTATTTGAGGTCTTAATAAAAGGTTTTTTTTACACCCATAGTACGTTTCAGTTTGCTTATCTAGTCCTTTGCGGCACACCTAAAACTTTCCTTCTGCATGCACAGAAAAATTGAATGGAAAAGGATTTATAGGTTACTATAGGTTACTCTGAACTTTCTTTATCTATAATAGATGGCAGCCCAGCATAAACTAATCCATATATTTTAGCCATTTTAGTTTTTAAAGACACTCATTTTTCAAAGAAATCTTCTAGATTTTTTAGGCTATAAAAGAAATTGTTTGAAAAGAAATTTCTATGTTATTTTCTTGGCTGCGTGCTAATATCCTTATTCTATAATAGTTTTAAATTTTTACCTTGAAATCTTGCCTAAAATCCAACGGCGAACTTCAGGTGCCTCCAGAGTGGGCTCACTGAGAGACTATGACAAGAGCAACAACTGTATTTTTGTTTCTCTGCAGCTCATCGATTAGCTCATTCACAATATAAAGATGGAATCTGCGTTTCATTTCCTGTTTTCCTCTTTCTTCTTTTCTCTTTTGTCGTTGAGGCCCACCAGCGGCCGAGCGGTAAAGGCGCTGAACACTGGTAGTTCGGTCCGAGGTTCGAATCCCGCAAACGGGCTGGCTGCATGGGCGTTTTCGTGGTTTTCTCCATGTGTAACGTGTATACGAGCCAGTTTCCCTTGGAAAGTCCTCCACGAAAGGCATCCCTCCCTTTAGGCAGATAGCCCTCGTGTGCTTTGCCATAACTGAATAATCCAATCCAATCCTACTCTTTTGTCGTTGAGATGATTTTCTGAAGGTCATGTGTAATTTTATCTGTTTAGCTGTTTGGTTTTTCACTAGAGCAGTTCTCCTTTTCTCTTTCGCTCTCTTTCAAAGAAATTTATTTAGCGCTGCGTGTAATAGTTTTGAGTTGCAGACGTTTATTTAATTTGATTTTATAGTTTATAATTTCAAATTGAAAATTTCAAAAATAACACACTTATTAACTTTTGGCTGAACCGTAAAAAAAGAATTTAAAGGCATTTCAGATAAAGCTATTAAATTTTTATCACCTTTTTGCAGAACCAATTTGTGCAAACAAGTATTTTTTTCGGTGTTATATTTCAAAATAAATACAAAAAAAAAAAAAAAAAAAAAAAAAGATAAAAATCTGAAAGGGTCATTACGTCCAAAGGGGCATTTTTTTAACATTTTGTCTGCTACCTTTATTTATTAAATATCACATTCTTCTCACTTAAACCATAAAATACAGTTCAAAAGCAATATCGGAAAACAGTTTTTAAATTGAGCATATATTCAGAATATCCGATACGAAATCTCACTCGCTGGAGATAAAAATCTTTGTTCTGTACAACGTTGCCATTGCTCGCTTTGAAATCCTTGAGTTAATTAATCAAAAATTCGGTAAAGTTTTAAAAAATATAAAATCGATGATGAAATAAATTCCAAATTTCAAATTTGGGCTTCCACAAGCCCATGTTCGCAGCAGGATTACGTCATTCAAAATTCGATGGCTCTCTGTACCCTTTTTTTACCACAATGCGAGAAATGGACATACATTTATGCAGATATTTCATTATTTAATTTCTTCAAATATCATGCAGGACTCTAACATTGCGTGGCAACAGTTTGAAAAGTGAAACGGACATTTATAGTGAACCAACCCAAAATCGCAAAACGAAAACAATAGTCCTTCAGGGACAAAGCCCCTTTGGACTAATTAAAAGTGGATTCTAATTTACGATTAAAAAGAAGTGAAATAAGATTGGACATAAAGAAATTGATCTTCCTTAAAAGGGCCCAAATTTTCCACTAAAGTTTACGATTAAAGTATTATAAAACTTAAATTTTGATAATTAAAATGGTAGCCATATTTCAATCTAATAATATTTTTTGTATGCATCTTTAATACGAATAGCCAAATAGATTGTGGAAATGGAAATATTTTTTTTAAATAGTTTTATTGAGAAATTGAAAAATAATCACTCTAAATTGTAATGTCGGTAATAAGTTTTTTCAATTTTGGTTTAGTTAGCACGCGTTTTTAGTCGTAAAGGTTGAGAACTCGCTGTCTTAATTTATATTTGATACTTTCGTTGAGTAATCGACGAATTTGGCAACTTTCCAAATTTTCAAACCTGGATTTTGAAAATTTCCACGTTCGCCGAAAACTATACATCAAGCTAAATCTAGTTATATTTTACAATTTTGTATCTTTCTCCCAACAAAAGAATGACAGCTAATGTTTTTACTATTATGTATGTGTAAATGAATATATTCACGGAAATTGCTTTCAGAAAAATTGAGAGTTCAAGGTTAAAAGATTATTCTTCTTAGATTCGTTCTCAATCGTGTGGCTCTTAAGGTGTTGAGGTTTGCATACGTACTCTAACAGGGCGTAATGGAGGGAAAAAGGATTTTCTGATTGTATTTTTCTTAAATTGCCATTTATCTTCCAAATCGAATTCTAACATATTCTTTAAATGAAGTCAAATGTGACATCATGTAACCATATATCGTCAATTTATTGTATGACGCTAAAATTTGTACCTTGTAGAGTATCATTGAATTTTCTTACCAGTTATTATCCCAATGGAGCAGTTCGCCGAGAAGGGCATTAAATCCGTTTTGGTATTTCCTGTTAGTTCGCTTTAAACGGCATTTTACTTTCCAAATTGCTGCCACCAAATATTATCGCCTTGTATTATATTTAAAGAAATTAAATAATGAAGAATCTGCATGAATGTTTGTATGTTTCTGGCGATGTGAAAACAATAAATTTGGAATCTGTTTTATTATCTACTTCATATTTTGTAAACCTTTAACGAGTTTTTGTTTAACAAGCTCAACGATTTCAAAGTGAGCAATGGCAACAGTGTAAGAAAAAAAGGGAACTTTTCCGTTTTGCCGGCGCTGGCAATAAAGTCGCCAATAATGGTACAACTGATGCCAAATGCTAATAACCTTTTACGCCTCATTTTCAAAACAAGTCGCAGTTATTTCTTATCAAACTGATTGTTTCTTTCAATACTGGCATACAATTACGTAAAATGTTTACCAAATAGTTCAATTTTATGCTTTAAGGCCATTCGCGGTACTTAAGTCAATTAGAAGGTAATCACACCGCTCACCCGAAGGCATATTTCACAAGTGCACATCTGTGTAGCCACCGAGGGAGTGGCTTCTAGGATGGACAAATGAGCATCCAGTAATATTTCTGTCATGTCACATGACCTTTCGCGTGTTTTAAGATTTAAGCAAGGTGCTTGAAAATATTCTGCCACGCAATTTTCTGTACAAAATAATTAAAGCATCGTGGATTGCTTCTGAAACTTTGCAATTGCATTGCAAAGTTAGATCAAATGTAGGCAATTATGAAGTTTTCGCTACTTGGTTGAAATAAATACAAACACATGTTGGATACTTTGGAAATATTACTTAATAAGATCGATGGGAAATATTATTTAATAAGTGGTAAATAAGATGACGAAAGAAATATATGATAAACATCTGAGCCCCAATGCAATCTTTACATAAGACTATGCGTATGAGAAAAATATTTACATCAATTATATATGTAAATAGAAGTCAGCACTTTTTATTGCAGTCTATATGAAAAACATTTTCTATAATAATAACCAATGCAGAATTTTATTCAAAGTAAGCTTTACTAATTTGCATTATTATATATTTAGTGTGTTAAATTTCACATTTAATAACTGCTCAGTCTTATATGTACTGTCTAGACAAGAAATACTCATCCAACAAAGTGAATTTATCTTATTCACAACGAATATATTCAATTTATTCACATATAATTTTTAATATTAGCAATGGATATAATCAGATCATATGTATTCTGAATCTTACACTTTCAAAATTGAAAGAATGCAAGTACTCAAATAAGAAAACGCTAGATTCATTGTAACACTTTCAGTCATTCTCAGCCCAATTAATATAATATACACTTGAATTTTCTTAATCCACATAATATGGCGTGAACATCAATCCAAACATTAATGCGTGATAAAAATCACGAAAGTGAAATGTCAGCGATTAATGAAACTCAGAAAACGAAAGCACAAGATTTCTACTATTACGTCGTATATTTATAACTGCGAAACAAATGCAAATTAAAACGTAAACAACATACGCTCACAGGATCGAAGATTTAGCGTTACAAGAGCAATAGCAGCTCATTGGTCCATTTTCGAAACTCCTCTTTCAGTGGCTACGCTGATGTGCACTTGTGAAATATGCCACCCGAAGGCAAAGGGTTAAATTCATCACTTCTACTGAGAGAATATAGAAAAGGCAATGTCCAGGGTTAAATTCATCCATTCTAATGAGAATGCACTAGAAGTAAAGCTCTGCAGTTTTACATAATGTCTGAGTAAGCTATTCGTACGAATTGAAATAATTCTTGCATTTAAACTTGTATTCGAAATTATGATTTAACTTGAAATTAATGTAGATAATTACTGAGAAATTTCGATTTTTGTAACGTAGTTCACGTGAGATGAGATCACTTGGGGTCACGTGATAAGAACCGGCGAATCGGGATGTTGAACCATGAAATAACGTTAATGTCTTTAACATCCCTCCTCTTAGGCATCCCTCCTCTTAGGCAGATAGCCCTAGTCTGCTTTGCCATAATTAAATACACCAAACACCAAAACTTTAATGTTTGGCAAAATATGAAATCGATAATAAAACAAATTCCAAACTCTAAATCTGGGCTTCCAGATGTCCATGTTCGGGTGGAGGACTTTATTCAAAATTGGATGGCCCTAGGTACCGTTGTTTTATCGCAATGCGAGAAAATGCATACATTCATACAGATTTTTCATTATTTAATTCTATTTAATATAACACAGGGCGATAATATTTGGTGGCAACAATTTGAAAAATGAAACTGACATTTAAAGATATCAACGCAAAATGCCAAAACGAAATTAATAGCCCTTTTGGGCTAACGAAAATAAAAAAAAAGAAAATCTGAAGTGTTTCAGATTTTAAATTACGTCCAAAGGGACTTTTTTTTAACATTTTGTGTGTTACCTTTATTTGCTAAATAGCATGTTCTTCGCACTTAAGAGTTCAGTTCAAGAGCAATGTCGCAAAATAATTTTAAATTGAGCCTATCTTTAGAATTTCCGATATACTATCTCATAAGCTGGAGATAATTTTTTTTTTTTTTTTTCCCTCCTGTACAACGTTGCCATTGCTCGCTTTGAAATCCTTGAATTTTTTAATCAAAAATTCGTTAAAGTTTTGCAAAATATGAAATCGAAAATAAAACTAATTCCAAATTTCAAATTTGGGTTTTCAGATGCCCATATTTGCAGTAGGACTACGTCATTCAAAATTGGACGGCTCTAGACACTGTTGCTTTTTATCACAGTGCGAGAAACATACATACTTTTATGAAGATTCTTCATTATTTAATTTCTTTAAATATAATGCAGGGCGATAAGATTTGGTGGCAACAGTTTGAAATGTGAAACGGACATTCAAAGTGATTCGACGCAAAATCTCAAAACGAAAACAATACAAAAACGCCCATATATTTACATATTTAAGGGAAATGAAAGAAAAATAATAGTGTAGTATACATATATCACATATTTTACACAAATTTGCAATACTATAATTTCATGAAGATAATTTTGGACATTTAAACTGGAGAATTGTTAAATATGAGAATCTAACTCATATGCTAAGCACCTGAGAAAAGCTGGAATTTCAGTGTTCAGAACTATCTTCTACGTGTGTTAGTTCTCAGCTCGTAACAGAACATAAACTGGTTTAAAATAAACTTCGTAGTGTTCATTATCGGACGATAGGATACATTAATTAAGGCAGGGATTCTGAAAGCAAGGATTTTAGCCAGAAATAATCACAGATGAAATACACGAATTGGATTTGGAATTTCGTTTCCTCTAATAAATTTAGTCAGAAAGGCAGCATGTTAGGTAGGCGAACAAGTCTACTCAGTTTCCCCACTGGTTTGTTAATTTAATAGTCTAGTAATGCCAGCATTCGAATTCCGAGAAATGTTATCAGATAATGACAAATTGAGGAGCGAATTCTAGTTATAAATTCTACGGGAGTCTTTGCACATTAAGTTGCATAGCGTATTCACTAATTGTAGCATTTCTCATGTAAGGAAAGTCAACTATAGATAAGGAGATTTGAAAGCTTATATTCAACTATGTTTTAAGTTTTAATTGTTTGTAATATGGCCAGTGTTGTGTCAATTGCTTAAATTTTCTAAAATGATTAAGAAATAAGAAAGAAATAAGAAATCAAAAATAAAAATCTGAAAGCTTTCAGATTTTATATTACGCCCAATGAGGTGTTTTCTTAACGTTTTGTGTGTTACTTTTATTTATTAAATATTATGTCCTTCTCACTTGAACCATATAACTCAATTTAATAGCACTGTCTCAAATAATTTTAAAAGAACATATTAGAATTTTCGATACACAGTCTCACGCGCTGGAAATATGATTTGTTTTCCATACAATGTTGCCATTCCTCGCTTTGAAATCGTTGAGTTTGTTCATCAAAAAATCGTTAAAATTTTATAAAATACGAAATAGATATTAAAACAAATTCCCAATTTGGGTTTCTATATTCGAGAAGAGGACTACGCTATTCAAAACGTGCTCTCGGTATCGTTGGATTTCACAGTGCGAGAAACATACATTCATTCATACAGATTCTTCATTATTTATTTTCTATAAATACAATGCAGGGCTCTAATATTTTGTGGCAAGAATTTTAAACTGAAGCGCCGTTTAGAGTGAAACAACGCAAAATGCCGAAACGAAATTAATAACCCTTCTGGGCAAAGTGCCCCTTTAGTTCAAAAAAATTTTAAAATTAGTTAATTTTAAAATTTATTCAATAGGAGTAAAAATTAAAATCGTGCGCTATTGCTGCAAAGATAATATTTAATTTAATAAACCGATAGAGCAGATAAAAGAAATTATCTGCTAGGAAATTTGAAGTGTAATTTTGAAAGCAAATGGGCAGTATTGTTGGAGCAAATAATTGGAATTTTTAAATAAATACACTGGAATTGCCATTGAAAATGTAAAAGAGACGAATGAAACATGATATTTATTGCTGATTCCATAGAAAGTTCCCGACTTATCAAGAGGAATTGCAAACTCCCGAAACGACCATAAACACCTCAAGGATGGCGCGATTCGTCATCTCGCATGTATAAACAATACCCGTTTCAATTTTACATTTCTATTCAATGTTTTTACGTTTATTATTCGTAGTAATATAGTTGTAAGTAATAGGCTTTCCGTGCGTCGAGAATTATCTCGCGTATCTCAATTGATAAGATGTAAAACAGATATTCTAAAATTTACTGGAAGTATAAAATTGAAAAGGGATTTGTTCAAATATGTGATATGACGAAACGCGCTTTTCTTGTGTTATTCATGGTTGTATGGATTCTTTGGCATCTTTATATAGAATCAGCAATAATATTTCTCTTGTTTTATTCTCTTCTTTTACATTTTTATTTAACATTTCAGTGTATTTGTAATTATTGCCACACTAATGCACATTTGCTTTCTAAATTGCCAGTTATTTATTACCACAAGAAAGCACGTTTTATTTCTAAAATCCACTTTGAATTTTCTAGGAAATAATTTCCTTGATAAACTCTATTACTTTATGTATACAGGGTGTTTTCGAATTCGACCGAAATATTCAGGGGGTAATAATAGACTTCAAGTGTATGAAAATTACCATAGAACATGGTGTCGCAAACCACATTTAGTGGGAGAAAATCCCAAAAAATAGTTATGAAAGATGTTACGTATAATGGAACAAAACGAACTAATATTATAAGGTATTTCTCCCACTTTCCTAGCGTCCTTCGTGGTGTAGTGCTTCTGCACGCTGGACCGGTATTCCAGAGGTCCGTGGTTCGATTCTCGGCGAAGGCGGTTGCATATTTTTTATCTCGTCTGCCTCTAAAAAATCCTAATGTCTCTACAAGTGGCGCCGGAACTACAAGTCTCTACAAGTGTCGCCGGTGTAACGGTAGCACGCTGGGCTGGTATTCCAGAGGTCCGTGGTTCGATTCCCGGTGAAGGCGTTTGCTATTTTTCATCTGTCTGGCTTCCAAAAAATAATGTCTCTACAATGTTAAGTATAAAAACATTCATTTGACGTAAAGCAAGGTTAAAGTGCCTCAGAGTTCAAAGTCAGGAAGCAGAAGACGAGATAGGTTTATAGACATTGTTCGAAGTTGCGGCTGCGAAGGTCATTGTACAGCCGACATCCACGGATAAATGATTACCTGACGTTTGAAGCCTACCCAATGTCTTGGTAGCCAGTGTCTTTTACAAGTTAATTAACGATTCCACTGTATTTGTTTAATTAAAATTATGAAATACAGCCTATTTATTTATTTAAATAAACGATTCCAGTGTATTTCGGTGTAAGCAACGTTCCGTGCTGTCATATCCTCAAGTGTCACATCCACAGGCGTCTGATTGTACAACCGATTTTAAGTGGCACGGACCTCAATCTCTTGACTTTCTTCTTCTAGGACACCCGAAATCAGTTGTTTATCAGGCACCTGTGGATACAACAGAAGATCTAAGAACACGGAGATCATCCTTGTACCAGCACACATGCCGGTACACCGGGTATGTTTGAACGTATCTTAAAAAGGTGTCAACAAAATTTCTCTCTTTCTCTTCTGCACTGACTGGCTTCATGGCTGGCCATGGGCCCTTTCGTACTTATCTCAAGAGATTCGCCAGAATTGAAAATGATACATCTGAATGCGGTGAACTTGGTTCACCTGATCATTATGTACATTCTTGTCCCACGACAGCTTGTCCCAGACACTCTTGTCCCAGGCATTTCTGTGAGCATCTGCAGGTCCTCTTTGCAAGACCTGCAGATGCTCACAGAAGTGCTTGGCTCAAACACCTGATGGGACACTCTGGTAACTTAAATAAGTTTAATATGTTTGAACGTATCTTAAAAAGGTGTCAACAAAATTTCTCTCTTTCTCTTCTGCACTGACTACCTTCATGGCTGGCCATGGGCCCTTTCATACTTATCTCAAGAGATTCTCTAGAATTGAAAACGATACATGTGAATGCGGTGAACTTGGTTCACGTGATCATTATGTATATTCTTGTCCCACGACAGCTTGATTGACACTCTTGTCTCAGGCAGTTCTGTGAGCATCTGCAGGTCCTCTTTGCAAAACCTGTAGATGCTCACAGAACTACCTGGCTCAAACATCTGATGGGACACTCTGGTAACTTAAATAAGTTTAATATGTTTGAACGTATCTTAAAAAGGTGTCAACAAAATTTCTCTCTTTCTCTTCTACACTGACTACCTTCATGGCTGGCCATGGGCCCTTTCATACTTATCTCAAGAGATTCTCTAGAATTGAAAACGGTACATGTGAATGAGGTGACCTTGTTTCACCTGATCATTATGTACACTCTTGTCCCACGACAGCTTGCTTGACACTCTTGTCCCAGGCAGTTCTGCGAGCATCTGCAGATGACCTGCAGATGCTCACAGAACTGCCTGGCTCAAACACCTGATGGGACACTCTGGTAACTTAAATAAGTTTAATAACATATTACAGTGGTGCTTAGAGCACACGTTTCATTTAAGCTCTCTGGAGGCATAGAACTACATTAGGGGACGACTTATTTAAATGCAGTTTCATTATGTCTTACACTGCACTGTAATATTTATAATCATCTTTCAATTCTTTGAATTGCCCAACTATTTATGTAACCTAATTGTAAAATATATAGGATAAAACTGCAGTGCAATTGCTTTATTGTTTTTACTTACTATATTACATTATATTTTTTATTATTTTTGTATTAATATCCTTATAATATGTGTACTTCAAATGTGTATATTTATATTGTACGAAACTTCTTACGCTGTCTTCTTTATGCTTTGTAACATATGATATCTTGAGGTATGGGAGTGTTACGTATTAACTCCTCTCGCACACTTAATGTTACCATGTTTTATTACACGATAAATCTTTGTAGTAAGCACTTTTATAAGTATGACCAGTTAAATCAAATTCAATTAAAGATTGTTTAGTATTCTATGATGATCTTGACAATATGATATATAGCTTTGTATCCCTTGGTGATTCTAACAATACAATATATAGTTCTTATTTTACTAGCCCAGTAAGCAAATCAATATAGACTGTGACGGCAATTTTTAAATCACTGTCATATTTGTGATCTGTCTTTGCCTAGGTACGTTCTGTTATATCCTTACTGTATTGTACTTGTTGTATCTCTGTCGCAATTTCATTTCAGTGCTGTTTAAAATGTATTGATTATACTTATTGTTGTTAATGTATACATATCTTGCACACTAAATATGAACGATCTATAAACTGTAAATAGCACAGTACCTTTCGACATGTAGAAATAGAGCAAACTTTTTCCCCTGTACTTAAACTATTATATCATCTTGTTATTAATTTAAAGAGATCCCACCTGCTTTTCATTTCTATTACGCTTTCACATTATACTCTTTGCAAAGATGGTTGAAGTTGATGTGAATGTTGTGTGGATACAATATGTCTATTATTATGCTCTTATATCTAATGTATAGAATTAATGAATGTATTCGCAGCCATCGGCACAGATGATTATGTATACCTCAAATTGCTGTGATTCTGTAACTCTTGAATTTTGAATTTAAATGCAGCTGGCATGTGGGGCACGCTGATGGGGAGGTTTAATACTTCCATTGACCGGACACGAATTCCGTTTGCCAATTCTCGCAATTGCCTTAGGTCGGAAGCCTGTATCAGTGGCGAAAGGTACGTTCTTGTTTCGAGTGCTGTATTATTTTACATAGTTAAATAAACTTGTCTACAAATTAAATTGCTTCAAAACATAGTTAAAATATTAACTGGCAGTTTTTATTAATTTTATTATCCTTTCCTGCAATTTTAACTGCAGTAGCGATAACCGTTAATGGACTAAACCACGAGTTTGTTTCGGTAAATCTTCAATTGCTGTAGCTGCTTTTATATTACCAGTCATGATATAGACGTAAAACATTTTTGTTTCGAAAACAGCAGTCAACCTAGCAGGCCATTTTGTTGTTCCAAGGCGAAAATATTTCAAACACGTGATATCAATTGCCAAAGAATATTCTGTCATATATTTCAAGTTAAAAAATATTGAATATAATAAAAGAAACCTTAAGAAACCTCTTCTCCAAAGGCAGATGCGACATTTATCATTTAAATATTACAATATTATGATTTACAATATTACAACTACAACATTATTATTTACAATTATGGTCGCTGGTGGCAGGTGGCAAAATGGCAGGTTTCGAATGGCACGTTGGCCAAAAAGCAAAATTATTCTGCCCACGACTATATGTTTCCTCCTCCTGCTCAACCACCTGCTGCTGCTTCTGCTGCTCCTCTTCTTGCAGCTCCTCCTCCCTCCTGCTGCTGCTTCTGCTGCTGCTGTTGCTTCTCCTCTTCTCTCCTCATTGCGCTCCTCCTCATGCTGCTCCTGCTCTTGTTGCTCCGGAGGAGCAGCAGAAGAAGGAACAGCAAGAGGAGCAGCAGCATGTGGGGAAGCAGCCTCAGGAGGAGAAGCAGTATGAGGAAGAGCAGCATGCGGAGGAGCACCGTGAGGGGGAGCAGCAGGAGGACCAGCAAGAGGAGGAGCAGTAGGAGGGGCAGCATGAAGAGGAGCAACATAAGGAGAAGCAGCTTTACTGATATGTTGTCATCCCAAAGGGTTAGATACTCAAAATTTAATGCGTTCGTCAGGAGTGGCCAATACCCATCGGTGATATAGCCGTCTCATCATTGGGAGGATTCCCCAGAGTTCATTGCAGGGAGCAACCGAATTACACCCGCGTGAGGTAGAGGAAATTCAGTTGCAGGTTTGATGGAGAACACCCCGTAAGGCGGAAACTATGCGCTTACATTCCTCCAAGCCTTCTCCGGGATTTGAATACGGTCCTACGATACGTCGCTAAGCATTATATTCGATCAGGACATTGATGCATAGATGGACCAAATTGATACTCGGCACTACAAAGAAGGCTCTGTCGATGACGAGAGTTTCATTGCAATCATTTTTAGTGTCGATGGATTATGAAAAGTAGGCTGAGAAGAAATGGAAGTATACAGCTGCGGAAGTCACAGAATTTCATAAGAATAAGATGTGTAGCGATTCCGTGTAAGTGTAATGATAACTAGGTGTAGCGATTCAAAGTACGTGGGAAAAGAAAGAAAGATGATACTGAAAAGCAAGAGTGCGCTACGATGGGATACATTAGAATATACAGGGTGTTTCAGCAAATTGTTAACAAACTTTCAGGAGGGAAAGAGTAAACCATGGCGATGGAAAAACACATCCCAATGCATGGTCGGAAACGCTTTCCTGAACCAGTGGTAACGACACAAATCCCAAGAAAGGAAAGACTAGATTAGGATGAGGAAATATATTTATTATTCTTTAGTATAGCGGAAATCAAGAAATAAGAACAAAAATAGGCAGCGATCGTCATCACAGGATGTGTTCGAAATTACGACCTCGGACCGTGATGCAGGAACCGTGCTTCATGCATCTTCCATACGCGGTACAGATCGGAAATGTGAGGTCACGGTCGCAATTTCGAACACTTTCCTCAATGACGATCGTTTTCTGTTTATGTTCTTATTTGTAGTCCGTTTATGTTCCTATATGTTTTGTCACACTGTTCCTGTGCTTACTTTTTGGCGTTTTGTGTTGTCGCTACGACGCCATAAAAGCGTTTCCAATCATGTATTGCTCTGTGATTTTGCATCGTCTAGGTGTCTCTATCGCTCCTGAGAGGTTGTAATTGATTCGGTGAAACACCCTACATACTGAAGCTTTCAGGCTGCATGTATTTACGAATTGTGTGAAAAAGTAACTTAATTATAGCTTCTATATCCGAAATTGCAACGTTCACTATGTAGGTACATCAAGTTATAGTAAGCAGGTGGTGTGAAAATTGTGCAATACCCTCGCCGGGACTCGAACCTGGACCTCTCGAAAACGTGCCTAGTGTGCTACCGTTACACCACGAAGGTATTCAGAAAGGAGGGAGAAAGCACCCCCCTTTTAAAAAGAGACTGGGGATTACTAGACCCAATCGCCAAATCCTGGTGGTGACGAATTATTGCTCACCACTTTTTTATACGTGCGCTACTGTCGAATCATTAGGATTTTTACTTCCTTGGTACGAAGTAAAAAGGAAGTATTGTAATCGCGAAAAGTTACAGGCAGCATATTTCAACGAAAATATCCATTTTGACCGCTATCAAATACAATTTAACGATGTTTTTGCGTGATATCTGTACCTAAGGACAGAATAAAAGACCCTTTTCCTCCAAAAAAAATATAAAACTGCATTAAAATGAATTCTGAAGAGAATTTTTCGTGGCGTCTGTACGAATGTATGTATGTACGTACGTACGTACGTATCTCGCATAACTCAAAAACGAGTAGCCTCAGAACGTTGAAATTTTGTATATAGGACTGCTATACCATGTAGATGTGCACCTCGTATTTTGGTTGCAATCGGCCGCACCACACGTATATAAATATATTTATATATATATTCACTCTGTTACCCCGCTCAGTGATCTCCATTTCTTTACTCTTATATGTTGCTAAATTGTACATTTTTTGCTTTAAAAATGATTGAAGTATGTTGTTTTTATCTTCCGGTTAAGGATTTTATGCCTTTAGTAAATCTGTGTGCAATATTTTTATAATTATCAGCAATTTTAAAGTTGTTTAAGTGCCGCTAAGCCTAATATTTTTTTCCATGCCGGCCAATGCTTGTTTACATTTGAAAGAGTAGAATAGTAGGTTTGCTGCCAATCTAGAGAAAGTAAGCTTCGCAACAATTAAGATAACGCCTTCTTTTATTATTGAGAATTAAATCATGCTTAATCCATTCTGGAATTTATTCGAGGAAATAAGTGTTTAAGAGTTAACTTCATAATTTTCAATACCGTTATTTTGAATTTTAATGTATTTTTGCCTTTTCGCGAAGTGAGGACTGAAATAATTGAATGAGTAATACTGAATCGTCTGTAAAAAAACTGTTTCCCTTTTGTTTTGTTTGCTTAATTTCTTTTATACATCGTTCCAGTTTTATTATAGTATTTGAATAGAACATGTGACAACGATTAGATAATTCTTTAACTGATATAAATTTTGTACATTCTGAGTTATAATATGAACGAAATTTAACGCCGTTAAGTGAACCTAGCGCCAGAGTGTCGCTATGGTAAACAAATAGAGTAAATTTTAAAGAATGCATTTATTCTATTGTGGTTTATGCGCTGTCGGCGAAGTAGTTTTAATTCAATCCAATAAGTTTAAAGGAAATGCAAGAAAAAATGCGTATAATTTAATATTCCGTACAAGGAAGTCATGTGGTGTACACATCAGATTTTTAAATTAGGAAACGCAAAAAAATGCAATGTCCTCGCTGAGATTTGAATCTTGACGTGTCGAAATACGGATCGACTGTGTAACTTTTATTCCCCGAAAGAGGGCACAAACGAGGTAGAAAATACCTTATAACCATATTTATCCTAAATAATGTCAATATTGTCATTTGCAGACAGGCAAATGCAGTGGATTTAATTCTTAATAAAAAGTGAAAATATATTGTAGTTTTATGACTTGCTAATGGACTACTTCATAAAGTAATAATGTATGTTGTTCATTGGAGCTTCTAAAAAAATCGCTTCTTATGGTATACAGGCCTCCTTTAGATTATACTAATTTTTCAGATTATCAGTTAATAGACACCAAATACAGTTTAGAAATAAACTGCTTGCGTATCATACGCAACATTAGCCTGTTCTCCCCGAATTTCTCACCTGGCAGTTTACATGACTCTTCAGGCTTAATAAAATAAATTTCATTAATAAGGCTTTCCATGCGCAATCGTGCATTGAATATGAAAGAGGATTGGAAGCTCAGAGAAAGAATTTAAATCATATTTTTATTAGTTAGGATATTTACACAAAATATCTAGAAAAATGCATTTTTATTCAAATGAAAAAGTGCCGCAGTTTCTGACAGTTCTAATCCTTAAAAACTCTACGCGCACATCTTTATACATATAAGCGGCTAAAGTGTATGTCGCCGATAGTTTATTGTTGCCACTCGGAAAAATGAGAGCGAAAATTAACGTTTCCGCAGTTTTTAATTAATATCTCCGCCGAATAAAGTCGTACGAAGATGAGAATGGCATCGATGGATTCGGAGAATTTTTTAGAATCCGAGGATACGTGTCTCGAATTTCAACTCGGCGCCGTTCCGTAGATATTCGAGAAAAAAGAATTTGGCACGTAGCCAAATCTCTGTAATAGGGAAGACCCAAGAAAAAAAGCGGAAAATATAGGGAAAACGTAGGGGGAAAATTAGTTTTTAATTAATATCTCGACTAATTAAAGTCTTATGAAGACGAGAATGGTCAAAATGGCGTAGAGATCCGACGGTGTGTTTCGCTAAGCCCGGGAGCCAGCCGTTTCGGAGTATGATGTTACTTCACCCCATATATATATGCGGCTTAAGTGTCTGTTTGTCGCCGATAGTTTATTGGTTGCTTGCGTAACTGTACTAGCCAATGGGCTGAAGTTGCCACGGCACAGAGTTCGTGCAAGAACGGACTAAAATTATGCATCAGAATGCTACTGTAAACTTTATGTGATTTGCAATCTTTCTAATTTACACTTGCATTATCAAAATGTTAGGTGTTTAAGTCCTCCAGAATGGAATAAACTGATAACATTCCAAGAGGAAAAGATTTTATTTAATTTTGTTTTAAGATTTACCCACGAGAACAAAGGAAATTAAAAGAAGAGTTTCTCAGAATGTTTGTGCCGTTTGAAAGGAATGTGGAACGTAGTATCAGCTCGATGTTCTTGATACCCCGCTTGGGGTGGATAGTTGAAGCCGACTCTTTCACACCTGGTATTGCTGTTTCAAGCTGTTCTGTGTTTTAGGAGAGAAACCAATAGGCCTTATCTTTGCTACAACTTCATAAGAAGGAATCGAATCGAGATAAGTCAGGACTTTGGAAGTGCCGGGCAAGCCCTTCGCCAGAAGGATTCAGGAAGCCTCTTGCGATGTTATTGTAGGGATTATTTTAATTTCTTAATAGATATTTTTAATTCTGAAATCCTTTCTTTTAAATTCTTGTGTTTCTACTAGAAATCCTTGCCAGAATGAGTTAACAATATCGCATGTTATGTAAATGAGGTAGAACCAGTATTTAATGGGAAGTTTATTCCCTTCCCGTGTTCTGCCGTATTCGAGCCTCGTCGTTACTTTAAACCTATCTTACTACGTTCAGCAGTAGTTTAACGTGTCTGTTAGTATTTGCCAGTGAGGTTTAATTACAAACCAACTCAGTTAGGTACTTCTATTCAACTTTGGAGAAGCTTTAGTTAGTTAGAATTAAATTAATTTCTTATTTTCTAGCTTAAGTTAAACCTCAAGTGGAGGTTTTCCTGTTAGTCCGAGACGAGCCAACTGTACAGTGGCTGTTCGCACATTTTTTAGACGATTTTGGTAAGAGGTAATAAACATTCGTTTGCTGCAAAAGAAGTAATTTCAATTGTACTATTAGTCAAAATTATCGTCTGTGGCTTGAAAGTTTTGTTTTTATCCAAAATGGCGAATTTAACAAAGTAATGGTTCGAAGGCTACATTTACGCTCTTTCCGAAGAGAAATAGGCATACTCCGTTATCCAAAAACGATGTGAGAGTCATAGTTTGTGATATCTAAAGCGTCGATAGGTAATATCATCAACAAGAAAGGACAAAAGAGTCAAATTGGAGCCTTAAGTGGGACAAAAATTCCAAACAAGTATCCAAGGAAAAAACCGACATCTTCGACTATTGCAAAGCTACGTTGTTTAATGTTAAAAGAAAATCCCCCTAGTCAAAGGGCAGTTGCAAAATCATTAAAATGCTCGGTGTCCACTGTAAACAAAATGATAAACGTTGATTTAAATCTTAAGAAAGCGAAAAAACGCAATGTGCATCGTCTTCTTCCAAAGCATATCGCTCAACGCAGGACACGCTGCAGAATTCTATACGAGAAACAATTATCCAAAGAAAAATGGAAAACCATTGTCACAATAGATGAAGCATGGATGTATTTAAATGATTGTAACAAAAAAAGAGCCATTTATTATCATAAAAGGGGAGAAAAAAAAATTAAGTACATGGTTCAAAGAATCGAAAGAAAGTTTTTGTAAGGGATTCATGATGGTTGCTGGTTTTTCTTATAATAACAAGTTAAAAATAAAGAGAGTGCAAAAAAATGTTAAGATTAACTCCAAATACTATCAGGAACATATTTTACCGCGTTTCTTATTTTACCCATGTTTCTGAATGAAATACCATCGCTTTACCCACAGTGCCATCTATCTGTGAGACCCCATCAGGACAAAGCTAGGAGTCACACATCAAAATCCACTGTAAATTTCCTAAAAGAAATGGAACAAAAAACTGGTATCAAGGCCATACCCTTCACTGATATTCCTACTAAATTTCCCGATGTGTCACCTATGGAGTTTTGTGCTTTCGGACTTTTAAAAACTGCATTATCCAAATGTTGTCCCAAATCCCTAACAGGACTCTGGGAAGCTGTTCGGGAGGAATGGGATAGAATACCTCTTGAGCCACTTCAAAAGGCATTATTATCCTGGAAATTGCGGTGTCGAAAGATAGTTCGGAATAAGGGATGTCAAATAGAACATTTAAAACACAAGAATTTTATGTAATTTAGTTTTGTGAATACAATATACATCGTCTAAAAATGTATGAACAACCTCTGTATTATTCTTTAAGAGGAATAAAAGGGTATTATAACCCTTCCTTGGACTTTGTTTCTCTAGCTCTAAGAAGACCAGCGAATAGTAGCTACACTCTTCTCCAAGGTTCTAGTTGCCAAGTGCACGAGTCGCCCAGCTGGTATAGTGGTTAGGGAAGCCTGACTGCGATACCGAAAAGCCAGGGTTCGAATCCCGGAGAAGGCATGGTTATAACTGTCCATCTCTTCATAGGAAGCGATATTGGCCCACCTATTGGGTGCCTCCATAATAAAGATACCACCTGATCTTGTATAAATTAATGGACTGTGTTACACTGTAACTGTTCACAGTCTGCCATTGGGAAAAACTTTTTATAACATGATTGCTATAATGATTTCTGACCAATTTCAGGAGGTTTGTTGTTGAGAGTAGAGGAACACCATTTTGCTGAAATATGAGTCTTCGATCTACCCTTCGTAGTGAGCAAAAAAGAACCTTTTACTCAAGAACTGCATGTAACGTTTTGAGTGTAGATTTTGGATTCACTACATCATTTTCTAGGTGTTTAGAGACGTCCTTGGTCACAAAGATAAAATGTTTTAATTAAGAAACAGTGTCCTCATTGAATATCGGTCCATTCTGGTGTAAAAAAAATTCAAACGCAAATAACTGTACTCTGTAAATAAGTTTCATATAGACCCCAGAAAATGTGACAGTACTAGCTCAAGATTATTCAAATAACAGGCTAACGAGAATCGTTAAAAAGACTGAACTGTCTTTCATTTGTTGCTTAGACATTCATATCTTCCTAGTGTAAAGTTTTAAACCATTGTTTTGAACATTCTTTATGTTAGGTTATAGAATCCCAAACAAATATTTTATAAAAAAATCTGATGTGTACACCACATGACTTCCTTGTACGGAATATTAAATTATACGCATTTTTTCTTGCATTTTATTTAAACTTATTAGATTGAATTAAACCTACTTCGCCGACAGCGCATAAATCACAATAGAATAAATGCATTCTTTAAAATCCACTTTGTTTACCATAGCGACACTCTGGCGCTAGGTTTACTTAACAGTATTATATTTCATTCATATTATAACTCAGAATGCACAAAATTTATGTCATTTAAAGAATTATCTAATCGTTGCCACATGTTCTATTCAAATACTATAATAAAGCTAGAACTATGTATAAAAGAAGTTAAGCAAACAAAACAAAACAGAAACAGTTTTTCACAGACGATTGAGTATTTCTCATTTAATTAATTCAGTTCTCACTTCGCGAGAAGGCAAAAATACATAAAAACTCAAAATATCTATATTAAAAATTACGAAGTAAATTTCAAACGCTTATTTCCTCAAAAAAATTCCAGAAAGAATTAAGCATGATTTAATTGGCAATAATAAATGAATGCGTTATCTTTGTTGCTGCGAAGCTAAGTTTCTCTACATTGGCAACGAATCCACTAGTCTCCTGTTTCAAATGTAAACATGAATGGCCGCCATTAAAATCAGGCTTAGCGGCAATTAAACAACTTTAAAATTGCTGATAATTCTAAAAATATTGCGCACAGATTTACTAAAGGCCTAAAATCCTTAACCGGAAGATAAAAACAACATAATTCAATCATTTTTAAAGCAAAAAATGTACAATTTACAAACATATAAGAGTAAAGAAACTGAGATCACTGAGCCGAGTAATAGAGTGGATATATATATAAACATATTTATATACGTTTGGTGCGGCCGATTGAAACCAAAATACAAGGTGCACATCTACATGGTATAGCAGTCCTATATACAAAATTTCAACGTTCTGAGGCTACTCGTTTTTGAGTTATGCGAGATACGTACGTACGCACGTACGTACATACGTTCGTACAGACGCCACGAAAATTCTCTTCAGAATTGATTTTAAAGCAGTTTTATAATTTTTTTGAAGGAAAAGAGTATTTTATTCTGTCGTTACGTACAGATATGACGCAAAAACATCGTTAAATTGCATTCGATAGCGGTCAAAATGGATATTTTCGTTGAAATATGCTCCCTGAAACTTTTCGCGATTACAATACTTCCTTTTTACTTCGTACAAGGAAGTAAAAAATACCCTATGACTTACAGTACCGCAGCTTCAAATACAAATGCTTTTTTTACTAATGCAAATGCTTTTAAGGTCTGAACCATACGGAAATGTTGACTTGTGACTTACAGTACCACTTCTTTTTCAAACGTAAGTTCTCGCTTTTAAGAACATAAGCATAAAACGATTTAGAACAATACAGTTTTAAGTTTAGCCCCTTTTTGTCAGCATATCCATAAACCTAAGATTTTATTACTTTATTTTCAAATGTAATATCTAAGGGATGAAGAGCTGTAAAATCGTTCATGAAAATTTCAGAAAAGTTCAAGATTTGCTGTTGTCCCACACGACCAGTAACTGGTAATTATAGTTGAACATATCAAACTAGACATTCTAATTACTGAGCATCCCAGACACTCGCTCCTGTAATCAGTTCCGAAATTTCAAAATTGTCACATAATAACTTAAGTTCAAGTCATTCAGTCATCAATAAGACCAAGACAATTCTTTCAAAGAAAGATGACTTTTAAAACTCTCATGACATGTCTCCTAGCCACTCCTCTTGAGTGTTATGCAGTTAAATAGTTGTATTGCTGTCTGGTGGAGTTCTTTGTGTAGAATTTGGATGCATTCATGATATATTCTAGGAATAGATAGTTTTTTATTTTACAGTAGATTTTTCCCATGTAATTTCAGTTGACACTAAAGCGTATACTAAATAATATAGGATAGTAGAAAGTGACTTAAATCCATTGCATAATCTTCGAATTTTGTGATGCTATTTAAATTGGCTTTACGGAAAATTAAATAGCAGTTGGGAGTTTCCCTTTCTGAAGATTAGCTTCTTATTCATATATTACACTGCTAACATGTTAATATTTTTTATACATTTTGTAGAGATTTTTCTAAAGACTTGCATAATGAAAACGTTAACTTCATTCTATAATTCTATAATTAAATCACTTTAAAGAAATTATGTTTTACTTCTGGTTTCACCAACAGATGGCGCCACTTGCTTTTTCTTGTCCAGGCTTTCTTATCTTATCTAATCATTATTTCCTATCTTGTTCATTTGCGGTTATGCAGCTGAGGATGGTGGTTCGGTAAAACCATCGAAACTAGTCCTGTGAAAATTTTGTAAATATAACGCTGATTTTTGTTGTTTGACATCTGAATTAACTTCATTCTATAATGATATTGAATTGTAATAGAAGCGTGTAAGCATTATTCAAATATATTAAGTTAAATTTATTATTGGAAAGGTTTCATGTATCGAAACTCTAATTAAGATAAAACGGAATGGTGGTTGTTATGTCAGTACCGTAATTAAGATAAAAAAGTATTTTTGTAATCTGAGAGTCTGCCAGATTAGCACCTGCATAAATTCCTGCTTTAACGGTACAATGCTCTTAGAAATATATTGATTACTAGAACTACGGCGGTGGTTATAAAGGTGCCAGTGATTTGAATGACTCTATTTTTGCACTGTATGTGAATCGGGCGCGTAATTAATGTTATTGGGAGTACAAAAACTTATTTTGTGCCATGTTAAGGAACAAGAATGTTAGGTTTTATGAACATAGCCAAGCGTAGGAAGGCAAACAGAAGGAAATGCCTTCGTGGGGGAAGTTTTAAGGAAAACTGCCTCGTTTTCATGTTAAACGCTGGAAAGCCTACCAAACCAACGATGCAGCCAGCTCGTTCACCTGGTCTCGAACGTAGAACGCACTACCAGTATTCAACGGTTTTTATCCTCTCGACCACTGGTGGAGATAAGCAAAGAGAAGTAGAAAGATCTCATTTTACAACAATAAATAAGTAAGTTTATAAGGTATTTCTCCCACTTCCTTAGCTTGCCTTCAGGGTGTAACGGCAGCACGCTGGGCCGGTACTCCAGAGGTCCTCGGTTCGATTCCCGGCGAAGACGGTTGCATATTTTTCATCTTTCCTGCTTCCAATTAACCTAATGACTCTACAAGTGGCGCCCGAACTAAAATGGTTGTAAAAAAAATATGATGATTCTCCGCACCCAGGATTTGGCGGCTACGTCCCTAAAATCCTAGTCGCCCTTAAAAAAGGGTAGTAGTATATAAGGTATTTCTCCCACTTCCTTAGCGTGCCTTCGTGGTGTAACGGTAGCACGCTGGGCCAGTATTCCAGAGGTCCGTGGTTCGATTCCAGGCGAAAGCGGTTGCATATTTTACATCTTTCCTGCCTCTAAAAAATCCAAATGACTCCAGAAGTGGAGCCCGAGCTAAAAGGGTTGTGGATGATGATTCTCCGTACCCAGAATTTGGCGGCTAGGCTTTAAAAAGGGGAACAGATAACGTATTTCTCCCGCTTCCCTAGCGTGCCTTCGTGGTGTAACGGCAGCACACTGGGCCGGTATTCGAGAGGTCCGCGGTTCGATTCCAGGCGAAGGCGGTTGCATATTTTTCACCCCTTCTGCTTCAAAAAAAAAAAAAAATCCTAATGTCTCTACAAGTTTTGTTCATGTATACTGAAATGTATATTTTATGCAAGATTTCCACAAAAGTATGTGTATATATATATGTGTGTGTGTGCGTGTGTGGATGATGATTTAGTTGTAGATGAGAGAAGGCATCAATTAACTTTTAAAGCACGGTCCGTATAATTATAAATGTAGCAGACATGCAAGTTAGGTATTAGATGAAACTATGTAAAGCACAGCTACGTTGATAGTTACAACATCACGTTATTTTTTATGACTAATTTCTTTGCGCATATCGTTTTGATTGATAAAACACTATGGTTTCTATAAACCATCCCCAAAAATTTTAGGTAAAACATATCACATTTTTAAATAACAGGTGAAAACTGCAAAGCAACAAGCGTATGCTAGTTAGGCGATGAAAGGGAGAAAACATTACTGCGTATTACTTGTTGGGGTATTTATAAGCTCGACTCCTTTGTTTCCGTTTTAAATGGTAACTGGACAAGAGTTCTACAGCTACAGCAGTGCGGATCATTGCAGATGAAGAAATGACGTAAGTGGCGCAGTAGACATTTTTGAAGAGGAAGTTTGCAAAACAAAATCAGGAATTAAAAGGGGTATTGCCAAATTAAGTTAGTAATTTGTATGTAATTTTCTTTCATACCTTACGCCTTAAATGTACATGCATATATATAAACAAGAGATAGACATTTTAAATTTTGTTATAATGCTATGTATAATTAAGTAGTATAATTTTAAAATATTATAGCAATAATGTCATATATTGCAAGTATAGTTGCAATCTAGATCGTGTTCTTTCTGGTTATATCTGCTCAAAAATTTTGCGTAACCCACGCACTGAATGTTACATAGTTGCCACTGGTAACTATGTAATATTTAGTATTATTCACATTTAGAACTAACTAGCTTTGTTGATTTTGCACTGAGAAACTTGCAACATTTACCTTGTTTGAAAATTCTAGTATCATTTTTATGGTATGGTTACTTTTCGGCTTTCTTGAATTATACTTCATTATTAGATGCTCTGTTACTTGGAAAATATAAATTTTTCAGCCGAATTTTTACTCTGTGGTTTCCTTAAAACCCATCCAAGCATTTAAGCTGCAACTTTTAAAATATTAAAAAGAAAAAAAATCTGATGTGTACACCACATGACTTCCTTGTATTGGAATATTAAATTCGAATATTAAATTATACGCATTTTTTCTTGCATTTCATTTGAACTTATTGGATTGAATTAAATCTACTTCGCCGACAGCGCATAAACCACAATAGAATAAAGGCATTCTTTAAAATTCACTCTAGTATTTGTTTACCATAGCGACACTCTGGCGCTAGATTCACTTATCAGTATTAATAATTATATAGCAGTTAACTTATATAATAATTATATAACGGAAACTAAGTTAACTGTTATATAATCCAATAATTATATAACAGTTAACGTATATATTTCGTTCATATTATAACTCATAATGCACAAAATTTATATCATTTAAAGAATAGAATTATCTAATCGTTGCCACATGTTCTATTCAAATACTATAATAAAGCTAGAACGATGTATAAAAGAAATTAAGCAAACAAAACAAAAAAGCAACAGTTTTTCACAGACGATTGAGTATTTCTCATTAAATTTATTCAGTTCTCACTTCGCGAGAAGGCAAAAATACATAAAAACTCAAAATATCTATATTAAAAATTACGAAGTAAATCTCAAACACTTATTTCCTCGAAAAAATTCCAGAAAGGATTAAGCATGATTTAATTGGCAATAATAAATGAATGCGTTATCTTTGTTGTTGCGAAGCTAAGTTTCTCTAGATTGGCAACGAATCCACTAATCTCCTCTTTCTAAGTAAACATCAATGGCCGCCATTAAAAACAGGCTTAGCGGCAATTAAACAACTTTAAAATTGCTGATAATTCTAAAAATATTGCACACAGATTTTCTAAAGGCATAAAATCCTTAACCAGAAGATAAAAACAACATAATTCAATCATTTCAAGCCAAAAATGTACAATTTACAAACATATAAGAGTAAAGAAACTGAGATCACTGAGCCGGATAACAGAGTGGATATATATATAAATATATTTATATACGTTTGGTGCGGCCGATTGCAACCAAAATACGAGGTGCACATCTACATGTTATAGCAGTCCTATATACAAAATTTCAACGTTCTGAGGCTACTCGTTTTTGAGTTATGCGAGATATTTACGTACGCACGCACGTACGTACATACGTTCGTACAGACGCCACGAAAAATTCTCTTCAGAATTAATTTTAAAGCACTTTTATAATTTTTTTGAAGGAAAAGAGTCTTTTATTCTGTCCTTACGTACAGATATCACGCAAAACCACCGTTAAATTGCATTCGATAGCGGTCAAAATGGATATTTTCTTTGAAATATGCTAACTCAAACTTTTCGCGATTAGAATACTTCCTTTTTACTTCATACAAGGAAGTAAAAAGCAGACATTGGTTAGTGCTACGATGTAGATTTTAGGGTGTTTGCTGCTCAATTAGACCATAACATAAACATGAATGCCGAAATTTATGAAATCGTAAAGTATGGTAGACATGTCTTTTTCAATTTGGTAAATTTATATTTATGAACACAATGTCCTAGAGAAAAATGCATTGTTATTTATTAATATTAGATATCGAGAAAATGTTCCAATGAAGCGGCAGCAATAGTATTTTACATTTTATTCATCTTACCTTTACCATAATATTGTTCCTATGTTTTATAACTATATATGGGAAATTCTACTTATAAACTGATATTTTATGATGAATTCTTACCACAATATGTCCGTTCTGAACGTTATTTTAATAGTATCGCAAACTCATCATGTGAGAAATAATCCCTTTTCATATGTGAAACTGGAATGACGCTTAACACTCAATCCTAACGGTTTTCAGTTTTTTGGATATAAAATGAGCTTTCTAATGTTCAATGTCTTATTTGTAACATTCAAGGATATTTAAAAATGAGTAATTCAACAAACTGCATTCGAAATAATGAATTCTATGGCATGACAATGGTTTAGCAAAACGTGACAGTGGTAAATAATGGCTTGACAGTGTAAAAATAAATTTGAAACGCATGTTTTTATTTTATTATTTTGATTCCATTTCCTTCCTCACACTGCTTCCCTCCTGCACCCATTATAAGCAAGAATAATACAAATTATGACAAAGTTCGGTAAATGTGTTCATAAACAAAGAGTCTTATTTGAACAAGGGTAAATTTTTATTTTCCTGTGAAGTAATGCGTAACGTATGTACGAGGCAGTTTCCCTTAGAAAATCCTCTACGAAGGCATCCATTCCCTTAGGCAGATATCACTGAAATCCTGAAATCCGCTGAGTTGGCTTTCGTCCCAGAGTATTACATAATCCATACAGAATTGGTTACCAACTCAACAGTTTAAGGTCGTTGAAGATATAAAAGCACTGTGTTCCTTAGGGAGCCGAATCTCTTACCCATCGTACATAACACATGCATCGTACATACTAATACATAATACAAATATAAAATATAGATTCAAATATGTGGAGCAATTACATAATACAAATACAACACTCTTGAATAAATGCTATTACATTCTTAAATAAGCATTAAAACATAACTGAGTTGAAAACATTATACAAAAAATTATTACATCTTACGAAACTATTGTTATGCTTCTAATACCTGCACTTTATACCTATACAGTATACAGCCGTAATCACATAAACTATTAGGTATTTCGGTCCTACTTTGGTAGACGTTTGCACGAATTTTTGGCGATTTACATTGGCGCAATTGTTGGCGCTGTTTTTACAATCGTCAGCCATCTTAAAAAACGCTGTTTTTTACGCATAGTAAAGTATTCGAAACCGCTATAAAAACATTGTGCCAACGCTTAATTAGATTAAAATACTACTTAAATTGAATATCGAATTAAAAACATTATACCAACATTTAAAAGAATTAAAATATTACTAAATTCAAATACTTTAAAATACGTTATATAGAATATAATTAACATTAAAACATATGTGACAATAATTATCTCAGCAATTTTTGAAAATAGTATATTAATTTTTGTAACAAAAATTGAAGTATACAATTATAAAATAAAAAAAAAAAATAAAAAAAAAATTTACTTACATTTTTTTGAGTCATTTAACCTGTCGTTTATTGATAAGTACGATAAAAAAAATCGGAATCATAATTTAGATATCAATGAAAAAAATTTGAAAAATGTAACATCAAGGGCAGGAATAAAAAAAATTTTAAAAAATTATAACTAGATAAAGCAATTTAGAGCCAAATTAATGGATCATGTAGATTAAAAATAAAAAAAAAATTGAAAAAAAAAAAAAAAAACCCTCCAATAATAGGTATTGTTTTTAAGATTTCGAAGATCCTTTAACCGCCCCTCCCTGAAGCACAAAGGACAATTTTTTGATTCCGATACCAATAACAACATTCATCTTTGATGGTGTGGTGTATTTAATTAAGGCAAAGCACACGAGGGCTATCTGCTAAGGGGAGGGATGCCTTCGTGGAGGACTTTCTAAGGCAAACTGGCTCGTATACACGTTACACATGGGGAAAACCACGAAAACGCCCATGCAGCCAGCCCGTTCGCGGGATTCGAACCTCGGACCGAACTACCAGTGTTCAGCGACTTTACCTCTCGGCCACTGGTGGGCCACATTCATTCATCTTTGAAGCAGACATCTTGGAAGGAATTCGAAGATATGAATTAAATTTTAAAATGGCGCGGTAATGCACAAATTTTCAGTAACCAATCAGGGAGCTGATTACAGCTCGTTAATGCACAAATATTCTATAACCAATCAGAGCTGATTACATCACGCCTAGAATTAAAATTATTAAAATAATCATACATAATAAAATCATTTTTAAAAAAAATGCAAAATTAAATTGTATTTTAATATTTAACAGCCATAAATAATGTTTAAAACATTAGATTAAATTTATAGATATTAAAACTAATTACTTTTAAAGTAAGGTGACGTCACTAATTACATCATCCACAACATAAAATTTCATAAAATATCATAAACAATAAAATTTTTATTTCAAATAAAAATGCAAAATTAAATTGATTTTTAATATTTAAAAGCCATAAATAATATTTAAAACACGGAATTTATGCATAATAAAACGCCTTATTTTAAAAATAAAATGACAACAAAGTATCGGTTACAATAAATAACTTAGCAATGGGTTTACCATAAGTCGCATTACTCGCCAAAAGAAAAATCGCCAAAATCCGTACAACCGTTTACCAAAGTAGCACCGGTATTTCTCCCGCCTTCTTAGTATGCCTTCGTGGTGTAATGGCCGCCACACTCGGCGCGCATCGAGAGGTCCGAGGTTCAAGTCCCAGCGACGGCATTGCTCATTTTTCATATCTCCTGCTTTCAAAACATACCTAATGTCTCTACAATGGCGCTCGAACTAAAAATGGTGATGAATGATGATTCCTCACCCCCAGGATTTGGCAATTACTTCACCGAATCCCCAGTAACCCTTTAAAAGGGAAAGTTATATAAGGTATTTCTCCCGCCTTCTTAGCATGCCGTTCGAGAGTTCCATGGGTCGAGTCCCGGCGAGGACATTGCTTATTCTTCATGTCTCCTGCTTCGAAATAATGTCTCTACAAAACCAAACCAAACCAAACCTTGTAAGTAATGTCTTCTGCTTGCAATGAAATTTTAACAACGGCTGGGTAGTTTTTGAAAACAGTGGACAAAGTCACTTTTTTGGTACCACATAGAGAATTTTCGGCATATGGCTTAAAATGTCCGAAGTATCCTAAATTAATTTTCTTTTAGGTGCTCCTTCTAGGTGCGGCAATAAAAAGAAGTCTGCTGAAACTAAATCAGATGAGTACGGTCGATACTGGAGGGCTAGAACTCCTCTACTGGCCATAAATTATTTCATGACATGAGCCAGATGTGATCGGTCATTATCACGCTAAAGGAATACTCTTCAAGCTTTGTCGATCCGCGGATTCTTTATAACTGTAAGGATGCTTGGGGGTATCCTACACCAAACATAGAAAAAAACATCTTAAAAAAAAGTCTGAAATGATTCAGATTTTAAATTACTTCCAAAGGGGCGTTTTATAACATTATGTGTGTTACATTTATTTATTAAGTATCATGTTCTTCGCCCTTGCCCATAAAATTCAGTTCAAGAACAATATCGCAAAATAATTTTAAATTGAGCGTAACATTAGAATTTCCGATACGCAGTGTCGCGCGCTGGAGATAAAATGTTTGTTTTCTGTACAACGTTGCCATAGATTGCTTTGAAATCCTTGAGTTTGTTAAGCAAAATTTCGTTAAAGTTTTACAAAATATGAAATCGATAATAAAACGGATTCCAAATTTCAAATTTGGGATTCCAGATGCCCATATTCGCAGGAGGGTTTCGTTATTCGAAACTGGATGGCTCTAAGTACCGTTGTTTTACCGCCATGCGAGAAACATGCATACATTTATCAGATTCTTCATTACATAATTTCTCTAAATATAATACAGGGTGTTGATATTTTCTGGCAACAATTTGAAAAGTTAAGCAATGCTTGTAATTGAATCAGCGCAAAATGCAAAAACAAAACTAATCGTCCTGGGCAAACTGCCGTTTGCACTAATAATAGGAAAAAAGAAAAAAAAGATGCGAAGATTAGTTTTTATAAAATATCTACAAAAAGGGAATTGATTTGGTTGAAACTATATAACAAAAAGCACTTATTAATCTGGCTGATTTCTCTCCTCGGGGAACAATAAACTGGTAAAATATCTCAAAAGGAATGCAAAAACTCTTATTTTATTAGAAAAATCTGATGTGTACACCACATGACTTCCTTTTACGGAATATTAAATTATACGCATTTCTCCTTGCATTTCATTTAAACTTATTGGATTAAATTAAATCTACTTCGTCGACAGCGCATAAACCACAATAGAAAAAATGCACTCTTTAAAATTCACTCTATTTGTTTATCATAGCGACAGTCTGGCGCTAAGTGCACTTAACAGCGTTATATTTCGTTCATATTATAACTCAGAATGCACAAAATTTAAATCATTTGAAGAAATATCTAATCGTTGCCACATGTTCTATTCAAATACTATAATAAATATAGAATGATGAAAAAAGGAATGAAGCAAACAAAACAAAAAAGAAACAGTTTTCACAGACGATTCAGTATTTTTCATTCAATTAATTCAGTTCTTACTTCACATTGGATTGGAATTAGGGTCGTTAACTAGAACAGAAAGATTTTTTTGAATGTGAAATGCCTCTAGGAAATCCAATTCACCAATGGAAGATGTTTTGTGAATTATTCAAGACTTTTGTATGATTATTACATATTCTAGTTGCATTTCACATTAAAAAAATCTTCCTGTTCTAGTTAACGACCCTAATTCCAATCCATCGTTCTCTTCAGCCTTTAAAGAAATTATGTTTTAGTTCTGGTTTCATCAACAGATGGCGCCAGTGGCTTATCTCCTGTCCAGGCTTTCTTATCTTATCTAATCACTATATCTTATCTCGTTCATTTGCGCTTTTGCATCTGAGGATGATGGTTCGGTAAAACCGAAACTAGTCCTGTGAAAATTTAAAAATATAACGCTAATTTTTGTTGTTTGACTTCTAAATTAATATTTGTTCGGCGCGTTATTGTATCTTACTTAACAGATAAATAAAAGACTCAATACATTCTTCCTCTGAAACTATAAAATCTCCCATGTCAGGTAATTAATTAAAATTAGTTTAATTGTGCAAGCATCATTAGACTTTACTCGCTGTCAGAAATATACAATTTCTCGAGTCAAGAAAGGACAAATTAAAATATTATATTAAGTATCACAAATTTAATTAAGGCAGTATTAAAAATAAGCCACGAAGTTTTAATTTGAAAATCCAAGATTAAAGCAAAACATAACTTTAGGATTATGTTACAGTAGCTAATCGAATAATGTAAGAGACAAATATTAAATAAGTAACTTTTAGTGTAAATACCCTTCCAAATAACATTCTTTAATTACCAAATTAAAATTATCATCGATTATCACATTTAAAATTCCTTAAGCTAATGAAAATTCATTGTTAAAATTGCAAACCGTTAATGTATTTGAATAAAATCTTTAAGTATTTCTTCTCATTGCATACATTTTATCTCTAAAGCTTTTCAAAGGAAAACAAAAATAAATATTTCTGCAGCAAATACTATTTTTGAAAAGTAATTAAATATTTAATTAATTTTCCAATCAGATGTGAAATATGTATTCTATGCACTACTAAAAAAATTGCGAATTCCGTCAAACCGTATGTTCCGAAGAATTTCGCACATGCTGTTTTGTTTTGCATTAAAAATAGATCCTCTTGTAATAAATATTTATGTCAGCGCTGACACTCTAAACAATGCGGTATTGATTCCAGGAATGCAGCTGGTCATGAATTATGAAACATAACACAACTTAAAGGAAAGAAAAGATTTTTCAATAAATTAGCATCTCCACAACCAAACTGCATAAGGGGCCGCTGTTATTAACCTCGGCTTTTCCAAAAACCGCTGCAGATCCAAATTTCTTTTAACGCAGAACTCTTTTGTGATAATATTTATCTTTGCAAAGCTTAAAGCCGCGAAGAACAAAAGGCCTTTAACATAATTGCCAACTATTGAGAGGACTTATCTAAAACTTTAAATAAAAGCAATAAAATGTATTCGAAGGATGACGAGAAAACTCGCTTGCGCAATCGAGTTGAAAGAAAACAATCCTTTTTTATGAATATATTTCTTTGTTATGTAATGTTAAATAATATGAAAATTAAGTGGTTGTTTTCGAGAGTTTAATTTAAATTAGAACCGAGAAGAAAGGGAATCCGAAAATAAGAACTAAGCCAATGCATTTTGATGGCATCGTAAAAATAATATGCAAATTTAGGTAGTTCTTGGCTTGAGAAGAGGGGGTTAGAATTTTATATTTACCCGAGAACTAAACATGCTCAATATATCTTTAAGGTATGGAGTTAAAAAAAAAAATTAAAAATTAAATAAGCTAACAGCTGATTTCACTTTTTCATTTAATATACTGTGGCTGAGAATGTTTCTAAACGAAATGTTATTTTTTTTTTTTTTTTCATTTTATGTTTAGACCCGAAGATAAGTGTGTAAGATTCTCACTAGTGTATTTCTCGGTTACTGTAGAAACAGACGAATCTTAAGAAGTAGTTAGCGAATAATCGTTTAAGTTCGTGTGACAAGAAACAACAAGATGTATGAGTAACTAACCCTTTATTATCTCAATAAGATTTAACAAAACTCCGTCTTGGAGTGTACAATCAAAGCCGACACTTGGGGTTGAACTTAAGAGACTAAGAAATAAACTAGAACTAAGATTAACTAAAGAAA
Source organism: Stegodyphus dumicola (assembly GCF_044657685.1). NCBI lineage: Eukaryota > Metazoa > Arthropoda > Arachnida > Araneae > Eresidae > Stegodyphus > Stegodyphus dumicola. The sequence goes on from NC_140774.1 coordinate 188,589,165, forward strand.
TATAGTTGAAGCTATCAAGATTCTAATCGAGTTGTCCCCTTAACTTTATTTAAAAGGGAGACAGCTCTATATCTCCCTTTCTACTGGGCCGACTGACGAACTTGCGTTTTTCATGTCTCGAAAGCTCGACTTAGGATATGTATTAGATATATATATAGCATCGTTCTAATCTAGGTATTTTGACACAAATTAGGACTTTTTCTAAAATAACATGCTAAAGTTTTTTCCATATTTCCATTCTACGACTCAAATTACGCCAAACTACCAAGTTTTGTAAAAATCGCACGGGTCGTTTTTAAAAAAATTAGCTTTCAAAATTTTAGCTTCTCAATGTTAATTGAGTTTGGTATATATTTATTAATCTGTCTTTTTTATTAAGCTTATTTGATTCTTCCTTTAACATTTCGAAATTCAGGTTCATTCCAAATAAAATTCACCCATTTTTTATGATTTATTTTTAAAATTTATATTTTTAAATAATTTTTATAAATATTTCCTAAAAAAAATTTTGGTTTATAATCTATAAAATTTTTACCATCATCTTAAAGCAGAAGTATTTTTAAGCATATCTGTAAATAATTTCAATTTTTTATTCAAAATTTCCGAAGACATACGTGAAATTATATATTGGCGCGTTTTGAAATTTGGCATATTTGTTGAAAGCGATAAAACATCAAATGTGATTTAATACTTTGCTAATATTATTTGGAATTAGAAACGATGTGACTTTTTTCCGCTCAGGCAGGATGTAAAAAGGCAGCAACGAGGTACCTTTTTCCTCCTCAGGCATAATGGAAGCGAAAGGAAAATTGTTTGCCATATATTAAGATATTCGCCAAGTGAATTATTCGTGGCGCAAACTGAAAAAATTTCGCAAAGATAAATTTTTGAATTTCTCCGCAAATGTAGCACTAAATTCTACAAAATTTAATATCTAGGCATAATTTGAGTTGTAGAATCGAAATATGGAAAAAAATGGCATGTTATTTCAGAAAAAGTCCAATTTTGTTTCAAAATACCTATGTTAGAACAATGCTCTATATAAATCTGATATATATCCTAAGTGGCGCTTCCAAGACATGAAAAGTGCAATATGAATTTTGTGAATCGGCCCTGTAGAATGGGAGATAGAAAACTGTCCAATTTTTTTTTCTTTTCCCAGTGTACATATGTGAATATGTTACCGTGAAAGACCAAAATTGGAGAATGTCGACTTTCACCGGAGAATATCAACATTCACCAAATACTTCGCTGAAAGACCGAATATTTCACTACATTCTTGTATATTCGCACCCTCACCGGTGTATGTCGACAATCACAGATATGCTCTGGTGAAAGTCGAAAAGAGAGGTCATAAAGTGCCATAATAGTTTAAGTTGTTGCAATAAATAGGATTTGAACCACATAATTTAGTAAGTTTTTCATTACTGTTATTTTATTTTCTCATTTAGAACGTACTGTATAATTAAGTAAGTTTTTAACTTCTGTTATTTTCCTTTCTCATTTTGAATGTACTGTGTGTTTTAGGTTCTCATGTTCTTAAGTTCTTATTTCAAGTTTCGAGTGCGTTTATTCGCGACTGAATGACGGAGAAGAAAATATAATGTTGTTATATGTTCAACATTCACCATTAGTACATGGTGAATGTCGACATTGACCGGTGTAAGTCAGAAATAAGAGTATTTGGAAAATATTTCGGACATACACCAAGAGACTATGTGAATGTTGACATTCACCGGTCGATATTCTCCAGATTTCGGTGTTTCACCTTAAAAAATATACATAGCAAAGCCAATTTATTACCTCTGCTTTGGTCAAAAAGTTAAAATCAAGGTGAAAATACAGCAAACTAGGATATATGGAGAATCCGATAAATTCTGTAAACAGAGAAAAGGACTATAGAATCCTTTTAACACCAGTGGTGAAAGTACTTTATCAAGCTTTGTATGATATTTTCAAAAACGCAGCTGGATATACGTTGCTTTGATTTTGCAGTAAATACGTACGATACACAATTGATACATACAATGCACTGATTTTCAATACATATACGCCAGGATCAGTTAAGGAAATATTGATTGAGAGCCATCTTTTATAAATGCCTGTACACAAATACAGATAATGAGTATAAAGCTAGACATAAAATTAGTTTTTAAAGATAAAGTAGAAAATGAATAGAAACTTCAGGATCAGAATGTCAACAGTCAAAAGGCTATACAAAAAATGTGCAATTATAAATTTCTTAAAAATTTATGAATATTTTAAGTAAACATTATTAACCAGTCTGTGTGAAATATGCATAAAAAACTAAACTGAAAACTAGAATGATAAAAGCAAAATTAAATCTTTGAAATGAAAAATCAACGATATGACTAGCAACGTCACACATGCATCTTAAAATATGTCTATTAAATTATGGTAATATACGAAGACTACATACATCCGAGTATAAAACATCATGAGCACTTTGGCATTAAAATCAAGAAAATATTACATTTTTCTTACGGCAGTTTTGCGGAATTTGGGCTTTCTTAGCAAAACATTTTGAGGTCAGATGATTTTAAACCAAAAGAAATATGATTGCGAATTTTAGAAGATATGTAAAATATCGATCCTTTGTTTTTCAGCATCTGAAGAAGAGGAATGAAGCAAGTAGAAATAAAATTTTAAATGTTTCAAATTAATATCAAAAACTAAAATTTTATAATAAATCAAAATAAAGAGTACAGAAAACAAACAAAACAAAAAAGCTTTCAAATTTTATATTATGCCCAAAGGGGCCTTTTTTAAAACTTTTTTTTTTGTATTACCTTTATTTATTAAATATCATGTTCTTCGCACTTAAACCAAACCATTCAATTCAACAGCAATATCACAAGATATTTAAATAAGCATATCTTTCGAATTTCCGATACACAGTTCCGCGCGCTGGAGATAAAAATGTTCTTTTTTTCTTCGTACAGTGTTGCCATTGCTCGCTTTGAAATCATTAAGTTTCTTAGTCAAAAATTCATAAATGCTTTAATAAATATAAAATAGATAATAAATCAAATTCCAAATTTGGGCTTCCAGATGTCCAATTTCGGGTGGACTCGTGCGTTATTCAAAATTGGATGGTTCTAGGGGCTGTTGTTTTATCAGAATACGAGAAACATACATACATTCCTACGGAAGCTTCATTATTTAATTTCTTTACGTATAACACAGGGCTGTAATATTTGGAGACAACAATTTAAAAAGTGATTCGTCGTTTATGCCTTTTGAATTACGCCTTTTAAGCTAACAATAATTGACAAAATTTATTCAGAATAATAAAAGGAAACTTGCATAAAATCTGTAAGAAGTACTTTAAGCTTTTATTTTATTTTAAGTTTACTGTTATGAAAGTTCCACATGCTTGTGATTTCTTGCTATCAGAAACTAAATTTGATCACTAAATTATCAATACAGTTGTTCAGATACGCAAATTTTATAGTACTTTGTGTATTCATGTGTAAAATAAACATTTTAGGGGTCTGATATTGGATTGTAGAGTTTTTAGGTTATTCTGAAACAGGGGACACGGAAAATGAGTCATACCCTTCCCGGGACTCAAACCTGGATCTTTCGAATACGCGCCGAGTGTGCTACCATTACACCACTAAGGCACGCTGGAAGGAGGGAGAAAATACCTTATAGGTTAACCGGAATTTGCGATCGTTATCAATCATACCACAGATGTAAGGCTCATTTGGTCAATCCATCATCCAGGAACATTCAAAAGAGGCATAGGATATTGACAGACATGCAGTGCTCTTCTATCTTGCTGACAGACGGTATTTTTCATCCCAAAGTCATTTCACAACATTTTTGCCATTTCAGAAAGCGTGAAAAATCTGTATACTTTATTTTCTGGCAGCGATCGAAACTATTTCACTTCTTTTTTCAAATGCTACCGATTTAAAAATTTCCGTATGTGATTTTGATTTCTGCGCATAAATTTATTTTTTCAACCCGTCACTGGTTGATAATTATGTCTGGTAAACTTTAGTAGTCGGTCTCAGGTTCAAACTCCATAGTTTTCTCACGTGCAGCGTTAATCATATCAATATTCAGTTTTTATAGTAAGATGGCTTGTAAAATTTTGTTTTGTCTTTTTATTATTAAAGTTTTGTGTGCTAATTTTATTTATTAAATATTATGTACTTCGAACTAACGCCAACTTGGTTCAACAGCAAAATCACGAAATATTTAAAAACGGCATATCTTTAGAATTTCTGATATACGGTCTCACGTGCTGGAGATAAAAATATTTTATTCCGTTCAGTGATGCCACTGCTCGTTTTAAAATAGTTTAGTTAATTAAAAATTCATTAAAGTGTTTTTAAAATATGAAATTTAAAATTCCTACTTTCAGAGACACATGTTTGTGTGGACTAATACGTTGTTCAAAATTTGATGGCCCTAAGTGCCGTAATTATTTCTCAATGCAAACATGAATGCATTTAAGGAGATTCTTCATTATATAATTTCTTTAATTTCTATAACAACAATTGGCAACAATTTGAAAAGTGATCTGCCGTCTATACTGGACGACGCGAAATCCCATTTCGATTCTATTAGCCCTTTTTCGCTTAAAAAGTATGAATTTTTTTAAACATTTTAAAGCAAAAATATTTAAATGTTTTACATAGGCATAATTTATCAGGCATATTTCTTCAAATTTTATTTTCTATCGCTTATTAATAGCACTCTCACAGAATAAATTCTGAAATATGTTTAGCCATGTAGGCAAAAATATATGTCAATTTGAACACAGTTATTTCTGAAATCTGTAAATAAAAAATCTGATGTGTACACCACATGACTTCTTTCTACGGAATATTAAATTATACGCATTTTTTCTTGCATTTCATTTAACTTATTAGACTGAATTAAACATACTTTCGCCGACAGCGCATAAACCACAATAGAATAAATGCATTCTTTAAAATTCACTGTATTTGTTTACCATAGCGACACTCTGGCGCTAGGTTCACTTAACAGTATTATATTTCGTTCATATTATAACTCAGAATGCACAAAATTTATATCACTTAAAGAATAGAATTATCTAAACGTTGCCACATGTTGTATTCAAATACTATAATAAAGCTAGAACGATTGATAAAAGAAATTAAGCAAACAAAACGAAAAAGAAACAGTTTTTCACAGACGATTGAGTATTTCTCATTCAATTAATTCAGTTTTCACTTCGCGACAAGGCAAAAATACATAAAAATTCAAAATATCTGTATTAAAAATTACGAAGTAAATCTTAAATACTTATTTCCTCGAAAAAATTCCAGAAAGGATTAAGCATGATTTAATTCGCAGTAATAAAAGAAGGCGTTATTTTTGTGTTGCGAAGCTTAGTGTCTCTAGATTGGCAACAAATCTACAATTCTGCTGTTTCAAATGTAAACAAATATATCGGCCATGTTATTTAAAACTTAACCGAACTTAAACAGCTTTTAAATTGTTGATAATTGTACAAATATTGCTTCCAGAATTACGAAAGGCATAAAACCTTTAACCGGAATATAAAAACAACATAATTCAATCATTTTTAAAGCAAAACATGTACAATTTACAAACATATAAGAGTAAAGAATCTGAGATCACTGAGCCGGGTAACAGAGTGGATAGATTTATAAATATATTTACATACGTTTGGCGCGGCCGATTGAAACCAAAATACGAGGTGCACATCTACATGTTATAGTAGTCTTATATACATAATTTCAACGTTCTGAGGGTACTCGTTTTTGAGCTTGCGAGATACGTACGTACGCACGCACGTACGTACATACGTACGTTCGTACAGACGCCACGAAAAATTAACTTAAGAATTAATTTTAAAGCAGTTTCATAATTTTTTGAAGGAAAAGAGTATTTTATTCTGTCCTTAAGTACAGATATCACGCAAAAACATCGTTAAATTGCATTCGATAGCGGTCAAAATGGATATTTTCTTTGAAATACGCTGGCTGAAACTTTTCGTGATTACAATACTTCCTATTTACTTCGTACAAGGAAGTAAAATCAGTTATTATCGCAAAAATCTGCAACTTAGCTCATAATTCTGAAGTACCCCGAATATTCTTCGCAGCTGATAAATATTTAAATTATTTAATCCTAAATGAGGGTAAATCTTTTGGAATGTATTCTCTACACCCTTTGTCGCACCATACACCAATAGCGTTTCTCATTTTTTTAAAATCTCAATTGAGGTAGTTCATTTTTTCCCGCATTTACTTTTTTTGAATTTTAGTTAAGCTTCATTCCCAGAGGCGAATATAAAAGGTTTTCTCTATTGGAAATGTTATCTATTTAGAGTAGAAGTAAAGAGCACATTTACGTAAGAGAATGTGAGTTAATCTATGTTTTGTATGAGCGTTATAATGAAAGGAGTAAATATACCTACGTAGCCTTTGTTTAAATGAGTAATATAAAATGCTACAAACATGCGTAGTTATTTCGAGTTAAAAACTTTAAAATAAGATAACCATATTTAGAGTCGTAATTTACGAGCTTTGTTTCTGAGGCGCTGCATAATACACTAAATAAGCTATTACCTCAGATGCATATATGTATTCACATTTTAAGCTTTAATGATAGTATTTCGTTATTTTATGCGTCATAAAAGTTCATAAACCTATTGTAAATTACCTTTTTTGACTTAAAGTACCTCAAAAATGCAGTTTTTGAAATTTAGGCTTTAAATTATATGTAATTTCCGAAGCAAATTCGTTCCTGAAAAATGAAAAAAAAAAAAAAAAAAAAAAAATCTGAAATGTTTCAGGTTTTAAATTACGTCCAAAGGGGCGTTTTTTTAACGTTTTGAGTGTTACCTTTATTTATTAAATATCATGTTCTTTGCACTTAAACCATAAAATTCAGTTCAAGAGCAATATAGCAAAATAATGTTAAATTAAGCATATCTTTAGAATTTCCGATATACACAGTCTCGCGAGCTGGAGATAAAAGTATTTTTTTTCTATATAACGTTGCCATTTCTCGCTTTTAAAGCATTGAGTTTGTAAATCAAAAATTCGTTAAAGTTTTACAAAATATAAAATCTATAATAAAACAAATTCCAAATTTGGGATTTCAGATGCCCATATTCGCAGTAGGATTTCGTCATTCAAAATTCGATGGCTCTATGTACCATTGTTTTATCACAATGCGAGAAATAGACAATCATTTATGCAGATTTTTCATTATTTAATTTCTTCAAATATAATGCAGGACTCTAACATTTTGTGGCAACAGTTTGAAAAGTGAACCGACGTTTATGAGTTCGACGCAAAATCGCAAAACGAAAACAATAGTCCTTCAGGGACAAAGCCCCTTTGGACTAAAAAGCTAAAACTAAGAGAATAGGAAAATAAATTTATTATATATTCTACGTTCTGCAGTTATTTTCAAACTAGAAAGCCTGGTGGTCATACTAAATGACCGCTGTTCTAGATATTGTAAATTGTAATTAAAAGGATTTTTGCAAAGGTGTCTGCTAATTTAAACTGAATTACCAGGGCAGGCGGCGAGGACGCCCCTTTGCTTACTGCCCCACGGGGTTTCTCCCTTCTACTTACTTAATTGCTTAAAGTAGAGTGCAATGAAGGAATCCACTGGCGGTACATTTCTTAAGAGCCCACCGCTAGCTCAATCAATAAAGGTGGTTTAAATAATAAAATGTTAATTCACATGTCAAAGATCTCTTTGTACACAATATTTCTTGTGTAGATCTTTCCATCATTTTTAAGCTCGTCTTGCAGTGGACCATCCATTATTTTTAATTCTACGTCCGTTCTTTTCAAAAAAATATTACCAAATGCAGGCTCATATAAAAAATTGCCCTCAGACTTATGGATGGTCATAGCAAAGACAAGTTTTACAGGAAATTGTCTACGTCTCAATTGAAACGGCAACCCTCCGCCGTGGCAACATCACCCCATTGGCTAGTACAGTTACGCAAGCAGCCAATAAACTATCGGCGACAAACAGACACTTAAGCCGCATATATATATATGGGGTGAAGTAACATCATCTCCTCCGAAACGGCTGGCTCCCGGGCTTAGCGAAGCACACCGTTAGATTCCACAGGTCCCTGGCACATCAATTTAACCATTCGTGTCTTCTTGGGACTTTAATTAGCCGAAATATTAATTAAAAACTAATTTTTCCCTACGTTTTCCCTACAATTTCCACTTTTTTCTTGTGTTTTCCCTATTACAGGGATTTTGCTATGTGCCAAATTCTTTTTTGTCGAATATCTACGGAACGGCGCCGAGTTGAAATTCGAGACGCGTATCCTCGGATTCCAAAAAATTCTCCGAACCGATCGATACCGTTCTGATCTTCATACGACTTTAATCCGCCGAGATATTAATTAAAAACTGCAGAAACGTTAATTTCCGCGCTCATTTTTCCGAGTGGCAACAATAAACTATCGGCGACACACACTTTAGTCGCTTATATGTATAAAGATTCTCAAAACAGCTTCATATATTTGGGTTAATCAAATCAAGCCAGTTCAAATGTGAAATCTAATTTGTGACATTTGTTTCAGCGTTGATCATGTAAAAAGAAATAAATATAGCGTCATGTGAAATACGAAGACATGTTTATTTAAATAATCTAAATTAAAAATGAAAATACGTTAATAGTTATCTTATAAGGTGTTTTCTTCCTCCTTTCTGAATGCCATCGTGGAGTACCTGATGTGTCGAGCGTAGAAGTACGCTCGACCTGTATTCGGGAGGTTGGGATTCGAATCCCGATGAGGGCTTTGCTCGTTTCTTCAGTTTCCTTCCTTCGAAAAACTCTAAAAGAATCTGCAAGCGGCGCTCCAGCTAAAAAAAAGATGAACTGAAAGGCGAAAGTGTCGGGGGGGATTTTTCTCGAGTAAGAAAATAAAACTCACTTTTACAAAAACATATCACGATTTTAAGATTGGTTTTTAAACTTCCCGGGAACAGCCAATTTCTTATTGAATCCGTCACCACCAGGATTGGACAACTGGTGGTGACGCCAACAATCGCCTTTTAAAAAAGGGTAGTATATATAAGGTATCTTCTCTCTCTTTTCTGTATGCATTCGTGGTGTAACTGGAAGCACGCTCGACGTGTATTCAGGAAGTCCGGTGTTCGAAGCCCGGCTAGGGCATTGCACATTTTTTTACCTTTCTGCATTGATATAACCTAATAACTCTACAATTTTATTCAATGAGCAAGTCGAGATTCATATTTGAAAAAAATGTTATTCAAATGGAGTTTTGACAGAAATAAGTTTCATAATCAAAGGTATCATTTCTTAAAGAATCTGCGGTTTCATCCATAGTTTTCTCCAGATTTGTAAAGAATAAAATTTGGATCTTCGAGTAGTTTTCCAAACATTAGAATCCCGTATTTTATGAGTAATCCGAATCAATACTCATTTTAAATGCCATAAGACTTAAATCTCTAGTTATTCCTGTATTTAGAATCTAGAAGTAATAATGATGACCATTAATATTTCTACTCAAGATCTATGATATATACGTTTTATCTATATATATACACTCATTGCCATAAAAATTTACGCGCCAAGAAATAATTGTGAGATCGTAACGAAACTTGCCATGAAGGTAGATGTCGGATAGATATACAAATTATTAGAAATGCAGCGTGACTGCGTAATGCCACTAGAGGACGCTGAGCTTCGTTCTTTTTGGAGTATAAAACAGGTAAGCAGAGCTTGTTTGAGTGTACTTAATCTTTTGCTAAGGAAACACTGAGGTAGACATGCCGTTACGCCGCCATCGAAGCCAATATCAGCAGCTGTCAGAGTTCGAGAGGAGAAGAATCATTGGGATGATGGAAGCTCGGCGAGTAACTTCTCACAGAATATCAGACTAACTCGTCTGATTTTACTGTGAGGAGGTGTGGAACCAGTGAACAGAAGAGACGTCATTTACACAGCGACCAAGCTCAGGTCGCCCTCGACAGACCAGTCGTCGAGAAGACCGTCACATAGTACGACGCGCACGCGTAGAGCCAACTGCCTCATTGGGCGTTATTCAGACACAGACAGAAGCTTCTTTACGGGTCCCTGTGTCTTCCCGAACCATCGCAAGGCGCGTTGTTCAAGGACATCTGGTACCGCGGCGCCCATTACGTATGCTGCCATTGACACCGTGGCCTTCGAGATTAGAGGGCCTGGTCAGCTGCAGAGTCACGTGATTTGACGTCACGTAAGGCGTCTGAACTTTCACCCTTCGCCCTGCATTGTGTGGACACTGCAAGCGAAGACTTCTTATTACGTTGATCGCGTGCTGTATTGTTTTATTATTCGTGTCTTTTTTATTGCTAAATTTAAATAATGTTGTTAAGGATATTTTCGTTTTTAAATTGAGATTACTAGTTAACTTATTTGTTAACAAGAATAACGATCGACGTCTATGTAGAGCTGTCTTCATCATGCCTGCAAGATGTTGCGTTCCAGCATGCAAATCCAATTACGATGGCACCAACGAATATGTATCAGTATTCAAATTTCCAAAAGATACAGTAAAACGGGATTTATGGATCAAAAGAATTTTAAGGAAAAATTTTATTCCAAGTGATCGCAGCGTTGTGTGTGAAAAATATTTTCGAAAAAATGATATTATTCGCTATGATTATTTACCAAAAAACGAAGGTACTTTTATTCAGATGTGTAGAGGGCATCCTAAATTAAATAACGATGCTTACCCATGCATTTTTTCTGGTTGTCCAAAATACTTATCTGAAATTCCAACCCCTCAGAGGATGAACAAGAAGGAAAAAAGAGCTAAGATGGAGAAGCATATTTTTAATGAATTTTTGAGAAAGAACAAAACTTAAAAGGAAACTTAAAAAAGTCAAGAATACGTGATGGAAAAGATATGAGTATGTAAATGACATTGTTTTATTTTTTAAAAATAGTGTACTAAATATGATGCAGTTCAAATATATTTTCAATAATGTACCTTTTACATTTAAATTTATTAATGCTTTTGCTGTTTCCTTATTATTTGATAATACTTCATAATTTTCAAAATAAATTATCAATTGCAATTAATTATTGCTTCATTACTATTGTACAACTTGCACAGTATTTGCTAATTAGACAGAAATGATGGTTTGTTCTATGTATAGTTGTTTTGAGATTTTCGTTGGCAAATTTATTGATTTTACGCTTTTGTGGAACATTTTATGGATGGCTTTTATTTGCAAATATATTATTTATTATGCATCTACATATAAGTAATAATGTAAATATTATTATAATTATTGCTATAGATAACATATAAATATGTGAAAATTATTCGTTTTCTGTAATGTTGCAGGAAAATTGTAATTTATTTAATTTACAAAGTTTTGAGGTTTAAATTTTTTCTGTGGCTTTTGAACTGCTTTTCATTTTATTAGATAGTAATTTAAATGAATTAAAAATGTATTTGCATAGTGTTTGGAAGCCCTGAAATATTTATAGTTTCAAGGAAAAATAATTTTTTATGTCTTTTAATTTGCTAAATTATATTTACTTTTGTTAGTTTCTAAATCTTTATATTTCTAAATCTTTTCATTCCTCTCCTTCTCCAACTGTAAAGACATTTTTATATTAATAAATAACAGCCTTTTTATTTCCTTATTTCAAAACTTTCTTTTTTGAGTGTATCCTAACAAATTATTACAATACAGTGTAAAAAAAAATGCACAAGATAACCTAAAACATGGCATAGAAAATTTCGTGAATATTTCTTAAAAAATAATATTTATTAAGTTATTAATCTTAACTGCAAATGAATATACGACCTTTTATATACGTTTTCCCGTCAAGTCTCTGGAAATTTAATCATTATGCATTATTAAAAACAAAACACTCTAAACATCGAACGAAATGCTCGCATTCAATTCTGAAGCAAAGAAAGTCACGGAAGGATCGGACGCCTTTCGTGACGTCACTCGCAGCTAACCAGGCCATGTTATCTCGAAGGCCACGTTGACACCCACCCACCGACGCCTCCGTTTGGAGTGACGTCGCGCACGACTGGATCGTAAAAGTACCATGTCGTCTTCAACGACGAAGCTATATTCAATTTGATCAGTGGTAACAATCGTGTTCGTGTGTGGATGCCCCGTGGTGAACGCTTCAATCTTGCCTTCGCTTTACAGCGACGCGTCGTTCCGACAGTTGATGTGATGGTATGGGGTGCCATTGTTTACGGTACACGGTCAACCCTAGTATTGATCTATGGCACAATGGCAGACCAGCGTGCATGAAATCCTTCAGCCACATGTGTTGCCACTCATGACAAGGTTCCCAGGAGCCTGTTTTCAACAAGACAATGCTCGGCCATGCACAGCACGGATCTCACAAGACATTAACACCCTTACCTGGCCTGCTCGACTCCCAGATTTGTCACCAATCGAGCATCATTTGGGACGGCAAGTGGGACAGCCTGCGAGATTGCCCGAACTAGAGGCGCGTTTACAGCAACGAGATGTCTCAGGACACTGTACGGAACTTGTATCGCATCGTGCATTCGTGCTAGATGTGGTCCGACAGAGCCGTAAACCTTCCGTTCATGTGCACTTTTTTCTGCAATAAATGATCCTTTTTTCTTTGATTTTTTAATTATTTATATCAAAGTAGTATTTACACAAGTAAACTTTCGTTTCATTCTGAGAACTCTTTCTTGTTGCTCACATTTTTATGGCAATGTATGCATATCTTATATACCGGGTGATCAAAAAGTCAGTATAAATTTGAAAACTTAATAAATCACGGAATAATGTAGATAGAGAGGTAAAAATTGACACACATACTTAGAATGACATGGGGTTTTATTAGAAAAGCAATAATCTGATCAGAAAAGTAATAATTAGCATAACAAATTAAGAAAAAGCAAAGATGATGTTCTTTACAGGAAATGCTCAATATGGTCACCATCATTCCTCAACAATAGCTGTAGTCGAGCAATAATGTTGTGAACAGCACTGTAAAGCATGTCCGGAGTTATGGTGAGGCATTGGCGTAGGATCAAAGAATCTCTAAGGAGAAGAATGAAAGCTTCCATAGAAGCAATGTAAACCTGTTTCGCCTCTGCGCCGCTGTACCGAAGAGCCACGGCTATGCAGTGAAACACCAGCGCAGGGTGAAATTTAAACAGCGCAGTTCGAGGAGATAGTAAATTTTTTACTTTGAAATAACTCAAAATGTTTTATTTTCATACATTTCTGGAGTTTTATGAGCAAAAGGATGTTAGTTGGAATTTTGGGGCGAATTATAGAAATCCTGTCCAATTTTTACTTTCAATTTAAACAGCGAGCCGTACGAAGACAAAATTTAAATGAAATAAATTTCTTAATTCTTTTCTTCTGTAAACTTAAAAAGGGGAGAAAACACATGCCATACAAATACAAAACGTAATAAATTTTTATGGATCCATAGTTAAAATTTTACAGTGAAATTTTAAAAGCAAAATTTGCAATAACTAACTGAAACAGAAAAAAATACTTTAAGACAATTAAAGGCACCCCTAAATAAATTGAAAACACTGAAATACATTATAATTATCCGACAACAACTTTAAAAATAAATTACCATGAAAACGTTTAAACAATTATTTGGAATAACCATTGTGAAAACCAAGAGCAAAGTTTTCACCCAATAGCCAAAACCATTTCACTTACAGCATTACATTTAAAAAGTCTTTAAAAGAATTTCACATAGCTAAAACCAAGTACCTCTGACTACAACAATAAAGAACGTTTTCGAACAACGTGGTAAAAGATTGCTAACATGGCCGACAGCAAGCTGCATTCTTTGATGCTGCTTTGTTGCCTCCTGATGTTATTTCGCACATGCGCAGTGAGGTACGGAGGGTGGATAGCTTTGGAATGGTTTGCCCCTTTAAAGTAAGCTTCAGGAATATACATGATGTGTCTCTTCGGTCTGATGGAGCCACATTTGCCCCGGGGAACCTTTACTTCTTCTCCTTAGAGATTCTTTGGTAGGATGTTGTCTTTCAGCATCCCTAGAGATGTCGGTCGATCACGATACACTTGCAACTTCAGGTAACCCCAAAGCCAATAATCGCACGGACTGAGGTCTGGGGACCTGGGAGGCCAAGCATGACGAAAGTGGCGGCTGAGCACACGATCATCACCAAACGACGCGCGCAAGAGATCTTTCACGCGTCTAGCAATATGGGGTGGAGCGCCATCCTGCATAAAAATCGTACGTTCCAGCAGGTGTTTATCAGCCAGGCTGGGGACGATGCGATTCTGTAACATATCGGCGTACCTCTCACCCGTCACGGTAGCAGTTACAAAACCAGAATCACGCATTTCCTCGAAGAAAAAAGGCCCGATAACAGTAAACTTTTATTTATTTATTTTTTTTTTCGTTCTAATAAAACCCCATGTCATTCTAAGTATGTGTGTCAATTTTTACCTCTCTATCTACATTATTCCGTGATTTATTAAGTTTTCAAATTTATACTGACTTTTTGATCACCCGGTATATGAATATACATATATCTTATACATTTCATTACTTTTATAAAGTTTAAATTGAGTTAATAAGATTAAATGTGAAAGTGTCGGGGAGGATTTCTCTCAAGTAAGAAAACTCACTCTTACAAAAATATATCACGATATTATGATTGGTTTTCTAAGACATGACGGAACAACCAATTTCTTACTGAAGACTAAACGGCACTTTTACATCAACTCATCTCATTTAAACTCAATTTACTTAGCTTAAACTAATCTTACTGAAAAAAGCTTTTTTTGTCAAAATAATTCTTACTTGAGAAAAAGACGAGACACTTTCGAATTCATTAATTATTGTTAATTGATCGGCGGTTAGTTTGTTCCCCTTGAAAAGTCAACTAATTTCCGGTCAATGACGATAATTACTTGATTTATTGATTGCATTTTTACTTTGAATTATACGCTTTTAAACTTTCCATCTTAAATTTATTCAAGATACATTTTTGATGTTTTCCTTTTAAAGTTGTTAAAGATTCAATTTTTAAATAATTTAATGAGTTGCACCCAGTAGCCAAATTCTGGTGCTAACGAATGAACATCTATCGCCTTTTAGTTCGGGCGCCACTCTGGATCTCTCGAATGCGCGTCGAGTGTGCTACCATCATCACAATACGAAGGCGTACTGGAAGGAAGGAGAAAATATCTCATAACTATTAAAAAAAAAATACTGGAAATTTATTTAAGGTTTCATCTTATGCGAATCTTACTATCAAATCGGTCTCAGATCACGGCAAGCTGATGAAAAGTATATTGGGACTTTAATATACATTTTAAGGAACAAAATCTGCAATAGAATAGAAATGTCCTTTATGAGAAGAATTATATGCAGTCGATTTAATTTCTGTTTGAGAATTTTGATTAAAAATCGGTCATTGCAGCCTTATTTATGATATGGTTACCGGTGATTGATGAAGAAAATCAATGTTTCTGTGCATAACGAAATTATTTCTTGTAACCAACATAGCAACGAGGTACAGTAAGACCCCGCTTAACGCTGTTTCGTTTAGCGCTGTTTCGGTTTAGCGCTCTTTTATTTCAACCCAGGGATTCCACGAAATCGCTCGCAGCATACGGGGATCCCCCGAAATATTATGCAGCAATAGGTTTCAAATACATATCCGAAAGAGTGTACTTGTATTTCTCGTTTGGTGCGGTATTGTACAGACATATTTTGAAGGGGTAAATGTGGAAGATGTCGAAGAAATAATTCAAGAAGCAGCGGCTAGTCTTTCTAATGATGAGCTCAAGGAATTAACTGAACAAGAAGAAAACAAAAATGTTGACAGCAGTGATTCAGAAGAAGAGCAAAAAGAACTTTCGATGGCGTTTGTAAAAAGAAGTTTGTCTACCATAACTGGAATAATGGATCAATTCATTGAAAATGATCCGAATTTTGACAGGAGCTCAAAAGTAAGGCGTGGTGTTAGAGATGCTCTATCCGTTTATGAAGAACTTTTAAGAGAACAACGCAAAAGAAAAAGGCAAACAACATTAGATGCTTTTGTCACAAAAAGGCAGAACACTGAAAACGCGGAAGGCTAACTAAATATGACTGACTTCGAATTTTTTTTTTTTCTTTTTTTTTTTTAAGAATATTCGTTTTGTTATTTATATTTTGTTTTTATTTTTGCAAGAAATAATAATGTGGTATTAATTTGGGCTATAAGAAATAAATGTTTGGTTTTATTTTTATTAAAAAACATACTTTTTAAATTTAATACCTAACCAATTTCCTAGCCATCTTCCCCTAACCCCAATATTTACATGTAAAGATAGCCTCGTTTAGCGCTGTTTCGCATTAAGCTCTACTTTGATGGAACGTATCCCCCGCGTTAAGCGGGGTCTTACTGTATATCTCATTATCTTTCTTTTAAAATTTTCAATATTATCTGATGGTGTAAGATCAAATTCGACACATTTAAATTTTGGTTTTGTTTGAAAAGCCGATTTCATCATCAAAAGTGGTTGGGGTCTGCTAACAATGACTATTAATCCTTAGTTTGAAACATCTATCATTGTTAGTAGCTTTCGATAGCTGAAATATCGAAAGGTTATGAAAAAACACTAAACGTTTTCTATAAACTGCCTAGAGAATCTGAAGAAACGATTTTTGGAAAGCTCACAGAAAATTAATTGAGAGTCTATCCATTTTGAGGGAAAACAGGTACAGGTCCCTCTTCACCAGGAGCAAAGAAATCTGCTGATTGGCAGAGATTTTAGTCTTGATGTCTGCTCTTGATGAAGAATGACCTGAACCTGTTCGCCCTCGAAATCAATAGAATCTTATTTAAAATCTACGCTAACACAAAATTGTTGCTTTATCTAATTTTATGCTTAATTTTGGCGTGTTTCTCTTCTCCCTTGATTCGGAAGGCTGTTTTTAATCTATCGCATGTTACAGTAATCGAAATTCTGCCGTTTTAATTTGGCGATTAATTAAGGATGTGAAAGGAATATTTTTTTTTTTTTCCTTTGAGAACATACAGACTCCCCGTGCACCACATATGTACAACACGGGGCTTACAAAAGTAAGTTAACTAGAACATTAAAGGTTACATGTATAAATAAACATTAAAAATTACATGCATAAATAAAGCGAACAAAAGCAGAGAACAGCAGTCTGGACTTCACGAAAACAGATAAGTTCACTGGCCAAGTCACTCCGAACATTTTCAAATCGTTTTGTAAGCCTAATCTAGGGCCATCAAATGTAGGGCACGAGAAAATCAAATGTTCCACATCCTGAGGAACTCTTTTTGAACATTCACATAAATTGTTTGACCGTAGATTAAAACGAAACAGATAACTTGCAAATTTACCGTGACCAGATAGAAACTGAGACACTTTAAAATTTAACGAGAGGAAAGACTCGGAATTCAGTCTATGGTAAACAGAAGGAAGGAACTTTTTAATGACTTCAGCATTACAAGATGAAATGTATTCCTCATTCCACATAGCTAAAAGCTTTTTATAATGAAAGGACTTCCAATAACTGTTTGGAATGCTAATGTTGATATCAATGGGTAAATTTAAGGCATCTTTAGCTAAGAAATCAGCTCTTTCATTTCCGTAGAAAACATGATGAGCACGCACATAAGCAAAGCAGATATCAATACCTCTAATTCTAAGAGAACTAACAGTTACTAGGGTTTCGATAACTAATTTATCGCAGCTGGTAATACTGTTCAAAAGTTGAAGAGAAGAAAGAGAATCAGAACAAATAAGGTACTTTGAGGATGTTGTCCCATGATCCTGGATCCACTTGACGGCAAGATAAATGCACAGCAGTTCTGCTTGAAAAACTGTACATTCATTCCGTATACGGTGTCTAAGAAAACAAATCTCGGAATGGCCTTCAAAAAGAACAAATGCAAGGCCAACCTTGTTGTTCATCTTGCTGCCATCTGTAAACAAAACCATATGAAAACTTATTTCAGCAGTCTTTTTATAATCGCAGACATTTATGGGTTCTAAAGAAGCGGGATGAGGAAGATCAGTGAAGGGGACAATTCCATTAATACAGTCTTCCGAAGCATGAGTTGCCAATGACTCAAGAATATTATTCTTATATGCAATTTCAAAATCAATAGGCGGAACTCCTGCAAGAACAAACGTAGCCTCATAGCTTAAGGTTCTATAACCACTAATAATACGAAGAATTCTCCGTTGAATCTTTCTTAAATTTCTTTTGTTAACCTTCTTGGCAAGAACATGTCCCCAAGCACGACAGCCGTACGAAATGAAAGGTACAATACACCGCTTATACATGAGTTTCTTAACATCGTAGCTTACTCCAAAAGTATTTTTGGCAATTCGGTGAAAGCCATTAATAATTTTTTCACATTTAACAGAAAGGAATTCAATGTGCTTTTTCCATGTTAATTTTTGGTCAAGAATGACACCAAGATATTTAACATTTTCTACAAATTTCAACGGAGAATTATTGAGCATCAAAGAAGCAATATTTTGTTCATCAAACGTACTGGGAACATTGCTTTACTTTTTGAAGGATTGAAAGTGAGTTTATGAGAAATCGCCCAACTGGAGACAAAATCTAGAACTTCTTGTGCTCTCAAAAGAATGTTATTCAAAATCCTTCCTTGGAAAATTAATAGTAAGTCGTCTGCAAACGCAATTTTTAAACAACCGTCGAGATGACTTAAAAGATCATTTATGATTATGTTCCAAAGAGTAGGTCCGGATACAGAGCCTTGAGGACAGCCTTTTTCTAGAGAATAAACCTTAGCTTCATTGAAGGCTTAATAATAGGGAAAACGTTTATTGAATCCTGTAAAAATCGATGTGAAATAATGTGTTAAATATATATTTTTCAAAAATGTGAAAGAAATTGACCGAGTAGGAAAAATTAATTTCAAGATTCAACCCAAATAACAGAGAAAGCGAGGTAAAAAACATTTTAGGAAAATACCATTCTGCTAAATAATCGTAAGAGACCTCAAATTAATTTTTTGATATTTCTAACATAATATAATATGGTTAAATTAAAACGTAAAGCCATAACAAAAACAAACATGGGAAAGTCATTTAAGTTTCATTTTTAATAAAACATTCCATTTCTTAACCAATGATATAAAAAAATTATGAAATTTTCTCGGCTTAAAGAAATATGTAAGAAGATACTGAATATTAAATGTCTGTAAAGTCACAGAATTAATTTAACAGTTACTATTTTTCCTGCTTATTTTTCTATCCTACCTAAATGCCGCTATCTATCTAATTTTCCCATAAGCGAAAAGATTACAGAAATTACATATTCTGTCTTGTTATTCTGACATCATCTTACTCGCTTATTACATTTACTTCTACTTTTTTTAACAAATCCTACGAGAGTTTGGATAGGTTTGCACGTTAAATAGGATTATATTCAGCTTCGATAAAGGATAAGGAGATGAAATGGTGGAAAAGATTAGACCGGCGACAATTTTACAATATTTTCAAAGATGCCGGAAAGCTATATTTAATTTTCAAGGAGAATTTTCTTGCATTCAAAATTCTTTAAAATGTTATTTTTCACCAGGGAAAGAAATTAATTTAAATATTAAAAACCGGTAATTCTCATGAAGTAAAAAAATTCTGTGGCTTATTATTTCTAAATGGAAATTATAATAAAATTCCATTCTGAATACAGACGACAAGAAAATTACTGTAATATTATTTTTCGTTGATGATGTATAATCACATTTAATGTAGGTAAATTCACGTGCAGGTGAAAAGTTTCTGGTCATGCTTATCTTAAAAAAAACCGGTAATCAAGAATAAATTTGGAGAATAACTGGTAGAGAAAGAGAGCCGTCCAACCGAGATAATTCTTTTGCGACATTGCTATTGAACTGAATTTTATGGTTTAAGTGCAAAGAACATGATATTTAATAAATAAAGGGTATCACACAAAGCATAAAAAAAAAACCGCCCTTTTGGACTAATTTAAAATCTGAAACCTTTCAGATTTTTTTTTGGTTGCTTTTTGTTTTTTTATGTGTTTAAACTTTATTTCATTTTTGAGAACGTAAAATATTTACCCAGTTTTACTGCGTAGTTTTCCAAGTGCGATTTTATCACTGTATTTGAATTCCCGTTTGTTGACGAAGTCCAAGGTTAAATCTCGGGATTAATACAACTTTAAGCATCTTCTTCGTTTATATTTTTGTTATCACTCTATGCCGGTTATGTTCTTGTGACATTTCAAATCAGATACACATCACTCGAGCATTGAAAGCTTAGCTCACTCGAATATCCATCGAATGATTGCTTAATGTTTTCCCAATCGATTTTTTTAACGAATATTACATTGTGCATTTTTCTGGTACGCAACTTTATTGCCTCGATATCTTCACGAGCATTAAAATCTCAGCTTTCTGTATTAAAAAATACAGAGTTATCCAAATTAAACTTCCCCAACTCAGAGACCTGTGTTGTATATGTCATAATGTGATGAAATTTTAAAAACAGACACTTCAGATCATGCGCTCGAGATTTATTAAAAAAAAAAAAAAAAAAAAAAAAAAATAGTACAAGAAGTTGCCGATAGGTGGCGCTGCAGATCAACAAGACATTCTACAGATGTTCTATATGTGTGCCGTAGTTCTCCACAACTCTTTCCATTCGCAAAGCAGTATGTTCCACAGCGGAACGCAGTAAGTCCACATTAATTCCACGAACATGTCGAATAATTGCGTCTTTCAGATGTGCCAAGGTTGCTGGGTGTTCTCGGTAGACCCGATCCTTTAAGAATCTTCATAACCAAACGTCGCATGGCGTGAGATCATTCGAGCGGGGAGGCCAAGCTGTAGGGAAATAGCAGCTGATCACACGTGCATCGGTAAAAGTTGCCCGTAACACCTGTTGAATGCCACGAAGAATATGGGGAGGTGCACCATTCTGCATAAATATCGTGTCCTGGAGGAGGCCACGTTGTTGCAGTTCAGGGATCACAAACGTAGTCAACATGTCCTGATACCGTTTTCCTGTGACAGAGCAGGTTTTGAACCCTGTTGGAGTCACCTCTTCAAAAAAATAAGGCCCAATGACGAATGTTGCAGTGAAACCGCACCATACAGTAACCTTTGGAGGGTTCAAGGGCACCTGATGGATTGCGCGCGGGTTTTCACTTGCCCAAATGCGGCAGTTGTGCGTATTTACTTGACCATTCAGGTGAAAATGGGCCTCGCCACCTGTCGGCGACTTCTTGTACTGATTTTGTTTTGTGCAGTAAATCTCGAGCGCATGATCTGAAGTGTCTGTTTTTAAAATTTCATCACATTATGACCCATACAACACTCTGCACAGGCCTCTGAGTTGGGGAAGTTTAATTTAGATAACCCTGTATTTTATTTCATGATAGAACTTTCGCATGTTTGGCTTTTGCACGCTGACGCGCAAAGCTTCGAGTATACGAGCGTTGGCACCGCCAACCCCGGATAATTCGCCAACCAGATAATTCACACACGGATAATTCGAGAGTAAATTGTACGATGGCATGCCTCACTTCGGAAACATTTTAACATACAGACAACACCGAATTGCATGAGACGAAATTTGAAAGAAACAGATACCCAGTGAATCTCAGAGCGCTGCCAAATAGCACACCATAAAGATAATTATCAGATGATTTTATGGCATGGGCCTCCTGATACAAATAATAACGTTTCTTCCTTTTCTTCTGAATATCAGTTTTCAATTTATACAGTTTTCTTCCCTTGGTTTTATTTTATTTGTTTAACATTGTGTTTATCATTTTTGTATTAAATTCAAGGATTTTCATTGGTTTTTGTTCTAAACTTCAGTATAATTATGTTGTAAACTAAACTAAAAAAAAGCTTAAACTCAGTGGCGCAAACAGCCCTAATGGGCCAAGCCCTGCAGTGCCCCGAAATCTGCTTTCTTGACCGTGGTCCCCGGGGTGCGTAAGCATATGCCCTGAACAAGTGGTCAGCTTGGGTCGCGGGACCCCCAGTGTTTAGTCCCTAAGTGAACTTGGGAACATTTTATCGACCCAAGGCATGGAAATCAAGGCATGAAAGGCTGAGTGGACCTTGCCCAGCCAGGGGTTTGAACCCCGGACCTGTGGTGCTGGTGCGGGATGGGCTAGCCGTTACGCCACCTGGCCTCAATTATGTTGTAAGATTTAAATAAAAAATTATCTGCTATCCGAGAATGGATTAATTCATTTTACATTAATAGCTGCGGGAAAAATAGATCGGCTTACAAACGTTTTGGATGACAAAGCGTCTTCAGGAAGAAATTAAATTCCTGAACCAAGGCTTCACTGTACTTTCAAACCATCCAACAGGAGCAGGTACCGGTAAACGTAAGGCGAACACCAGACTGTCGTAATAAATCATAAGCACTGTTCCCACTTACTGGCCTTCTTTTTAAAAGCTTCAATAAGAAATAGGAGTTGACGCACGGGAACCTTTCCGATCTAAAGCTGTATTGTTCCTTGCCACAAAACCAGCAATTCATCTTCAGCAAATCTTCAGCAATCCATCGAGCTCTTCTAGGCAATGAGATCTTAATTTTTGTGCAAGTGAATGAATGTTATAGTAGGATAGCAGCAATATATTGATAGTAGTAGATTAAGATGGCTGGGCTATATTTGAAAAATCTTTGAAAGATAATCCCACTAAGTTCTTGATATTCAAGAAACTTCATTGATCCCGAGCTTAAGGAAGACCACCGACTAGATGACATCGAGAAAGTCTTTAAAGTTGTTGCATTTATATAGTATATAGTATAGTTAGTATATATAGTATAGTTAAAGCATTTATATAGTATATAAATATGAATTAATTTATTTACGCAATTTTAAAAGCATAGTGGTGGCTAGGCCTAACGTGGCGGCTGTTTGTTTATAGACACACACACATGTATATATACATATATACCCACTTCATACCTGCCTCGATAAGCTGTTTATGCATTTTTTGTTTTAAAAGTGATTGTATTATGTTTTTATTATATTCCGGGTATAGTTTTAATGCCTTTAGTTGATCTGCATGCAATAGCTGTAGAATTCTAAACAATTTTTAAAGCGTAGAGGTGGCTAGGCCTAACGTGGCGGCTGTTTGTTTGCATTTGGAACTGTCATTAGTATAATAAATTCAGTTGGTGCACCAAATTATGTGTCTTTTTGCATAGTAGGACCAAAATTTTAAATTTGTACTCACCGAAAATTTGGTTTTTCCTAATCGTTGAGCCGAAATACTTGCATTTACGTAGAAACTCTAATTTGATTTAAAAAAAAAAAAAAACTGTTTTTGACTGTATCTGGTGTTTTAGGGTCTTCTGTATTTTGCAGTTTTTAATGAACTTTGAGTTTTTAAGTATTTTTGCCTTAGTTTACATGCATAGAATGTTTTTAAGAGATTCTTCTTAGAAACTCTCTTTTCAGTTATTCTCTTCAGTGATTGGTAGGAGACCCATGGTTCCAGTCTAAAAAATAAATAATGTAATGTAGATTTTCACTATATAGTAATTTGTGTAGAAACATGCAAATTTTTATAAAAGCTCAGGAGAAAAAAATGGTAAAAAGGGATATATTTATTTAAATCGAAATAGTGAAAACTAAAGTTGTTCCTCTTTATATTATAAAACCTAAGCAAACTCTCCTTAATTTTGAGATATTGGGATCATTTACAAATGTTATTAAAGATTGTTACTCACAGATGTTTCTAATCAGAATTTCGAGACTGTATGCTTTACGTCATAAAAGAGTGACTACAGAAGCATGCATGGCATTTTCAAATTTTTCCTACCATCCTTGAAATCGATATTTCTTCGTTTCTTTTCATAAAGCTGTATAATTATGAGTTTTTGTTCCGGGTTTAGTTTCGCGTATTAAAGAATTGTGTTCTCTTGTTTTAAACACCTACAGCTCTCAGAAACAACTTATGTTAATAAGTAAAACTACCTTTACGGAAAGATTATTTAGAACGTAAATTTTGTACATATTTAACATAAAATGTGACATGAACAAAAGTGTGCTTCTTTAAATGCGCATTTTTATTTTATTCATTTTGAAAACTAAATTCTCGTGTCTGCCGTCAGTTATTCAAGAAACATTTAGCTAAATTTAGGCATAAGGAGAAGTGTAACTTCAACTTTTCCTTTATGATTACAAATAAAGGGAGATAAAGAGTATCATTTATTAAATATTACTATTTTTCACTGTGGAAGTTCACATTATGTACATGATTTTCAAGACTTCTCTATACATTTAAAAGGGTAAACAATTATATTAAGTAATTCTTCAAGAAGTATCATGATCGCTCTATGTATGCAAGCCATTGTCAAGTGTTTATTCATTGTCCTATGTATGTGTTACCGTGAAAGACGAAAATTGGAGAATGTCGACTTTCACCGGAGAATATCAACATTCACCAAATACGTCGGTGAAAGACCGAATATTTCACTACATTCTTGTATATTCGGACCCTCACCGGTGCATGTCGACAATCACAGATATTCTCTGGTGAAAGTCGAAAAGAGCGGTCATAAAGTGCCATAATAGTTTAAGTTGTTGCAATAAATAAGATTTGAATCACATTAATTTAGTAAATTTTTTATTACTGTTATTTTATTTTCTCATTTAGAACGTACTGTATAATTAAGTTTTTAACTTACTATTATTTTCCTTTCTCATTTTGAATGTATTGTGTGTTTTAGGTTCTCATGTTCTTAAGTTCTTATTTCAAGTTTCAAATGCGTTTATTCGCGACTGAATGACGGAGAAGAAAATATAATGGTGTTATATGTTTAACATTCACCATTAGTACATGGTGAGTGTCGACATTGACCGGTGTAAGTCAAAAATAAGAGTATTTGGAAAATATTTCGGACATACACCAAGAAACTATGTGAATGTTGACATTCTCCAGATTTCGGTGTTTCACCGTAACATATGCATGCCATTGTCAAGTGTTTATCCATTCTCCTATGTATGCATGCCATTGTCAAGTGTTTATCTTTACATGACAAGTTCCATTAAAAGAAAATGAAACTTTAAAGAGTATTTTTTATTCAAAGCACAGAATTCGTTGTATTAAAATTAATTTTGCGCCCGATTGATATAGATTTAAAGACTCTTTGCGCGAAATTGCTGCAAGCATTTTACAGGAATATTTCATGCTTTCGTTTGCTCTTGTTTTAGTTGATTAGCGGAAAGCACACTAGGGCCATTTTTCTAAGGGAAGAGATGCCTTCGTGAAAGGATTTCAAAGGAAAACTGGCACTACACACGTTACACATAGAAAAAACTCTGAAACTACCTATGCAGTCACCAGAGGGGAATTACCAGTGTTAAGCGATTTTATCGCCCGGGCACTTGAGGGCCACTCATGTTCCATTTATAACACAAGTAAAAATTATTAGCTATTAGATAACTTAATGAAATACTTGGTTTATTATTAAACAAATTAGTTCATCGCTGAATATTTCTAAACCATCTTAAGTGTTTCTTACTAATTTATTCAAATCAAAACTGCATCAGTTAATAAATTACATTAAGAAATGTATTTCTGGAAATGTGTATTTCTTGTATAATGATTACGTTTAATCCATAATTCAATAGAAAATTCAAAAGTAAATACGCTTGTAAAATCTAAGATAAAATATATTTCTACTTTTTTACTTCCTTGTATGAAGTAAACGGAGTATTGTAATTGGGAAAATTTTCGGGTATCATTATTCAACGAAAATATAAATTTTGACCGCTATCCGAATACAGTTTAACGATGTTTTTGCGTGACATCTGTACGTAAGAAGAGAATAAAGGACACCTTTTTTTTTCCAAAATGGGTTCCAAAAAGGATTTAAAATGGATTCAGATAAGATTTTTTCGTGATTGCTTGTACGTACATACTTATGTATGTATCTCCCATAACTCAAAAACGAGTAGCCTCTGAAATTTGAAATTTTGTAATATATAGGATTGCTATAACAAGTAGTGGTGCACCTCGCTTTTCGGCTGCAATGGGATGCACTAAAAGCATATAAATGTATATAAAAGTATATATACACACACTCTGTTACTCGACAGTGCAGTTGTTTACTTCCTTGTACGAAGTAGAAAGGAAGTATTGTAATCGCGAAAAATTTCAGCCATCATATTTCAACGCAAATATTCATTTTCACCGCTATCGAATGCAATTTAACGATGTTTTTGCGTGACATGTATACATAAGGACAAAATAAAGGACTCTTGTTTTTCCCAAAAAAATTGTAAAACTAATTTAAAATGAAATCTGAAGAGAATTTCTCGTGGTATATGTACGTACGTATTTATCTCGCATAACTCAAAAATGAGTAGCCTCAGAACGTTAACATTTTGTATATAGGACTGATATAATATGTAGATGTGCACCTTGTATTTTGGTTGCAATCGGCCTCACCAAAAGTATATAAATATATGTGTATATATATCCACTCTGTTACTCGGCTCAGTTTCCTTATTCTTATATGTTTGTAAATTGGACAATTTTTATTTTAAAAATGATTGAATTATGTTGTTCTTATCTTCCAGTTAAGGTTTTTATAGCTTTAGTTAATCTGTCTGCGATATTTTTAGAACTATTAGCAATTTAAAAGCTGTTTAAGTACCGCTAAGCCTAATAATGTTTTCCGTGGCGGCCAGTGCCTGTTTACATTCGAAACAGCAGAACAGTAGATTTGTTGCCAATCTAGAGAAAGTAAGCTTCACAATAAGAAAGATAACGCTTTCTTTTAATATTGCGAATTAAATCATGCTTAATCCATTCTGGAATTTGTTCGAGGAAATAAGTGTTTATAACTTACTTCATAATTTTGAATACAGACATCTTGGGTTTTAATGTATTTTTGCTTTGTCGCGAAGTGAGGACTGAAATAATTGAATGAGTAATACTGAATCGTCTGTAAAAACCTGTTTCTTTTTTGTTTTGTTTGCTTAATTTCTTTTGTACATCGTTTTAGATTTATTATAGTATTTGAATAGAACATGTGGCAATGATTAGATAATTCTTCCAATGATATAAATTTTGTGCATTCTGAGTTATAATGTGGACGAAATATATCGCTACTGAGTGAACCTAGCGCCAGAGTTTCGCTATGGTAAATAAATATCGTGAATTTTAAAGAGTGCATTTATTCTATGGTGGTTTATGCGCTGTAGACGAAGTAGATTTAATTCAATCCAATAAGTTTAAATTAAATGCAAGAAAAAATAGGTATAATTTAATATTCCGTACAAGGAAGTCATGTGATGCACACATCAGATATTTTATTCTAATATATGGATAAATTGTGCATTTTTTGCTTAAAAAATAATTCACTAATGTCGTTCTTATCATCCGGTTTAAGTTTTTATGCCTTTAGTTAATCTGCATGCAATATTTGTAGAATTATCAACAAATTTAAAATAATTTAAAAGTTAAGTTTAAGTGCGGCTAAGGCTAATTTTGTTTACCTTAGCAGGCATATTTTTTTTTTTTTTTTTTTTTTTTTTTTTTTTTTTTTTTTTTTTAACATTTGAAACTTAAAAGAATAATGAATTAAGTTAGCTTCTGTACCTTCAGTGTCTTTTTGCAGAATGGGACTAAAAGTAAGCTTTCAGTTTTGTGCACCGAAAAATCTGCCTTCTTGCCCGCTGGCTAAATTGCTTGATTTTGCGTAGAAACTATAATTTTAATATTCTTTAATTCTAATTTTTTATTCTTTTAACTGTGTTTAATGTTTTATATTATTTTATATGTGTCAGTTCTTGATAAAGATATGTTATTTTTTTTTTTTTTTTTTTTTTTTTTTTGCCTTGCCGGGAATTGGGAACCGAAGGAATTAAGTCAGAAATATATCTCTAATGAAATTCGAGGAAGTAAGGTTAAATGAAATACAGAAAAAGATGCTTATAATTTAATATTCCGTTCACGGAAGTCACTGGTGAAAACACATCAGCATTTTTTAAACTGTATTACTTAAGTAATTGGACCTATACTGTTGATCTTTTAGTTGTCTCTGTTTGTATCTAATAATCAAATGTTTTGTCGTGAGTTGTTTCGTTTAACTCTCAATTGATTAAAATTCCTGGAGCATTAAATAATGAAAGTAATTTGATATAATGCGCTAACCCCCTTTTACACATTTTTTTTTCTTTGAAAACATGAGTATACTTTCTCTTCTAACTAAACTTCTTTCATTATTTTTAATTTCTGCTTTATCTGATCTTTCTTTCAACTTAGAAATCTCAAGTTTTCCTTTGGAAAAAAAATGCTGTTTTCTAAAGAATATTTATAAGTTTTGCAATTAATTTCACAAAGCCGTGGATATTTTTTCTTTGCTGGTTTTCGTATTCAATACCTCTTCGCACAATTACTGTAAAATATCGAATTCTTCAAGCATTTAAAGAAATTAAGTTTTCACAAAGATAGTTAGTGAATGAGATCATAAAATAAACATGCTCTCATTTTAATAACGAAACCTTACGAGAAATAAGACCATTGATTGATCTTTTACAATAAAAATCACTTTTTACTAATGCAGCTGATGAAGGAGGTTTCATGCAGTCTTCGAAATTATAATGCCGCCGATTCATGCACGTTATGCAGAATCTTGTTCCTAATTAGTATTGTTACGATCTTACGGGTTCGTGGATTATGAGCGATTAACGACAACACTTGATGAAGAATGAAAACACAATTTATTATCCAGTGTTGCTCATTTTTTAACTTAAAACTGCCAAAGTGAAAATGACATTAAAAATCGCAAATTTTAAATTTAAATATCTCGGTCAATTTTTGTCACATGGGAGTAAACGTTTTTGTTTCTCATATTTGATAATGAGTATAATATTTTCCTGAACGCAGACTGAAATAACATATAAAGTGTTAGATTTCTGTAATGTTTCCGAAACAGATGTTTTTAACTTTAAAAAGCCAAACTGAAAATGACATCAAAAATCGTAAATTTTGTTCAATATCTCGGTCAATTTTTGTCGTATGTATGTAAACCGTTTTCTTTTTTATTTTTGATAATGAGTATAATGTTTTCCTGACTATTAGAGCATAGATTGAAAAAACGTATA
This sequence comes from Stegodyphus dumicola, assembly GCF_044657685.1. Classification (NCBI taxonomy): domain Eukaryota; kingdom Metazoa; phylum Arthropoda; class Arachnida; order Araneae; family Eresidae; genus Stegodyphus; species Stegodyphus dumicola. Next base: position 188,618,322 of record NC_140774.1, read on the forward strand.
AAATATTAGATTTAGCAATGTTTCCAAAACAGATTTTTCTAAACTTAAAAATACCAAACTGAAAATGACATAAAATCGTAAATTTAGAAATTAAATATCTTGATAAATTTTTATTGCATGGAAGTAAAAGGTTTTGTGTCTTATTTTTGATAATGAATATAATATTATCCTGAATATTAGAACGTATAAAATCTTAGATTTCGTTATGTTTCCAAAATAGATTTTTTTTTTCAACTTAAAAATGCCAAACTGAAAATGACATCAAAAATCGTAAATTTTAAAATTAAATATCTTGGTCAATTTTTGTCGCATTGGAATAAAACGTTTTTGTGTCTCATTTTTTATACTATTTTCCTGAATTTTAGAACATAGATTGAAACGACAGATTTCCGTAATGTTTCCAAGACAGATTTTTTTTAACTTCAAAATATCAAACTGAAAATGACATCAAAAATCGTAAATATCTCGGTCAATTTTTGTCTCATGGGTTTTGCGTCTTATTTTCAATGATATTTCTTATTTTCCTGAATGCTAAAGCCCACCAGCGGCTGAGCGGTAAAGTCGCTAAACACTGGTAGTTCGGTTCGAGGTTCGAATCCAGCGAACGGGCTGGCTTCATGGCCGTTTTCGGTGTTTTCCCTATGTGTAACGTGTATATGAGCCAGTTTCCCTTAGAAAGTCCTCCACGAAGACATCCCTCCCCTTAGGCAGATAGCCCTAGTGTGCTTTGCCATAATTAAATAAACCAAACCAAACCTGAGTACTAAAACATAAACGGAAAAACCGTGTGAAATGTTCGATTTCGTAATATCTCCAGAACAGACATTTTGAACTTTTAAAATTTGTAGTCGGAAGTAAATGTCGACGACCAGCGGTTGCTCAAGTACACATTGGGTAGGGCGTTCTGTAGACACGATATATATGAGAATATATGCATACTTTAATATGCTTCAGTTTAAAATTTAAATAATATTCCAATCCTTTCTAAGCATTTAGAGAGGTTAATATTCATTGCACTAATTATTTTCGCTAGAAATCTTCTGGTGATATATAAATTTAAATATTTGTGTAAACTTAAAAAATAATTCCATTTTTTTCCCAAATAATTACAGGTGAATGTTTGCCTATTAAGCCGAAGACAAATAAATTTCAGAAACTTAATGACTTAAACTTAATAGCATGTAAACAGAAAAAAAAGAAAGGAAATGAAAAAAAGGATAAATTTTTCGATTAGAAAAGAATGTTTCTGAGGAGTTGACTTTATTATATTTCATCTGAGTGTTTTTGAAAAATGTCAAACTCCAAGAGGAAGAAAAGAACATTTTACTTCACATGCCTTAAAAAAAATCTCCCACAAATTTTTAAAGTGCTTTTTAAGTAACATTTGTTTTGTACGTTACGCTTAACAAGAGCTTTTTTCAAACCCTAATGGATTTGTGTATGGTAAAAACTGCAGCACACTTCTAATATTTTTCAAAATCTTGAACTATATTTAACCGCCATGCTTTTAGAATTAAAAAAGCTTATAAAAGTATACTTTCGCTAGCAAATCATAGCAAACGATTTAAATTCTTTCCTTTCTTCGGGGAAACATAAAAATATTTATTTGCATTTGGTAATTCAGAATTCACAAATATAAAATCTGGATACTATTGTATAAGATTAATATAATTAATTTAACATTAACGCTGCCTGTAAAAGCAGTTCCGCATTATTAGGAAGCATGTCTTCTTTTGAAATGAACCCATATTGTATTTTATTCTGTCTTTACAGCTGCTATATTTTGCTCAGAAAGCTATGTTTTAAAAATCTGATGTGTACACCACATGACTTCCATGTACGGAATATTAAATTATACGCATTTTTTCTTGCATTTCGTTTAAACTTATTGGATTTAATTAAATCTACTTCGCCGACAGCGCATAAACCACAATGCAATAATTGCATTCTTTAAAATTCAATCTATTTGTTTACCATAGCGACATTCTGGCGCTAGGTTCACTTAACAGTATTATATTTCGTTCATACTATAACTCAGAATGCACAAAATTTATATCACTTAAAGAATCATATAATCGTTGCCACATGTAATTAATGATAAAGTTAGAACGATGAATAAAACAAATTAAGCGAACAAAACTAAAAAGAAACAGTTTTTCACAGACGATTGAGTATTTCTCATTCAATTAATTCAGTTCTGACTTCGTGACAAGGAAAAATACATAAAAACTCGAACTATCTGTATTAAAAATTACTGATTATTAAACATTAAATTACTAATTATTAAAAATTAAGTATGTTAAACACATATTTCCTAGAAAAAATTCCAGAAAGATTAAGAATGATTTAATTTGTAATAATAAATGAAGGCGTTATCTTTGTTGTTTCGAAGCTACGTTTCTCTAAATTCGCAACAAATCCACTACTCTGCTGTTTCAATGTAAACAAGCAATGGCCGCCATCAAAAAAATTATTAGGCTTAGCGGCACTTAAACAACTTTTAAATTGTTGATAATTCTAAAAATATTGCATACAGATTTGCTAAAGGCATAAAAGCCTTAACCGGAAGATAAGAACAACATAATTCAATCATTTTTAAAGCAAAAAAATGTACAATTTACAAATATATAAGCTTAAAGAAACTGAGATCATTGAGCAGGGTAACAGACTGGATATATATATAAGTATATTTATATACGTTTGGCGCGGCCGATTGCAACCCAAATACGAGGTGCACATCTACATGTTATAGAAGTCCTATATACAAAATTTCAACATTCTGAGGCTACTCGTTTTGGAGTTATGCGAGATACGTACGTACAGAAGCCACGAAAAATTCTCTTCAGCATTCATTTTAAAGCAGTTTTATAATTTTTTTGGTCTGTTATTCTGTCCTTACGTACAGATATCACGCAGAAACATCGTTAAATTGCATTCGAAAGCGGTCAAAATGAATATTTTCGTTGAAATATTCTGCCATAAACTTTTCGCGATTACAGTACTTCCTTTTTACTTCGTACAAGGAATAGCGAAATAGTCGAAGAGAAATAAAATATACTTTGTTGACTGCATTGTGAACGTACAACAAAGTATACTTTTGGAATTTCTTGATTTCTAGCATTAATATGGATGCATCTTGTATAAATGTAAGCTCCACATTAACTTTGAGCACAACCAATTCTTTTCCTCAATTGTTTCGCCCTTTCTAGATGTTGCAAAATACAACTATTATCCTTTGCTCAACAGCGATACACGAGGTGTGACACGCAAAAAAAGAGACTAAGTGTGTAGCTTAAAAACCGAGTGGAGATGGCAACAAATGTTTTGGTGACGTCATGCAACACACCTCCTCTATCCATGCCGCCAGTTTCGATTTTTTTAATTGAAAATTTTAAATTTTTGTGCACCACATAGTATTACACAAGGCTTACAGAGGTAAGTAAAAAAACAAACAAATACAACACAACGCAAAATAAAATAAACTTCTAAATTCACAGATGACACGTAAGAGATAAATTTACAGAAGAAAGAGAAAGCCATTTTATGTTGGACAAATACGTGAAGAGGAGGAGGAAACGTAACATTCACAGAGTTTAACCTAGAAAGGGGTTCCTATCGTCCTTCCTTGAGCTTTGAACAATAGAACAACAAATGTTCGACATTTTTCACTCCCCCGAAACTGCATGAACACAAGTCTGTCTGTACTAGATAATCTAAATCTCTTCAGATATGAATTGAATTTACCATGTCCAGTTAGAAATTGAGTAACTTCAAAATTGCAGAAAAAGTGTTTATTATTCAGCCTGTGAGGAATGGAAGGAAAGTATAGTTTAGTCAAAGAGGCAGTAGTAGAATTCCTGTATAGTTCATTCCACTCGAGTATTGTATCATCCCTACTTGTGTTCTTGTAAAATGACTTGGGAAGTATCATCGGAGTAATTACTTGAAGATGTGTAGCTTGTTTTGCCAACCAATCAGCCCTTTCATTTCCTAGATTGCCAGTGTAGCCACGTACATGAGAAAAGATAATATCAACACCTTTATTATTAAGGTCTTTAAGAAGAGCATGGGAAGGGACAATTAATTTATTATATGAGAAGATATGCCTAAGAGAATATAAGGATGAAAGATAATCAGTGCAAATAAGAAATTTAGCACTTACCGAACAGTTGTTAGACATCCACTTAGTTGACTCAGAAACGCACAGTAATTCGGCTTGGAAAACACTGCGTTCATTTGGAAATTCTAAAGAGTTTGTATTCCAGTTCAGAACCATGATGGAAAACGACATAAGTTAATCCAATTCGATTATTAATTTTACTGCCATCTATATAACACACAACAGGGAAATTATCATCAACAGAATTGTCATAAATGTTAGTTTGAATTGGCAAACGATTGGCAGGATGAGGAAGATCTTCAAACAACACCTTGGTATCGAACATAAATTTGCTGATGGTATCTTTAAACTTTTTGTCATTTAAAACATGAAAGTCAATCGGAGGAAATCCTGAAATTGCGAAACAGGCTTCATAGCTAATTGTTCTGTAGCCACGCAGAACTCTTAGTAAAATTCTTCTTTGAATTCTGGCAAGTATACTTGAATTACGCTTCTTTTCTAAAGCTGTTCCCCACACTCTAGAAGCATAGCAAATAAAGGGGACAATACCCTGCTTATAAATCATATCAATAACATTAGATTTTAAGGGGACTCATACACCTTAAACCTCTCTTGATCTTTGAATATGTGACTGTTGTAAGAATTGGGATATTTTATTTATTTTAAAAGCAATTACTTCTAACTTTTTACAGCTGACTTCATGATATAGCTGCTTTCTGAAATAGTCATCAGGAAGTTTGTGTTGTCACAAATAGTTTTGTAATTTAATCCTCTTTGTGACAAAATATTTCGCCGTATTTCCACCTTGCGCGCATGATATTTTAAAAATGGCTAATGGTACATACTTGAAATTGGTTGGAATTCTTTATATGGGTACTATTTTCTAACTGAACCAACAATCTGATGAATATTTTTATTTTAAAAAATTTTATGGACGAAAACATTACAAATTTTTTTAATAAAATACATTTTATAAACTCATCTCAAAATAAAATAAAAATTTAATATGAAATTTTTAGAATTTTAGGTTCACAGTAGTTTCCAGATGTTATAAAAGCTATATATTAAATATGGAATTAAATTATGAAACAGAATGTTTTAAACTGTGCGCGCAAGTTGGAAACATGACGAAAAATGTTGTCACAAAGCGGATTAAATTATGAAAATATTTGTGGCAACACAAACTTTCTGATTACTATTTCAGAAAGCAGCTATATTATGTAGTCATCTGTAAAACGTTGGTAGTAATTGCTTTTAAAATAAATAAGTTATCCGAATTCTTGCAACAGTCACCTATTCGAACATCTTATGGATTTTAAGGTGTATGAGTCCCCTTAAACCAAAAGTATTGCAAGAGACACGATTAAGTCCTCCAAGTATATTTTCACATTTATTGGATAAACACATATTATGAATTTTCCAACAAAACTTATGATCAAGAATAACGCCTAAATATTTAACCGACCGCGCCAGTGGGCAGTACTGCGTCATTGAGTGAACACATGCAACTTCATTATGCCGGGAAAATGTCTAATATAAAAACTGAACAACGAATCAACATGAAACTTGAGAAATCATCCACATAGAAAACATTTCAATTGTTAACCGAGGCTTATGGAGATGAAACTTTGTCTCATGCACGTGTGTTTAAATGGCATAAGCGGTTTTCAGGAGGGAAGGGACATTGTGGAAGATGATGAATCCCCAGCACGTCCATCATGATTGAATGTGTTTCCAGTGGTCAAACTGTTAATCAATACTACTACACAGAAGTACTAAAAAAAATTAGGAAAAAAAATCGGGAAAACAATTAGTTAAAAAAAAGGCCATAGTTGTGGAGTTATAGATGGCTGTTGCACCAGGACAATGCATCCGCTCACACGGCCCTATCTGTCAAGCAGTTTCTAACCAGCAAAAACATTACTGTGATGTGGCATCCACCTTATTCGCCTGATTTGGCTCCATGCGCCTTTTTTTTATTTCCTAAAGTTAAATCTTACTTAAAGGGAACCCATTGTACCTCAGCTGAAGAGGTTCAGGCAAAAACGGAGATTCCCGTGAAGGGCCTTCCAAAAACCTCGTTTCAGAACTGTTACCAGCAATGGCAGCACCGGTTGCAGAAGTGTGTGAATACTGAAAGCTCAGGTACTGAGCACTTCAACAGGCTGGGAAAGACACATCCTGTGTGTAGCATCGTGTGGGATAGCATATCTTTTCTGGCATATCATAGTAAAGTTCATAGCAGAGAAAAATTCTCGTGATAGGCAATGAATGTGATAAGCACTGAGTGAGCCTTGCGTATGTAAGAGTTCTAAGAGTCAGTTGAATCATAAGCTGGAGATGTACATGGTAATATTGTAGAAAAAAAAGCATAAAATTGAAGTCACATGCTACTGCTACGTCTTCCGGCGCTCAAATGAAGGAGGAATAAATTGAAGAAAAGGTCTATGAAGAGCTGGGAGGGGCCACTGGGTCACGTGTACCAATGGTTGACCTGGAAAGAGAGTGCATAGTCTTGCTCGTCAGGCATTGGTTGGGGCGGGGCTTAATTATAAGTTTAACTTAACGAAAATTCAAAATTACAAAGTAGTTAATACTGGTAGAATTAACAACAAAATACGTATGAAAATAAAAGGATCATGTTAACTTAAATTATACACCCTTTTCGCTGCATTTAATTTAAACTTATTTAAACCCCGAATTTCATTAGAGATGTAGTTCTCATTCAATCAATTCATTTCTCACTTCGTGGTAAGGCAAAAATACATAAAACCTCAAAATATGTGTATTAAAAATTGAAAAATATAGAAGAATATAAAACATAGAATACAATTAACACAATTAAAAAAAAATTTTACTATTATAATTAGAGTTTCTAAGCAAAAACAAGCCATTTGGCCAGCGGGAAAAAAGGCAGATTTTTCGGTGCACAAAACGGAAGGTTTACTTTTGGTCTCACTCGGCAAAACGACACTGAAGGTGCAGAAGCTGACTTAATACACTATTCTAAGTAAATTCTGCTAAGATTCAAATGTAAACAAATATGGCAGCTATGGTGAAAAAATTAGGCTTAGCCGCACTTAAACAACTTTTAAACTGTTGATAATTCTTTAACATGCAGATTAACTAAAGGCATATAAACTTTAACCGGAAGATAAGAACAACATAGTTGAATCATTTTTAAAGCAAAAAATGCACAATTTACCAACATACAAGTATAAAAAATATGAGCTCTGAGAACGGAATACAGAGTAGGTATATATGCATTTATATACTTTTGATACGTCCGATTGCAATCAAAAACGAAAGTGTATATCTACTTGTTATGGAGTCCTATATAACAAATTTCAATTTTCTGAGGCTACTCGTTTCTGAGCTATGCGAGATACATACACGTCGACATTCGCTCCTACAACTCAACCGCCTTTTCCTAAATCTGGCAACAGCTACAGCAGCGAGATACTTCTTCAAGCTGCGTGAGGAAATGGACAGACTTGCATTCCGATGAGGTTATGACGTGGCGATGGATGGAGCTCGAAAATATTGCTTGATGATGTAATTCCGTTTCATGACGAATCAAACTTTTTATCTTACTTCCTTTCACTCTGTACATACCGTAATCATGTTTATACTTTCATTATTAAATACGATTAAAATGCCACTGCCTTCCTCTATTTGAATCCTAACCTCATCCCGCATACATACAGACATACGTACATACGTACGTACAGACGTCACGAAAAAAAATCTCTTTTGAATCCATTTTAAATGCTTTTTACCACCTGTTATGGGAAAAAGAGTCCTTTATTCTGTTCTTACGAACAGATGTCACTCAAACAACGTTTAATTTTATTCTATAGAGCTCAAAATGGATATTTTCGTTGAAATATAATACCCTGAAATTTTTTCAAATACAACACTTCTTTTACTTCGTACAATGATTTAAAAGGGGGGGTATCATGATTTTTAGTTATTTTGAAGTGGTTTATGTAGTTTCGTATTTTAAGATATGCGAACTAACTTTCAAATTTGACTTTTTCTATTCAGACGTAACATTATTCATACAGAGCAAGTTGACTTTCCCCATGTCTAATGTGTATCCACGGCAGTTTTCCTCAGGAAGTCTTTCACGAAGGCATCCCTCACCTTAGGTAGATTACCTTCAAGTGCGTTACCATCATTAAATAAAGCCAAACCAAATTATACTGAGAGATCTGCGTATAGGTAAAACTTAAATAAATAGGAGCATAATTTCAGGCAGTATATGAGCATATGTATCATAAAATGCGCTTTGTGCAGATAAATGCTATGCATCAATAAATCTGGTTAACGGTAGGGGAAGAAAGGTGGAAGACCCTCGGACCCTTTCGGTCGGAGTGGTCTCCTATGAAATTGGAGGCGAACTCTTCAAAGTCGTATTATCACCTGTTTCCCAAGGCTTTTCCCAACAACAGATGAAATCTTCAGTGTTTGCCACTATGATTTTCGTGAGTTTGTTCTTATTTCAGATAAGGAAGATTAGTGACAACATAGCATAAAAAGAATGAGCTTCTCACGTGATCGTTAGATTTTCTTCAAAAGAAAAATGTTCTCGGTTTCGGAATGCTTTCAGATTTTGAAAGTTTCGTGAGAAATATTTATCATTTATGAAATCCGTTCGTCCGCTACTTGTGTGGTTCCTTTGATCATTTTGTCAGGTGAAATTAAGAAAATTATGCTTTTGTACACAAGTCGTTACCACTAGTAAGGTGAACAAGCATCATACGAGGGATTTCTTTGAAAAGAATTTCCTGACAAAAAACAAAAAAATTCTGAAAGCTTTCAGATTTTAAATTACGTCCAAAGGAGCGTTTTTTTTTTTTTTTTTTTTTTTTTTTTTTTTTTTTTTTTTTTTTTCAGTTTTGAGTGTTATCTTTATTTAGTATTAAATATCATGTTCTTTGCACTTAAACCATGAAATTCAGTTCAATAGCAATGTCGCAAAATAATTTTAAAATGAGCCCATCTTTAGAATTTCCGATACACAGTTCCGCGCGCTGGAGATAAAAAGCCTTTCCCCCCCCAATAGAGTGTTGCCATTGCTCGCTTTGAAACCGTTGAGTTTGTTACTCAAAATTTCGTTCAAGTTTTACGAAATCTGATATCAATAATAAAATAAATTCAAAATTTCAAATATGGTCTTCCACATGCCCATATTCGTAGAAGGTTACGTCATTCAAAATTCGATGGCTCTATGTACCGTTGTTTTATCGCAATGCTAGAAAACTGCATACATTTATGCGAATTTTTCATTATTTAATTTCTTCATATATAATGCAGGAATCTAATATTTGGTGCCAACAGTTTGAAAACTGATTCCCCGTTTATAGTGATTCAACACAAGATCGCAAAACGAAAGCAATACTATTTCAGGGACAAAGCCCCTTTGGACTAAAAATAAAAGAGAGAAAAAGAAAGAAAGAAAAAAATCTGAAAGAATTCAGATTTTACATTGCGTCCAAAGGAGTGTTTGTGTAACATTTTGTGTGTTACCTTTATTTAAATATCATGTCCTTGGCACTTAAACCTTAAAATTCAGTACAAGAGCAATATCGCAAAATATTTTTAAATTGAGCATATCTTTAGAATTTCTGATACAGAGTATCGCGCGCTGGAGATAAAAATGTTTTTTTTTTTTTATTATTATTATTTTATTTTTATTTTTATATAGCTTTGCCATTACTCGCTTTGAAATCCTTGTGTTTGTTCATTAAAAATTCGTTAAAGTTTTACAAAGTATGAAATCGATTATAAAATAAATTTCAAATTTGGACTTCCAGATGCCCATGTTCACAATAGGACTACGTCAATTAAAACTGGATAGCTCTAGGTACCGTTGTTTTATCACAATGCGAGAAACATACATACATTTATGCAGATTCTTCATTATTTAAATTCTTGAGATATAATACCGGGCGATAATATTTGATGGCAACAGTTTGAAAAGTGAAACGGACATTCAGAGTGATTCGACGCAAAATCGCCGAACGAAAACAATAGTCCCTGTAAGGCACAAAGCCCCTTTGGGCTAAAAATACTCTAATGGGCGTAAATCTATACAGCACTGAAACAGTCTATTAGTTTTACAATAGCTCTGTATAAGCAGGTAAATAGAAACATTGTAGCATAATCTAAACGTATCCATATCAATCTTTGTTGAATAAAAGTGTTCTCTAAATAACAAAAGACGTCGTACAAAATAAAAAAAACATATATAAAGAATCATTCTTCCTCGCTTGATTCTAAATTCTATAAAAAGCAAATAAAATACTGCATCCTTCCTAGCGAAAATTGAATTTATTCACAGAGTATTATTCTTATCCAGAAGACAGATATTCTGAATATAAATTCATTATATTTGCATTCTCGATCGAAGAAAACTTGAGGCAATCTTCGTATGAGAATAAATTAATTAAATTCTTCACGCAGGGGAAGAAAACGTTTTCATTGTTCGAAAAATGTTGACTATATTTAATCCATGGAAAGTCCTTGATATCGTATAGCTTTGTTAAAATCCTGAAAAAAAAAATGAATAAATTTTATTGGGATTTTTTTCCTTCTTCTGAAAGTGTTTAAACTAACATTATGGATTCATTTGCATCCTTTAAATATTCAGAAGAAATACATACATAAAGCTGAATATAAAATACCATTAAAGATGTCGTTAAGTAATGAATGCAACAAAGTTAGCTGAAGTGAAGTAAACTGGAACTTTCGATTTGTCAAAGGGCTAAGCCATTTTAATCGAAACTTGATTTCGAAAATTAAAAGTAAATATAGATTTATCATTTGAATAATAATATAAATTAATCTGATTTTAATTAATGATTAATAATTAAATTTATTAATAATTAAAATCTACTTTCCAGAATGAATTTACCAGAGAAGATGAGCGAAATGCACTTTGCAATAAGAATTTTTATTATTATTACTGGAAGCGAATAAAATGTTTTCGCGAAATTTTTTTAATTTGCATTTTTAATTAATGACTTATTTTATTACAATATCGTGTCTACTTCTTGTAAATTTTATCCAACATTTTATGGGTAAGAATGATTTTTTATTCTTTTAACTAGTTAGAGTTTCCAATGAACATTTATTGCTTGATAGAATTATTATATTTAATTATATAATAATTTTATTTGCTTTTATAGAATTTAGAATCAAGCGAGGAAGAATTTAGAATCAAGCGAGGATGTGTTTTTACTTCCTTGTACGAAGTAAAAAGGAAGTATTGTAATCCCAAAAAGTTTCAGGCAGCATATTTCAACGAATATATCTATTTTGACCGCTATCGAATGCAATTTAACGATGGTTTTGCGTGATATCTGTACGTAAGGACAGAATAAAACACTCATTTCCTTCAAAAAAATTGTAAAACTGCTTTAAAATGAATTCTGAAGAGAATTTTTCGTGGCGTCTGTACGAACGTATATACGTACGTACGTACTTATCTCCCATAACTCATAAACAAGCAGCCTCAGAACGCTGAAATTTTGTATATAGGACTGCTATAACATGTAGATGTGCACCTCGTATTTTGGTTGCAATCGCCCGCACCAGCCGTATATAAATATATTTATATATATATCCACTCTGTTACCTAGCTCGGTGATCTCAGTTTCTTTAGTCATATATGTTTGTAAATTGTACATTTTTTGCTTTAAAAATGATTGAATTGTGTTGTTCTTATCTTCCGGTTAAGGTTTTTATGCATTTAGTAAATCTCTATGCAATATGTTTAGAATTATCAACAATTTTAAAGTTGTTTAAGTGCCGCTAAGCCTAATAATTTTCTTGATGGCGGCCATTGCTTGTTTACATTTGAAACAGCAGCATAGTGGATTTGTTGTCAATCTAGAGAAACTTAGCTTCGCAACAACAAAGATAACGCCTTTATTGCGAATTAAATCATGCTCAATCGTTTCTGGAATTTATTCGAGAAAATAAGTGTTTAAGATTTACTTCGTAATTTTTAATACCGATATTTTGAGTTTTTATGTATTTTTGTCTTGTCGCGAAGTGAGAACTGAATTAATTGAATGAGAAATACTCAATCGTCTGTGAAAAACTGTTTCTTTTTTGTTTTGTTTGCTTAATTTCTTTTATACATCGTTCTAGCTTTATTCTACTATTTGAATAGAACATGTGGCAATGATTAGGTAATTATTTAAATGATGTAAATGTTATGCATTCTGAGTTATAATATGCACGAAATATAATACTGTGAAATTGAACCTAGCGCCAGAATGTCGCTATGATAAACAAATAGAATGAATTTTAAAGAATACATTTATTCTGCTGTGGTTTATATGCTGTCGGCGAAGTAGATTTAATTCAATCCAATACGTTTAAATGAAATGCAAGAAAAAATGCGTATAATTTAATATTTCGTGCAAGGAATTCATGTGGTGTACACATCAGATTTTTTATTTTGTACGACATCTTTTGTTATTTAGAGAACACTTTTATTCAACAAAGATTGATATGGATGCGTTTAGATTATGCTACAATGTTTCTATTGACTTGTCTAAAAAGGCATTTTGCGTCGTTTCACTTTCTGCGTTGATTCACTTTTCAAACTGTTGCCACCAAATATTATCGCCATGCATTATATTTGAAGAACCTAAATAATAAAGAATCTGCATGACTGCATGAATGTTTTTCACATTGTATAAACACAATGGTACCTAGAGCTAGCCAGGTTTGAATAACGTAGTCCTCCAAGCGAACATGGGCACTTAGAAGCCGTAATTTAGAATTTCGAATTTGTTTTATTATCTATTTCTAATTTGTAAAACTTTAACGAATTTTTGAGTAACAAACTCAACGATTTAAAAGCGAGCAATGGCAACACTGTACGAAAAAAAATAACATTTTTATCTCCAGCGCTCGAGACTGCTCGTTGGAAACTGTTTTTTAAATATTTTGTGATGCTGCTCTTGAATTCAATTTTATGTGGTTTAAGTGCGAAGAACATGATATTTAAGAAATAAATGTAACACACAAAACGTAAAAAAAAGAACCTTTGAGTGTTATATAAAATCTGAAAGCTTTCAGATTTTTAACATACCTTTTTCTTTATTATTCTTTAACATAGGTATTGGTATCGTAAATTACTGAGTTTTGAGAATGTCCTAAAATCACATTAAAAGGAGGAAATGTTTATAAGTAAGTAGCATTCTAGAAAACAGACGATTTTTAGACAGATGTTGATGAAATCAACAATTGTTTATAATAAAACTGTGTCCCAGAGTAGAGTACATATGCTGGTATAGCAGGAGTAGAATAGAATAAGCAGCCCAGAGGTAGAAAATGTCTATTAATAATATGTCTATTAATTAAAATGTATTAAAACATGTCTATTAATTTTAATATAACACTATGAAGTCTTCATTTAATTAGCTAAAACAGTATTTCTGAATTTACGGTCAGAATGAAAACAAATTTTCCTAAATTCACTTCTCCTGCCCCTTCCCCAAAAAATCTGACATGACAACACATGTTACCTATTTCAAAATGCAGCAGGCCTTAAATACAGTATCATATTCGGTTAATGTTTAGTAAAAAAATCTATTTTTTTATTCCAACAAATATATAGGAAGGTCTGTAATGTGAAATTTTAAAATATATTTCATATATTTTGTTTACATTTGAAACTTAGCTGAATAGTGAATTACGTCTTTCTGCACCTTCAGAGTCTTTTTGCCTAGGGGAACCAAAACGTTTAGTTTTAGTTTTGTGCATCGAAATGTCTGCCTCCATGCACGCTCAATGAATTGCTTATTTTTGCGTGGAAACTGTAATTTTAATTGTAATAATTGTTTTTGTAAATGTTTATTGATTTGGTGTTTTATAATTTTCTATAACGTTCAATTTTTAATGAAGATATTTTGAGTTGTTATGTACTTTTCCCTCACCGTGAGGAGAGAATTGAATTGATTGAATGAGAAATATATCTCTAATGAAATTGGAGGAAATAAGTTTAAATGAAATGCAGGAAGAATGTCTATAATTTAATATTCCGTACGAGGAAGTCATGTGGTGTACGCATCGGATTTTTTAAATGCATTTATTTATCCAGTGCTTTGAATTCATAACTAGTGGGACAACAGAAAGGGCACATAATTGAGAACAAGCCGCGAACAAGAAACATAGAATCTTGTTGAATGATCTTACGAATATGTAGAGTTGTCAGTCTGTTGTAAGTCTAACACAAAATGCATTTGATTGTTTTGCTGTATAATGAAATCTTCGTAAGTTCTTCGTAGTTTGGTGAAAGAATCAATTTATTCAATGAAAAAACATTGCTGAATTTGCAGATTTAATTAAAATTACGTACTGCACATCACTGCATTTAATTAAAATTAAGCACTGTAATTTGCATGCAGAATATGCTAATCCAGGTTTCTAAATGTTTCTCCCAGTTCTTGCAAAAGTATAAAAATCCGATGTGTACACCACATGACTTTCTTGTACGGAATATTAAATTATACGCATTTTTTCTTGCATTTAATTTAAACTTATTGGATTGAATTAAATCTACATCGCCTATAGCGCATACACTACAATAAAATAAATGCACTTTTTAAAATTGACTATATTTGTTTACCATAGCGACACTCTGGCGCTAGGTTCACTTTGTTATATTTCGTTCCTATTATAATTCAGAATGCATACAAATTTATCTCATTTGAAGAATTACCTAATATTTGCCACATAATCTATTCAAATATTATAATAAATCTAAAACGATTTATAAAAGAAATTAAGCAAAACAAAACAAAAAAGGAACAGTTTTTCACAGACTATTCAGTATTTCTCATCCAATTAATTAAGTTCTTACTTCGCGACAAGGCAAAAATACGTAAAAACTCAAAATATCTATATTAAAAATTACGAAGTAATCTTAAATACTTATTTTCTCGAATAAATTCCAGAATGGATTGAGCATGATTTATTCTTAGTAAGAAAGGTAAGCGTTGTCTTTTTTATTGCAAAGCTTAGTCTCTCTAGATTGGCAACAAATCCACTATTATGCTGTTTCAAATGTAAACAAATATGCCCGCCATGTTATTTAAAAATTAATCTTAATTATACTTAAACAGCTTTTAAATTCTTGAGAATTGTACAAATATTGCTTGCAGACTTACTAAAGACACAAAAACTTTAACCGGAAGATAAGAACAACATAATTCAATCATTTTTAAAGCAAAAAATGCACAATTTACAAACATATAAGAATAAAGAAACTGAGCTGAGTAACAAGTTGATATATATATATATATATATATATATATATATATATACATATATTCATATATTTCTGGTGCTGCCGATTGCAACCAAAATACGAGGTGCACATCTACATGTTATAGCAGTCCTATATACGAAATTCAAACGTTCTGGGAATACTCGTTTTTGAGTTATGCGAGATGTACTTACGCACAGACGAAACGAAAAATTCTCTTCAGAATTCATTTAAATCAGTTTTATAATTTTTTGGAGGGAAAAGAGTTTTTTAATTTGTCCTTGCGTACAGATGTCATGCAAAAACATCATTAAGTTGCAATCGATAGCGGTCAAAATTTATATTTTCGTTGAAATAGAACACCTGAAATTTTCTCGATTACAATATTTCTTTTTTACTTCGTACAAGGAATTAAAAAGACACGATGAAGTTAAATTATTTACTTAAGCCATTTTAGTAAGTTTGAATCTCTGTTAAAAGGAATCAGCTGGAATAATTTAGAATTTTATTAATCATTCAACGGTTTCACTGTTATTAAAAGAGAGAGCTTGCAATCATTTATAGCTCTTGAATTGCAAAATTTTGTATTTCTACAGCCATTGGTAAAAATTTCAATTTAGCTATGTGTCGTTGTTTTATTTAATTGTAATGATCTTATCGAATGGAGGTTCAAATTTCAAGTTTTATTTTATTATCTAGAGAGTTTAGTAGATTAATAAACAACAGTATATTTATGTATAAATATTATTTATATACATTAAAAATAATGCTGAGTATCCTTCCTAAAAATATAATAGGTAACTGACTCAAATAATGTAAATTTATAAATTATCAATTAGATCTCTTATAAAAATTTGGTTTTACATTTATTTATATGAAAAACCTTGAAGTCTGCGATTTTGCTTTCAGAAATACAATTTGCGTTTTGGCAATTAACTATATTTTCTCAAACGAAAACTATCTAAGTGGGCATCACATGACTTCCTTGTACAGCCTATTAAATTATGCACGTATTTTGCTGTATTTCATTTAAATTCAATTCCTTGAATTTCATTACAGATATATTTCTCTTTCAATCAATTCACTTCTTTTTCTGCGGCAAGGCTAAAAACTCGAAACATCTTCATTAAAAATTGTAGAATATAGAAAAACATAAAATTCCAGATATAGTTAAAAATAGTTTCTACATTTACAATAATTACTAGGGAAAATAAAAAATTCAGCCATTGAGCAGAAAGACAAAATTTTCGGCGAACATAATTGAAAGTTAACTTTCCGTCCCGCTGGGCAAAAGGACACTGAAGTTGGTGCAGCAACTGACGTAATTCCCTATTCTATTAAGTGTGTCAAACGTAAACAAACAGAGGCCTCGTCAAGCCTCAGAGTGAGTACATATACAAGCACATATATACGTTTAGTGGGCTGATTGCAACTAAAAGGTGTCGTGCACAACTACATGTTATAGCAGTCCCATATACGAAATTTCAGTGTTACTGAGGTTACTCATTTTTGAGTTATTATGCGAGATACTTGTGTAGAGTTCTTTTGTCCGTACGTACAGACGCCACGCAAAAACATCGTTCAAATGGAATTGAGAGCGGTCAAAATGAATATTTTCATTAGAAATAAGATACCCGAATTATAGATATTTACTTCGTACACGGAAATAAGAAGAAAGGAAGAGAAAAGAAAAGAAATTAGTTTAATTTATTAATTATACTTCATAAGAACTTGGGAGGAAATATTTAACATAATTCTCTGAAACAACTGAATTCGACCCTTTGAAACATCCAAAAGTAACTGTTTTGTTTGGTGAGTATTTTGATAAAATTTTCGATTTCTTTCATTACCAACATCATTAGCAAATTTTTTTGTCTGTCTTTATCAATAGATAAAATAATTATTTTGATTTATTGATGAGGGATGAGAGCCATAAAAATAAATCAAAGTTAATATTTGTTAAGTAAAATCCTTACTCATTAGAGAGGTTTGAATTTAATTTAATTGTGAAATTTTATTCAAAAGCTGAAAATGTTTCAAAATGCTAAAGCGCAAATTAGCTAAGAAAACTAACAATTTAATTGCCACATTCATACAAATACCAGAATATATTAGTGTTAAATACGCTGTTTCATGTGTTCGAAGCTGAGTTATTCATATTTCATCCGCAACAAATAGCTGAAACACATCCTTCAGGAAAGATAATCCCTGAAAACTAATTAAATACTTTTGGATCAATTATGTAGTTCTAAAGTTCTAAGAAAACACTACAACTCACTTCACTTGAATCATTATGCTAGTATACTTAATGCATGTTTTGAAAAATTAATGATGATATGCTTCTGAACGATCTTATACATATTTTTTAAGAAAATAATTAAAAAGAAAACGTACAGGAGATTTCGCTTCCATTAAATGGCCTGGAGAAAATGATACGAGTCAAAAAAGTATGTTATGATTCAAGATTTCAAGAAAATTACCTAAATAATTAAATAATGCTTCGCTTAAGTGTGTCTGCTAATTGGACAGCTGCGTAGCGAGAAATAGTACAAAACTTCCTAATGAATAATAAATGTAAATCTAAGCTTTAGTGTTTTTTTAACCAGCATTAATGAAAATTAGGTGTTTATTTCAAAAACTTAATGAAAACTTCGTATGATTATTAGAGATTTAAAAAACTATTCACGTTTGTGTGATAAAGAATAAGCGTAGTTACTGAAGTTGTTATAGAAGAATAAATGCCATCTTGATTCGAACAGATTATAATTATTTTATTAGAAACAGGAGAGGATAACAAATACTCACAACCACTGTTTAATTATTTATAGTTTTCTACTTATTTTTATTTCAAGAGCTGATTTAAAAGCAATTGCATGGATTTAATAGAAGCAGAATAATGAAGGTGCAAAGTGAGAAGCAGAATAATGAAGGAATAAGAATAATTCTAAATGAAGGTGCAAAGAATCTTAATTTACTATTCTGCTGAGACTCTTCTATTAAAAAACGTTCATGTGTACACCGCATGACCTCCTTGTACAGAATATTAAATTATGCGCATTTTTTCCTGCATTTCATTTAAACTTACTTAATCGAATTTCATTAGAGATATATTCCTCATTCATTTAACTGAGTTCTCACTTCACGACAATGCAAAAATCCATAAATACTTAAAATAGTGTTGCGTTTTTCTTTCTTCTGAAACCAGTTGTTACGTTATTTACTTTTCTTCTCGTTCGTAAGGAGTTCATGTGGATTTGGAGTGAATAACGACGACACTTGATGAAGTATCGAAACACAACTCCAAAACACGTTTTACAGTCGTCGATGAACTACTATAAACACGCTGACACGATCAGCGACACAGTTTTCAGGTTATCAGGCTATCACGGTGGAGACAGCTTCTTGCAAAGCACCCGACTCTGCTTTCCGGAGTACAGCTCCCGACTCAGCTTGGTCGTTCTCGGAGCTCAACATCCTCTCTCGACGATGCACTAACCGCGATACACTAACAGACTCCTTCGGTGCACTCGACGACCCACTCGGCACTCGCTGCCCGGCTGTCAACTCGATCGACTCCGCACGGACTGACTCGCTAGACGAGACACACTCTCAATACTACTACTGACTGCGGACCAGCAGGGTTTATATAGCTTTCGGTTTGTGTTCGAGTACATTCTGGGTAAACCGGTAAGAATTCGTTCCAGAAGGTTCTCCATCCGTCCGTGTTATATTGCCAATTTTGTCGCCAAAGGGGCGATTTCGCGCCATGTGGCAACCCTGCCTTACTTTGCAATTTTATGGCAAACCTAAAACTGCTTTGCGGGGAAGCTATCTCACCGCGCCTGTGCATTTCGTAACAATAGCTTCATTAAAAATTTAAAGGTATAGAATACCATAAAACACCAAATACAGTTAAAAAAATTAACAATTAAAATTACTCGGTCGGCAGGCAAGAAGACAGATTTTCGGTCCACAAAACTAAAAGTTTCCTTTTGGTCCTACTAGGCAAAAAGACGCTGAAGGTGCAAAAAATCTTAATTTACTATTCTGCTGAGATTTGAATGTAAACAAATATGGCGGCTATGGTAATAAAAATTAGGCTTAGCCGCACTTAAACAACTTTGAAATTGTTGATAATTCTATATCTATCGCATGTAGATTAACTAAGGGTATAAAAACCTTAACTGGAAGATAACAGCAACATAATTCAATCATTTTTAAAGCAAAAAATCCACAATTTACGGACATATAAGAATAAAATCTGAGCTCACGGAGCCGAGTAACAGAGTGGGTATATATAGATATATATTGAGAAAACTTTTTATATACCATCTCCAAAGAACAGAAATTCAATTAAAACCATGAATTATTAAAGCAATTATTTTCTTGACGTCTGTACGTACGTACTTATGTACGTATGTATGTATGCATCTCGCATAACTCAGAAACAGTTAGCGGCAAAGCGTTTAAATTTTGCATATCCGACTGCTGGAACATCTAGTTGTTGCACCTTCTCTTTTATTGTAATGTATATATGTATGCTGTCCAGACGGCATAGTGGTTAGGGTAACCTGACTGCAATAGCAAAGGGCTTAGGTTCTAATCCCGGAGAAAGCATGGATGTAAAATTGTCTCTTCATAGGAGGTAACCACGGCCGCCTATTAGGTGCCTCCACAATAAAATGGTCACCAGCTTCTGTCCTTAGGAGTGGTCAATGCCGTTGTAGTCAATTACTCACCATTGGAGAATGAATATATAAATATATATATGCGACATATATGTATGGGTGAACTACTATAAACACGCTGACGCGATCAGGGACAGTTTTCAGGTTATGCGACATACATTGAATTTGATGTATTGTTACGAAATGTACAGGCGCGGTGAGATGGCTTCCCCGCAAAGCAGTTTTAGGGTTGCCATAAAATAGCAAAGGAAGGCAGGGTTGCCACATTTGGCGAAAAATCGCTCATTTGGTGACAAAATTGGCGATATACCATGGACGGTTGGAGAACCTTCTGGAACGAATTCTTACCGGTTTAGTCCAGAATGTTCTCGAACACCAGCCAAAAGCTATATAAACCCTGCTGGTCCGCAGTCAGTTAGTGTGTCTCAGAGAGTGTGCTTCATCGACAGGGCGAGTGAGAATGCCTCGTCTGGGGCTCGAAATAGATAGTATCGAGTGTGTCTCGTCTAGCGAGTCAATCCCTGCTGTGTCAAACGAGTTGACAGCCGGGCAGCGAGTGCCGAGTGTGTCGTCGAGTGCACCGCAAGAGTCTCGTAGTATATCGCGGTTAGTGAATCGTCGAGACAGCGTGTTGAGCTCCGGGAACGACTGAACCGAATAGTCGGGAGCTGTGCTCATGTGTCGTCGAGTGCATCGCGAGTTGTAGCGTGGAGAGTCTCAAGAGTACGTGAAGTTCCGAGAATGACCGAGCAGAGTCGTGAGCTTTGCGGTGAAGCTGTCTCCACCGTTATTGTCTGAAAGTGTGAAGGCTGTGTTGCTGATCGTGTCAGCGTGTTTATAGTAGTTCATCGAAGACTGTAAAACGTGTTTTGGAGCTGTCCTGACAATACTGGCAAATAAAGTGTGTTCGATACTTAATGAAGCATCGTCGTTATTCACTCCAAATGCACACAAACCCCGTACGAACGTGAAGGAAGAAAATAACGTAACAACTGGTGTCAGAAGATAAAAAAAAACTTAACAATATATTTATCGATATCTCTTTTTTTAACTTATTTGATTCTTCCTTTCCCATTTCCAAATTTAGGTTGATTCCAAATAACATTCGCTTATTTTATATGTTTTATTTTTAAAACTTGCATTTTTGAATAATTTTTATAAATTTTTCGAAAAGAGTTTTTCAATTATAACCTATAAAATTTATATCATTATCTTAAAGTATTTGTATTTCTAAGCATACCTGCAAAAAAATTAGAGTTTTTATTCAAAATTTCGTAAGATATATATGAATTTACATTTTGCCACGTTTTGAAATTTGGCGTATTCATTATAAGCGATTATAACGAAAATGTGATTTACGCACTTTGTTAAAATTATTTGAAAAAAATGAATGATGGATTTTTCTTCCGCTCCCGCATCAACGAAAAAAAAGGAAAGTAAGTAGGTTACTATGAATTAAGAATTTCGCAAAGTGAATTATTTTTTGAGAAAACTGACAAAAATGCGCCAAGATAAATTTCTTAATTTCTCACCAAAAATTACAAAATTTAATATCTAGACATAATTTGAGTTATAGAATCGAAAAATGAAAAAAAATTGGCACGTCTTTTCAGAAAAAGTTCAATAATTTTGTGTCCAAATACCTATGTTAGAATAATGCTATATATAAATATAATTTATACTCTAAGTCGCACTTTCGAGGCATGAAAAACGCAATTTGAATTTTCTCAATCGGCCCAATAGAACGGGAGATATAGAATTGAGCCTTTTTACTTCCTTGTACGAAGTAAAAAGGAAGTATTGTAATCACGAAAAGCTTCAGGCAGCATATTTTAAGACTCTCTTCCATCAAAAAAACTAAAAAACTGCTTTAAAATGAATTCTGAAGAGAATTTTTCGTGGCGTCTGTACGAACGTATGTACGTACGTGCGTGCGTACGTACGTATATCGCATAATTCAAAAACGAGTAGCCTCAGAACGTTGAAATATTGTATATAAGACTATTATAACATGTAGATGTGCACCTCGTATTTTGGTTTCAATCGGCCGCGCCAAACGTATATAAATATATTTATAAATATATCCACTCTGTCACCCGGCTCAGTGATCTCAGTTTCTTTACTCTTATATGTTTGTAAATTGTACATTTTTTGCTTTAAAAAGGATTTAATTATGTTGTTTTTATCTTCCGGTTAAAGTTTTTATGCCTTTCGTAATCCTGGAAGCAATATTCGTACAATTATCAACAATTTAAAAGCTGTTTAAGTGCGTTTAAATTTTAAATAACATGGCGGACATATTTGTTTACATTTGAAACAGCAGAATTATAGATTTGTTGCCAATCTAGAGAGACTAAGCTTCGCAACACAAAAATAACGCCTTCATTTATTATTGCGAATTAAATCATGTTTAATCCTTTCTGGAATTTTTTCGAGGAAATAAGTATTTAAGATTTACTTCGTAATTTTTAATACAGATATTTTGAATTTTTATGTATTTTTGCCTTGTCGCGAAGTGAAAACTGAATTCATTAAATGAGAAATACTCAATCGTCTGTGAAAAGCTGTTTCTTTTTTGTTTTGTTTGCTTAAATCCTTTTATACATCATTCTAGCTTTATTATAGTATTTGAATAAAACATGTGGAAACGATTAGGTAATTCTTTAAATGATATACATTTTGTGCATTCTGAGTTATAATATGAACGAAATATAATACTGTTAAGTAAACCTAGCGCCAGAGTGTCGCTATGGTAAACAAAGTGAATTTTAAAGAATGCATTTATTCTATTGTGGTTTATGCTCTGTCGGCGAAGTAGGTTTAATTCAATCTAATAAGTTTAAATGAAATGCAAGAAAAAATTCGTATAATTTAATATGCCGTACAAGGAAGTCATGTGGTGTACACATGAGATTTTTTTTTAAATTAAATTTAATTGTAAATATTTTCAGTGGTCGTCTGGTTTATGCTGCGCTAAAATGTACTTGACGAAGCATGTCTTCACTTATGAACTCGGATCGACGTGTTTAGTACAAGAAAGAAAAATATGAAACACCCATTTTTTTCTCCACTGCCAGTGTCGATCGGAATTAGACGAAGTTAAGGAAAACTTCACAGTTCAGGGTTTGTGAGTAACAACAGGCATGGTCCGTGACACATATTAATGAAATTCTTCGTAACCCGAGCATACGATTAATAAAAATCAAGAATCATTTTCTGTTCAGCTAAGGCGAAGGAAAGACCTCACATTTGACACTAATACATACCTCGTTAAGAAATGTAACTAAAAAAATGTCAGCTTTTAAGCCAGGCAGAATACAAGCTAAAAATACTTTTATGTTTGACTTTATGGTTGTTTTATTTTTTAATTCATCTCAAAGTTAAAAAGTTCGAAAATATTTCCTGACAATTAATAAAGCTTAAAATTCTCCAGTTGAAAAATGAGTTTCAAGAAGATTTCTTTTACTTAACGTAAATATTGTTAAAGATAAAAAAAATTTTCACTAAACGGGATATCTGTAGTTGACAGATCAAGTGCTTTGTAATTTACGGTACATTAATTCGCCAAAAAACATGAACATTCTCTTTCTCATAATTGGATTTTAATGTAAAGTTTTTTTTTTATCTAAGCAAAATTACTTTTACCTTTGTAAATGTTTGTAAATGTTTTCACCTCTCTTGCAATTGCATAAAGGCAATATGTTAATGAATTTAGTAACTTTATTTCTTCCTTTTTTCCGAAAGGGATTATGAATGAAAAGTAAAAAATACCCAAGTTCTGAAAATAGCTAAAACCTAACAACAGTGAAAAAAAAAGATATTATTTAGCATTTGGTTTTTACATTAAGCTTCGTTTTGTGTTTGAATTAAACAAGGTTTGATGAATTGTGTTAAACAAAAGTGAACCAAAGTGTGAAAATTTAATAATCGTCTTTATAATGATTGAGTATAGTTTTGAATTAAAAGTTTCCTTTACGGAGGTCGAAGAAATAAGGAATTTTTTAAAAAATAAATAATAAAAGACAGGTTTCCAACGAAATTAATTAAAACGTTTTCTCGTGAACGAGGTATCATACCTTACAGCTTGAGAAACTTCATAAATACAACAGTCATTTCTAAAGAAAAAAAAAGTATCATTTAAACTCACTTGATGCAGCTGTGTGGACAGAGTTCAGCATTTTTTAATATAATAATTACACATTTAACATTTTGTTTCATGGGTATTTGCAAAAGCGCAAATGAACGAGATAGGATATAATGATTAGATAAGATAAGAAAGCCTGGATAGAAGATAAGCCAGTGGCGCCATCTGTTGATGAAACCAGAACTAAAACATAATTTCTTTAGAGGCCGAAGGCAAAGATGGATTGGAATTAGGATCGTTAACTAGAACAGAAAGATTTTTTTAATGTTAAATGCCTCTAGAAAAATCAGTTCTCCAATGGGAGTAATTTTTTGAATAATTTTGGCAGCAGAAAAATTGAAAGTTTGATTTTCGGACCAACAATGTTGAGCAACAGAAGACTTCTGCGTTTCCTTTTTTTAAACATATGCCTCATGTTCCTTGACGCGAAATTTTAAGGCTGTCTTAGTTTGGCCAATGTAAATTAAACCACACTGGCAAGGAATCCTATAAATACCCAGGAATTCATATTCGGAATGGGGTCCTTGAGTAGGGAACTCGGAATTTTATTGATGGGAGAATAAGCGACCCGAAAGTTAAATTTCTGCAAAATATATAGCTAATATAACTTTATAGCTAATTGATGGAAAGAAGGGAATGACAACAGAATTTTTATAATCTCTTAAAACAAGAGTGTGCCTTTTAGTGTGTTGAGATGAGAATTTTTTAACTGCTTGATTAATAACGTTGGGTGAAATGACAATCATTAAGTTACAAAGTAGAAATTATCTTGCTTACAGCCACCTTAACTTCCATTAATTTAATGTTTAAATATTTAAAAAATTATAATACTTATAATGAGATTTATATCCTTTTTGATTAAGTTAATTCCTGTCATCTTTCTAAGCTACCAATATATTCTACAAGGAGTAGGGCATTGGCCCAGGCTCCCTGGTGTCGCAAATACCATTCTACTGGGGAGTTCCACAGGCATATGCCATCTGCAGGATTTGAATCCGTATCCAGTGTTACAACAGAGAGCTTCGCTAACCACTTTGCCAATCAAAGGGATCAAAAATTAAATTGAACCTTTTTATTCAGCTGCGGAAATGAAAATAAAATTTCAGAAGGGTTTTGTGTTATTATATTCACTCCAGCATCTCTAGAAGACGGTTGTAATATTCCAAACTTTGAATGTACTGCAATATGTCTGGAACGTTGAGAATAATCGCTTAATTCAGAGAGATAGAAACGTAAACGTACGAAGTGTTAATTACCTTTTATTATTCAAAATAAAGTTAACAGACGACTCCTTTTTGGAGTTGCAATGAAGCCTCCACTTGCGCTTGAACTCAGGAATAATAATCAATAAAACTTAACTAAATTAAAAAGATATAGCCGAAGCTATAAAGATTCTAACATAGTTGGCCCCTTAACTCTAACTAACGGCGAAACTAATAGTTTCGGCATAAAGTACGGCCAAGCGTAGTATTAGCTTAAGAGAGAGAGTAGTCTGAAATGGCGAACGCGCGGTAGTCAGAATCACTGGCTCTCTCACGAAGTTAGTAGAGCTTTACAGTTAAATACTTCTTCTCTTCATTTGCATTTAAGATCATACTTCATAGGATCATTTCTATAGTATGATTAGCAAGTTCACTCACCAAATTTGCATTCAATAGCGATTCTGAAAATACGTTCTGGCCGGAAGTTGTAAGCTGAAACTAAGGAAAGACAGGAAAGTAACTTTAACTCAAAATTAACTGTTGGATAAATTAAGATATACCTTACAAGGTCTCACTTAAATTTTCAAGTTAAAATCTTTCAAATTTGCTCATGGTACATAAATCCGTATTGCTCTGTTATTAGTATATTTAATATCTGTTTAATATGTTTATTTTCCTTATGATCACTTTTCAAGAAACTCTGCTCAAAGTGGAATTTGAATTCAGGAATTCTTTGTTTACGTACTGATATTCGACAATTATTTCGTTAGCAACGCCAGCAATTAATGTGAAATAGCCTCTTCTTAGATTTATTCAGTAATGAACGTCAACCACTGTCTTTCTAAACATTTCTATTATGAGTAAACGAAATCTGGTATCCGGAATTCACCAACTGAGACACCTACTAGCTAGAAGCTATTATCGAATTTGATGTCAGATCCACCATTCGCTGTTTAGACGATTTAAGTGCTAAATATAGCACCGTCTAAAGATGAAAAATACAGTTTAAAAATCATTTGCATAATAATCCTCTGAAAAATTTATCAAATAAAATAGAAAATAAAAAAAAAAAAAATCTGAAATGTTTCAGATTTTAAATTACGTCCAAAGGGGCGTTTTTTAACATTTTGTGTGTTACCTTTCTTTATTAAATGTCATGTTCCTCGCACTTAAACCATAAGATCCAGTGCAATAGCAATATCGCAAAATAGTTTTAAAACGAGCATATCTTTAGAATTTCCGAGACAGAGACTCACGCGCTGGAGATAAAAATGTTTTTTCTGCACAACGTTGCCATTGCTCGCTTTGAAATCCTTGAGTTTGTTAATCAAAAATTCGTCAAAGTTTTAAAAAATAGGAAATCGATCATAAAACAAATTTCAAATTTCAAATTTGGTCTTCCACATGCTCATATTCGTTGGAGGATTACGTTATTCAAAATTCGATGACTCTATGTACCGTTGTTTTATCACAATACGAGAAATATACATACATTTATGCAGATTTTTCATTATTTAATTTCTTCAAATATAATGCAGGACTCTAACATTTTGTGGCAACAGTTTGAAAAGTGAACCGACATTTATGAGTCCGACGCAAAATGCCAAAACGAAACTAATAATCCTTCGGGATTCAAATCCCTTTGGACTAAAAAATAAAAAAACTTGAAAGGTTTCAGATTTTAAATTACGGTCAGACGGACGTCATTTTTAACGTTTTGTGTGTTACCTTTATTTATTAAATATCATGTTCTACGTACTCAAACTATAAAACTCAGTTCAAACAGCAATATCGCAAATTCTCGTGCGCTGGAGATAAAAATATTCTATTTCTTACAGTGTTGCCATTGCTCGCTTTGAAACTGTTTTGTTTTTTTAATCAAAAATTCGTTGAAGTGTTACAAAATATGAAAACGATAATAAAACAAATTTCAAATTTTGAGGGCTGTAGGTACCGTTGTTTTATCACAATGCGAGAAACACACATGCATTTTCGCAGATTCTTCATTTAATTTCTTCAAATATAATAACGAAGCGATAATATATGGTGGCAACGAATTGAAAAGTGATACAGCATTTTCGACGTGAAATGGCAAAACAAAATTAATAGTCTTCAGGGCTTTAAAATATGTAAGCCCTCAAAGAAGCTTTAAGAGTGTTTTTAAAGACGTATATGTCCACACACGAAACGTTCTAACTCTTCAAAGGAATTTTTAAACGCCACGTGATTTCTACTAGATTCGAACCATCAACCAGCTGGGTTGAAAGACGGCGCGGTATCCACTTAGCTGATCTCGCCTTGTTGTAATCTGCTATCTTTTCATTATTTAGCTAGGCGAGGAACTTCACTACTTCTAAATTAATGATTCTCAACCGATGGTACGCAAAAGAAAAATAAGTTACACGCAAAAAAGAAACAAATTATTAACTATTAAATTGAAAACTCTCGTGAAGATAAAAAACAATGGACAGAAATTTCTTGTGATTGAACTCTAACAGAAAATATTTCAAAAATAACACATTACTTAACTTTTGGCATTTGTTAACTTTGTTAACTTAAGGCATTCCAAATAAAGTTATTAAATTTTTCTTGGCTTTCTGCACAATCTATTTGTGTGAATGAGGATTTTCTTCCACGTTATATTTGAAAAATAAAAACAGAACGAAGTTAAAAGTAGATTCTAATTTACGGTTAAAACTAAGTGGAATAAGTCCAGACATAAATAAACTGATTCCTCTTAAAAAGGCCTAAATTTTCACACTAAATTTTAGAATTTAAGTATAATAACTTAAATTTTGATAATTAGAATGGTAACCAATTTTTAATCTAATATTTTTTGTGTCCATATTTAATACAAATAATAACCATTAGGTTGTGCAAAACTCAAAATATATTTTTTTTAGTATTTCAATTGAGAGACCGAAAAATAATGATTGTAAAATGTAGTGGTGGCACAAAAGTTTCCATTTTTTACTTCTTTGTACGAAGTAAAAAGGAAGTATTGTAATCGCGGAAAGATTCAGGTAGCAAATTTCAACGAAAATATCCATTTTGACCGCTTTCGAATGCAATTGAACGATGTTTTTGCGTGATATCTGAACGTAAGGAAAGAATAAAATACTCTTTTCTCCAAAAAAATTATAAAACTGCTTTAAAATGAAATTAGAAGAGAATTTTTCGTGGCGTCTGTACGAACGTATGTTACGTACGTACGTACATATCTCGCATAACGCAAAAACGAGTAGCCTCAGAACGTTGAAATTTTGTATATAGGACTGCTATAACACGTAGATGTGCACCTCGTATTTTGGTTGCAATCGGCGGCGCCAAACGTATATAAATATATGTAAATCCACTCTATTACCCGGTTCAGTGATCTCAGTTTCTTTACTCTCATATGTTTGTAAATTGTACATTTTTCGCTTTAAAAATGATTGAATTATGGTGTTTTTATCATCCGGTTAAGGGTTTTATGCCTTTAGTAAATCTATATGCAATATTTTTAGAATTATCAACAATTTTAAAGTTGTTTAAATATTGCTAAGCCTAATAATTTTTTTGATGGTAGCCATTGCTTGTTTACATTTCAAACAGCAGAATAGTGGATTTTTTGCCAATCTAGAGAAACTTAGCTTCGCAACAACAAAGATAACGCCTTCATTTATTATTGCGAATTAAATCATGCTTAATCCTTTCTGGAAATTTTTCGAGGAAATAAGTGTTTAAGGTTTACTTCGTAATTTTTAATACAGATATTTTGAGTTTTTATGTATTTTTGCCTTGTCGCGAAGTGACAATTGAATTAATTGAATGAGAAATACTCAATCGTCTGTGAAAAACTGTATCTTTTTTGTTTTGTTTGCTTACTTTCCTTTATGCATCGGTCTAGTTTAATTATAGTATTTGAATAGAACATGTGGCAACGATTAGATAATTCTTTAAATGATATAAATTGTGTGCATTCTGAGTTATAATATGAACGAAATATACTATTCTTAAGTGAACCTAGCGCCAGAGTGTCGCTACGGTAAACAAATAGGGTGAATTTTAAAGAATGCATTTATTCTATTATGGTTTGTGCGCTGTCGGCGAAGTAGATTTAATTCAATGCAATACGTTTAAACGAAATGCAAGAAAAAATGCGTATAATTTAATATTCCGTACAAGGAAGTCATGTTGTGTACACATCAAATTTTTTTAGATGGTATATGTTAGTCAAAAAGCTGAAAACCGCTGTATTTAAACCAATCCTTATCTTGTCAGTTAAGGAATTTGAACTTTTTACTTCAGCAGCTAGCTAAGTGATGTTCCTTGGGATTTTTCTTGCATAGTCGGATGCTAAATATTTAAGTGTCTCTGCTAATTCATCTTTGTCATTTTGTTTTGTACTTTTTAAACCATCGCTAAAGGATCTTTTTCCAGTAACAAAAAGGTCGATGACATCTTTACTTTTCCTTACTGACTACCGGATTTCTTGTTTGAGGAAGGGACTTGTTTTTTGGGTGAATTTTGGGTAATTCAGACTTCAACGATACAATGGAAGGTGACAGCCGCCTCTCTCATGAAATACGGAGAGCTTTATCTTTTTCTGAGGGGGGTTACATTCATGTGAAAAATGACATTCTAGGCATTTAACGGTAAATCTTCATAAGCGGGGTCGGCGCCAAACTTGGCGAGAATTTTTTATTTGGCACGATTTCTATTTGGCTGTGGTTTTCGGGTGTATATTTTTCTTGTGGCAAACATAAAGCTTTTTTTTTTTTTTTTTTTTTTTTGTGAATGTACTAAGTGTGAATTTAGTACAGCCAGAAGTTTATTTTTCAATTTAACTTTGAAATATTGTGTTTATTTTTAAAAGTTTTACTGTTTAATATCTGCAGGAGGTTAAGCTGTTGTTGGTGGTAGAATGTTAGATTTCAAATGACGTATAGTTTATAATTTATGAATGTTTCCATTAAATTTTATTTAGTTAATGGATTTCGGGTCTGTTAATTTTCTTTTAGCCGAAAGGGGCAATTTGTCCGGGAGGGCTATTAATTTCGTTTTCGCATTTTGCGTTCATTCACTATAAAAGGCGAATCACTTTTTAGATTCTTGCCACCAAATATTAGAGCCCTGTATTCGTATGCATCTGGAAGAGCCCAAATTTTGGAATTTGTTTTATTATCGATTTCATATTTTATAAAATTTTAAAGAACTTTTGATGAACAAACTCAAGGCTTTCAAAGCGAGCAATAGCAATATTGTACGGAAGGAGGAAAAAAAAAAATGTTTATCTCTAGCATGGGAGATTGTGTATCGGAAATTCCAAAGACATGCTCTTTTTAAATTATTTTGCGATATTGCTGTTGAATTGAATTTTATAGTTTACGTGCGGAAGAATAGAAGTAACACACAAAATATTAAAACAAAATAATGGACACTGCTATATTGCAAGTGTTCGGAAAAGTAAATAAAGCCTTGCAGGCAAAAATTATAACTGTCTATAAAGTCGCAAGCTTAATGGAGGGACTTCAGTTTAAATTTCAGTTTTAGAAATTAATATATCATCAGAATGTAACGAGAAACAAAAACGAAAAGTTAATAAATCAAATTGTGAGGAATTAATTGATATAAATTGTAGTTTTTCAGAAAAATATTTTTTTATAGAAATTGAAGAAGTGTTCGATGTTTTAATTTCGCAATCGAAATGTCGATACGAAACGTTAAATTAAACCTCTTCCGATTTTTAGTTTCTAATCGGTGAACAGTTAATGTCATTAGATTTAAGTAACTTAAAAGCAACAGCTTATAACTTAGCACTTAAATATCCGAATGATATGAACGCTGAAGAAATTCAGCCATAGATACCTTGTTGTTTCAATAACTCCGGACACAAAAACAGCTACAAGTTTAGAACTTTTAAAAATAATTTACGATTATAATTTAGTTCAGTCCTATCCGAATTTGGAAGCAGAGTTAATAATTATTTTAACGTTGCCAGTTATTGTAGCTAGTGGCGAAAGTAGCTTTAACAAACTTAAAATAATAAAGAACTATACGAGATCTTCACTACGCTAAGAAAAAACTTTCAAACATAGCCATTTTCTCTATAGAACATGAGTTAAGTAATGAAATAGATTTTGAAAAAAATATTGATGCTTTTGCTTCTTTAAAAGCAAGAAATATTAAATTATAAATATGTTTGAAATTTTATGTCATAAATTTTTGATCAGATGTTTTATTTATACTTAATATCATTTGCCATTTTTCAAAAAGCATATTTTTAATATTTCCCATTTCAAAATTCTTAATCATTATATATGTTCTTAAATCACTTAACACTATTATTAAAATGAAATCGAATTCTATGCTGTATTACAATATTGTTCTTAAAATTTAACAACAAATTATACGAATTTTTGTTCAAAATCCACTTACCTCACAAAGTGGAGGAATATTTTCACCAACCATATGCATACAGTGTCTCACATAAGTGATGGGACACTTGTGTTTTACAAAAGGAAACTGTTGTAAAATAAATTTAAAAAACATGTAAAAATTTTTTGTGGGTATGTTTCATACTTAAATTTAGTAACAATTATTAAATAACATTCATTTTCTCAAAATATTAAAATATTAATTTAATAAAAATGCAATTGTTTGAAACGGAGCAAAAAATGACTCACATAAGTGATGGGACACTTACTTTTCCATCAAATATTTATCCAAAACTTTTACTTTTTAAAAGGTTTTAATATTTTGTTGGATTTCCTTTTACTTTTAAAACATGATTTAATCTTCTTCGGATGGATTCGACTAATTTTTTTGTGATTTCTGGAGTGATTTTACCCCATTCTTCTTGAAACACCGATTTTAATTGTTGTTTTGAAGAAATGGTGTGTTTGCGAACTCTTGATTCCAATTTTTGCCAAATATTCTCTATGGGATTTAAGTATAGAGATTGTGGTGGTGTTTTTATTATTTCAGGACAGTTATACAGCAGCCAGAGTCTAACGCTCAAAGCAGTGTGCTTGGAGTCATTGTACTGGTAGAATTTAAAATCGTTATGAAAGTTCAATTTTTGTGCTGAAGATTTCAAATTTTGATTTCTAATGTCAATATACTTGTACTGATCCATTCATTATACTGTCAATAAAAACAAGATTACCAACTCCAGCGGACGACATACACTCCCATACCATGACTCCTCCTCCTCTATGTTTTACTGTTTGCACCAAGTTCTGTTTGCGAAATTCTTCTCTGGGTTTTTTCCACACCAAGATTCTACCGTCAGAACCAAATATATTAAATTTACTCTCATCAGCAAATATAACTTCATTCCAGTAATCAGAATTCTTATTTATGTTGGATTTTGCGAAAGCCAGTCTGAGTTTACTATTCTTTTCACTTACGAAGAATTTTTTCCTGGTTGCTCTACCGTGATATCCAGCAGATCGAATTACTCTTCTAATAGTCTCAGGGTTAACAATTATTCCATATAAGGCTTGTAAATCAGCAGCAACTTTAGGAGCACTCATTCTTGGATTTTTTTTAATATTTCGAACGATAATGGGCTCTATTCCATTGGATAGCTTTGATGGTCGGGCAGGTCTTCTTTTATCCTGAATGATAGGATTCTTTTTATATCGTTTAATGATATTAAAAACTGTTGAATGACTCAAGTTAACTGTTTCAGCAGTTTCTCAGATTTTCCATGTTCAATATGCAAATTAATAATAATTTTGGAATTTCAGGCAAAGTGTCTTTTCGTTTAGCATTCATGGCTGCACAGAGCTAAAAAACACAAATATTCCAAAACAAACTGGAGAGAAATACTGCAGAAGATTTTATAAATTATTGCCAATTGCTTTTGAGTAAAAATAAAAAACCCAAAAAATATTTTTATTGTAGTACGTAGTAGTATCTAATGGTGTCCCATCACTTATGCGAGTCATTTTTTGCTCCGTTTTAAACACATGTATTTTTATTAAATTAATATTTTAATATTTTGAGAAAATGTATGTTATGTAATAATTGTTACTAAATTTAAGTATGAAACACACCCACAAAAACATTTTACATGTTTTTTTAATTAATTTTATTACAGTTTCCTTTTGTAAAGCACAAGTGTCCCATCACTTTTGTGAGACGCTGTATTTGCGTTGTTAGAATACACTTAGAACAGTCACTATCTTCACTAGCTCTCTGGCTAGACTTTTGACCAACAATAAATGTTCTTAAACTTGATATGTTTCACAAACTATAATCAATCAACAAATGGACTGTATTCCTACACTTTTATTTGATTACACTAATTATAAATAATATGTCAGCGATGCGAAATAATTGATACAAAATAAGCGAGCCATTCTACATGGCTGTCACAAACACAATTCTATCAATCAATTATCTTGTTGCCACACATAAAGTTCAAAAGTAAAGGAAGAAAAATAAAAATTTACGTTGTTTGCAACAATAAAATGAAGCAAACGATACTCACATAAACATATATGTTTCACTTTGTGGAATATACAAAGTTATAATTAAATATTACTGTAAAAGTTATTGTATTTTCAGTAGAAATAAATACTTTTAATGAGCATAAAATATAAATATAGTTAATTTGTTCTATATGTATGATTATACGTATATATATACAACTAGCTGTACCCGCCCGGCGTTGCCCGTGCATTTAGAAAATGCAGATAAGTGAATAGCGCAGGAATAGTAGTGTAGGACATGTAGACTGTCTCTCTCTCTTCCCCCCCCACACACACAACATTACCCGTCGATAAAAAGGAACAATATATCCTAACCATGAGCCATCTGTTAAAAAATTAGTTTAAATGAGAACAGACCTCATATAATCATATATATATATTTATATATATTAATAATATATATATATATATATATATATATATATATATTTATATTATCTTTTAAATATTTTGTGGTATTGCTGCTGAATTGAATTTTATGGTTTAATGCGATGAACATGATATTTAACAAATAAAGGTAACACACAAAACTAAGAAAAAGCCCTTTAAGCGTAATATAAAATCTGAAAACTTTCAGATTTTACTTTTTGACTTTTTATATCTTATTCAATCTTTATGCATACATGCAAAATATCTTCCCTCTCACACTTATTTATCCTGCGCAGCTTTGCCTAAAAACCTGCATAATTTATTCTATAGTCTATAGGCACTTCAAGAATATTTCTCCTCTATTAAACCTTGGCTCACGGTACCGGCTGCTGTGAAAATGTGTGTGTGTGATTATGGCAAAGCCTCGAGGGCAATCTGCCTAAGAGGAGGGATGCCTTCGTGGAGGACTTTCTAAGGGAAACTGGCTCGTATGCACGTTACACATGGGGAAAACCACGAAAACGCCCATGCAGCCAGCCCGTTCGCGGGATTCGAACCTCGGACCGAACTACCAGTGTTCAGCGACTCTACCGCTCGGCCACTGGTGGTCCCCCGCTGTGAAAATGATCGAGTCCTTTAATTTGTCAAAATAACCTAATTCATAACCTAACCTAATAACCTAATCATCCCACTGTGCGATGATGACGACAACCGATGTGATCATAGGTAGTGAAAAAGGTCATTCAGGTCATAAAGACACCCTTTTAAAATAACCATGCGATCTCAGTGTGTTACAAGAAATTATATTATTTTATCATTATTATTTTTTACGTGTTCTGCCCTAAAGCACTACGCGAAAGGGAGGGATGCCTTCGTGGAGGACATTCAGGAAAACTGTCTCGTTTTAACTCGTTACACCAGGGAAAAACCACGAAATTGCCCATGCTGCTAACCCGTTTACGGTATTTAAACATCCTAACGAACTACTTGTATTGAAGGACTTAAACGCTCGACCGCTGGTGGAGTTATTCCATTATTTTGAAATTAATAATTCTAAACTACATAGAATAAAATTTACTTGACAATTAAAATTAATGGTTCTGGGGAATTGTTATCTGCAATTACACACTTTTTGCAGCAATGGCGCAAAGAATTATTTAATTAAATTTGTATTTATTTAATTAAATTCAATTTATTCTTATGAAACAATTTTGTTTGTACTTAGCAGCTTTAGCGCTAATTACCTGGTTTGTTTCTCTTTTTATTTTAAATTTTAAATACTACTTTCTTATTCTAATAGTTTAGTTTTCATTTTAATTAATTAAACTCGCTCTCTAAATAATTTAGTTTAATTAATTTAAATAGTTTAATATAGTAGCTCATTTTTTATTAATTAATTTAGTGAATTAATTAGCAATAACATTTAAATTCCCAGTATTTTAACTTGATTTTCTGATACTTCTGAATTTAAATGTTATTGTAGATTAGTTCGAGAATTAAATCTTTTATATGTTTGCACATTTTTTTATATATATTTTTTTTAATATTT
The DNA here is from genome assembly GCF_044657685.1 of Stegodyphus dumicola. Classification (NCBI taxonomy): domain Eukaryota; kingdom Metazoa; phylum Arthropoda; class Arachnida; order Araneae; family Eresidae; genus Stegodyphus; species Stegodyphus dumicola. Next base: position 188,654,167 of record NC_140774.1, read on the forward strand.
TTTTAAAAATTATTTTTGCTTTAAATTTAATTTTGGCTTTTTTACTTTTATACGTAATTTTGGCTTTTTTAATTTTGCTTTTTTAATTTTATACGTGTTTATTAAAATTTAAATTTAAATTTGTTTAAATTTAAATTTCATTCCTTGCAGCAATGGCGCAAATAATTATTTAATTAAATTTGTATTTATTTAATTAAATTAAATTTATTCTTATGAAACAACTTTATTTATTTAATATGCATCAGGGTGAGAGAATTCGCCTTTCGAAAATTAATAATTCATAAGATAAACGTGTATATCTCAGTGTATTTTCAAGTACTTTCGTTATAAATTTTATTTATAATGAACAATATCCTGGCAATAAAATAAATTAAACCTTTCATTTTAATTTCTCTGTTTAAACAGATATGTTGAATACCTAAAGAACAAAAAAGTTAGCATGATCGTGTAATTCAATTTTCTTTGATACGTCATTCCAAGCAATGACAAAACGGGCTTTGCCTGATTGTCATTCCAAGATGTAATTTAATAACTTTTCCTTACGAAATGCCATTTATTTTCCTTTCCTGAAAGAATATCCGAAACGCGAATCTAGAAATGACATCTTCAGGATAATCGGAGGGGAAATGTTAAAAATAGTTATCTTGTTAATGAGATTACGCAGAATATCGATTCTATTAGAGAACATTAAATTGAAGCAACTTTTTTCCAAGAGATGTTTTCCGTAAATATCTCTCGTCTCATAATATTTAATAAACTTAAATGTTTTGCTTATTGTGATAGGAATAATTTGATTTTACAACTGCGCTGTCTAATAATATTTGTACATTTGATCTGGAGATTAGGAAAAAACATAAATTCTTTAAATATTTAACATAAATATTTAAATAATATATTTGCCTTTGCAGAATAGTTTAAGATATTGTTTATTTTGCAAATTTTTCTGCTACGTTAGAATGAAATTTGACATGTTAATATCAGGTGACATGCAGCTTTCCGAGGATCAGATATGCGAAATTTACACTATACTGCAAAACGTTAACTTACTCAAACAAAATAAAAAAATTAAACTCCACGTTTGAATTTAAAGCTACTTCATATATTTCAAACACTGCAAATGTATAGAGCTAATAGATTTAAACATAAGGGGTCAAATCTCATAGTTATGGAAAGAGCAGTTAACATTTTGCAATGTGATATAGATCTCATTTCTTAAAGGTTAGGTTATTTAATTACGGCAAACCTCGAGGGCAATCTGGCTAAGGGTGTGTGTGTGTGATTATGGCAAAGCCTTGAGGGCTGTCTGCCTAAGGGGAAGGATGCCTTCGTGGAGGACTTTCTAAGGGAAACTGGCTCGTATATACGTTACACATGGGGAAAACCACGAAAACGCCCATGCAGCCAGCCCGTTAGCGAGATTAGAACCTCGGACCGAACTACCAGTGTTCAGCGACTTTACCGCTCGGCCGCTGGTGGGACCCTGGCTAAGGGGGGGAGGCTTTCTTGGTGGACTTTCTAAGGCAAACTGGCTCGTATAGACGTTACACATGGGGAAAACCACGGAAGCACCCATGCAGCCAGACCGTTCGCGGGATTCGAACCTCGGACCGAACTACCAGTGTTCAGCGACTTTACCGCTCGGCCGCTGGAGGGCTGAGTCTCATTTCTTAAAATATGTAAAAATCTATCTGTACTAATATTGCAAAGTCATTAGATTATTTTGAAGCAGAAGACGTGAAAAATGTGCAATGCCTTCGGCGGGACTCGAAATCTGGATCTCTCGAATACGCACAAGAGTATGCTTCCTGTTACACCACAAAGGCATACGGAAAGGAGGGAGCAAATACCTCATATGCTCCCCCTTTTTCAGGGCGACTGGAGATAAGAGGACCTAATTGCTAGATCTTGTTAGTGACAAGTTATTGTCCACCACCTTTTACTTCCGGCGCCACTGTAGAGTCATTAGGGTTTCTGAAACAGGAAATGTGATAAATGAGTAATTCCCTCGCCGGGAATCGAGCCGCGGACCTCTCAATTACGCGCTGAGCGTTAAGACCACTACACAACGAAAGCTCGCTAAGAAGGAGGGAGAAATACCTTATAAAGCCTTTTTTTTTTTTTTTTTTTTTTTTTTTTTTTGTATTTATATTGAAGTGTGTAACCAATGTTATGACTTCAGAATTTAATATGCGTTTATATTACTTATCATGCAAGTATGCTCATATATATGATACTCAAATATACACTCATGTCCATAAATTAAGGATAATGCAAAATCAGCCAAAGGAAGGGTTAGAAGCGAAACAAATTTGATTTATTTGTAAAGCTTATTTATTAAACAAAAGGTAAAGAGCAAAAAAAGATGCTATATGTTTGATGTTATTAAAAAAATTTGCGATTTTTTTCTCCCTGGAGCAAATTACAAAAAAAAAAAAACTATTTACAAAAAACCGATATTACATGGTTGGTATGATTGTTAATACATTGTATGTCTCCCGGACGATGCAATACAGTCCGTTCAACGCCTAGGCATGCTGAGTATCAAACTATCGATCTGATCTTGGGGGATATTACACCACTCAAAAAGCAATGCTCTTCGAAGTTCCGGTAGACATGTAAGAGGAGGTTGACGGGCTGCAACTCGTCGGCCAAGCGTGTCCCACACGTGCTCTACTGCATTCAAGCCCGGTGAGAATGCTGGCCAGTCCATACGGGTGATATCCTCCGATTGAAGGCATTTGCTTACGATGTTTGCACGGTGAAGACGGGCGTTGTCATCCATAAACACAAATTGTGCGCCCGTGGTGCCCCGAAACAAACGTACATGTTGTTCCAGAATGACGTCCCGATAGATTTGGCTTGTCATGGTTCCAATTTGAACATGCAGGTCAGTTCTGGAACCCAGAGTAATTGCACCCCAAACGAGCACTCCTGCACCACCGTAACGGTGTCGTTTAATGATGGTTTCTTGGTGGTAACAGGTACCTGGAGCTCTCCATATGAAAGTCCGGCGAGAATCAGACAGCAAGCTAAACCTGGACTCCTCGGAAAACATCCCACAAGCCCACTGTTGCGGTGTCCACAATGCATGCTCTCTTCTTCAGGCTAACCGCAGGCGAGGGTCAGTTCCAGTATGTGAAACGCATGTGACAGGTCTACGAGCATATAGATCAATCTGCCCTAAGCGTCTGTACACGGTCTGCCTTGAAATTGTCGTACCAGTGGCGGAAGAGAGCTGACGAGACAGGTTTGAGGCTGTGCTCCGCATGTTTCTTTTGGAAGTAACTGCCAAATACCGGTCCTCATTCCGCGTTGCAACTCTGGGGCGACCTGTGCTGTGACGTCTACTCACATTACCATCATCTTGGAATCGTTGCCAAAGGCTGGAGATGACACTCTGGGCAATTCCAAGTTCGTATGATACCACATTCCAGACGGCCAATAATTCTACCATGTAAAAAATCATCCAAATACGTCCTTTGTATCATAACTATTCGGTTATTGCACTGAAATGCTTATAAAGCGCCTGCGAACAATTTTACTTCTTTGTCTGTATTCCTTATATATCACTCTCTTACACTCTCGTCATTGTGACGTACCATCGGTGTCATCTGGTTACTTCCTGAAATGTGCATATGATTCTTGAAGATGTGTGTAGTGATTTTACAGGTGATATATTTATTTTAGAGTTCTATTTCCGCGTGACTCCGAATTATCCTTAATTTATGGACATGAGTGTATATGAAACTCGTATTAGCTATTTTTGTGCTTCCAATTAAACCATGAAGGTATGCGAAAAGGAGGGAAGAAATACCTTATATACTCCCCCTTTTAAAAGGCTACTGGGAATGAGTGAACCGAAACGCTAGATCATGATGGTGAAGAGTTATTTCCACACACCATTTAGTACGGGCGCCAGTGTAGAGTCATTAGGGATTTTGCTGCTGGAGACGTGAAAAATGTGCAATGCCATCTCCGGTTTTGAACCCTGGACTTCTCAAAAGCGCGTTTTTTATGCTTCCTTGTTGCCTTAGGATGGCATGCGGCAAGGAGGGAGAAAATATCTTATGATACAATACGATAGAAATACTTTATGATATGATACAATCACGAAAATACCTTATGTCACAATATATATCAAAGCTGTCGTTGCTAACAAAGCATCAGCATTGTGTCTGCATATTCAACATCATTGTTTTATATTTATGCTTCAGACCGATTTATCTTAAATTATGATATATTGGGAAAAGTCTTTAACTTTAGAATATTTCATAGCAAATATCTTTAGCAGTGTTACCTCTGCCCAACCGTGATACTCATTAGTGACTTTAACTGCCGTACAGAAGCGCCCGTGTGCGAATTTCGGAATAAACATAGATGTTTGTAATTGTATAGTGTCTGTGCAACATGGGGGCACTCTTAATATGAGACGAGATAAAAGTCCTCTCGAGAATCTGGTAGTAGGGAAAGAGGGACGGAAGATTCTAGGACCCGTCCGCCCGCGGTGCTCCCTATCAAAACTGCTGGCGAAGTGAGCAAAGTCATACTCTCGCCTGAATGTGGTCAAGGCTATTGCCATCGACAAGCACAAATATGCACTCCTTGCCAGGATGAATTTCGTGGGCTTGTGTTGATGGTACTGTCAGACAAATGAGATAAGTAACAACAACTACATCATACTAGTTTCATAGGTTTAGAGTACCTTCCTATACATACCCAAAGGAAAGTACTCTAAACCTATGAAACTAGTATGATGTAGTTGTTGTTACTTATCTCATTTGTCTGACAGTACCATACATACCCAAAGGAAAGTGCTCTAAACCTACGAAACTAGTATGATGTAGTTGTTGTTACTTATCTCATTTGTCTGACAGTACCATACATACCCAAAGGAAAGTGCTCTAAACCTATGAAACTAGTATGATGTAGTTGTTGTTACTTATCTCATTTGTCTGACAGTACCATCAGCACAAGCCCACGAAATTCATCCTGGCAAGGAGTGAAAATTTGTTGGCAAGAGCCTTGACCACATTCAGGTGAGAGTAGGACTTTTCTCACTTCGCCAGCAGTTTTTATAGGGAGCACCGCGGGCGGACGGGTCCTAGAATCTTCCGTCCCTGTTTCCCTACTACCAGCTTCTCGAGAGGACTTTTAGCTCGTCTCATATTAAGAGTGCCCCAATCTATCTATATATATATATATATATATATATAAGAGACCGTCGCCATTAAAAATTAAAAATTCTATAGCCAAAAATACACTTAAAATTCTAACTGTATGTTCTTTTCATTTTTAATGGCGACGGTCTCTTATTTGAAAGTACGTGGAATTAAATTCACAGCCCCGTAGTCAAGTTGTTTTTCTCGCCTTTTCCACACGTACAGTTATAGAATATTCTGGAGATATTTAAAGCGAACTGGAATCTCTGACGAGGTTGACGTCATTTCTTGGAAGCCCTGCCTTTCCAGAGGCTATAAAAGGACTCGCAAAGGAATATCGGGGTCTTTTTTTAATGTAACGATGCAGTAAACTTCATACAAAAAGTTATTAGTAATTCTTTTTTATTTACTCCGGAGATCAGATTTTATAATTGCTATTTCTCCTGAATAATAATAAATGGATCCTTGTTTTTTAAACGTATCGTCTGATAATTTAAGCTACGACTACATTTATGATTCTTCACCAATCTATTTATTTCGGACAAAAGCTGGTACATCACATATATATATATATTGATATTGATATTTTAAGTATCTATCTGTAGGATTAGTATCAATAAGCTATCATAAATTCTTGACGTATATGTAATAAAAAAGGAAATACTGAATTAAAATTTGCGTTAACTTTGTTAATCAAAATATATTTGAAATCGACTGAAGTGTGGAATCGAGTACTTAATTCCAGGAACGCAGTGAATTTTACGACATGTCATAAACAGTTTTATTGTTTCTGAGTTTTATATTAGTTCACATTTGTAAAATTCTACCAATTTTTAAATTATTTATTTATTTGTTTAATTAACTAACAAATTATATAATTTTTAAATTATCATCCGAATTTGTATGTACCTTAACAAAAGTGAACATACTACACTGATTACCAATAAGTATTTGGACACCTGTGATAGAAACGAAAAACTAACTTTATTCAAAATCAATAGTTGGTTGAGCCTCCACGAGAGGTAATTACAGCGTGGACCCTCCGGGGCATACTTTCCACAAGTTTTTGTATGACAGCTAGTGGTATTTTCTTCCACTCGGCTTGGAGAAGACATAGAAGTTCCTTCACCGATTTTGCACGGGTAGTGCACCCCTGAATTCGGCAATGCAACTCGTCCCAGAGGTTCTCGATAGGGTTCAGGTCTGGAATCTGGGCAGACCAGTCCATTCCATGAATTCCATTGGCACCATACCAAGCCTTGGTTAACGTCAAAACATGACAACTGGCATTGTCGTCCTGAAAGTAATAGGGGTCCAACCCTTAAAACTGCCACAACGTAGGAAGCACATTGCCATCCAAAATAGTGCAGTAGGCATCGGAGTTGAGCTTACCATGAGTGGGGACCAAGGGTCCCAGCTCATACCAGGAGAAACACCTCCAGACCATAATTCCACCTCCGCCGAACTTGACTGTTGGCACAATGCATTCAGGCAGGAGACGTTCTCCAGGTAGACGCCAGACCCAGACCCTGCCATCCGAACGGTAAAGGTGAACCTTGATTCGTCACTCCAAAGAACCCGTTTCCACTGATCTACGATCCAATTTCGATGTGCTTTGCACCACATTAACCGAGCAGCGCGGTTGGACTTTGTGATCAAAGGCTTATGGGGAGCAGCACGACCATGAAAACCAAGCAGATGTGCTTCCTTACGGATGGTATTCATTGAAACAATACTCCCGGATGCCTGTTGAAACTCCTCGCGGATGTGGACCATCGGTTGGGTGCGGTTCTTCCGAATTTCTCTGGACAGCACTCGTCGGTCTCTATCTCCCAGTTTCGTTGGTCTTCCGACTCGGGGCACATTCCGACAATCACCGCTCACCTTCTACTTCTTAATCACATAGGCCACTGTTGATTTTGTGTACTTCAGATCGCTAGATATGTCCCTCAAGGATCGTCCACATTTGTGATACCCGATAATTATACCCTTCTGGAAACCAGAGAGGTCCGAACTGCGAGGCATCTTGCATGCGACGAAAGCCGATGCTGTTTTCTACACGATATATACCGGCGGAGTCCGTGACGTACCTTAGGACCGCAGATATTGTGATTTGCATAGGTGTCCAAATATTTATTGGCAGTCAGTGTATAAATAACAGAAGTACAATCTTACAGATTTCGTTGCTCCTGACGAAGAGGGACCTGTACCTATGTGCACTCGAAATCGATTGTGATCTTGATGGGATTCCGTGGGCTTGTGCTGAAGTTAGTGTGCGACAAGTAAAATAAGTCAGAACTATAACAAACATTTATTATCCTATTGGGTTGGTAACAAAATAGATAATGCAAATTTAAATTTTAAGTGAAATAACTGCCAGCATGGGTTTTAACTTGTTAGATTCGTAGTAACTTACAGCAATAATGAAGTAACCGCCATAATCATTTGAGCAATTAGCTTTACATCATAAAAATCTAATCATGAGCAACTCTGGTTTGAAATTCCTGTGTGCAATGGTACTTTAAAATGCTCATTTGTTATACTAGGCGTCATAAATTCTAACCACCGACTGTTTTAGGAAACAATTCACTTTAGATCCGCTTGCAGATTTCGTTGAGGATGTGTATGCTGTCTAATTCAGTTACATTTATGCATTCTAAAAACTATCTTTTTTCAATTGAGATTATTAATTCTCCGAATCAAATAATAAATAAATTAATTAAAAATATTAAAATCTGAAGCATTTCAGACTTTAAATTACTTCCAAAGAGGCGTTTTTTTTAACGTTTGGTGTGTTATATATGGTCACTTTACTTAACCTGTTCTGCCAAACTGAGTTAATGGCACTACAGGGTTAGGAAGTCATCCTAGTCATTGCTAGCAATCTGACGGTTAGGCCGCCTTTCTACATTTTACTTTAATCTGTAGTTTCTTGGATATAATTATTTTCATTCACTTTCTTCATTATCTCTAAGATGCCCTTGTTGCAGTAATAGTCCGTGAACAGTCTATTCACAGGATATGTGATGTAGTCGGAAGGAAAGAATTGCTGTCGAAGGTGCTCTGTCAGAGGGCAGGAGAGCAGGTAATGAAGTGCGTCCGTGTCTTCCCCGCGAAAACCGCAAGAACAGTTGACGTCCCGTCTGAGGAAACGTCTGTAATACGCTGGGAATTTCCCGTGGTTGGTACAGGCTTGGAGGAAGAGTCGGTTGCATTTCAGCCTCTTGAGAGAAGGTATTGGGAAGATGTTGTAAGTAAATCTTTCTATCTCTTCTTCCTGCCATCGTGATGACCACGTCTCTTGAAATGCTGTCTTGAGGAGCTTTTTTGCAACTTCTGCGGAAAGCGGAACTTCCTTGTCAATTTCTGGTTTGAGAGCTGCAGTCTTAGCTAGTTCATCCGCTCGTTCGTTGCCTTTCTGCCCGGTATGTCCTTTTACCCAGTTGATCTTTAAAGGTATGGAAGAGCCTAACGTCAAAAGATCTCTCTAAGTGCTGCCGTGTGCGGATGTTTTGGAGGATCGTAACTTATTAAACATCATGTTCTTCGTACTTAAAATATAAAATTCAATTCAACAGCAATATGGCAAAAATAATTCTAAAATGAGCATATCTTCATATTTTTCGATACACAGTTTAAAGATTAAAGTTTAGGATTAAAAGTCATTTTTTTTCCCGTAGAGTTTTTGCCATTGCTCCCTTTTAAATCGTTGAGTTTGTTAATCAAAAATTCGTCAAGGTGTTACAGTATATGAAATAGATAAAAAAACAAATTCTAAATTCCAAATTTGGGCTTCCAGATGCCCATGTTTGGTCGGAAACGTACGTTGTTCAAAATTGGATGGCTCTGGGTACCGTTGTTTTAACATGATGCGAGAAAGATACATACATATATGCAGTTTCTTCATTACTTAATTTCCTTAAATATACACTCATGTCCATAAATTAAGCATAATTCGGAGTCACGCGGAAATCGGTCTCTGAAAAATCACTACACATATCTTCAAGAATCATATGCAAATTTCAGGAAGTAACCAGATGACACCGATGGTACGTCACAATGACGAGAGTGTAAGAGAGTGATATATAAGGAATACAGGCAAAGAAGTAAAATTGTTCGCAGGCGCTTTATGAGTATTTCAGTGCAATAACCGTATAGTTATGACACAAAGGACGCATTTGGATAATTTTTTACATGGTAGAATTATCGGCCGTCTGGAATGTGGGCGTACCCAACTGGAAGTATCAGACGAACTTGAAATTGCCCAGAGTGTCATCACCAGGCTTTGGCAACGATTCCAAGATGATGGTAACGGGAGTAGACGTTACAGCACAGGTCGCCCCAGAGTTACAACGCCGAATGAGGACCGGTATTTGGCAGTTACTTCCAAAAGAAACATGCGGAGCACAGCCTCAAACCTGTCTCGTCAGCTCTCTTCCGCCACTGGTACGACAATTTCAAGGCAGACCGTGTACAGACGCTTAGGGCAGATTGGTCTATATGCTCGTTGACCTGTCAGATGCGTTCCACTTACTGCAACTCACTGTCGCCTGCGGTTAGCCTGGAGTAGAGAGCATGCGTTGTGGACACCGCAACAGTGAGCTGGTGTGATGTTTTCCCACGAGTCCAAGTTTAGCTTGCAGTCTGATTCTCGCCGGACTTTCATACGGAGACCTCCAGGTAGCCGTTGCCACCGAGAAAACATCATTGAACGACACCGTTACGGTGGTGCAGGAGTGCTCCTTTTGGGTGGAATTACTCAGGGTTCCAGAACTGACCTGCATGTTCAAATTGGAACCATGACAAGACTATCGGAATGTCATTCTCGAACAACATGTACGTTTGTTTCGAGGCGCCATGGACACACAATTTGTGTTTATGGATGACAACGCCCGTCCTCACCGTGCAAACGTCGTAAGCGAATGCCTTCAATCGGAATATATCACCCGTATGGACTGGCCAGCATTCTCACCGGACTTGAATCTAGTAGAGCACGTGTGGGACATGCTTGGCCGACGAGTTGCAGCCCGTCAACCTCCTCTTACATGTCTACCGAAACTTTGGAGAGCATTGCTTTTTGAGTGGTGTAATATACCACAAGATCAGATCGATAATTTGATACTCGGCATGCCTAGGCGTTGTACGGACTATATTGCATCGTCTGGGAGATATACATTGTATTAACAATCATACCAACCATGTAATATTGGATTTTTTGTAAATAGTTTTTTTTTTTTTTTTTTTTTTTTTTTTTGTAATTTGCTCCAGGGAGAAAAAAATCACTAATTTTTTTAATAATATCAAACATATAGCATCTTTTTTGCTCTTTACCTTTTGTTTCATAAATAAGCTTTACTATTATGTCAAATTTGTTTAGCTTCTAACTCTTCCTTTGCCTGATTTTGCATTATTCTTAATTTTTGGACATGATTGTAATACAGAGCGATAATATTTGGTGGCACGAATTTGAGAAGTGAATCGGACATCTATAGTGAACAAATGCAAAATTCCAAAAACGAAAATAATAAATAATTCTTCAGAGTCTCTTTGGAATAGTAAAAAAAAATTGGAATTTTTCAGATTTTACATTGCACTCAAAGGGACTCACTGCACTCTTACATTGCACTCTCATTGCACTCAGTGCAATTAAATTTTAAAAAAATATGAAAGTTTCCAGATTATGTATTGCACCCAAAGGGTTTTCTTTTAACATTCCGTGTGTTACCTTCATTGATTAAATATCATGGTCTTCGGATTTAAACCACGAAATTCAGTTCAACAGTAATATCACAAAATAATTTTAAAATGAGCACATCTTTAGAATTTCCGATGCACAATCTCGCGCGCTGGAGATAAAAGTATTTTTTTGTCGTACAAAGTTGCCATTGCTCGGTTTGAAATCGTTGAGTTTGTTAATCAAAAATGCGTTAAAGATTTAGAAACTATGAAATAGATAATAAAACAAATTCCAAATTTGTGCTTCATGATGCCCATATTCGGGTGGGAACAATTATTCAAAATTGGATGGCTCTGGGTAGCGTTGTTATATCACAGTGCGAGAAACGTTAATACTACATTTATGCAGATTCTTCATTATTTAATTTTTTTAAATATAACGCAGAGATAACATTCAGTGGCAACAATTTGAAAATTGAAACGGACATTTAAAGTTTTCGATGCGAAATGCCAAAACGAAATTAATAGCCCTTTGTGCTAAAATTATACTGCTGTTGATATTCCGAAGACGTATAATTTTTAACAATTTTTATCTTCCTTCTTTTTGGTTCATCCCTGACTAACGCCATTTGTCTGTATTTCTTCGCATTGATGTAAATATGCGTGAGACGAACGAAATAATGAAACCACCTGGGAAATTGCTGCTGTTAATTTCTTAAATTAGGATTTCTAGAAAAGTAATTCTTTTGCAGTAATGACATGGATTTTATTTTTTGGTTGTTCTGCAAGATGGTTTCTCCTTTCGTTCAATCTTCTAGTCTGTTTGTTGAAATTTTGGTTTTGTTCTTTGCAATCGATTTTCTTACTTTCAGGTTACCTTTCCTACTCCTTATGCAAATAAGTATCTAAATAAAATAGTAGCGAAGAAGAAATATGCCATATTGATTCGCTAATGATGCTACTTTATGAGGTATGTCCTCCACTTTCCTAGCGGAAGGTGTTGTGGTTCTGCACGCTGAGCCGGTACTCCAGATGTTCGTGGTTCTATTCCCAGCGAAGGCAGTTGCTAATTTTTCATCTCTCCGGCTTCCGAAATTAACCTAATGCCTCTACAACCTTTGGCTAATCTTTGGAAGATGGTAACAGGTACTTTGGCGACATTTTGGTAAGGCGATAAAGGTTACTAGCTAGGACTTTAGCAGTGTACATGGATAAAGTCAGGAGTGTGCGCGGTTACAGCCGAAAACATCGCGGCAAAAACACCGCGGCCGAAAACGTCGCGGAGAAAACAACGCAAGGCGAAAACGTCGTGCTACAAAACATCGTGGGAGAAAACATCGCAAAGAGAAAACATCGCAGTTCTAAAACATCGTGGTACAAAACATCGTCTTCGAAAATAAAGTGGTTAATAAACTTCGCAGTTTAAAAACATCGTCGTCGAAAATATCGTGGTAAAAAATAAAGTATCTACAAATCATCGCATGACGATGAAATCGCAGACATGCTTTTTTGCAGGATATAATAACATAATGATTGAGCGCAAGATGTAAAAAAGGATAATTTTTACTTTCACATTTTTTTATTAATTAATAAATTTTTGCTGAAAATGTAAGAAGGAAACTTAAGAATAGAAAATTAAATGCAACTTATAGATTATACTTTTCATGAAAAATTACCAGTAAAAACTTTATAAAAATGATTTATTAATGTCCTTTGTTAATTAACTATGTCAGTTTAAAATTCTGTTAATTGCTATAAGTTGCAATAATTTGCTATGCTTAAGTTTCCTTTTTTTTTTCCTCAGCAAAAATTTATTAGTTAATAAAAAAATGTGAAAGTAAAAATTAACCTTCTTTCCATCTTGCGCTCACAAATCATTATGGGAATATCCATTTAAAGTTACTAAAGCCTGAAAAAGGCATGTCTGCGATGCTATCGTCATGCGATGATTTGTAGATACTTTATTTTTTATCACGATATTTTCGACGACGATGTTTTTAAATTGCGAAGTTTTTGAACCGCGATATTTTCGACGACGATGTTTTTAAATTGCGAAGTTTTTGAACCGCGATATTTTCGACGACGATGTTTTTAAATTGCGAAGTTTTTGAACCGCTTTATTTTCGACGACGATGTTTTGTACCACGATGTTTTAGAACTGCGATGTTTTCTCTTTGCGATGTTTTCTCCCACGATGTTTTGTAGCACGACGTTTTCGCCTTGCGTTGTTTTTTCCGTTACGTTTTCGTCCGCGATGTTTTTGCCGCGATGTTATCGGCGGACACCGTGTGCGAAATGCCATTTTTGTGCAATTCTGGGATGTTTTTTTTTTAAGTGAAAATAGGTCGACGTGTGCATGGATGATACCGTGTATGTGCAATTCTTAAAAACGCGGCAAGCAATTTGCGATTCTGCACTTTCTCCCAATTTCGCATCTAATCTTCGTCATGATTAAGCACTTTTGTTCCATAAACGTTCTAGCATAAACGTAATTTGGCTAACAGACTGTTGGAAAAAAATGTTGAGTAAAAGAAAAAAAAAATGCCTTTACTTCGTGAAAACAAAATGGCGTCGAAACAAAAACTAGCAGTTTGCTGTAGCAGAGTTGGTCGCCAAAGTTTCGCCAAAAATCGCCGAGTTACCATAATCCAAAGATTAACCCAACCTTTCTAAGGCATTTCCACGTGGAAGTAGAAATTGTGGGGCTGGGCGTTTTGCGTTTTAATCGTATGCATTTTGCTGTTTGGACTAACATCCGTGCTTGGTTTGATCCGAAAAAAAGGTACTTTTGCATGCGCTAGGTAAATAGTTTTGTCAGAAACTGATGTTTCTATGGAAACAAAAGTTCAGAATTCATCCATCTTGACCTTTGCTATTTATAACTCAGTGTATTGTTGTTGTCTTGTCCATGTAATTTCATGGAAGAATGCTTTCTAGAGCCTCAAGGAGGTTGGACTTCTACTTCAACCCCAGTTTTGACGAAGAGTACCCAGAGCGGTGGTCCGGGTTCAGACCAACAGTGGAGATTATCCACTGCAGTTTCTGATATCAACATAATACACCAATGCGCATACAGTGGACGTTGACTCTTCTATCGTTTAAATCTAATTGCATAAAGCCGTGAGAAAGAAAAGACAGGATTTGCTCAAGGAGTAGTAGTTTTGGCTCATAGTAGTGACCAGGTAGTTGTTGCTGAGGTTTTGGCTAAGTTTCATGCAAACGATATGTCAGCACTAGCATATTTTACATATGCCTACACTTCAAGTGAAACTGACTCAGCTGGGTCGTCAGAAAATAGAAAGAGAATGTTAACTGTAAGACCTCAAATGAAACAGCTGTTGGAGATGTTCTAGGACTATCCGTACAGAATAAGGCACCAAAGAAAATACGAGGTATATTAAGAAGAAAAAAAAAAAAAAAAAAATGAAACATGTGGAGCAACGTTTTTTGCATGAGAAGGTCTACCTGATGTGATATTGGTCAAGTAAATGCCCTGTTATTTTTCTTGGTTTTGTCTTGTGCATGTATTTCATGTAAGAATGGTTGCCAGAGCCTCAAGGAGGTTGGACTTGTACTTCCAGATCAGCTCTGAGGAGAGTGGCCTGTGGGTGTCCACACTTCTTCCTTGCCACCGAACGACACGAGAGTATATGCATATCTGATTTTCTACTCTAATGTTTTCTATGTTTGAAATGCTTTTATATTATGTCTCGCATTTTCACATTTTGTTCTCCAGAAGATTGCTCACTAAGCGGAAAGTTCTATTCCCGTGAATAAAGTCTATTCATGTAATAAATAATAACTTATGTAATAATAACTCTAGGATTTTTATTACGTTTTAATTTATCTGATAAGATTATGTTTTTTTTTTTTTTTTTTTTTTTTTTCGTTTCGTTTTGCCTAAACACACATTTCTGACAGAAAAGATAAATACAGTGGATGGACAAAAATATGGAAACACCTTGTGAAATGCATGTTTGAAAAGAAAGATTGATTTTAATGAAATATGTAGGTGGCGCTGGCGTTTTCGACTACTAACGCCACCTATACAACTTCGTAAATGTGCTAAACAGTTCAGTTGTTGTCGGAGTACTGTTATGTGAGGTTGTCATTGCATTATGTCAGAGTTAACAGACTTCGAACGTGGGCAAATTGTTGGAGTACGTATGGTAGGTACTTCCGTAAGCAAGGTAGCCGAGGTGTTTAGTGTTTCAAGAGGTACTGTATCGGAGATTTATTCCGCATATTTAAAAAGCGGAAAAACATCATCTGCTAAATCACAGCGCGGACGAAAGTGTGTCCTGAGTGATCGTGACAGACGATCATTAAGGGCAATTTTGAGGAAAAATAAGAAGACCACAGCTGCAAAAGTTACTGCTGAAATGAATGTTGTGTTACCGAACCCTGTGAGTACCAAAACAATTAGAAGGGAGCTTCATAAACAGGGAATTGCTGGCCGTGCTGCAATTGAGAAGCCTCTCATCAGTGATGCTAATGCCCGTAACAGGAAAAGGTGGTGTTTAAGTCATAAAGGCCTGGACTATAGAGCAGTGGAAGCGAGTAATATGGTCTGACGAGTCTTCTTTCACATTGTTTCCCACTTCTGGCCGAGTTTACGTCTGGAGAACGCCATCTCAAGCCTATAATACAGACTGCTTGTTGCCAAGAATGAAACATGGCGGGGGTTCTGTTATGGTTTGGGCAGCCATATCGTGGCTCTCCGCTAGCCCCATGATAACTGTGTCAGGGCACATGACTGCCAAGACTTATGTTAACATTTTGCCCGTTCAAGTTCATCCCATGGTACAAACTTTGTTCCCCGATGGTGATGGTGTCTTCCAAGACGACAAAGCCCCTGTTCACACAGCTCATATTGTCCAGGACTGGTTTTCTGAGCACGAGGATGAGTTGTCCCATCTCCCCTGGCCACCACAGTCACCAGACTTGAATATTATCGAACCTTTGTGGTCTACATTGGAACGGAAAGTGCGTTCTCGTTATCCACTGCCCACATCGTTATCTGAACTTGCCACCGTTTTGCAGGAAGAATGGTATAATATTCCCTTGGCAAACATACAGGAACTGTATTTATCCATTCCGAGAAGACTGCAAGCTGTTTTGGATGCCAACAGGTTTCCTACACCATATTAAGCAAAGAAACATGTTTTTTTAAAGGTGTTTCCATATTTTTGTCCAATCCCTGTAGTTTTAGGTGGAATGGAAGCAATGTAAATGAGTCTATGAAAAGGGGCAGAAGCTAGAGCAAGATATAGCTTTGTTGTTGTTTGCTAATTCTCACTTGTCTGAGCTATAACTCAGCCAATACCACAAAAATCCTCGTGGCAAGCAGCGCAAGTTTACGTCTGTCGTTGGCAACAGTCTTGAGCAGTTTACAGGTGACAGTACGATTTATCTCAGTTCGGCCCCTTCTTTTGATAGAGAGCTCCCAGTGGGCGGGTCCGGTGTCTCCCACCCCTCTGGAGAGTACTTTCGGCTCGCCATATATTTAGAATGCGCCCGTACCGCACGGGGCACTGTACATTTACAAACGTCCATTCCTTCTGCGGGATTCAAACCCGGGTCCTTCGGCATGGCAATCAGCGGCGCTAGCCACTATACTGGTTGGGCGGTAGATAAAGAGCTGCCATCTACCACCCATTTACCACTTCATTGCGTTATTTCCTAGCAGCTTTGTGGCGAGGCGTTGTTTCCAGATAACAACAATAAGTTCTTAAGAATACCAGCTATAACTTAAATTTATGATATAAGTTTGGTTTGATTTATGTGATTACGGCAAAGCCTCGAGGGCTATCTGCGTAAAGGGGAAGACGCCTTCGTGGAGGACTTCTGAGGAGAACTGTCTCCGATATGCGTTACACATGGGAATAGCGCCCATGCAGCCAGTCCGCTCACGATATTCAAACCTCAGAGGGAACTACCAGTGTTCAGCGGATTTGCCGGTGGGCCGCTTTTTGACATTAGAACCACCTTATCTGAATTGCATCTTTCCTTGAACTGATTTATTATAAAAAGTTGGGGAATCTGATTTCAGTTCGATACCGTCATTTCACTGCACATTTTCAGAAACAGCCTATGTTATAATTTGAAACATTTTAACTGTCAAGTTATTTTGATGATTTTGGGTGCATAAATTGTCAATTTTTTTTATTCCAAAAATGAAATGTTTGCCTCAAAGTCAAAAAATTTTAAAAAATTGTCCCGCCCTTTGAACTTTAACCTCTATCATTTGAAACCTTTAGTCGAATGCTGCCATCTGTTGAATCGAAGCCGAAATAAACTTCTCAGGATATATATTCGGGTATAACAATACGATGCACTCAAAAAAAAAATTAGCCCGAGTAATATTCGGGCGTGACATTTCGGGCATGACAGTTAAAAGGTTATAAAAAGAAAATGAAAACTATTTTTACTTCCTTGTACGATGTAAAGAGGAAGTATTGTAATCGCGAAAAGTTTCAGGCAGCATATTTTAAAGAAAATATCCATTTTGACCGCTATCGAATGCAATTTAACGATGTTTTTGCGAGATATCTGTACGTAAGGACAGAATGAAAGATTCTTTTCCTCCAAAAAAATTATAAAACTGCTTTAAAATAAATTCTTAAGAGAATTTTTCGTGGCGTCTGTACGAACGTATGTACGTACGTATCTCGCATAACTCAAAAACGAGTAGCCTCAGAACTTTGAAATTTTGTGTATAGGACTGCTATAACATGTAGATGTGCACCTCGTATTTTGGTTGCATCTGGCCGCACCAAACGTATATAAATATAGTTATATATATAATATCCACTCAGTTACCCGGCTCAGTGATCTCAGTTTCTTTACTTTTATATGTTTGTAAATTGTACATTTTTTGCTTTAAAAATGATTGAATTATGTTGTTTTTATCTTCCGGTTAAGGATTTTATGCCTTTAGTAAATCTGTGTGCAATATTTTTAGAATTATCAGCAATTTTAAAGTTGTTTAATTGCCGCTAAGCCTGTTTTTAATGGCGGCCATTGATGTTTACATTTGAAATAGGAGACTGGTGGATTTGTTGCCAATCTAGAGAAACTTAGCTTCGCAACAACAAAGAAAACCCATTCATTTATTATTGCTAATTAAATCATGCTTAATTCATTTTGGAATTTTTTCGAGGAAATAAGTGTTTGAGATTTACTTCGTAATTTTTAATATAGATATTTTGAGTTTTTATGTGCGTTCTCGCGAAGTGAGAACTGAATTAATTGAATGAGAAATACTAAATCGTCTGTGAAAAACTGTTTCTTTTCTGTTTTGTTTGCTTAATTTCTTTCATACATCGTTCTAGCTTTATTATAGTATTTGAATAGAACATGTGGCAACGATAGTTCTTCAAATGATATAAATTTTGTGAATTCAGAATGTCGTTATAGTAAACAAATATGGTGAATTTTAAAGAATGCATTTATTCTATTGTTGTTTATGCGCTGTCGACGAAGTAGATTTAATTCAATCCAATCAATTTAAATGAAATTCAAGAAAAAAATGTATATAATTTAATATTCCGTACAAGGAAGTCATGTGGTGTACACCAGAGTGACAAGCAGTTCTAACACATTTCTTATTTAAATATGAAAATGAGTATTTGTGCTGTCTGAGATACTTTACCTAGGAAATGTCAGTATAGATTTTTATATTATTTATCATACTGCTTACTTTTATAAAGCTTACATAACAGAATTCTGCTTTTTTTGTGTTAAATTTTGTACATCGAAAACTTTTGTAATGTGGGTTTGATAATTTCTCTTGGCGAGACAAATATTACAAAATGCCAAACACAAGAAAGGTTCTTTTACAACAGATTATAGGTGGTTTATTTGACTATAGCAAGGCAGTCGAGGGTTATCTGCCTAATAGGAAGAATGCCTTTGTGGAGGACTTTCTAAGGGAAGCTGATTAGTACATATGTTACGGTGAAACACCGAAATCTGGAGAATGTCGACTTTCACCGGTGAATGTCAACATTCACATAGTCTCTTGTTGTATGTCCGAAATATTTTCCAAATACTCTTATTTCTGACTTACACCGGTCAATGTCGACATTCACCATGTACTAATGGTGAATGTTGAACATATAACAATATTATATTTTCTTCTCCGTCATTCAGTCGCGAATAAACGCACTTGAGACTTGAAATAAGAACTTAAGAACATGAGAACCTAAAACACATAGTACATTCAAAATGAGAAAGGAAAAGAATAGAAGTTAAAAACTTGCTTAATTATACAGTACGTTCTAAATGAGAAAATAAAATAACAGTCATAAAACACTTACTAAATTATGTGATTCAAATCTTATTTATTGCAACAACTTAAAATATTATGGCACTTTATGACCTCTCTTTTCGACTTTCACCAGAGCATATCTGTGATTTTCGACATACACCGGTGAGGGTGCGAATATACAAGAATGTAGTTAAATATTCTGTCTTTCACCGACGTATTTGGTGAATGTTGATATTCTCCGGTGAAAGTCGACATTCTCAATATCGGTCTTTCACAGTAACACATACATTACACATAATGAAGATCATGAGAACGTCCATGCAGCCAGCCCGTTCGCCGGGATTCGAACCGTAGACCGATCTGCCATTGTTCAGAGCTTTACCTATCGGCTGCTGGTGAATCCAACACATACCGCTTCGGTAATGTCCTTAATACTTCCGATAAACTTCTTCTGAGAAATATAAGAGCTCAGGATAAATCTTAATTGCTTCTTCCATGTTGCGTTTAAATACAGTTGTATTTATATAATTTAAAATTAGGAAAAGTTCATAGAATGGACTTTATTTTGCAAATTGTTTATATATTTCGGATATGTACCTGACGCGACTGTGTTCGTGTGCTCCGCAGAAATGAGTTGTTACCGTTTAGTACCGAAACGAAAGCTGACTCAGAATGTTAAATTTGAGAAAAACTAGCCTCGTAACGCCCAAATGCTAGAAATACTCTCTCTCTTTATCAAGATCTCAAATCCTCTGCTTAAATGCACAAAACAGCTAACTTGCATTCTGGTGAGGAATGTAAAAGAGAAGTTATAGTCATAATAACTCATTAAGTAACATAGGTTGCTCTAAAAATATATGCAGTGTGATAATATAATAATTCCATAATGTAATGATACAATAATATGTATGTAAAATGCATAATAAACAATAATATGTCAGGTAGGTATTTCGGATACCTACCTGACGCGACTGTGTTCGTGTGCTCCTCAGAAATCAGTTGTTACCGTTTAGTACCGAAACGAAAGCTGACTCAAAATGTTAAATTTGAGAAAAACTAGCCTCGTAACGCCCAAATGCTAGAAATACTCTCTCTCTTTATCAAGATCTCAAATCCTCTTTAATTAGTAATCTCTTTAATTAGTATCTCAGTAATAAAATTTATATTATGTAACAATACAATAACACGAATGTAATACAATAATGTAATAATACAATAATATGCGTATAATAAAATAAGACAGTAATAAAAATTATATAATGTAACGATAGAATAACACGAATGTAATACAATAATGCAATAATAAAATATTAATGTAATAATATGTATATAATGTAGTAATACAATAATGCAGTAATAAAATATTAATGTAATAATATGTATATAATTAGACTAGAAAAGAAACACGCTAATGTGACAATCAAAATCGTAAAAACAACCTTGAATTTAGCGTAAGTATAATGAAACACTCAATCGATTTCTAGGGCAGCTAAAGGTCCCTCCTCATCAGAAGAAAGAAATACCTATTTTAACTTCTCTAATTTTTCTTGTCCTTTATGCTTGATCAGATAGCCTGGCTCAGTAAAAGTAGGCGGCCAGTGCAACTCTGATTAAAAATCCAGTTATAATCACGTGCAGTGCTGATAAGAACCACGTGTTTCTGAGACTCCTTCTCCTTTATTTTCTTCTTTCTAGGTATTTCTTTCTCTTGATGAGGAGGGACCTTTAGCTGCCCTCGAAATCGATTGAGTGTTTCATTATACTTACGCTAAATACAAGGTTGTTTTTACGATTTTGAATGTATATAATTACTAATACAATAATATTAATACAATAAAATAACATAGTAATAAAATTTATATAATGTAACAATACAATAACACGAATCTAATACAATAATGCAATAATAAAATGTTCATGTAATAATGAAATGTACAATATGTATATAATTAAATAATATTATCGGATGTATATAATGTAATAATACAATACTCTCCGATTTGAATACAGGTTCCTGGCACATTTTGGAAGTTAGCCGTAGTCGAGGTGTGCTGGTACTTTAAAATCAGAGCATCTTTATTTGGATTTCCCATCGTAAAACTCAGTTTATAACCTGCATGTCGTCGAGATACAGACATCATTTATGTCAGAACACAGTTACGATGGCTTCTGTATTGGCGAACAATTGCCGAGTTGCATGAAGGTACCTACGTCTTTAAAACAACTGGCGACTGGGGAAATTTTCGAATTGCCAATAGTTGCAAACGCCCGTGCTCATGCGGGGTGGCAGCAGATCCGGATCATTATTCGTTCGTTTGCTGAAATACTGCAAAAGGTGACCTTAGACAGCAATCATACCTGTGCCTAGGCTGAAGTTACTTCAGAAACTCGGTATGCTTGGAAACGCATGCGCGGCTGCATCAGTATCGCACAGGCTGGAGTAAATTTCAGCTGCCATCTTCGTCGCCAGAGCAACCCTTATTATGTTCTGCACTTGAGTTTAATGCATCTTATTTAAGTGCTTCTTTATTTTTTGTTCTGTACTATTTATTTTTATTTGCTTTTGCCTTATTTATTTCTCATGAGTTAATTTCTTTTGTTTAATATGTATGATTTTTAGTTACATGATTACATCTGATTATTTATTTAGTATTATCTATATATATATACTTATGAGCCAAAACATTATGACCATCCCAAAATTTTTCAATGACATCTTCTGGATGACGTTTAGGGTACGTGATTAAGTGGGAATGGTATTTAACTGCTGTTGGAGAGGTTACAGCCGAAAACATCGCGGCAAAAACATCGTGGGAGAAAACATCGCAAAGAGAAAACAATCGCAATTCTAAAACATCGTGGTACAAAACATCGTCCTCGAAAATAAAGCGATTCAAAAACTTCGCAGTTTGAAAACATCGTCGTAGAAAATATCGTGGTAAAAAAATAAAGTATCTACAAATCATCGCATGACGATAACATCGCAGACATGCTTTTGTCAGACTTTAATAACTGTAAATAGATATTCCCATAATAATTTGTGAGCGCAAGCTGTAAAGAAGGATAATTTTTACTTTCACATTTTTTTATTAACTAATAAATTTTTGCTGAAAAAGTAAGAAGGAGGCATAAGCATAGAAAATTAAATGCAACTTATAGATTATAATTTTTATGAAAAATTACCAGTAAAATCTTTATAAAAAATTATTTATTAATGGTCTTTGTTGGTTAACTATGTCGGTTTAAAATTCTATTATGTGCTATAAGTTGCATTAATTTTGTATGCTTAAGTTTCTTTCTTATTTTCTCAGCAAAAATTTAGTAGTTAATATGAAATATGAAAAACAAATTATCCTTATTTCTATCTTGCGCTCACAAATTATTATGGGAATATCTATTTACAGTTATTAAAGTCTGAATAGATATTCCCATAATAATTTGTGAGCGCAAATTATTATGGGAATAATTCTGAAAAAGCATGTCTGCGATATTATCGTCACGCGATGATTTGTAGATACTTTATTTTTTACCACGATATTTTCGACGACGATGTTTTTAAACTGCGAAGTTTTTGAACTGCTTTATTTTCGACGACGATGTTTTGTACCACGATGTTTTAGAACTGCGATGTTTTCTCTTTGCGATGTTTTCTCCCACGGTGTTTTGTAGCGCGACGTTTTTGCCTTGCGTAGTTTTCTCTGCGACGTTTTCGTCCGCGATGTTATCGGCGGACACCGTTGGAGAAGGTAAGGAATCATTCTTCCACTTACTTTTGCAAGTGATGAGAAGGACTGCTGATCAAAGCGAATTTGGTAGAGGCCATTACAATCTGAATTTTGTAATGGTCCGAAACGAGTATCTTCGCAACTGAACGACTGGTAAGTTGTTCACGATCTGCCGTTGTTAGTATTTATACAAAGTGGATAAATGAGAGGGAAACCAGCAGTAGACGCAAATATGTTAGACGTCCATGCGTCATCAAAGAGATAAAACGTCGAAGACTGTCCCGCTTGTTACAGCAAAATCGGCGCCAGACGGTGACTCATCTGATAGACAAATACACTCTGAGTCCAAATGCGAGTGTCTCGGAACACACTGTTGAGCGGACACTATTGGATATGCGTGTGAGTGCGAGTGAGACAGATGTCCCATTCGTGTTCCTCTGTTGACTAACCGTCATTGCAAATTAGGCCTACACTTGGCCAACTCATAGCGAGAGGCAGCTCTGTCCTGGCTTCTTGGTCTCTCAGATTAGTGCCGCCCCACACAAATATTCAATCTACAATCTACCCCACAGAGGGTACCCCAGAGAGCCCCCTTGTACGGCCATGTACTTCTCTTTGACAACCTCAATAATCTCCTGGTGCAGCCTCGTGTGGCTCCAGGAAGCTTTTGCTGTAGTTAGAGGAGGGCGTGGAACACATGCCTATTTACCTCTGTTAGACACCAGGCGTTCCAGTTCTCCGTACCTACCTATCTACCTATCCCACAGAGCAATGGAAGACAAGGCAGTACCAGTACGGTCCCTGCCGAGCCTTACTCTGTCCCGAGAGCCCTCAGGCCTTCCGTGAAGTCTGATTTTATATCCCCGTGGTTGAGACTGCCTAGGTACAGATCCTAACCAGTACTTCCCAGGCGTTTGCCTGAGTCAACCCCCGGGGGGGGAGCCTACAGTTGGCCATTGAAAATAGAGACTGGACCATGGAGAAGTGGAATGCCGTTGCCTGGTCGTATGAATCACGATTTCGCATTAATAACGTCGATGGTCGTTATCAGGGTATGTCGTCATCCAGGCAAATAGTTGTTGCCTCCCTTTACACACAGCGGATCGTACACAGGCTGGTGGTGGCAGTATTATGCTTTGCGGGACGTTCTAATGGGCGTCTCTGGGACCTTCAGTTGTGGTACAACAGACCACGAAAGCTGCGGACTATATGAACGATTAGTTACACATTTACATGGCGTCTGTCTTCCCAAATGGAAACGGAATCTTCCAGCAAGATAACGCCCCATATCACAAGACTCGATTTGTGCTGGAGTAGTTCGAGGAGCCTAAGGATGAATCACACTTAATGCCCTGACTTCCTAAACAGCCGGGTCTTAACCTCGTACAGCGCATTTGAGATATCATGGAGCATCAGCTCAATGCTCAAACACAACTATATTGGAATATCGCTACTTTGCTTGACCGCTGCTTAGATATTTGGTATAAAATGTCTCCAGTCATCTACTATGAACTTGTGGTATTCATGCCAACACGAGTTGCAGCTGTATTGCAGGCCAAAAATTGCACAACACGTTATTAAATAGGTGGTCGTAATGTTTTGTCTCTTAAGTGCATATGTATCAATTATCTTTTAATTAATGTCATTTCCTCTAATTTGACTTCCAACAATTGCATAATTGGCTTCATTAATGTATTATTTTATATTTTTATATCAGTAATTATCTTAAATGTTCGTAGTCATACTCAATGCATTACATAGCTGACTGCACCAAGTATATTCATGTAACTCAGTCAGACCTTGCATTGTACTTATGTACAGAACTCATTACTCGTTGTGGAGTTAATTCCGTCAGCGAGGCTATCTAGCCGATATTCTTAACTGTTCCAGTGGATCGGCTGCCTCGCCATCGGTGGAAATAGAAAAAGAAAAAAAGCCCCATCCGCCCCTCGATTTTATATAGATGTGTGTCCATCAATTCTGTAGAAATTTATATATTTTCTAAAAGTCGAACGGATAGACTCTTATATAAAAGGGATGTCCACAGGGCGGCTCTTATACGAGTAAGGTATGTGTAGGATATACTGTAAACTAAAACTACTCAGTGTCCGGAAGGAAGTAATTAGTTTATTTCAGTTCTTTTTCGAAGTTATTAGTAAACTTAAACTCATCAATGTCCAAATATAATTATTTTAAGGTAACTAAAAGTTAACTAATTTTAACACTTGAGAAAGGAATGAAGATTGATTAATTATTAATTAAGCATAATTATTTATTCCTTATTAGATAAGAAACTTAATGCTTATACAAAAACATAAAAAATAATTAAGTATAATTAAATAGATGCATGAAAATATTGTACTGATTCCATTAAACAGTTTTGTAAAAAAATCATTAATTTATGTATTTAATGCATCAGAAACGCTTAATATCATTCTGAATTTGCTCGAAATTAAACATATATTTTTTTTTATTTATTTATTACGAGCACTAGCCATTTTAGACTTTGGTCACTACTAAGGTATGAAGTTAGTGGTCATTTTATTACGGAGGCAATTTATAGGTGGCCACCATTACCCTCTTATGAAGAAATAGACTATTTACATCCATGCCTTTTCCGGGAATCGAACCTGGGAACTTCGGTATGGCAGTCAACGACGATAACCACTATACCAACTGGGCGATTTGAAAGTCCATAAGATTGGAAGATTACAAAGATACGGCTTCCTTGCCATGCAATTAGCATGCAGGTGAATTACGGGATAATTCAGAAGTAGCAGGAAAATGATTTGTGTCACTGTGACCCAGTTTGGAGAAGAATCAAAACTGCGATAAGATAAAGTGTGATGTTGTGATCAAAACAGTGATAATTCAACATTCAAGAATCGAAAAACTGAAAACAGATTTATTACTACGTCAGGTTGTAAATAGCGAAAACAAAGACACTACAAAACCTCGCGTTGTGTTCGACGCGTTATTACATGCTAAAGGCAAATTGTCATTAAAAATGTTTCACTGCTTTTAAAATGATGTAAATATGGACTTGTGGCTTTTTAGAAACTATTATTGTTGCTGTCCAACTTCCCTAAATTCCAACATGCGGCTGTTATTGGCATGAAGTTTGGCCATCCTTGTTATAAAATGTTTACAGAATCAACTAATAGTAGATCAACTTCTACCAAAAATATAAGATGCTCTTTATAGAAAAGTGGACTATATTTTGAAATATATCTAAAAAGGTTTAACACACCCTGTAGAAGATTTAAAACATTATAAAATCAAGACAATTTTCTTTTGGGATTTCAATAAATAAATTAAGTTTTATTTTTTGAAAAGAATTTTCTAATCTAAATTTTAAAATATGTGACGAGAAGGGGAGATTAAAAATTTACCGAACAGTTGTGATCTTTTTTCCTGTATTGTTTTCATTTCAAAAATTATTTAGATAAAAATAAATACACTTTAAATAAATTAAAACTAAGTTTCGAGTTTGAAACCATTTTTTTTATTTATGAATCCAAATAAGATGGTTTTATATATGAAACCTTAATTTCGGGGATTAAAAATTTTATAATTAAGAGCATTAATTTAATCTTATAATTTAAATTGATTTTTTTGCTTTAACAAATTTAATTTTTGTATTATATAAGCAATACTTAAAAAAAAGCCACCCAGACGGCTAGGTGACTATGACTGCCGTACCGAAGGGTCAGGGGTTCGATTCCCGGAGAAGTAAGAAGTCTGTCCTTTCCCAGGAGGCCACATAGGCATCAGCTATTAGGTGCCTCCATAATTAAACTGATCAGCGTTTCCTTACTTTGTAGTGGTCGGTGCCTGTAATGGTTTGTGAACGCCATTGGGATGAAGACTTGTTATACAAAAAACTGCGCATAATGAAACATAAATTTACACTTTGGTCACATTAAAGTGACCTTGAAATGTGACTAAAAAACATTAAGCTAGAGAAGAAAGACAATACAAAAATTTCCATTCAAAAATGGTTCAACAATCAATGAATAAAATCTTTTTTTTTTTTTTTTTTTATATATATATATATATATATATATATATATATTCTACATAGTACATCAGAAAGTGAAAGTTGGATTTGATTATAATCATTTGATTTTGAAAATCATTTCATTTAGTCCTTTTAGAAAACTGAACAGATTTCTATAGAATACCATTTTATAAAAGCTTTATAAAATTTTGCAAATGATTTTCTATTCGAATCTAAAGAATTTGAATCTGTGAATCTTTCTATAGAGGATTACGAATAAAGTTCAATAGAAATTTCTATAGAACCCTAGCAGCCTGTATAAAACATTTTCGTAAGGTTGGAAACAAATGTTCATTTTGTTGTAAATTCCTCTAAATATTTAAATTTGTTGTTTTTGTTTAGTGTTATAATATTGTATAATTTTTGGTCTGAAATACGTTAATTGTTTCTATTTGTTGCTCCATTTTGTGTGGAAATACATTTGTGGTCTCTTATTTTGTATATAATTATTTATTTGAATTTGTATGTAGATATTTATTGGAATTTTATTATATGGAAATGTTTCGCCGCCAACTTGGAGACTTCTATAACCTCATGAGAAAATGCATTTTTTAAGATGTATCGACTTTTTCCGAAGCTTCCAGAAACCTGTGCCAGCGCAGCGCTATTCAAAGAGACTTTTATAATTTACTTTTCGTTACTTTAATTTATTTAGAATGTACTTTTTCTGTACTAAGCAGGAATCGCTTAGTATCCGAGGAGCTTATATAGCTATTAATTTATTGTGTGCTATTATGAGCTTCAATAAACTGAAAATTTCTTCCTACTCATCTGGTACGATTATTTAAAAGAGACACACGAACCCACACCTCGCTACAACTACAGGAAATTTGATTTAGAAATTACATACTATTTCACCTTCAGAGACGGAGAAGTGTTTGGTTTGAACTTCGTATTCATTTTATTGACCCACTCAAGGGATGAGTCCCTCAAGTTCAAAGGCTGAGTCAACCTTGCCCAGCCCGGGGATCGAACTCCGGACCTGTGGTGCTGCTGCGCGACGCGCTATCCACTGTGCTACCGGGCCTTGTTCAGCAGCTTACCTTTTTTGGCAATTGTTAGGCTACAAAAGGATTAAAATATTTGATTCCTTTTTCAAACCTTATCACTCATATTATTTACTAACTCTAGGAATGGTATAGAACTGACACGACTGAGTGGTATGGCTTTATACATGAGCAATCAATCACTTGTAGAAAATCTCAAAATAAAACGAATGGAAAGTCGTTCATGTTCAAGTAACTTAGGTAGTGGTATTATCAGACATTTCGGAAATCATTACTTATTACGTGCCCATAGTGGTCTTTTAAGGGACATGTTACATATGTTCCATGTTACATATGGGAAAATCCATGCAGCCAAGCCCGTTTCCCGGGACTCGAACCCCAAACCGAACTACCAGTGTTTAACCAGCCTCTGGTGTGCTTCGGAAATCATACGGTCCGCATTTGAAACTTTGAAAGTCATATCAAGGTCAAATAAGTCGAATGTGAAATCAGTAAGGTTAAATGGTTTAAATAACATGAATTTAATTAATAAAATTTAGTTTTCTAATAGATCCTAATAGACTGATGATCGTTTGAAATGATTTCCAAGATCACTCATCCTCATGTCTTGACTTTTGAAAGCTTTCAAAGTCATTTCAAGGTTAAATAAAGCAAGTACAAGGTCATTCAAGGTTAAATAACACAACTGACACCCTTAATGAAATTTAAGTTAGTGATTTTTAGCAGAAAATCATTTCGTAGGTTGAATAACGGATTTTCAAGGTCATTTAGCATCACATTCTAGTGTGTTTGTATGTTCAAAAACTTTTGAAAGTCATTTGAAGGTCGAATCAGCCAACTTGAAGGTCATTCAAGGTTAAGTATCTCAAACTAAACTCAGGTGAACGAAATTCACCTCAACTGTTTTTAAGAAACTAGCCGTTCAAGGTTAAAATACGGATTTTCAAGGTCACTGAGCATCACATTTTGAGAAAATTTATCGCTTTTAAAACTTTTGAAAGTCATTTGAAGGTCGAATCGGCCAACTTGAAGGTCATTCAAGGTTAAATACCTCAAGCGAAACTCAGGTGAACGAAATTCACTCAATTGTTTTTAAGAAAATAGCCGTTCAAGGTTAAAATACGGATTTTCAAGGTCACTGAGCATCACATTTTGAGAAAATTTATCGCTTCCGCACTTTTAAAAGTTTTGAAAGTCATTTGAAGGTCGAACCGGTCAATTTGAAGGTCATTCAAGGTTAAGTACCTCAAGCGAAACTCAAGTGGACGAAATTCACTCAATTGTTTTTAAGAAAATAGCCGTTCAAGGTTGAATAACGGATTTTCAAGGTCACTTCGGTACTTTTAAAACTTTTGAAAGTCATTTGAAGGTTAAATAAATCGAATTTAAGGTCATTCAAGGTCAGATAGGTGAAATAACGCTCCTAATGAAATTTGAGCTTAGTGGTTTCTACTAAAAACATCCTTTGGAAAGTCATTTGAAGGTCAAATCGGTCAAATTGAAGGTCAAATCTGTCAAAATCAGGGTCATTTAAGGTCAAATTCAAGGTCAAGACATTTTAAATGAAATTTACTCTTAATTGTTTTTAACAGGATCGCTCTTCAAAGTTGTTTTTAAGATGGATTTCACTTATAATCACGTTTTGATTGACAAAATGGTGGGAAGTATAAAAAAAATCGTTTTCTTGTTCAAATAAGTTAAATCTATGGCCATTAAGAGGAAAATTCGGAGGTTTTTCTAATTGCTGCATGAAAGTGTGGTCAGAAAATACTTTTCAAATTTAGTGCAAGTGAAAGAATATTATTTTTCTTTTATACTTTAATCCTATTCAATGGTCCTGTAACATTTTTCCACAGAACCGTGGGTAACAGGTGTTCCAAAAGCAAAATTTGAAACACGAAAGTATTTTTAATAGGATGTTTAATGCAGATCTGATCGTCTGAAATAATTAATTAAATAATTTTGCTGTGTGCATACGTGTTCTTAATGTATTGACTTCACACAGAAACAATGAGAGCTTGATAAAATTTATTTTCACAAAAGAAATACTTTACAGGTCTAGAGCTTTCCACATAAGTACTCATACAGCTCTTTAGCAGTATGGTAGCTTAATCAGTAGTTAGTACCATCTCAAACTACTAATAACATAAACACAACACCAATGGAATACGAATCCAAAGAGCGAAACTCGCATGATCTTTGGAAACTCCAAACAGAAAACTGAGAGCTGATGCTTTCTGAACTGAGAGCGGATCTCATGCCCCAGGGTCTATGAGTGTAAATCTTATGCCCCAGGGTTGTATGAGTAATTGAGCTATTCTGCTTCTTCCTCTTCACTGGTTGCTTCATTAGGTAGAAAACCCAGGGTGAAGCTTGGCCTTCTCCGGAACCTGGAATTTCCCATGTAAAGCTTGGCTGTTTGTTGTACCTTTCAGCCATAATTCCTGGCAAATTGCCTTTTCAGCAAGTCCGAGGCCGTTAAGTTATAAAACATCACTGCAGCCAGCTTCCTGTTTGAACAGCACGTTTCATATGGTGAAATTCTGTAAGAAGAAAAATAAAAATATTTAAAAGATAATACATTCGTTCTGGCATCAAAACTGCACAAAGCAGTAACATCAACAGTAAAATATTGAATGCCTTCACATTTTACTGAAACTTACAGAACGTTTTGGATACTCTTATCATAAAAGAATAACTTCCAATGACTCTGCAGCTGAAAACGCAAGAACACATTTTATTGACTCTAATTTCGTTATGCCGCCCAGACGGTATAGTGATTATCGGAGCTGACTGCGATACCAAAGGGCCCAGTTTCGAATTCAGGACAAGGTACGGTTGTAACTGTTCGTCCTTTTCATAGGAGGCAAAGGTGGTATATCTATTGGATGCCACCATAATAAAATGACTCTTATTTCTGGCCTTTAGTTGTGGCCAAGCTGAAGTCGGCTGACAGCCAGTCAAGGGGGGTTCCTTCATTCAGTTTTCTTTAAAGAGCTTTATGAGCTGCAGCAACCTCTAACGCTGTAGTGTTATCTCTTCCCATTACCTGGATAACCCTGTTAAACAGTGCAGCTGTCCGTGGACAAACCAGAAGTAGAGTTCGACCGTTAAATCAGTAAACAAATTGTTGATGGACATATTTCTTGGTCTCAAGAAAACATCCGGGCATTACTGATAGAACCTGAGTGTTCCCGTGTTGAATGAGTTCACGGTACTGCATCTCAGCATATTCAAAAAGAAATTTTAGTTTAGTTAGACGAACTACGTATATGTGGATCCAGTATAAATCTCCAGTAAGGCCTTCAGCATTTATTGGGAGACTACCTACTGCACTCTGCAAAGAGTTTTGCATATGTGCTCCACATCAGATTCTATTGATCTCCCGCCCCAGGCTATTCTTGAGTCGACGGAAAACATTATTTTTTTCTGCTATCTCCACAAAGGCCAACTACTTTGTTGTTCAAATCGTTTTGCAAGAGGACAGAGTATAAGTGATTTGTAAGAATTTCAGATATTTCACCCGCTACAGATGTGAAATCTAACAGCTGTACTTGCACACCTGATTTTATTAGGGTTAAAGTGGCATAACCTTCTTTAAGCTCTTTTTGAGCTAAAAGACTTAATGACTTATGACATTTAAAACTATTACCTCACACTTAGTTTTTCCGAGTGATAATTTAGGTTAAAAATTAGTTTTGATGTACAAGAATTCGAATTAAATCTTAGGCTATTGTTTGCTGTGGGATAAGCAGAGGTCGCCTCTTTCTCTGCTAAGTCAAAGTTTTTGTAATTAGAACTCGCAGTCTTAAAAAAAAAAGTGGTCACTTTTGATGAGCTAGCAGCACAGTCTTTTTGTGTTTACTCGACTGTAAATGGTCTTTTATATCTGATCGATGACCGTGAGCAATCGAAAAATCAGAATTATAATGTGAACATTTAACTCTGTCGTCTTGATCTTCATTACCAGTGCCAGTGCAATACCTTCTTCAAAAAATGGAATTCATTCTGTAAATCCTCGGTGAATTTACACAACCGTTTTGGCATTTTAACAGAGAATACTTAAAACATAAATGAAACAGCCCTAGCTCACTATCACAACAAGCACCGCTGACAGGAACTGACAACTGACTGAATTACATTATCCCTATCAAGAATTTGAATTGGGAATCCTCTTATTCTTTGTCTCTATCGCAAGCGGCTAGTGGCGAGTCCAATGTTATTACACAACGAAGGGGTTTAGCGTGGAGAAAAATCTCTTCTGGCGCTTTAGCTACGATGTGCCCAATATTGGACTCGCCCAACGTTGCCTTAGTGACCAGTATTAGATTCGCTCAGTATTGGACTCGCCCAACGTTGCCTTAGTGACCAATACTGGACTCGCCCAGTATTGGACTCTCCCAACGTTGCCTTAGTGACCAATATTGGACTCGCCCAGTATTGGACTCTCCCAACGTTGCCTTAGTGACCAATATTGGACTCGCCCGGAGAGCTTCTCACATCGCATATGATCACGATTCGCGAGACAAGACAATCACTCTTCTGTAGTCTTCACTATAGCAGTGATATTTATTAGTAGACCATTAATCTTCTGTGGTTTTCACTTTCAATACACTACAGCAATAAATGACAAAGTAAATTATTCTAAATAATCCTTCACAATTAATTATTTTTAGACTTTTGGGGTCATCTCTAAAATCAAACTTAATTTTTACCGGGACGTGAAGTAAACCGACCGGGATTTTGCCTGAAAACTAGGACTGTGGCGGTCAAACCGGGACGTCTGGCAAGTGTAGCTATTACGTCTTATAAAAAGTGCATGATGCCGCCCAGCCGGGATAGCTGACTGCAGTGCCAAAGAGCCCGTGTTCGAATCCCGGATACGGCAAGGATGTTTGTAAATGTATAGTGTCGGTGCGACATGTCGTTTGGTTTGGTGGAAGGTAGTGCCACGAGGAATTCCATGGGCTTGTGTTATTATCAGACAAATGAGCATAAGTAACAAAATCAACGACAGCAAAAGTGTATGATAAGGGAAGACAAGTACGCTTCACGTTGTGGTGTACACTACGTACGTGACGTGTACATTACGTGTATCACGTACGTCACGTGTACGGTGACGGCCTAAAGAAATTTTCCGGTATTAGGTTGCATTTAATGAAGGGAATTCTGTTGCTTAACCACTTGCGCTACGGTTAAACTTCATGGTTGCGGTGCCGTGAGCTACAACATAACAAGGGGTAAATGTCTCATTTACGCCGCTCCGCGTCTGCGAGTGCAATCCAGAGCTGTAACTCGAGAAAAAAAACAATTTCGTTGTTAGGCGACGTGTGCACAACGTTACTTTCATTTTTTGCGATAAATGCCTATCGACGTGGTGTTGACGTCGCTGGCGGTTCAAGACAAAAGCATCTCGACGTGCGTGGCACGTCTTTTTAGCGCAAGTGGTTAATTTGTTTTTGTCTCGTAAGTGATTTTGTTCCATTAGTAAATTATGAGCTATGTGAACCAAAGAGGAAAAACCTCAATGAAAACTGAATGCTTAAGGAAGCCATCTTCAAGCTGTAACAGCACGAGTTTTCGAGTGGTTTTTATCATACTTGACGATTTTTCAACTAAGTTTTATATAAACTTGCACGAAATTAAATCATTTGCATAATTTCATAAAGTGCAAAGTCGAGAAAACTTTTTAAATAAGAATTTACCGGATTTTTAATTCCTGGGAGAAATTTTACATCTCTTTTAAATTCTAGAACCAAATTCAATAGTCGTCATCAATTATCATCATCAACAGCGGCCGAGCGGTAAAGTCGCTGAACACTGGTAATTCCGACCTAAGTTCGAATACAGGTGAACTTGCTAGCTGCATGGGCGCTTTCGTGGTTTCCTTCATGTGTAACGTGTATACGAGGCAATTTCCCCTAGAAAACTGTTCACGAAGGCATCCCTCCAGTTAGGCAGATAGCCCTAGTGCTCTTAGCCATAATAAACTAAACCAAAAAGCAGATATCAATTTAAAATATTCTAAAATCTAATCCTTTTCAGCTGTTATTTTAAGAACTACCTTCGTTATTTTATGATATTTATAAATTGCTTAGTAATTTAATTGATGATCAAAGTTCAAAAAACCATTTAAAAGGGTTTTCGCTTTATAGATGCATCTAAGAAGCAACAGAACGCTAGTAAAGCAGTGTGGAATGTCAATAATGCTTTTTTATTCTTTACGTGATCTGCTCTAAGGGCACCACAAGAAAGGGAGGGATGCCTTCGTGGAGGAATTTCTAAGGGAAACTGGCTCGTATTAATACCTTACAAATGGGGAAAACTACGGAAACGCCTATGCAGCCAGCCCGTTCTCGAGATTCGAAACTCGGATCGAACTACCAGTGTTCAGGGATTTTACCGCTCGGCTGCTAGTGGGCCTGCCAATAATGTCTTCTATGGGGAATAACTTGCGTGATATTTAAAAAAAATCCTTTCAAATGAAAACCATAAATTAAAAACTGTGATCTAAATTATAAAATGCTGCTTTGTTAAAAATAATTAACCCATTTGAAAAAATATTAACATTCAAAAGTGCTCATTAATAAAATATAAATAATGTAAAATATTAATTAAAAACACTAATAAGTAAATAAACATGATTGAAAGTTTAAAAAAATTGCCTAACTTTTTTTTTTACTTTCTTGTAAAAATATTTGACACTCTTCAGTTATCGCAACCGGATTCGGAAATGGACGTATGTATGCATGTGTATATGTATGTAATATGCATGAACACATACATTCATACATACATGCATATATTCATACATTTCTGAATCTGGTGCCGATAACAGAAGTGTACCAAATATTTATATTATCCTTTCTCTGAAATTTTGTAACATATAATCATGACACTTCGAAAGAAAGTGAAGATCAAAACAAAAATACGTACAAAGAAAAGACATTTTCATGAATCTTCGTGGATAATTACTTCATATTAACTTATTGCCTAGTTTCCAACAGCGGAGTGCGTCCAAAGAAAAATTTATAAATTCGACGGACACCTAAAAAGAGAAAATATAAAAACATTTCAATATGAATGAAAGCAGTTCTATATACACCCGAAAAAGAAATTTTTAATACGATTGAGATAAGATTTATACACCGCAAAACCAGTAGAGTGGTAAGCGTCGCTGACTGCGGTTACGAAGGTCCCGGGTTCGAATCAGCGAGGAAGCATGGTTGTTTGTAAATATATAGTGTCTGTGGGACATGATGGCACTTCAAGTATGCGGTGAGCCAAAAACTGTCTGTGCACACGAGCTCGTGGAGCTTCCTAGTATGGTTTGGTGAGAGGGGAGAGGAGTAGGAGAACCTCCATTCCCCCGGGGGGGTGCTCTCCATCAAAGTTGTGGGCGGTACTGAGCTAAATCGCATTCTCCCCTATAAGGTACTTAAGGCTAATGCCAACCACAGAAATGCAGTGTTGGTGAGGTGTATTAAATTATGGCAAAGCACACTAGGGCTTATCTGCCTAAGGGGAGGGATGCCTTCGTGGAGGACTTTCTAAGGGAAACTGGCTCGTATACACGTTACACATGGGGAAAACGACGAAAACACCCATGCAGTCAGCCCGTTCGCGGGATTCGAACCTCTGACCGAACTACCAGTGTTCAGCGACTTTACCGCTCGGCCGCTGGTGGGTCCAAATGCAGTGTTATTGCAGTATACGTAACTTACACTCCTTGCCACGAGGAATTTTGTGGACTTGGGCTGGGCTGATGTTACTATCGGACAATTGAGCATAAGTAACAATAACAAGTTTTATATTCTCAAACTACCTTCGGCTTCATCATGACTTGATTTGTTTCAGTTTATACGTATCTGCCCACCCACCGGCCGAGCGGTAAAGTCACTCGCTTACAGTTTGGTCTGAGGTTTGACTTTCCGTGTACGGGCAGGTCACATGGTCGTTCCCGTGGTTTTTCTTATGTGTAACGTATTTACGAGCCAGTTTCCCCTAAAATATTTTCCACGAAAGCATCCGTCCCCTTAGGAATATAGCCCCTGAGGCTTTCCCGTAATCACATTATAAGGTACTTCTTCCACTTCCATAGCGTGCCTTCGTGGTGTAACGGTAGCACGCTGGGCCGGTATTCCAGAGGTCCGTGGTTTGATTCCCGGCGAAGGCGGTTGCATATTTTTCATTTTTTCTGCTTCCAATTAACCTAATGATTCTACAAGTGGCGCCCGAACTAAAAGGGTTGTGGATAATGATTCTTTGCACCCAGTATTTGGCGACTAGGTCCCCCAAAACCCCAGTCGCCCTTTAAAAAGGTGACTATCCCTTTGTGGCTCAGTGTTCCACTACATGGAACACCCAAATTGAATCTCTTCTGAAACCTTTAAATTCAACCGTAAATAGATAAAAATGCCTTTATAATATACTTTGAACCTTTAATATACTTTGAACAGTAGATAGCAGCATATCACAAGGAGACACAGAATTTTCATTTATTATGTGTTATTAAAATCCACATTTTTTCAAGTAATTTTCTCTATTTTTTTAATGATATAAAAATTTTATTTGGAAAAAAAAAAAAAATTAGGCATAATTTTACTGGCTGTACTCCAAATTATTTGTTCTATATTTTTTTTAATCTTTCATACAAAAACCATACGCAGAATCATTGAATAAACCCGGGTGTTCCATTAGCGGGAACACTTCACCTTTAGCGGTCTCATGCTGTTACGAATCAGAATATCTGCGCTTAGGAGAGAACATCCGTTTTTTACGTTTTCTGTTTCCGTTGTTTTGGGGGGGGGGCGGAATGAATTCAAACAAAGCAGTATTGAGGGGTGAGGTGTGTTTTGTGTTATGAAAGCCTTAATATTAGCATCTCGAATTTTTTGGGAGTCATTTTTTTTTTTTTTAGGCGGGAATTTTATTAGTAGCTTGACTCGTCTTTACTTAGACCTGAGCGAATTTTTTGCTGTCGCTTTTTAGTCTCATTCCCGTTTATATTCAATAATTGTGTAGATATTTTTCGTGTATGTATATATTATAGGCTTATTTTTCTTTATTGTTAATATTAATCGTAGTTAATTATTTTAACAGTAGTTGGTTTGTGCTTCCATCAAAAAGGTGTGACTTGCTTGGAACAATTTCACGAAGCTAAGAAATAGAAAAATTTGTAAAATATGTTTGTATATAGGACTTGTGTATATACATATTTATCCCATTTATCCGTATATATTCAAGAATATTGTGTATATCCAGGAAAACATATATACAGCCATAATATAGAGTTTTTTTCATTCTTATACAAACGCTTCTACTCATTTTCGTGCTTCACTGCAATGCTCGCTTAGTCGCACTTTTAAAAGCTCTGGCGGCGCAGTGTTCCACCTCATGGAACACCCACAGAATTAAAACGGTAAGTGCAATTTTTACAAAATTTTACCTGCATACTCCTTTAGGACTAAATAGACTGCATGCAACTTATTTTGTTGAAATTCCGACCTTAACGTATAGTGCGCCGCAAAGGAGTATAAAAGGTATTTCTCCCACTTCCCTAGCATGCCTTCGTGGTGTAACGGTAGCAAGCTTGGTATTCCAGAGGTCCGTGGTTCGATTCCCGCCGAAGGCGGTTGCATATTTTTCCTCTTTTCTGCTTCCAATTACCCTAATGACTCTACAATATAAACAAACAATTTACCCTTACAATAGGAGATTTTTTTTTTACCTACATTTGAATTTTTAATAATCTACAATTGTATTTAAGTTTTTTATACCTCTTGCCAATTCAGAACTTAAAATTTTCTTAAAGCTAACCTTTCTTCCTCGGAACAATAACTTTTGGATTTTCGTGAAATATTTAATGTTTTATTTTATTATTTTTTAAGGGGACTCATACACCTTAAAACCCATAAGATCTTCGAATGGGTGACTATTACAAGAATTGGGATAACTTATTTATTTTAAAAGCAATAACTTCCAACTTTTTACAGCTGACTACATAATATAGCTGCTTTCTGAAATAGTCATCAGAAAGTTTGTGTTGCCACAAATATTTTTATAATTTAATCCGCTTTGTGACAACATTTTTCGTCATGTTTCCAACTTGTGCGCACAGTTTAAAACATTCTGTTGCATAATTTAATTCCATATTTAATATATAGCTTTTATAACATTTGGAAACTACTGTGAACCTAAAATTCTAAAAATTTCTTGTTAAATTTTTATTTTATTTGGAGTTGAGGTTATAAAACGTATTTTATTAATAAAATTTGTAATGTTTTCGTCCATAAAATTTTTCAGTATTAAAATATTTATCATACTTTTGTTTCAGTTAGAAAATAGTGCCCATATAAAGATTTCCATCAAATTTCAAGTATGTACCATTAGCCAGTTTTTAAATATGCGCGCAAGGTGGAAACATGGCGAAATATTTTGTCACAAAGCGGATTAAATTAGAAAAATATTTGTGGCAACACAAACTTTCTGGTTACTAGTCTCCAAAGCAGCTATATTATGTAGTCAGTTGTAAAAGGTTGGAAGTAAGTGCTTTTAAAATAAATAAAATATCCCAATTCTTGCAACAGTCACATATTCGAAGATCATGAGGGGTTTAAGGTGTATGAGCCTCCTTAAATACTAATTGGTTGGTGTTATCTATTTCTATTACTGTTGCTTGAAAAATTTCATTTACGTTTGACATTTTTACATTTTAAATTTTCCTATATCAACTATTGTTTCAATGTTAAAGACACATCATTGTTACATTGTTTTATTGAGTGATTCATCAAGTGATGGAAGAATAAACGTGACGCGTGATTCCATAAAAAAAATTTCTCCAGCTCTAATTAAAGAAGATAGATGGTAATTTTTTGGGCCCAACGGCGGGCTGTACCCTTTAACAGGCCTTAGTTCAGGCGCGATGCAGACGCGCTCTTGGATACCCGCGATGGCTGTCACTATCTCAGTGTAAGTAAGCTTAAGGGGTATCAGCTATCCCACTATACCGACAATGTTAAATTTGCCATTTTTGAT
This sequence comes from Stegodyphus dumicola, assembly GCF_044657685.1. NCBI lineage: Eukaryota > Metazoa > Arthropoda > Arachnida > Araneae > Eresidae > Stegodyphus > Stegodyphus dumicola. Next base: position 188,693,103 of record NC_140774.1, read on the forward strand.
GTACCTTTTCTCACAATCTGCTGTAGATACACTCTTGAAATTTTTTGTGTGATTAAAATATATTTTTGTGTGATTATACTGAAATGAACTTTTGAAACATTTTGAATTTTAGAGTAATTTACAGAATATTTTATTAGGCTTAGTAAAATTTAGCTCTTTTCTCATACAAAAGTTTTTAAATTTCTTTTTCCTAAGTTTATCACAAAACGCCCATCTCAGTAAATATTACAAAACCTAATAAATAAGCCATAAAAATTTTAGATACCTGTGAGCAGTAGTTCCTGAGAAAAGGTACATCGAGTATAAAAAAATCACGTTTGGAGAAAAACGCGTTTTTATGTAAAAGTCCTCATTGATCAGAGCAGTCGATGACAAATTAAAACTACATTTTTTTATAGTTCTAATTTTCATAGAGATTAAAGAATGGTATTTTTAGAAAGATAAAAGTGTAGAGAATTTGAAAATGCAAAAATTCGAAATCATAACGTTTTGAAGATTTTGCGGTTCCAGTGATTTAATATGGTTACAGGAACACCAAAGCATTTGCATTTTCATGAAACAAGTGACTTGCTATTACCTCTGGTAAAAACAAGCATTATAACACAATTTCTTTGCCAATGTTATAATTTCAAAGGAATCTCGCGCTCTTTACCACGAGGAATTTCGTGGGCTTGAGTTGATGTTAATGTTACGCAAATGAGCATAAGTAACAACAACAACATCTAAATTAACAGTTCTTAAAAACTGCTCCATTGGAACAGGAGGACAAAATCCCAGTTACTGAACACACTGGTATCTCGTGCTTCCGATTGCAGGAGAACGAACTATCTGCATGGGATTTTTCGGGGTTTTTACTTCCTTGTACGAAGTAAAAAGGAAGTATTGTAATCGCAAAAAGATTCAGGCAGCATATTTCAACGAAAATATCCATTTTGACCGCTATCGAATGGAATTTAACGATGTTTTTGCTTGACATCTGTTCGTAAGGACGGAACAAAGCACTCTTTTCCCCCAAAAAAAATTGTAAATTAATTTAAAATGAATTCTGAAGAGAATTTTTCATGGCGTCTGTACGTACGTACGTATGTATCTCGCATAAATTCGAAACGACTAGCCTCAGAACGTTTCAATTTTGTATATAAGGCTGCTATAACATGTAGATGTGCACCTTGTATTTTTATTTTGAATTATGCTGTTCTTATCGTCCGGTTAAGATTTTTATGCCTTTAGTAAATCTGCATGCAATATTTTTAGAATTATCATAAATTTAAAAGTTGTTTAAGTACAGCTAAGCCTAATAATTTTTGCCATGTCGGCCATTGCTTGTTTACATTTGAAACAACAGAATAGTAGATTTGTTGCCAATCTAGACAAAGTAAGCATCGCATAACAACGATAACGCCATCTTTTAGTATTGCGAATTGAATCATGCATGCTTAACCCATTCTGGAATTTATTCGAGGAAATAAGTGTTTAAGATTTACTTCATAATTTTCAATACAGAGATTTGAGTTTTTATGCATATTTGCCTTGTCGCGAAGTGAGAACTGAATTAATTGAATGAGAAATAGTGAATCGTCTTTGAAAAATTGTTTCTTCTTATTTTGTTTGCTTAATTTCTTTTATACATGGTTTTAGATTTATTATTGTATCTGAATAGAACATGTGGCAACGATTAGATAATTCTTAAGATGATATAAATTTTGTGCCTCCTGAGTTAAAAAATGATTGAAATGTAGCGCTGTTAATTGAACCTAGGGTCAGAGTATCGCTATGGTAAACAAATATAGTGAATTTTAAATCGTGCATTTATTCTATTGTTGTTTATGTGATATCGACGAAATAGGTTTAATGGTAAACAAATGTAGTGAATTGTAAAGAGTGCATTTATTCTATTGTGGTTTATGCGGTGTCGGCGAAGTATATTTAATTCAATCCAATATGTTTAAATGAAATGCAAGAAAAAATTCGTATATTTTAATATTCAGTACAAGAAAGTCATGTGGTGCACACACCAGATTTTTTAGATAAGGTACGATGAAAGCGTTAAAGAGGAAAAGATTTAATGAAGCTTACATGAATTTGGGAATGAAAACATCATTTGCGCGGAAATGACAGGAATCTAGGGCTACGTTACGATATACTGGCACATTTGAAAATGTGAAAACAATTTTCTAACATGTATGCTTACTCAAACTTCATAGAACACCAGTGTAATCCCGTTTTATTGCTCGTAATTACAATTATGAATAGACTATATTAGGTAGAGTGAAAATGATCGAATTGGACTACTGTTCAAAAACATCAACGATGCTATCTCATGTCAAGTTTTTTTTATCAAAATATGTATGTTTTAAACATATTTCTTAGAAATGAAAAGCCTCTAAAAATCAAAGGAGAATCTTAAGTTTTTGAAAAAAAGAACAGTATCAAAAATGGTATTAAAAAATTTGAAAGCTGTCAGATTATATATTACGCCCAAAGGGGCGTTTTTTTAACGTTTTTTGTGTCTTTTTTTTATTTATTAAATATCATAGTCTTCGCACTTAAACCATAAAACGCAATTCAACAGCAATATCGCAAAATAATTTAAAAAGCGCATATCTTTAGAATTTCCGATACACAGTCTCGCGCGCTGGAGATAAAAATGTTTTTTTTTCGCAGAGTGTTCCCATTGCTCGCTTTGAAATCGTTGAGTTTCTTAAAACCTCATAAATGCTTTGCAAAATATGAAATAGATAATAAAACAAATTCCAGATTCCAAATTTGGACTTCCAGATGTCCATCTTCGAGTGGAGGTGTACATTATTCAAAATTGTATGGCTCTAGGTACCATTGTTTTATCACAATTTGCTTTATTATCTATTTCAAAGTTTTAAAACTTTAACGAATTTTTGATTAACAAACGCAATGATTTCAAAGCCAGCAATGGCAACACTGTAAGGGAAAAATTTTTTTATATCCAGCGCTCAAGACTGTATATCGAAAATACTAAAGATACGTTGTTTTGCTGTTTTAAAATATTTTGTGTTTTTGTGAATTTTTAATTGAATTTTATGTGTTTTAAGTGCGAAGAACATGATATTTAAACAGTAAATGTAACGCACAAAACGTTAAAAACGTATATAAATACGTGATATAAATTCTGAAGGCTTTCTTTCTTTTTTAACTTCTATATTTTTACATGAATTTTAAATCAGTAATATTTTTCCCCGTCCAGTGTTGCCATTGTTCGCTTTAAAATGCTCGTTTTAAAACAAAGTTAATAGCTAATAAAATTTAAAAAATAAAGAGATACAACGTTGAAATTTCCATATTTGGTAGGAATTCTTTTCAAAATCTAATTACATGATTAATGAAGCCCTCTTATATTACATTTATCTCCTAGTTTTGTTTTAAGAGTTTACAAACATTTAGTTAGAAATAGTTTAACAGCAAATATACACATGTGTTCACATAGATTTTTTTATGAGTGTTGAATTTCAGTACTGAATAACTTTACAAAAAACATTTCAGTTTCACTTACAGATGATATTCGCCAATTTTTAGACGATTTTCATTGTAATTACAGAAATATTTTACCTAAAAGAAAAAAAAAAGAAGAGAAAATTTATTAAGTGCGGAAGAGAAGATTTTGATGGTAAATGTGATTAAGGATCGTAGGCTATCTGCCTAAGGGGATTAATGTCTTCGCGAACGACTTTCTAAGGGAAACTGGCTCGTATACCAGTTGCACATGAGGTGTGTGTGTGTATGTGATTATGGCAAAGCCTCGAGGGCTATCTGCCTAAAGGGAGGGATGCCTTCGTGGAGGACGTTCTAAGGGAAACTGGCTCGTATACACGTTACACATGGGAAAAACCACGAAAACACCCATGCAGCCAGCCCGTTCGCGGGATTCGAACCTCGAACCGAACTACCAGTGTTCAGCGACTTTACCGCTCGGCCGCTGGTGGGCAGTTGCACATGAGGAAAAACCACGAAAACGCCCATGCAACCAAACCCGTTTGCCTGGATTCGAATCTTGGACTGAACTACCGCTGTTCCTCGGCCACTGATGAGCCCGTGGAACAGGAGAGAGCATTCTAATGGATTGAAACATAAGATTAAAGTTATAGTAGAGATAAAAATGGATACACAATATACCAAAAAAAAAATCCAATAGAGACAGTAAAATAACTAGAATATAATGTATCTGTTATATAATTCCCACAGCATTCGGCTATAGGGCGCTGTGTACGTTCCAAACAGCCAGTGGCAGGCGAGATTCTAAAGGCAGAAATGTGTAGGATGCAGAAGGCAGAGACGTCTAATAATGCATCTTCAACTAGCCGCTCAGACGGTATCGTGGTTAGGGGAGCATGCTGCAGTACCGGAGGTTCGTAACTCGGTTTTAATTTCGGAGAAGTCATGGATATTTGTAAGCATCTTGCGGGCTCTGTAAATATGCGGCGAGCCGGAAGTCCTCTCAAGAGGTTGATGGTAGAGGAAGAAGGGTGGGCGACCCTTGGACCCATCCCCTTGGCGTGCTGTTCATCATAACTAAGGGCGGAACTGAGGGAAGTCGTACTATCGCTTGTATAGTGCTCAAAGCTCTTTCCAACGACGGACGCAATTTTGCTCTCCCAGCCACGATGTAGGTCGCTGTCAGACAAGTGAAATAAGTCGCAACATGCATCTTCAATTATTTAAATTTTGTTGCAATTTGTTGTAACTAAAATTTGTTATTATTTTTGGAAGGCTCTTTTATGCACCATGAGCCATGTTAAACCATTAGAAGCTAAAGAAGCATCTACCTAGCAGTAAGAATACATAAAGATTTCCGATATGTTAAAGCTTCTCGCTTTACAAGATGTTCCTACTATTTTTACTTCCTTGTACGAAGTAAAAAGGAAGTATTGTAATCGCGAAAAGTTTCAGGCAGCATATTTTAACGAAAATATAAATTTTGACCGCAATCGAATGGAGTTTAACGATGTTTTTGCGTGATATCTGTATGTAAGGACAGAATAAAATACTCTTTTCCTTCAAAAAAATTATAAAACTGCTTTAAAATGAATTCTGAAGAGAATTTTTCGTGGTGTCTGTACGTACGTATGTACGTACGTATCTCGTATAACTCAAAAAGGAGTAGCCTCAGAAGGTTGAAATTTTGTATATAGGACTGCTATAACATGTAGATGTGCACCTCGTATTCTGGTTGCAGTCGGCCGCACTAAACGTATATAAATATATTTATATATATATCCACTCTGTTACCCGGCTCAGTGATCTCAGTTTCTTTACTCTTATTATGTTTGTAAATTGTACATTTTTTGCTTTAAAACTGATTGAAATATGTTGTTTTTATCTTCCGGTTGAGGATTTTATGCCATTAGTAAATCTGTGTGCAATATTTTTAGAATTATCAGCAATTTTAAAGTTGTTTAATTGCCGCGAAGCCTGATTTTAATGGCGGCCATTCATGTTTACATTTGAAACAGGAGACTAGTAGATTTGTTGCCAATCCAGAGAAACTTAGCTTCGCAACAACAAAGGTAACGCATTCATTTGTTATTGCCAATTAAATCATGCTTAATTCTTTCTGGAATTTTTTCGAGGAAATAAGTGTTTGAAATTTATTTCGTAATTTTTAATATAGATATTTTGAGTTTTTATGTATTTTTGCCTTCTCGCGAAGTGAGAACTGAATTAATTAAATGAGAAATACTCAACCGTCTGTGAAAAAACTGTTTCTTTTTTGTTTTGTTTGCTTAATTTCTTTTATACATCATTCTAGCTTTATTATAGTATTTGAATAGAACATGTGGCAACGATTAGATAATTCAATTCTTTAAATGATATAAATTTTGTGCATTATGAGTTATAATATGAACGAAATATATACGTTAACTGGTATATAATTATTGGATTATATAACAGTTAACTTAGTTTCCGTTATATAATTATTATATAAGTTAACTGTTATATAATTATTAATACTGTTAAGTGAATCTAGCGCCAGAGTGTCGCTATGGTAAACAAATAATAGAGTAAATTTTAAAAAATGTATTTATTCTATTGTGGTTTATGCGCTGTCGGCGAAGTAGATTTAATTCAATCCAATAAGTTTAAATGAAATGCAAGAAAAAACGCGTATGATTTAATATTCCAATACAAGGTAGTCATGTGGTATACACATCAGATTTTTTATACATCGCATTCCTGAGCTTTCTTTTTCTACATTTCTAAACCATATAAATACGCATATCCGTATGAGCACAGCGTGTGCATAAAATATATGAACTGAAGAAAATGCACATATTTTTCATATGTAAAAACTACATTTCTTTGCTCCAGAGTAATAATAAATTTCAAACAGTGCTTCAAAATATATTCTTACCAGCTTATCGAATATCGATCAATAGCAGTATCTAATCTCAAGACTCTCCTACGTTGGATAAAATTACTTTCCAATGCACTTCGGTTATAAAACTGTAAATTTCCTTTTAAACATGATTGATGAATAAATCCATATATGCATTTAAATATACACCAAAGGCTATAGTTACTGTACAGTAAATAAAGTTCCTTATCATGATATTTATTCGATGAAAATTTAAACAGAGTATTAACGGGTTTCATTTTGTCATCGGCGAGAAAAATGAGTTTCTGCGGGATCGTTGTTTTGTAATATGGATAAGATGGTAAAGAAACATTAAAAATCTACGAGTATTATCTATTTATAGTCATCCAAATGCTTACAGAAAATGTGCTAAAAATTAGTAATTTGCGTGAACATATTGATGCATTTTAAAAGTGAGATTTTAAGATATACTGCATAAATTTATGTAATTTCCACTCTCGAACCTATAATGTGAAAAAACATTAAAGATATCGGTTCAGTCCATAAGTTCGTGCGCATTAAGAGTATGCGTGGAATTCACTATGACGCATTTACTAAAACAATACAATTTTAAACCTGTTGAAACTTGTCATCGTTTGACTAACATATTATTCAGTTCATCACCAGCTTTCGTAAATATCAAACGCATTTTAGTACCCATAGAAGATGAATATAGATAATCAGTACAAACGGGCTGTGCTAAATTTTTTTTCGTGCGGTGAATCTGCCACGTTTGCAGCGATAAAAACTAGTGTACATGGTGAACACACTATTAGTGTAAGGACTGCCCAGAAATGGTTTAAAAAACATTTAAAGTTAGGAAAAAGTAGCATTGATGCTGAATCCGGTTCAGGACGTTTTGAACTGTTAGAACCAAACCAAACGATTCATTCAGAAGTTTATATTGAACAACTTTGCCGTCTAAATTCAGAATGGATCAAAAAACGCCCACGATGGGTGAATATAAAAAAAAGTGTTGTTTCATCATGATAACGCTAGACCGCATACGGCTCGAACAACGCTGCAAAAAAAATTAGTGAATTTAATTGGGAGCTTTTGCCTAATCCTGCTTACTCCCCAGATATTACCCCAAGTGATTTACACTTATTTCGTGCCTTACAAAACTTTTTATTGGGAAAAAATTAAATTCTAAACAGGATATGCACAAGGAACTTTCAAGTTTTTTTGCATCAAAACCAGGAGTGTTTCCACAGCAATGGCATACAAAAGCTACCTGTAAGGATGGCGAGACATTGTAGATAATGGAGGAATATATATAACTGATTAAAATTTAAATTGTGTTTTTTTATATTATTTAAAAATTTACCAAAAATGCGCACGAATTTATGGACTCACCCAATATTTTAATCATTCCTTAAGGATAAGGCATTTTTACCTATGTGTGTATATATATACACTTTGGTGTGCAAAGATTAAGGAAGAAGTTGAAAAATTAGCTTACCAGTGAAACTAAGAGGCAGAACTGACTGAAAGACTAATCAGGAGATCGACTAGGGTCAGATACATTAGAACATGGGCATATAATTTGGAATGTGATGAGTGGCTGGTAGAGACTTAAAGAAGAAGTTTGCAGTCATGATCATTTCAATATTCGTTTTTATTCCCTTTGAGTAACATTGTACAGACCAATCCCAATAAAGCGCAGTGAGACCGCCTATTCTGAAAATTTTACATTTTTAAAGAAAGGAGAAGAAGCAGCGAGTCTAGGTAGCATGAGAAGCAGAAAGCGAATGCTACGAGTTTAAAATGAAAAGCACAGTTCAGAATGATTTAATTTTGGTTGTTTAGCTGTAATTTGATTGTCTAATGTTAACTACCTGAAACTATTGCTATTGATTGCTTGAGTTTCAGTTTGCAAAATTATCTGCATCATTAGAGTTATGAAAGAGTCATATGACAGCGATTAATTTTCAAATGACGTAGTTTAGAGAAGTTTATTATGAACGGTATCTCCCATTCATCTTCTTCAGGAGGTAGGTGTACCGGTAGATATAACAGGTGAACTCTTTTGTTTTAAAATTAATTAAATGTAATTTGTTTAATTGGGGAGAGGGGTCAGGGTCTTTCATCCCTCTTCCCCTACTGAGAGATTTCTTAAGAAGACTTTCGTCGCAGAGTAACCTCATGCCGCACAGACACTATACATTTACAAACATCCATGCCTTCTCCGAGATTCGAACCCGGGCCCTTCGGCACGGCAGTTAGCGACGCCAGCCACTATGCTGGTTGGGCGTCTCATAACGTTTCTTTTAGACAGAGTTGTTGACTATTTTTAGTAAGTAGTTGTAACTAGTTTTAGAACATTTTTAGTGACTAGTTGTTGACTAGTACTTTTAGACAGAGTTGTTGAATGTTACAGGTTGAAGCATAACAGATTCAGGTAATCATAACCATATTAGATACTTAAGGATTAGATCGGTAAGTTAATTTCTTACTGCACATTGTTATCGCAACTGTGGGAGTGGCTTCCTTCATTGAACCAATAGGTTTGCAGTACTTGTCTCTGAGCGTCAACTGTCAAGTTCTGTTGTTTTGTGTGAATTTTGCCACCGACTTGCCACCGATTTTGCCATCGACAAGAAAATTTTAACCTTTAATCTTATTTACGAAAAAAAATTATAAAACAGTCTGAAAGCTTTCAGATTTTACATTACGCCCAAAGGGGCGTTTTTTAACGTTTTAAGCGTTAGCTTTATTTATTAAATATCACATTCTTCGCTTTAAATCATAAAATTCAGTTCAACAGCAATATCGCAAAATAATTTTAAAATGAGTATATCTTTAGAATTTCCGATACACAGTCTCGCGCGCTGGAGATAATTTTTTTTTCCCGTACAGTGTTGCCGCTGCTCGCTTTGAAATCGTTGGTTTTGTTAATCAAACATTCGTTTAAGTTTCACAGAATATGAAATCGATAATAAAACAAATTCCGAATTCCAAAGTTGGGCTTCAGGATGCTCGGGTGGAGGCATTAAAAATCGGATGGCTCTAGATACAGTTGTTTTATCACAATGCGAGAAACATAAATACATTTATGCAAATTCTTCTTTATTTAACTTCTTTAAATATAATACAGCACTCTAATATTTAGCGACAACAGTTTGAAAAGCGAATCACCGGAAAATGCCAAAATCTTCTTCTGGGCAAATTGTTCATCTGGACTAATAATTATAATTACAGTAATATACAGGAAGCTTTCATTATCTGAATAACTTAGAGAAAACATTAATGTATGTTTGATACTTCGCAGAGCTTCATAAACTGAACCAGGAACCGGGGCAGGTTTAGGGCTGCCAGAGAGTGTCAAGAGAGGGCAAGGTTGCCTCATTTGGCGGAAAGTCGCCAATTTGGCGACATTCGGTGACAAAATTGGCGATGTGCCATAGACAGGTGGGGGCTTTCTGGAACGAGTTCTTGCTGTTTTGGCCCAGAATGTTCTCTAACACAGGCCAGGGGGTGTCCATCCAGTTGAGAGACAGTGAGTGCAGAGTTGGTCGTCGAGTGCACCGAAAGATTATCTTAGTGTATCGCGGTTAGAGCATCGTCAAGAGAGTGTGTCGAGCTCCGGGAACGACTGAACCGAGAAGTCGGGAGTTGTATTCTAGTGTATCATCGAGTGCATCGCGAGTTGTAGCGTGGAACGTCTCGCGAGACGACCAAGAACGACCGAGAAATGACCGAGCCGAGTCGGGAGCTGCAATCTGGTGCTCTGCAATGAAGCTCTCTCCACCGTTATAGCCTGATAACCTGGAGGCTGAGTCGCTGATTGTGTCAGCGTGTTTATACTAGTTCTTGGACGACTGTAAACGGGATTTTGGAGCCGTCCTGATTAACATTGTCTAAATATACATCATAAAGTGTCGTCGTTATTCACTTCAAATCTACGAACCCGTACGAACGTCAAGAGGAAGAAAATAACGTAACAATACTTTACAATTCTGGAACTCGTAGAGCTCTTCCCAGTATCAGAGAGCACAATCAGTAGTTACACCTCAAACTACCAAGAACGTTAAACACAATACAATGCAAAACTCATCTAAAAAGCGAATTTCGCACGGAAATTTCTCAGTACTCTGAATTCAAGTCTCAGCTAAAAACTGAGAACTGATGCTTTTTACTGGCTGATTTAGTTTTATTAGTTTTATCAGTTTTATTAGTTTGGGTTTTGAGAAACTTCCAGTACCTTCGATTTCTCGGAAATGCTGGAAGGCATATATTGTTACAGTTATATACAGGGATCAGACCAAAATGAGGCCAAGTTTGGCGACTTTTGGAAATAAAAAATAAATGCCAAAACTCTCCCCAGCTTGGCGTTATCTCACGGATTTGCCATTTACTTCAGTGTTAAATGAATTTGCCATTTACTTCAGTGTTAAATGAATTTGCCATTTACTTAAGTGTTAAATGAATTTGCCATTTACTTCAGTGTTAAATGAATTTGCCATTTACTTCAGTGTTAATTGAACTTGTCATTTACTTCAGTGTTAAATGAATCTGCCTCTGTACTATTTAATTTCCGGTGGAGCGTTTTTGAGGCATTTCATGTTACATAGTACAGGTACAAGTATGGGGGACACCAGCGATTGGCTATAGGTCAGCTGGCAATGCCTTTTCATACAAACACTAAAGAAATCTGCTGTGTACACCACATGAATTCCTTGTACGGAATATTAAATTATACGCATTTTTTTCTTGCATTTTATTTAAACTTATTAGATTGAATTAAACCTACTTCGCCGAAAGCGCATAAACCACAATAGAATAAATGCATTCTTTAAAATTCACTTTGTTTACCATAGCGACACTCTGGCGCTAGGTTTACATAACGGTATTATATTTTATTCATATTATAACTCAGAATGCACAAAATGTATATCATTTAAAGAATTATCTAATCGTTGCCGCATGTTCTATTCAAATACCATAATAAAGCTAGAACTATGTATAAAAGAAATTAAGCAAACAAAACAAAAGAGAAACAGTATTTCACAGACGACTGAGTATTTCTCATTCAATTAATTCAGTTCCCACTTCGCGAGAAGGCAAAAATACTTAAAATCTCAAAATATCTGTATTAAAAATTACGAAGTAAATCTTAAATGCTTATTTCCTCGAAAAAATTCCAGAAAGGATTAAGCATGATTTAATTGGCAATAATAAATGAATTGGTTATCTTTGTTGTTGCGAAGCTAAGTTTCTCTATATTGGCAACAAATCCACTAGTCTCCTGTTTCAAATGTAAACATCAATGGCAGCCATTAAAAACAGGCTTAGCGGCAATTAAACAACTTTAAAATTGCTGATAATTCTAAAAATATTGCACACAGATTTACTAAAGGCATAAAATCCTTAACCGGAAGATAAAAACAACATATTTCAATCATTTTTAAAGCAAAAAATGTACAATTTACAAACATACAAGAGTAAAGAAACTGAGATCACTGAGCCGGGTAATAGAGTGGATATATATATAAATATATTTATATACGTTTGGTGCGGCCGATTGCAACCAAAATACGAGGTGCACATCTACATATTATAGCAGTCCTATATACAAAATTTCAACGTTCTGAGGCTACTCGTTTTTGAGTTATGCGAGATACGTACGTACGTTAGCATGTACGTACATACGTTCGTACAGACGCCACGAAAAATTCTCTTCAGAATTAATTTTAAAGCAGTTTTATAATTTTTTTGAAGGAAAAGAGTATTTTATTCTGTCCTTATGTACAGATATCAGGCAAAAACGTCGTTAAATTGTATTCGATAGCGGTCAAAATGGATATTTTCGTTGAAATATGCTGCCTGAAACTATTCGCGATTACAATACTTCTTTTTTACTTCATACAAGGAAGTAAAAAGGATGATTTCGGACATAATGTGATTATAGTATAGCTTCAATACTATTTGAAATTCACAAAATAATTTCAGAACATCTTCTTTGATGTAACAAAAATAACAGTCAAACATAATAAGTAATAACAGCAGGAGCGAACGAGGGGAAAATGCCACCCAGACCTGGTTTGCTCAAGGCATGCCTTACACCAGCGGTGCTCAACCTTGTGCTCGCTGATCGTTTTGCATGTGCTCGCCGGCCCGATTAGGTACTATGAACAAAAATATTTTAAAGTAACCATTCATTTATATTTTTAATTGTTAAAATACAGTAAGCATTTATAGTAATAAGAGATATCTTGCAAGACATTAGAAAATAATTGATTGCTGACTGATGACCTTGATAGCAAACATGGAATCTTATTGCTTCATTCCGATGTTAGATGGCTCAGAAGGGGAAAAGTACTTAAAAGATTTTTAGAACTTCTTTCGCCAATAAAGTAGTTTTTGGAATCCGGAAACGAAAGTTATAAAGAATTGGACGATAGCAATTAGTTATCCCATCTGTATATTCTTAGGGATATAACAGCTAAACTGAAGAAACTGAACGAAGATCTCCAGGGAAAAGGGAAAAAAAAACTTTTTCCAATTGACTGGGACTGTAACTGCTATTCAGATAAAGTTAAGTTTGTGGATAAATCTGATGAAAGAAAAATATTTCACCCATTTTTAGAATTTATCAAGCCATATTAATAACCACAAGGCAATTGAATCAGAGAAATATTCGGGAAACCTAAATGCACTGAGAAATAATTTTGAACTCCGCTTCTCTGATTTCCATAAAGTTCCAGCAATATTATTATTCATCTCAAAAACATTTGCCGAAATTAATATTTCAGATGGATCACTGTAGAGTTCCTCACTTTGGAATGCTAAGTTAATGTTGGAAGTGAAGAATCTAAGAACTGATAAGCGAATAATCGCTTGAGTTCGGTGACAAGAAACAACAAGATAGAAGGGTAACTAACTCTTTATTATTTCAATAAGATTTAACAAAACTCCGCCTGGGAGTGTACAAGCAAAGCCCGCACTTGGACTTGAACTTAAGACTAAGAATTAAACTAAAACTAAGCTTAACTAAAAAGAAGTATAGCCGAAGCTATCAAGGTTCAAATCGAGTTGGGCCCTTAACTTAATTGACTACGAAGCTTAGCAAGGGTCTGAGTACGGCCGAGCGTAATAACAGCTTTGAAAGAGAGAGTGGCCAAAAAGGCAGACGCGCGTAAATCAGAAACTCTGATTCTCCCTAACTCAGTAAGTAACTTCGTGGTTTAAATACCGCTCCTCCTCATTAAATATTCAGCAAGATTCCAAAACTACGTTCTGGCCCGGAAGTAGTAAGTTGAAGTTAAAAATTTGACAGGAAAGGAACTTTAACTTAAAATTTAACTGTTAATAAAATTAACATAATCCTTACATCACATAAGATTGGAAATATGTTTAACAACAAAGGTTGATGTTTTGGAAATGTGCTCGCGATAGGCCAAAATGTGCTGGCGAGTGGCCAAAGGTTGGGTACCACTGCCTTACACTGTTAAACGCCTCAGCCCTCAGAGGCAATCTAAAGAGGCAATAACCCCTACCCCGGTAGACCTGGAGGTGACAATTTCAGTTTCACACAGTGTGGGGTTTGAACATGTTTCACACAGTCTGGGATACAATGGTGGATTGAAACGAATTCACCGAAATAACTTAGAACGCATGTTAGACATCGACTGTTCCCCGGTGCCGACCAAGGGGAGCCAAACTCCTAAGGACCACTTTCGAAATTTAACCATGTAGCGCTCCCACAACTAAGGGACCATACGACAAGACAATACCATATGGTCTCTGCCGAGCCTAAACCTACCCATGACCTTCTGAATTTAGAATGTGTTCTTCCAGTTGGCCGTGACCTACCACCGTATAAACCATGATTATACACTGTGAAGACTGATTATATACCCCGGTGGTTGAGACTGCCTAAGTACAGATCCTTCCCTGGAATTCTTCTGAGTCAACCTCCGCGGTGGAAGCATAATGAGGTAAATATAATAAGCGCTGGGAACACAATGTTACATTGAACTGTACTAGTAACACTAAAGAGCAGTCCATGGGGTCAAATCGTTTGAGAATAACAAAAAAACTTTGAGTAAGTGTCTGAAAACTCAGGGATTTGAGAATGGAAAAACTGGGAAAAGAGAAAGTAACTTTGACAAGAACCCCCAACACAATTTTTGAAAAAAAGGTGCTGTTACATTGTACAATAGTTGCTACAATTTTACATATAATTTAAATAAAATTATTTACATATTTACAAAATTCTTAACATTATTTTTGACACAATACAAGCTGCAGTATGTATTTGCTATTTAGTTTCTATTATATGGCTGGTATACAACAAATTAAGTTTACTTTAGTAATAAAAATTTGTTTTATTATTAGTTTATTTAAGATATTAATAATATAGATTATTAAATTAGTTTATTTAAGATACTGATTTGAATACCTCTTCAAATAAATACAAAAGACAAGCAGCGCTGGAGTGGATTGTTTAAGAAGCAGAATGCACTATTTTAATATTTTCAGCCAGAGGACAGTTATTTAAATTAATCAATTTTCTCAAAGTGTTACAATTTAATTCTCAAGTAACTGAAATTAAAACAGAAATAACATCTTTCGAATATCGAGAAAAGTTTTCATAATTAGTTTTAAAGAAAAGATTTAATAAATTTTCTCGAAACGTGATTGTCTTCACAAAGGGAATACTTCTTGGAAGAAATTTGAATAATTAGTTGAAAACCATCATTAATGATTTAAAACTTTTTTTTTAATATTTTGTTCGAAAAAATCGTTGATTAGTGAGCTTTATCGAAAGAAAAAGTTATTTACCTTCTTAAATAGAAACGATTTAAATACGATGATGGAATTTTCACTACGAAGAACTTTCATTTTAGAAGTCACGAAAATGCAACTCTACTCCCATCATGGCGGATTAAACACATCGAGGAATAAAATTCCTCTTCCAAAGTGATGAAAATTATTTTCTGATGTCGGTCTTTACTTTTAATTTATTCATATAATTCCTTACACATACACAATGCATGGGCAAACTTTTATGACATCAGTCATAAAAAAAATCGATATCTGGGGAAAAACTTGGTCATCGTTGTTTAGCGATTATTCTAAAAACGTTCTGCTTCATTGTTCTTTCATACAGATTCCAGATCATTTATAGAAAATATCTCTTCAATATTTTTTAATTCCATTGTTATACAGTGTCTCAAAAAAGTGACGGGACACTTGTGCTTTACAAAAGGAAACTGCAATAAAATAAATTTAAAAAACATGTAAAATTTTTTCTGAGTGTGTTTCATACTTAAATTTAGTAACAATTATTACATAACATACATTTTCTCAAAATATTAATTTAATAAAAATACAATTGTTTAGAACGGAGCAGAAAATGGCTCACTTAAGTGATGGGACACTACGTACTATGCAACAAAAATCGTCTGAAGTAAGCAATAAAATATCTTTTGGGGTATTTATTTTTACTCAAAAGCAATTCCAATAATTTATAAAATCGTCTACAGTATTTCTCTCCAGTTTGTTTTGGAATTTTTGTGTTTTTTAGCTGCTGTATAACTGTCCTGAAATAATAAAAACACCCCCACAATCTCCACAATTAAATCCCATAGATAGAATATTTGGCAAGAATTGGAATCAAGAATTCGCAAACACACCATTTCTTCAAAACAACAAATAAAATCGGTGCTTCAAGAAGAATGGGGTAAAATCACTCCAGAAATCACAAAAATATTAGTCGAATCCATCCCAAGAAGATTAAATCATGTTTTAAAAGTAAAAGCAAATCCAACAAAATAGTAAAACCTTTTAAAAAGTAAAATTTTTGGATAAATATTTGATGGAAAAGTAAGTGTCCCATCACTTAAGTGAGCCATTTTCTGCTCCGTTCTAAACAATTGTATTTTTATTAAATTAATATTTTAATATTTTGAGAAAATGTATGTTATGTAATAATTGTTACTAAATTTAAGTATGAAACACACCCACAAAAAATTTTACATGTTTTTTAAATTTATTTTATTGCAGTTTCCTTTTGTAAAACACAAGTGTCCCATCACTTTTGTGAGACACTGTAGTTTACTAAATGTTTGAAATGATCTTATACTCGTGATTTTTAAGAGGTTAATTAATTTTAGAAAAACTGAAAAGAATCCATGAACGATAAATTTAAAACTTTATAGAACTAGCTGCAAGCCCGCCAGAGGAGCGAGCTGCGGACAAAACGAAATTTAAAAATTCTATGCACACCTGAAAAAAATGTATAAAACCATTTCAGTATGAATTCTTTCCAAGCAACAACTAACTCGTAAACAATTTTTGTTGCCAAATCAGGCAACAAAACTTTTGATGCTGTCGGTTAATTCGTATGGCGTCATGATTTAAATTTAATGTAATATAACAACGTCTTTTCAATATCAATAAAAGATTTTACATGGCAATAACATATCCTGTTAATTATCCTAACCTGAAACACAAAATTTGTCAACAGCAGCTATGTATATAAAATGATGACATTAATGAAACATTTTCGACATACAATGACGTCACCTGCAATCGCATGTGTTATATTTAAAGAAATTGAGTAAAGAAGAATCTGCATAAATGTATATATGTTTCTCGCATTGTGATAAAGCAGTACGGTACCTAGAGCCCTCCAATTTTGAATAACGTACGCGTCCACCCGTATATGGGCATCCTTTGGAATTCGAAATTTGATGTTTTATTATCTATTTCATATTTCGTAAAGCATTATGAGTATTTTTATTAAGAAACTCAACGATATCAAAGCGAGCAATCGCAACACCGTACAAAAAAATATTTTATCTCTAGCGCGCGAGACTGTGTATCGGAAATCTAAAGATTATGCTCTTTTAAATATTTTTTGATATTGCTGTTGAAATGAATTTTACGGATTAAGTGCGAAGAACATGATATTTAATAAGTAAACATAACACACAAAACGTTAAAAAATGTCTCTTTGGGATAATTTAAAATCAGAAAGCTTTCAGATTTTTATATTTTTAATATTTTTTATTTTATATTTTGCAAAACTTACAGACTTTTGATTAACAGACTACGATTTGTAAGCTAGCAATGGCAACATGTTTCGAAATAAGGCATTTTTATCTCCAGCTTGCGAGACTGCTGCCACTCGGGAAAACGAGTGGCAACAGTCTCGCGACTCTTTGCCCACATTCCGGTCACTTGCAATGGCGCAAAGATAATGGCTACTAAATAAAGCGTTCGGCCATTATTATAAAAAATTAAATATATTAAAAATTAATTAAAAATATATATTCATAATGTCAGCAAATTTCATGGTTTAGTTTTGGTTTATTTCATTATGGCAAAGCATACTCGGGCAGTCTTTGCCCCCTAAGGAGAGGGATGTCTTCATGGAAGTCTTTCTAAGGAAAACTGGCTCTTATCATGTTACAAATGGGGAAAACCGCGAAAGCGCCCATGCAGCCAGCCCGTTAACTTAGATTGGAACCCAGGTCGGAACTACCAGTATTCAGAGATTTTACCACTCGTCCACGGTGTACCAATAAAACTTTTAACAGTCTTCTTAATTTCGGATAGTGTCAGACGTGATATTGGAAGTTGAAAATTTTGCTCATAGTAGAAATTCAACAACCAAATGCAATTTTTAAACTTATTTTAATATTTTTAAAAATTTAAATGAGTAGGTAGTGAAACTGTTTCTGAGAATATAAAACGACTTACGAGTTTCTCAATTTCAAAGCCATTTAAGATAAAAATGTATCGATTTACTAGCGCGAAAATGTTAAACGTTCAAGAGTGAAAAACTTAAATGGATGTGTATACGATAAATAAGATGAAAAACGCATTGCATATATTTAAATAAAGTTTAAGAACTTTTACAAAAATAAATGTTCTTAAGTGCTGCGGTAATATGAAATAATAAATACAAACGAGAACACAGAAATAGTTACTGTTCGAAAGATTGTTCTCGCTTTTATATCCTTCAGTGTCAAATAATTTAGGTCAAAATAATCTTTCTTAACTTTCCTCTAGACAAAATTAAAACCCTATGAAATGCCATTTTTCTATATGCGAATTCCGAAATTCAGTTATATGTTAAAGCACTTCAAGCAGATAAAACATAAAGCACAGATTTTCAAAGAGATATGAATAAGTTTTTTAATGAAAGCGTCACCACATTTTCTACTGATTTTTATCTTATGTACTTTTGAAGTGTCATAATGAATTAGAAAATTAAAAATTAGTTCAGTCTACATTTTTAAAATTCATATAAAATATCTATTTTAAGTTCCAAAATTTTGTTACTGAAGTTCTATTGAAATCACTGCGATCACGTTTAGCTGGAAAGAAATGATTTTAGAAAAGTAAATCTTTACAAATCTTTCCTCCTAACACAGCTTGTGAAACCACTGGCAAGTTAAATCCCTTTGGCTACTCCCAAGCGAGAAATGAGATCTACAAGGCAACTATTGAATCTTTCGAGACTTCCTGAAACTTTTTTGAATGGCATCTCCCGTTCGGAATTAGAATTTCTAAGGCTAGAAAAGATATGCAATGCCTACTTTAAGTTGTACTTTATTGAGACCACAAAACAATTAAAATGCTTGAATCGAATGATCGTAAGAGATCCTAAAGATGTACGACTTGGAATAAAGAGCAAAAGAAATCTACTCAGATTCCCCTTTATAAATTTGATTATACTATGAATTTTCTCATTAGTATAAATATATTTAATTTATAACCTATTTATATACATCTCTTTAATGTGTGTATGTATGTTTCATAAATTTTATAGATACGATATATTTGTTTAAATTTTTGAATGTTTCAAGAAATTAAAAAAAAGATCTGATGTGTACACCACATGACCTTCTCGTACGGAATATTAAATTATACGCATTTTTTTTTTCATTTCATTTAAACTTATTGGATTGAATTAAATCTACTTCGCCGACAGCGCATAAACCACAATAGAATGTATGCATTCTTTAAAATTCACTCTAGTATTTGTTTACCATAGCGACACTCTGGCGCTAGGTTCACTTAACAGTATTATATTTCGTTCATATTACAACTAAGAATGCATAAAATTTATATCATTTAAAGAATAGAATTATCTAATCGTTGCCACATGTTCTATTCAGATACTATAATAAAGCTAGAATGATGTATAAAAGAAATTAACAAAACGAAACAAAAAAGAAACAGTTTTTTACAGACGATTCGGTATTTCTCATTCAATTAATTCAGTTATCATTTCATTACTAAGTACATAAAAACTCATAATATCTGTATTAAAAGTTACGAAGTAAAGGTTAAGCACTTATATCCTCAAACAAATTCCAGAGTGGATTAAGCGTTATTTAATTCGCAATAATAAATCTAGGCATTATCTTTGTTCTTGCGAAGCTTAGTTTTTGTAGATTGGCAACAAATCCACTATTTTGCTAAGTTTCAAATGTAAACAAACATGGCTGCTTTAGTAAACATAATTAGGCTTAGCTGCCTTAAAACAACTTTTAAATTGTTGATTATTCTACAAATACTGCATGCAAGTTTACTAAAGGCATAAAAACCTTAACAGGAAGATGAGAACAACATAATTCAATCATTTTTAAAGCAAAAAATGCATAATTTAAAAACATATAAGAATAAAGAAACTGAGATCACTGAGCCGAGTAACAGAGTGGATATATATATACATATATATGTATACTTTTGGCCTGCCGATATCAACTAAAATAGGAGGTGCTGAGCTACATGTTATAGCAGTCCTATATACAAAATTTCAACGTTCTGAGGCTACTCGTTTTCAAGATATGCGAGATACGTACATAGATGCCACGAATAATTCTCTTCAGAATTAATTTTAAATTAAATTTATAATTTTGTTGGGGGGAAAAGAGTCACTTATTCTGTCCTTACGTACAGATGTCACACAAAAACATCATTAAATTGGATTCCATAGCGGTCAAAATGAATATTTGCGTTGGAATATGATACCTGAAATTTTCGCGATTACAATACTCCCTTTTTACTTCGTACAAGGAAGTAAAAATAAAAAGGCAGGAGAAGCCTTTAAGGAGAAGCAACAGAACTAAAATGAACTAAACTACTCTGTCTTTTCGACTAGAAATATTTTTACTTAGATGATTCGGGTTTTACTTTGCCATCAAACATAATTTACTCTCAGAGTATATTTTAGACTTCTAATAATATTTTATATATAATATTTGATACTTGAAAGGTTAATAAACCAGACGAAGTGAATATAATCTGCAGCTTAGGTAGTTCAAGTCGCTCTAAATCCCAGTTTGTCACGAGATTTAATCCACTTTCAATGATAAATGGCGCTAACTTTGGTATTGATGCAGATGACGCTTTCAATGATCAAACTATAACTTTCCTGAACTTTGCATAATTTTAACCTCACGGAGTAAAGAGATTTCCCACTGGATCGGTAAGTTTCCTGTTTCGATCCGCCGGACAGTCAGGATAGGATCTGATTGCCAACTTTACTGCTAAGTGTTATTTATGGATACTGAAGTCTCCATGCGATCTTTAAATTGAGCCACGAGCTACGCATTTATAGAGGCCCTTCCTCAGTATAAGATGCGGGATGGAAATAAAGTTTTACTCTTCTTGTAATGAAAGGTGTATGAATGGTAGAAGGCAAAGAAATTAGACAGTCTGTGAAATATAAGGGTAAGGCAAGTACACGCGGATTTAATAATTAATTTTTAAAACATCTTTATGCATTTCACTTAAGAAAGTATGTCTACAAAAAGTAAAAGATAAAACAAAATGTAAACTGCGCTAAGAAAAATGGAACAGTTCTATATCTCCCGTTCTACTGAGTTGATTGACGAAATTCGAACTGCGATTTTTATGTCTTAAAAGTGCAATTTAGGATATTTATTAGATTTTTATATAGCGTTGTTTTAATGTACGTATTTCGACGATAAATCGGACATTTTTTGATACGGCATGCTATATGTTTTTTCCACATTTTGATTCTACGACTCAAATTATGCCTAAATACTAATTTTGTAAAATTTGGTGCCAAATTTACGGAGAAATTCAAAAATTTATCTTGGCGGATTTTGTTTTTAGTTTGCGCATGAATAATTAACTTGGCGAACTTCTTAATGCACAGTAACCTATTTTCCCTTACATCTCTTTACATTGTGCACGACAGGAAAAGGAGGCATGGTTTCATACTTTCAAATAAATTTAACAAAGCTTATTTGACTTATTATCTCTTGTAACAAATATGCCATAGTTCAAAACTCGCCAAAATGTAAATTCACATATATCGTTCACATATATTTATACATAGTTCTAGCTTTATTATAGTATTTGAATAGAATGTGTGGCAACGATTAGATAATTCTTTAAATGATATAAATTTGTGCATTCTGAGTTATAATATGAACGAAATATAATACTATTAAGTGAACCTAGCGTCAGAGTGTCGCTATGGTAAACAAATAGAGTGAATGTTAAAGAATGCATTTATTCTATTGTGGTTTATGCGTTATCGGTGAAGTAGATTTTATTCAATCCAATAAGTTTAAATGAAATGCAAGAAAAAATGCGTATAATTTAATATTCCGTACAAGGAAGTCATGTGGTGTGTTTTTTAAAATTCGTAGTCGAAGGGTTAACGCAAAATAACTGGCTAGTAAAACCATAAGATAATTACTCCTACATTTCCGCATGCTTTTGTGATGTAACTGGAAGCAGAATCGAAGCGTATTCGAGAAGAACAGGGCTCTGGTCAAGGCGAGGGCAATGGACACCCTTCACGTTTCCATCTCTAAAATAATCTAATGACTCTACAGTGGCATCGAACTAAAAGTTGGTGGACGATAATTAGTCACTACCAGGATTTGACGAGTGGGTCCCCTAATCCCCAGTCGCTCTTTAAAAGGGGGAGTATATAAGGTAATTTCTACCACCTTCCCACAAGTGTAACTGGAAGCAAACTCGACGCGTATTCGAGTCCCGGCGAGGGAATTGCACATTTTTCAAGTCTCCTGCTTTAAAATAACCTAACGACTCTGCAAACCAAACAAATACTTATAATACAATCTTTCTAGCATGTAAACTGCGCAAAGCGTTGGCATCAACTATAGTGCTTTCAAGCTTCACCGACCGCAATCTTATGGAAAATATATAGTATTCTATCATGAGCAGTTGAGCAACAAAGTTGAGATTAAGTTCCTATGACTCCACAGTTGAAAACATAACAACACATTTTATTGACATTAATTTATTCCTCATTTGAGTTGATGCCACATAGTACTTTCGAGCTTATACGAAACTGAGTCATATATAAATTGGGATCAATATCAGTCTCTCAGATTTACACTGTTAAGTTTATGGTGATATTGATGCATCTTAAATTTCCTTCTGTTTTCATTTGATAATGCTACGAATTTTGTATTTAGGTAGGTAATTTTTGTAGAGTCATAAGTAAAACTGTTGTATCTTTCTGTGTAAGGTGGCGCCGGACATATTTTAAGAGAAAGCTATGCCGGAAAGGTAACAATACAAAGACAAGTACATTTAACATTCGGTAAATAGGTATCTCAGCAATTTGGCGATATCTCAGTTTCGTCGACTTTTTGTCGCCAAATTCGGCTAGAAATCACCAAACCTCGCCAAAATTGGCGACAATTGTCCGGTTTCTGAATCATCGTAATATGTATTGGAATTGAATAAATGTAATTGACTACTATGTTAGCTGTTAACCGTAATTCCACACTTTCCAATAATTTCAAGAAGCAGAAAGTACTAGAAAAATCTCGGCGGCCGGATGAAACCTTTAAAAGGCCGAAGAGAGAGCATCTGAAATCAGTTGCTTAATATTATTATCAAGTTGTTTATCTCCGCGCGAACTGAGATATCCAATTTAGCTTTCTCTTTAGATGCCCATTGCATTGCGTTGTGTTTAATGTCATTAGTAGTTTGAAGTGTAGCTACTGATTACATTGCGTGATACTGTGAACACTTCTACGAATATTTCCGTGGAAAATTCCAGAATTCTGAACAACTCTTTTGACATAAATAAATTTTATTAAGCTATTCTCGGACTTTTACATTCAATTCTTTACGAACCCGTACACACGAAACAATATGTTTTCTGAAGTAATTTAACATGAAATTTACGCCTAGTGTAAAATATAACTTCTTCGTACGATTTCATTTACTTTGTTATTATCTCATTAAATTTTTATTGGAATTTAGCGTAAATTTTAAGTAGTTTTATATTACATCTTCTGGCTTTCATGAATGGTGACAGAGGCGTCGAGAAATTTCAGATTTGTTTATTTTTGCATACCTTATCAGAACTTGTCAAGTGAATAGTCAACCTGTCAAATCTTTGGGAACTATATGACTAAAAATAAAAATGACATCCAGATAAAAATGAAAACTCAAAAGTTTAACTTGTTTTCTTAAGTAGAAATGCAGAAAATTATCGAAATTACATAGATGAGTAATTGAGCTATTAGGCAATATAAAAAATGACATGTTGAGCGGAGAGACGTATGTTATACACGGTGACGGATTAAAGAAATATTCCGGTATTAGGTTGCGTATAATAATGACAGGAATTTTTCTGCTGAATTCCCTTCATTATATGTAACCTAATACCGGAAAATTTTATTAATCTGAAGCTTTTATCTTGTAAGTTATTTGTTCCTTTAGTAAATTATGTCTTGTGTGAACCATGAAGGAAATACATTAATGAAAACTGATGAATGTCTGAGCTTAAGAAAGCCGTTTTGGCAGTGGAACTTGCTTCTTGCGTAGGTGTTCTTGCGGTTTTTTTCATACTTGACTAACTGTCAACTGAGCTTTGTTTAAAGTTGCATGAAACTGAAAAGGTTGCGTGATTTTATGAAGCGTAAAGTCAGAAAAGCCTTTTAAAGAAGGATTTACCGGATTTTTTAATTTCTGAAATGAATTTTTTATTTCTTTTAAGTTCTAGAACAAATTTTAATAGTCGGTATAAATTAGAAATATTCTAGAATCAAATTCAATTTCAAGAGTTGTTTTAAAATTTATCTTCCTTATTGGTTCCTTATTTATTGCTTAGTAATTTATAAGTATTTCTCCCACTTCCCTAGCCTGCCTTCGTGTTGTAACGGTAGCATGCTGGGCTGATATTCCAGAGGTCCGTGGTTCGATTCCCGGCAAAGGCGGTTGCATATTTTTCATCTTTTCAGCTTCTAATTAACCTAATGACTCTACAAGTGGCGCCCGAACTAAAAGGGTTGTGGATGATGATCCTTCGCACAAAGGATTTGGCGACTAGGTCCCCTAAACCCTAGTCGCCCTTTAAAAAGGGAAGTACAGTAAGACCCCGCTTAACGCGGGGGATACGTTCCATCAAAGTAGAGCGTAATGCGAAACAGCGCTAAACGAGGCTATCTTTACATGTAAATATTGGGGTTAGGGGAAGATGGCTAGGAAATTGGTTAGGTATTAAATTTAAAAAGTATGTTTTTTTATAAAAATAAAACCAAACATTTATTTCTTAAAGCCCAAATTAATACCCCATTATTATTTCTTGGAAAAATAAAAACAAAATATAAATAACAAAACGAATATTCTTAAAAAAAAAACAAATAAAATTCTCAGTCAGTCATATTTAGTTAGCCTTCCGCGTTTTCAGTGTTCTGCCTTTTTGTGACAAAAGCATCTAATGTTGTTTGCCCTTTTTCTTTTGCGTTATTCTTTTAAAAGTTCTTCATAAACGGATAGAGCATCTCTAACACCACGCCTTACATTTGAGCTCCTGTCAAAATTCGGATCATTTTCAATGAATTGATCCATTATTTCAGTTATGGTAGACAAACTCCTTTTTACAAACGCCATCGAAAGTTCTTTTTGCTCTTCTTCTGAATCACTGCCCTCAACATTTTTGTTTTCTTCTTGTTCAGTTAATTCCTTGAGCTCATCATTAGAAAGACTAGCCGCTGCTTCTTGAATTACTTCTTCGACATCTTCCACATTTAACCCTTCAAAATATGTCTGTACAATACCGCACCAAACAAGAAATACAAGTAAACTCTTTCGGATATGTATTTGAAACCTATCGCTGCATAATATTTCGGGGAATCCCCGTATGCTGCGAGCGATTTCGTGGAATGCCCGGGTGGAAATAAAAGAGCGCTAAACCTAAACAGAGCTAAACGAAACAGCGTTAAGCGGGGTCTTACTGTATATAAGGTATTTCTCCCACTTCCCTAGCGTGCCTTCTTGGTGTAACGGTAGCACGTTGGGCCGGTATTCCGGAGGCCCGTGGTTCGATTCCCGGCGAAGGCGGTTGCATATTTTTCATCTTTTCTGCTTCCAATTAACCTAATGACTCTACAAACTGATAACAAAAATTCTAAAAAATATTTAGTGTTTTTGCTTTATAGGTTTACCTAAGAAGCAACAGAACGCTAGTGAGAAAAGGTTTACCTAAGAAAAGGTTTACCTAAGAACGCTAGTGAGAAAAGGTTTACCTAAGAAGCAACAGAACGCTAGTGAGAAAAGTAGTATAGGATATAAACATAAGGCAATATATACGCATATAATTATAGCGCGTGAGGTTTATAATACTTGATTTTTCAAAAATCATAAAATAAAAACTTTACTCTTTAATTAAAAAATGTTGCTTAGTTGAAAATAATTAACCCATTTTAAAAAATTTTACCATTCAGAGGTGTACATGAATGAAACATAAGAAAGTTTAAAATGTTAAAAACGCTAACAAATATATAAAGAAATATTAAGTTTGAAAACCATTTTTCTAATTTTAAATTCTAATAAAATTATTTTAATTAACATATCTGTGAATTTTCTTAACATGTAACCATGATACTTTGAAAGGAAAATGGATGTTACAAACAAATATATGCACAAAGAAGATATATTTTTTTAATTTGCAGGGATAATTCTACATACTGTTTTTGAATTTGCAGAGATAATTCTATGTACTCGTTTTGAATTGGCAGGGATAATTCTACCATTGTTTCCTACATTCTATTAGATTCACCAATAACAGCCTTTTCCTTTCTCATATAAGTTTCTTTGTATATGCAGCTAGTAGCATGGTTTTAGTAAAGCAATTTCAAGAAATTAGTTATAATGATCAAAACGTTTTGAGCTAATGCGAAAACATGTACAATCACATCTTTACATAATATCTATGTAACTTAAGAATTTATAAAAACTGCTCCATTTCGAATAACATTTACACTAAGCATGACTTATAAATAAACTTGTGTTAAGCATGTCTTAGAAATAAAGTAGACTTTTGACAAACGAAAATGAGTATCAATCTTTAAGATCAGAAAGGAGTCTTTCTAACAATCTTTAGACCACCAGTGGCCGAGAAGTAATGTCGCTGAAGACTGGTCGATCACGCTTTCGATTCCAGGCAAAAAGGCTAGTTGCATGGACGTTTTTTGGGGGTTTTCTCATGTATTCGTGGACAAGAACCAGGTTTCCTTATCAGGACTGGTGTTCCTCTTTACTTGCTTTGGAAACATTAACTGTCCTGACTCGGAACAGGGAGCTTACTCAAGCTATGTTCGATAAATTGTGAAGTAGACAATACACACAGGAAGGGTATACGAAACCCTTTATTTTTCTATCTTTACAGAGCTTTCCGGAACTTCGGAATACAGAGACCAACCACTTGTGGTCTGAACGTAAGAATATAAAAATACTAACTAAAACTCTAACTAAACTAACTTTGGATTAATATACAAGTGCCTGCTTTAAGACTGGCCGTAAATTAACAAAAAGCCGTATGTAGTACAGAGAGCTGCTAAAACTACGATACGTTTAAATTTATCAAGAGGATTAAACCTCTGGCCTTGAAGGCAACCAGCAACCGAGTAAAACTACTATGGCAAGCGGCCTGCTTCTAATAACTCCTTCCTCTCTCTTGCTTGGCAAAAAGCCACAACTTAAGGGGACTCATACACCTTAAAACCCCATAAGATGTTCGAATAGGTGACTGTTGCAAGAATTGGGATAACTTATTTATTTTAAAAGCAATTACTACCAACTTTTTGCAGCTGCCTGCATGATATAGCTGCTTTCTGAAATAGTAATCAGAAAGTTTGTGTTGCCATTAATAGTTTTATAATTTAATCCGCTTTGTGACAACATTTTTCGTCATGTTTCCAACTTGCGCGTACAGTTTAAAATATTCTGCTTCATAATTTAATTCCATATTTAATATATAGCTTTTATAACATCTGTAAACTACTGTGAACCTAAAATTCTAAAAATTTCGTGTTAAATTTTTATTTTATTTTGAGTTGAGTTTATAAAATGTATTTTATTAAACAAATTTGTAATGTTTTCGTCCATAAAATTTTTCAATAATTAAATATTCATCAGGTTGTTGGTTCAGTTAGAAAATAGTGCCCATATAAAGAATTCCATCCAATTTCAAGTATGTACCATTAGCCATTTTTAAAATATCATGCGCGCAAGGTGGAAACATGGTGAAATATTTTGACACGAAGAGGGTTAAATTACGAAATTATTTGTGGCAGCACAAACTTCCTGGTTACTAGTTTCCAAAGCAGCGATATCATGTAGTCAGCTGTATAAAGTTGGAAGTAATTGCTTTTAAAATAAATAAAATATCCCAATTCTTGCAATAGTCACATATTCGAAGATCATGAGGGGTTTAAGGTGTATGAGTCCCCTTAAGTACTTGGCGTTAGCAAGACAAATTTGCATAAATAAGTAAAAAGCTTTTAATTCTGGCCAGAAGTAGAAAATAAGAAGTGATAGTAAAGATTTAAAATAAAATAAACGTTAGTAAAACTTAGGATCCTTACATCCTTAGAAAGCTCTCCACGTAGGTAGCTCTCTCCTTTAGGCAAATAGCTCTTTCGTGCTTCGTCATAAACAAATAAGTCGAACAAACTTTAAAAAACTATGCTACATATAATTTCTCTTATTAAAAAGTAAAAGTTCTCTTTAGCATGCACAGTTCTAGAGACATTAGGTATTTTTGGAAGCAAGCAAGATGAAAAATAGCAACCACCTTCGCCGGGAATTGAACCACGGACCTCTGGAATACCGGCCCAGCGTGCAGAACCACTACACCAGTGCTCCGCAACCGGTGTGCCGCGGCACACTGGTGTGCCATGAGTAGGATATAGGTGTGCCGCAATCAAATACATGTATTTGAGATTTTGCAATTTTTTATCATGTATTTAATACACAATGACAATTTTTTTCCCTTAATAATGTCTATTTTAAATGTTTTTATATATTTCAGTGTTGTGTCTGTGATTGTAAGTGTGTCAGCATTTGAATTTTTTCGGCACTTCCTTGATAACTCGGAACTCAAAAATATATAACTTTTTTTAAGTGCAGGTATCAAATCGATAATTATTATGATTGCATATAAATAAATATGTTATGGTTTTATAATTGTATATCTTTCAAATTAAAACCAAAAATTTATTGTAAATTTTGTGTATAAATCAATACATATATACATTAGCTTTTGGTGTGCCACGAAATTCCAGAAAGATTTTTTGTGCGTCGCAGGTGAGAAAAGGTTGAGGAGCACTGCACTACACCACGAAGGCATCCCAAGAAGGTGGGAGAAATACCTTATACAGTGACCATCAAATTTAAATGATAACGGATTCCTGCTGAATGAGAAAATGTATGCTCACTTAGTTAATGATACAACCGATGCCCAATGCTGTAATTATTTATGTGAATTAAATACAATTGAACACACAATTACACTTCCTTGCATAACCTGGAGCCTGAAATATGCAAACTCGTTGATTGGCACTGTGGTGGGCAATGGGAGTATGTTGGAATTTCGGTCTGTGAAGTAAAGTATTCAGTAGTTATAGCTCACAGGCATCATTAAGTAAATCCCAAAAGGAGCGAATAATTGGCAGAATCCAGGGAGTCAAAAGATCTGGAAAACCGCAAAGCGGGGAGATTTGGATTTAGTCCTTTAGGCTGCCACAAGAACTCGAAGCAACCATTCAACTGCTGTTTGAAGGACGTTCGACTTGGGACTGCGTGCGAGAAAACCAATGATTTATCTCCCAGTCACTCCAGTTTCCAGTGGAGCGAAAGCGACTGTGCTCGAATATTGTTAACTGATGAATTCAGATGTAGTCTGAATAGTGATTCTAGACGTGTTTTGATCTGAAGACATGCATGCGACATGCGACGGAGGGCGTGGGCACCACCCCTCTACCAATGCGGTTAATCGGTATAACGCCACGTCCACCTTTATCTAGATAACCATACGTGTTCATTGTGCTAACATACTAACATATAAACATACATACAAATTTGGTACTTCATACAGTGGCGTTAAAGCTAATTAATGTTAGACACTGGATAATACATTGCCATGTTACAACGTGTATGCAAAAGCATGGATACGGTAGCATATATACATAACGTGTGTACTCATATGTTGAGTACACTATGACCCTTTGAAGCATTATTAGATTACAGAAGACATGTACATACTGAAATATTAGGGGCGCTATGTTATGCTGGAATAAGTAATTAGTACAGTGAATTAAAAGTTAGACCCTAGATTAGTACTGTGTAGTACAGCGTCTTTGGTGCAATTAATTTTAGAGTGGGGCTCTAGTTAGTTCTTTGCGATACGGTGCCGTGTTACAGGATAAAATGTGCAGATGCATAGTTACATTATCATATATACAGAACATAAATTCATATACACATATATACAGACACATTAGGTACATGATTATTCAGTGCGTAATAGATGTATATTAACTATACAGTGCCAAGATATGTGATAACACTAGTAGATACATGGGTACAATTACATATAAACAAGGACATACACAATTACATATAGACAAAAGCGTATATACGCTTATATTTTGGTACTTACTTCATATACTTAAAATCTAGATCCATAAAATAATGTTATACCTAGTAATAGGTGCATATTTAATTTCATAATAGGACACTAGGTTGATATTTTGCCTTACTAAGTCACGTTACGTAGAAATGTATGCGGGTGCATGGGTACAGCTTCTTATTTACAATGGAAAGTACCGACCACTTGTCTTCCCTTGTCCGTGAAATAACCCATTTCTGCGACCGCAATTTCGGAAGGAATTATGGCAAACGGCCGCCCCGTACTGCATATATTTCAGAAAGGTTTTGCAGCCGTTCTTAGATATGTGAACGAAGTACTGAACCCCAGGTTAGGCTGTTTAGGAGCGCCGTTGGACCAGACATGTGCTAATGGATGGATATGCTCGGCCTCATCGAGCGTATCTGGTGTCAGAATACTTCCAAACAGAACATATCACTTTAACAGATCGACGTCCTTGAATTCATCCAATTTGAATCCGACTAAGCATGTGTGGGATGACTTAGACCGATGAATTTCAATGCGCAATCTCCTTTCCGGACTCTACAGGAGCTAAGAAATGCACTGCTACGAAATGTACAGGAGCGGTGAGATAGCGTCCCCGCAAAGCAGGTTTAGGGTTGCCATAAAATGGCAAGGGAAGGCAAAGTTGCCTCATTTGGTGAGAAATCGCCCATTTGGCGACAAAATTGACGATATCCCATGGACGGATGGAGAGCCTTCTGGAACGAATTCTTACCGGTTTAGCCCAGAATGTTCTCGAACACCAGTCAAAAGCTACATAAACCCTTCTGGTACGAGGAGAGTTAGTTAACTCTTTCGCATCGATAGAGGGCAAAATCTCAATTCCCCAAACATCGAAAACGCCCGTATCTAAGAATTTCTCCTGGAATGCTTCTCCTTCCCCCATGACAAGTTGAATACTACAGCGCTAACAATAGCCTTACTTAAGTAAAGCGAAAACTTCTTTCTTCAACTCTTTCACACTGTGTGAAGTTCCCCCTTGGGACGGGATTGCAACTTCGGGCATCAAAAGCTAAACACTGACAGTAAACAAAGGAAAGGAAGGAACAAAGGAAACAAGGAAGCTACTTTTAGTAGCTTCAAAAGAATGATTGACATGTGATTTAACAACAACTGAAAGCAATGAATAATGCAGTAACGTGATGGGGGAAAGCACTGGGTAGGAAATTATTCAGGCGTTTCGAGCGTCCAGCCGATGTTTGAATGTTTGGGCGTTTGGGGCGATTTCGATGCGAAAGAGTTAACATCCAAGTGCTGTCTCGTCTAGCGAGTCAACCCCTGCGGAGTCGATGGATTTGACAGCCGGGCAGCGACTGCCGAGTGGGTCGTCGCGTTCACCGAAGAAGTCTGTTAGTGTGTCGCGGTTAGTGCATCGACGAGAGAGCGTGTTGAGCCCCGGGAACGACCGAACCGAAGAGTCGGGAGCTGTGTTCTGTGTGTCGTCGAGTGCATCGCGAGTTGTAGCGTGGAGAGTCTCGAGAGTACGGCGAGTTCCAAGAACGACCAAGCAGAGTCGGGAGCTGTCTCCACCGTGATAGCCTGATAGCAGCAAGGCTGTGTCGCTGATCGTGTCAGGGTATTTATAGTAGTTCATCGACGACTATAAAACGTGTTTTGGAGCTGTCCTGACAATACCGGCTAATAAAGTATGTTTCGATACTTCATCAAGTATTGTCGTCATTATTCACTCCAAATCCAGACGAATCCCGTAAGAACGTGAAGGAAGAATATAACGTAACAACTGGTGTCAGAAAAAGAAAAACGCAACAGCACGTTTAGATGGGTGGAAGAAGCAGTTCCACAAGATTTCACCGAACACTTTGATAAAATCTATGAAATCAAGATGTGAGGTATGCATATCTGTCCGAGGTGACCATACGCCATATTAAAGAAAAATGCCTTCCACAAGAGGTGATTTATTTTTTTCATAATTTTCCAATTTTTGTATATCTGGCTTTAATTTCATATTTTGCGAATAAGCAACTGCCAGACGTTGTAGTTTATGTTAACTATTGCTTTTGTACAGATTTCTGTTAATGAGATTTCATTAAGTATCAGTTGTATTTTATTTCTAACACTATCCTTTAATTTTAGTGACTAATGTGACCATTATGGGCTTCATGTGACTTCACGATACAAACTTTTCCATTACCGTTTAGCTAATTTCCAAAAGGTTAAGCAGAATTGCTTCATGTGCTCTTTTTCGTATGTATGTAGAGATATTAGGTATTTTGATGCAGGAGATCTGAAAAATGTACAGTACCCTCGCCGGGACTCGAACCTCTCGAATAAGCGCCGAGTGTGATAACCATTACACCACGAAGGCATGCTACGGGAGGAACTCCTTACATGTATACCTAATATTTCTCACATAGACAAGATTGCGTAGCTGTAGAGTCATTAGGTAATTTTTTTTAAAGCAGCAGAGATGAAAAATGAGCAACGCCCTCGCCGGGAATCGAACCACGGACCTCTGGAATACGCGCCCAGTGTGCAGACCACTACACTGCGAGGGCATGCTAAGAAGGCGGAAGAAATACCTTATATAGCTAATGCTGAGATCTACGTACATCTAAAGACCAAATGCTTATACAAAATTGCCTGAATACTTGCTTATAGCATAAATGGTAAATTCCTATTAAAGGGCCAGTTCTGTCGTTTGCTTTATGCATAGCCACCACACTATATAATAATTCATCAACCTTCGAAAATAGCCCATACATATTCAGGCGCAGCAGAAAGAAGATATCTCTTCATTTATTTATTATGCCTTTTATTCTGTGGTTTTTTACGTCTGCCTCTTCTGCTGATATAATGTGAGCTTCTGCGGAAGATATGTTACTTCTTTCCGGCATTGTTATTTTATTTCACATGTGATATTTTATTCACTTGTTTGACTAGCAGTTGCATTAGCTGCTAAATATTTTCTCGCGTTATCATATTTTACAACACTGTTGTAAAGAATCTTATGTGTACATCACATGACTTCCTTGTACGGAATATTAAATTATACGCATTTTTTTCTTGCATTTCATTTAAACTTATTGAATTGAATTAAATCTACTTCGCCGACAGCGCATAAAACACAATAGAATAAATCCATTCTTTAAAACTCACTCTAGTATTTGTTTACCATAGCGACACTCTGGCGCTAGATTCACTTAACAGTATTTATATTTCGTTCATATTATAACTCATAATGCACAAAATTTCTATCATTTAAAGAATAGAATTGTCTAATCGTTGCCACATGTTCTATTCAAATACTATAATAAAGCTAGAATGATGTATAAAAGAAATTAAGCAAACAAAAAAAAAAAAAAAAAAAAAAAAAGAAACAGTTTCTCACAGACGATTGAGTATTTTTCGTTCAATTAATTCAGTTCTCACTTCGCGACAAGGCAAAAATACATAAAAACTCAATTATTTCCTCGAAAAAATTCCAGAAAGGATTAAGCATGATTTAATTGGCAATAATAAATGAAGGCCTTATCTTTGTTGTTGCGAAGCTAAGTTTTTCTAGATTGGCAACAAATCCACTAGTCTCCTGTTTTAAATGTAAACAAGCAATGGCCGCCATAAAAGAAAAGGCTTAGCGGCACGTATACAACTTTGAAATTGTTGATAATTCTAAAAGTATTGCAGACAGATTTATTAAAGGCATAAAAACCTTAACCGGAAGATAAAAACAACATAATTCAATCATTTTTAAAGCAAAATATGTACAATTTACAAACATATAAGAGTAAAGAAACTGAGATCACTGAGCCGGGTAACAGAGTGGATATATATATATAAATATTTATATACGTTTGGTGCGGCCGATTGCAACAAAATACGAGATGCACATCTACATGTTATAGCAGTCCTATATACAAAATTTCAACGTTCTGAGGCTACTGGTTTTCGAGTTATGCGAGATACGTACGTGCATACATACTTTCGTACGGACGCCACGAAAAATTCTCTTCAGAATTCATTTTAAAGCAGTTTTATAATTTTTTTGGAGGAAACGTGTCTTTTATTCTGTCCTTACAGATATCACGCAAAAACATCGTTAAATTGCATTCGATAGCGGTCAAAATGTATATTTTCGTTGAAATATGCTGTCTGAAACTTTTCGCGATTGCAATACTTCCTTTTTACTTCGTACAAGGAAGTAAAAATGCATTTTTCTGAAGGAATTCGAAAGAAACCTCGTTTATTTATTGTTTTTAGTTCGCAGATGTCGCATTTCGAAGAAATTCAAAATATTGTCTCACGGAGGAAATATTTCTTTGAAGCTTCGCGCGCAAGCACCTCAGTGAAATAAATGCACAACTACGTTTTGAATAATTAAGCATTTTCTATTAAATTAGGGTAGAAATTTCCACTTTGTTTAATTTACAATAGAATAGTATCGAAGCAATTTTGTTTCAACCATTTGGCTTTGCCATATTAAGCCAACTTTTAAAATTAAACTCTATGCTGAATTCGTTATATTTCTGGGGTACTAGTAAGCCTATTTTAATTGTTAAACATTTATTTTTTTAAATGTTAAAATCTGCACATCAAGAGCAGGCAGCAGTTTCGTTTTAATCATTCTAATTTTACATTTTTTAATATTTAAATATCGCCCAAGATAGTGGTTAGCGGCTCTGACTGTCGTAACGAAGGACCTGGGTTCGTATCCCGAAGAAGCATGGATGTCTGTAAATGTATAGTGTCTGCATGGCATGGGGGGACACTAAATATGCGACGAGCCGAAAGTCCTCTGGAGAGGTTGGAAGCAATCTTGCACTCCTTACCACGATGGATTTTACTGGTTTGTTCTAATGTTACTATCAGACAAGTGAGATAAGTCACAACAACAAAAAATAATATTTAAATATGTTTTTTAATTTTTTGAAACTTTAATGTCTTTGAAATTTTAGCTTTCTGAGTGCGATTGTAATATGATGTTTTCAGACTACTAATTTTCAATTTTTTCCCTTTTAAACACAAATATGTTTTCATTTTTTTTTTTTTTCTTTTTTTTTTTTTTTTTTTTTTTAAATTAGCTGTTTGAATCTTGTACTCCTTCCCTTGCATTACCCGCACAGAATTTACTTGTGATCGAAATAATTCTTATTGATCTTAGAACGCACGCTAGTCACTGATCAGATTAATATAGAAAAGTAACGAACGTTATATACCTGTTCCTAAATAAGCAAACTAAACGTGAAAAACCTGTTCCTAAACTGTCCCTGAACGTGAAAATCAAAATGGGTTTAGATTTATTGTTGTTGTAGAAATAACACAGAAGAAGAAAATTAAACTATGGCATTCGTTCCAAAGTATTAGTTTTAAATGTATTGTAAACAATTAATTTTGTTCAATTACAAACCAATTAAATTACAGCCTATTCAAATCCTCAATAAAACAAAATTTTTAATCAAAATAAATAAAAGAGCAAACGTTTGATCACGTTAATAAAAAATTAGGCAATCTAGAGTTTACATTTGGCTACTTATACCTAATAAAATATACCTTAAAATTTCATATTATATATCTTCCTATTTATTGTAACAAAAACTTACGTTCTGTTTACAAAAGATCAACCGAAAGGTATACTCTTCGCAAAAAGTGCTGCATTTTTAAACATTTAATATGTGCTATTACTCAGACATTTTTTAGACTTCTTTTCGGGAGCTGCGGGGAATATTAAGGGGGCGCCCTTTAGCCCGAGAACTTCTAATTGAGAAATGCTGTTTTAGCTTATTAAACGAAAGCTTCATAGCGTCATGCTAAAATTAATAGTTGTATTTCAAAAATAAAAGCATTCTTTGCTACAAAAATAAAAGCATTGTTTGCTACAAAAATAAAAGCATTCTTTGCAACAGAAATAAAAGCATTCTTTGATGATTCAAAGCATTGTTTGCTACAAAAATAAAAGCATTCTTTACAACAAAAATAAAAGCATTGTTTGCTACAAAAATAAAAGCATTCTTTGCTACAAAAATAAAAGCATTCTTTGCCGATTCAAAGCATTCTTTGCTACAAAAATAAAAGCATTCTTTGCCGATTCAAAGCATTCTTTGCTACAAAAATAAAAGCATTCTTTGCCGATTCAAAGCATTCTTTGCTACAAAAATAAAAGCATTCTTTGCTACTGAAATAAAAGCATTCTTTTCTGATTCAAAGCATTGTTTGCTACAAAAATAAAAGCATTCTTTGCTACAGAAATAAAAGCATTCTTTGCTGATTCAAAGGGCTAAGGATTCTCAGTTTATATTTTGGCAACTGCCGGCCAGACGGGAAAGTGGTTAGTGCCGCTGACTACCTTACCGAAAGGCACGAGTTCGAATACCGGAGAAGCCATGAATGATATTTGTCTGTCTCTTTATAGAGGTCCGCCTTTTAGGTGCCTGCATAATATCATCACCACGGCTTCTGGCCTTATAGTAGCTAAAGCCTAATGCTTAGTGCTCGCCATTAAAATAAAATCTGAAAGATTTCAGGTTTTACATTACGCCCAACAAGACTTTTTTTTAACGTTTTGTGTATTACACTTATTTATTAAATATCATGTTCTCCTCCCTTAAACCATAAAATTCAGTTCAACAGCAGTATCGCAAAATAATTTTAAAATGAGCATATCTTTATAATTTCTGACACAGTTTCGCAGGCTGGAGACAAAAATGTATTTTTTCGTACAGTGTCGTCATTGCTCGTTTTGAAATCGTTGAGTTTGTTACACAAAAATTCGTTAAAGTTTTACAAAATCGGTAATAAAACAAATTCCAGATTCCAAATCTGGACTTCCAGATGCCCATATTCGGGTGGAAACACACGCTATTCAAAATTGGATGGCTCTAGGTACCGTTGTTTTATCACAGTGCGAGAAATATACATACATTTATGCAGATTTTTCATTACTTAATTTCTTTAAATGTAATACAGGGCTCTAATATTTGGTGGCAACAATTTGAAAAGGGAATCGTCATTCAAAGTTTTCAACGCAAAATGCCCAAACGAAAGTAACAGTCCTTCTGGGCAAATTGCCCCTTTGGACTAACAATACGATAATATCGAGCAATTTTGTTTGAATCTTTTGGCTTCTCCCGCCTAAGCAACTTATTTTAGATTAATAATTTATGCTCCATTTCTTCAGTTCATGGATTGTTAGTAGGCCTATCTTAAAGTGTTTAACATATAATTCTTTCAGTTGCTGAAATCTGCACACCAAGGTCACAGAACAATTTTTTTAATCATATGAATTTTACAGTTTTACAGTTTCTGAGTAAAAATAAAAACCCCAAAAAATATTTTTATTGTAGTACGTAGTAGTATCTAATGGTGTCCCATCACTTATGTGAGCAATTTTTTGCTCAGTTTTAAACAATTGTATTTTTATTAAATTAATATTTTAATATTTTAAAAAAATGTATGTTATGTAATAATTGTTACTAAATTTAAGTATGAAACACACCCACAAACAATTTTTTACATGTTTTTTTTAATTTATTTTACTACAGTTTCCTTTTGTAAAGCACAAGTGTCCCATCACTTTTGTGAGACACTGTATATTACATGATACACTTGAGATATAGATTATTTACAAAAACTAAGGAAAGCTAAAATTCCAGGCATTTTTTCAAATTTTATTTCGTTAAAATTTATTTTTCAGTTTTATAATTTTTACACGTAAAACATGTGACGTAAGTACTAGGCTTGGACAAAAATATGGAAACACCATTAAAAAACATGTTTCTTTGCTTAATATGGTGTAGGAAACCCGTCGGCATCCAAAACAGCTTGCAGTCTTCTTAGAATGAATAAATACAGTTACGGGCATTAGCATCACTACGGGCAGTTACATACAGTTACGGGCATTAGCATTGTTACGGGCATTAGCATCACTGATGAGTGGCTTCTCAATTGCAGCACGGCCAGCAATTCCCTGTTTATGAAGCTCCCTTCTAATTGTTTTGGTACTCACAGGGTTCGGTAACACAACATTCATTTCAGCAGTAACTTTTGCAGCTGTGGTCTTCTTATTTTTCGTCAAAATTGCCCTTAATGATCGTCTGTCACGATCACTCGGGACACACTTTCGTCCGCGCTGTGATTTAGCAGATGATGTTTTTCCGCTTTTCATATATGCGGAATAAATCTTCGATACAGTACCTCTTGAAACACTAAACACCTCGGCTACCTTGCTTACGGAAGCACCTACCATACGTGCTCCAACAATTTGCCCACGTTCGAAGTCTGTTAACTCTGACATAATGCAATGACAACCTCACATAACAGTACTCCGACAACAACTGAACTGTTTAGCACATTTACGAAGTTGTGTAGGTGGCTGGCGTCAGTAGTCAAAAACGCCAGCGCCACCTACATATTTCATTAAAATCAATCTTTCTTTTCAAACATGCATTTCACAAGGTGTTTCCATATTTTTGTCCATCCACTGTAATATGAAATGAAATAAACGTTAAAGTTAATATCTGATTGCGAAAAAAGGCAAAACATATATACACCCAACTAAGGTACGTACAGCTCTTATTAAATCTAAAGTTGTATCTCATGCTTTAAAGAAAGTCCACCCCCGCCAAAGGGCTATTGATCTTTGTAATAAATATGAGCAAAGTTATAAAATCTGCTTAAAGCTAATCAAAACATTGAAAACATGATGTTCATTGCCTAACGCCGAGACAAGTTCTTCAGCCTAAGACTATGTGCAGGTTGCCATATGAGAATTATTTGGCAGGTGAAAAATGGAAATGTATATTTACAATTGATGAAACGTGGATATATTTATCTGATTGCAAACGAAAATTATCAATTTACTAACGTAAAAGAGAAGAAAAGTCTTAATATGCTGCTTCAGAAAAAACAGGAAAGTTTTTCTAAAGGTTTTGTGGTTATTACTGGTTTCTCTTATAACGGAACATTTTAAGTAAGGAAAGTCGAAAAAAATGTCTAAATTAATTCCGATTAATTCGGTATCAGAAATATGTTTTAACAGCTATTTGTGAAAACATTCCACCTCTTTATCTAAACATTTTCACTCTGTTAAGTTCCAGGTGACAGGTGACGGAGGACGGGGGCGCCTGGTGTCTAACATAGGTAAACAGGCATATACGAAGGCTCCAATCCATACTACTACTAATACAACCAAGCCATACCAAACTACTGTTCCATTTTTTTAGGTCCACCAGCGGCCGAGCGGTAAAGTCGCTGTACACTGGTAGTTCGGTCCGAGGTTCGAATCCCGCGAACGGGCTGGCTGCATGGGTGTTTTCGTGGTTTTCCCCATGTGTAACGTGTATACGAGCCAGTTTCCCTTAGAAAGTCCACGAAAGGCATCCCTTCTCTTAGGCAGATAGCCCTAGTGTGCTTTGCCATAATTAAATACACCACACACCACCAAAATGGGAAATGAAATCGGAATTGAAGTCATTCCCTTTAAATATATCCCCCACCCAAGTTCCCTGATGTGTCTCCTATGTATTACCTTTCATTTGGACTTTTAAAACGAGCTATTTATAAGCGGAATCCAAAACATTGGATGGACTCTGGAAGACTGTGAAGGAAAAGTGGAATAAAACCAACCTTGATGTTTTACGAAAAGGACTTCCATCTTGGAAATCAAGATGCATTATGATAGCTCGAAAACGGTCTATCAGATTAAGCATATTAGAAAATAAAATTCTTTGTTTATATATAAATCTTTGCAAAATCATTCCAAGAATGGGCGAACAACCTCTGTTTATATATCTATATATATACACACGATCTAAACCGAATGTATGATACGATAATTCGATAGATATAAATAATATAGGTACAATAATACTTACGATGTAATATAAATACAACAATAGTTACGATCTAGCTCGATTTAAGTGTTGGTTTTTCAGAATAATTGCACATTTGGTATCTTTGACCTTTAAAAGTTTTACTAATGATATTTTTGCTAATAATAATTTTAAATTAAGTGGGCTCGTACACCTTAAACCTCTTATGATCTTCAAATATGTGACTGTTGCAAGAATTGGGATATTTTATTTATTTTAAAAGCAGTTACTTCCAAATTTTACAGCTGACTATATAATATAGTTGCTTCGGAAACTAGTAACCAGAAAGTTTGTGTTGCCACAAACACTTTTGTAATTTAATCCGCTTTGTGTCAAAATGTTTCGTCATGTTTCTACTTTGCCCGCATGATATTTTAAAAATGGCTAATGGTTCATACTTGAAATTCGATGGAATTCTTTATATGGGCACTATTTTCTAACTGAACCCAAAATCTGATGAATATTTTAATATTAAAAAATTTATGCCCGAAAACATTACAGAGTTTTTCAATAAAATACATTTTATAAACTCCAAATAAAATAAAAATTTAATATGAAATACTTAGAATTTTTGGTTCACAATAGTTTCCAAATGTTATGAAAGCTATACATTAAATATGGAATTAAATTATGCAATAAAATGTTTTAAACTGTGCGCGGAAGGTGGAAACATAACAAAACCTTTTGTCGCAAAGCGGATTAAATTATAAAAATATTTGTGGCAACACAAACTTTCTGATAACTATTTCAGAAAGATGCTATATTATGTATTCAGGTGTAAAAGGTTGGAAGTAATTGCTTTTAAAATGAATATGTTATTCCAGTTCTTACAACAATCACATATTCGAAGATCTTGTGGGTTTTAAGGTGTATGAGTCTCTTTAATGGGGTCTGCAGGCATTATTTTCATTCGTATTACACTTAAATTATAATAGAATTTTACTTTCAATAAGACTTAATTTATTTAGATTGTAAACAACAGGTTTTTAGATTGTGAACAAGATTTAAAAGGTTAACTTAATTTTCGTACATTTCGCGACTTAAATATACTTAAATTTGAGACTATACGATTCAAAATAAATTGTAAACAAACTTTAAGGTGTACTGCTACGAATTTTGAATTTAATTTGGTATTTTTAATAGAATTGTTATTAAATTGTTTCATTTTCCCGTGCTATGCTGCGTATGACAAATCTGAAGTGAAAGCTAAACCGGAAAAAGTTAAAATACTGGAGCACGTACACCTAACATTTTAATAATAGATATTTTGTAATTGTACGCTTTTGATTTTCGGGAAAAATAGAGAAAATATCCTCGTACACATTTAAAAAGCTTATAAAAGCGGGATCAAAACCTCTCAATTCAGTTTGTTTAGAAAAATGTTGTTGTTTACTGAAGCGAATTCGCGGTGAAATCGGATTAATTTTCTCTATTTTGAATTAAGTTCTGTTGAACATTTTTAGAAGTTTAAAAGATAATTGCAATAGTGCCCGAATATCTGAGGAAATTTAAGCATTTTGTTTTATTTGTAGTGATAATAATAAATGTTTATTCACTTTTTATCGGACTTACATTTATACAGTAATTTCGCTCATAATTTTCCTACTATGTGTATTTGTGTACCACCATATTGCATGCGAATAACACATTTTGCAGTAGCAAACTGATAAAAAATTATCGTTAAGTATCTTTAATTTTAATAACAGGTAAGCATAATACTAATAAGAAGATTCTAAGAAATTCTTAAGAATAATTTCTACAGTCAGTTTTAAATGAATAATAGTCAAATTAGTCAAAATCAGAAAAAAAAAAAAAAAATTTCGTGCGACTATTGAATTTGTGTACAAGCAGCATTCCTGTAAAACCGGTTTCTTCGCAATGTTAATTGATATGCAGGGAAGCTAATAGGAAATATGTGCATGTATGTAGCCGGACTTTTTCTGAAAATAAAGAGCGCTGAAGAAAATTCTATTTATTTTTAATGAAAGATCTGATTTAAAGAAAGGAGAATAACTTCAGATATTTAAGAAAATTCATACTAAATATTAAGTGCAGTTGGAAGTTAAAAGTCTGCAACAAATCGCTTAAAAATTATAACATACGAAAAAACCCAAAACATCAAATACAGTAAAAAAATTAGCAATGAAAATTAGATTTTGTACGCAAAAACCAGCAATTCATCCAGCGGGCACGAAGACAAAATTTTCGGTGTACAAATTTGGAAACTAACCTTTTGGTCATACTGGGCAAAAAGACATAGGATTTGGTGCACCAACTGCGTAATTCCCTCTTCTAATTTGTAAGCTTCACTCTAAATGTAAACAAATGGCGAACTCGTTAGGATTAACTTCACTTAAACTTTTAAATTGGTAATAATTTACAATTATTGCATGCAGATTAATTTATGGCATTAATTCTTAACCGGAAAATAAGAATACCATAATTCAATCGCTTTTAAAGCAAAAATTCACAATTTACCAACGTATAAGAATAAAAATTTGAGGTCACTGACCTGGGTAACAAAGTGGCAATATATATGTTTGATGTGGCTGATTGGAACGGATAAAATGCGGTGCACAACTACGTATTATAGCAGTTCCATATACAAAATTTGAACGTTCTATGGCTACTTGTTTTCGAGTTATGTGAAATAAATGCGTAAGTACTTACAGACATCATAAATTATATCTTCTAATTCCATTTTAAACTTATTTTGCAAAAACAAGTCCTTTTCTGTATCAACGAGTCCTGAAAAAACGAGTCCTTACGTACAGATGTCAGGCAAATACATAATTGAAAGGGGTTCACAAGCACTCAAAATGGATATTTTCGTTTAAATATGATACCCAAAATTTTTCTCGATTACAACACTTCCTTTACTTCATACAAGGAAGTAAAAAGAATTTTCAGATAGGAATCAAAGAAAAAATATATGCAAACAATTTCTTTTCCTTTCTATAATTGCACATCATGCTAACCTTGGGCATACTGTAAACTTCAGTATATTTATTCCATTAGGCTGTTGATAAACCTCTACAAGAAATATAGCTTACTACAAAAAAAAAAAAAAAAAAAAAAAAACTGAAATGTTTCAGATTTTAAATTACGTCTAAAGGGGCGTTTTTTAACATTTTGTGTGTTACCTTTCTTTATTAAATATCATGTTCCTCGCACTTAAACCATAAGATCCAGTGCAACAGCAATATCGCAAAATAGTTTTAAAACGAGCATATTGTTGCGTGCGTACGGATTCATTACTAAATGAATGCACAAGTCCGATGAAAAATGAACAAAAATTTATTATTATCACAACAAAAATGCTTAAATTTTCTCAAATTATCATGCAGTATTACAATATCTCACAGTAGTTATCTTTTAACTACTCAAATGTCCATTAGAACGTAATTCAAAACAGCTAAAGAACGCTAATCCGCGAATTCGCTACAATCAACAAGAGCAGTTTTCTAAACAACAATAAATTAAGCAACTCCTACAAACTGAGATGTTTTCCTCCTTTTATAAGATTTTAAAATCACGCGCTAGAATTTTTTAGCACTTTCTCGAAATCAAAAAGAGATATTTATTTATTTAACGCACGCGCTCTTGTATTTTTAATTTTTCCGGCTTAGCTTTCTTTTAATATTCGTCACGCGCTGCACTGCGCGAGAAATAAAACCATTTAATTTATAATTGAACTAACATTAGCTTTTTAAATACCAAATTCGTAACACTGCCCCCTTCATAAGGACTGCACGTCCCGGGCAGTACAATCCCTGGACAGGAAGCTAAACTTACAACTGTGGCATAAACATTACATTACAATATCAAACAATATAAACAATAAATGCAATAACTAACTTAAACAAATCAAATGCTATCAAATACTAAATACAAAACAAATACTAAATACAAATCAAATA
The DNA here is from genome assembly GCF_044657685.1 of Stegodyphus dumicola. Taxonomy (NCBI): domain Eukaryota; kingdom Metazoa; phylum Arthropoda; class Arachnida; order Araneae; family Eresidae; genus Stegodyphus; species Stegodyphus dumicola. Next base: position 188,737,173 of record NC_140774.1, read on the forward strand.
CTAAATGCAAATCAAATACTAAATGCAAATGAAATACTAAATGCAAATCAAATACTAAATACAATACAAATCAAATACACATTTATAAACAAAAAGGACCATGGTTTGATACTATTTACAATTATTTACATTACGTACTATGGCCATAGTAATGAGCTAACCTGTCGTAATGAACGACTTTAGGTTTAGAGTTCGAAGACTCCGAACCACGACGTCATTTAGCCTGTTTAGGACTGTGTACGGCCCATCCCAAGGTGACTGTAATTTCGGACAAAGTCCTTTCCGTCGAGTCGGATTCCACAACCACACCTTGTCTCCTTCGTGGAATTGATGCTCTTGTGTCGTATCGGGTCTTCATCTTCTCCGTCGCCAAGTTGACTCGCTTTCGTGCGAAACGGGGCATCACTTCAAAACGGGTCTGGACATCTTGGATGTGTTCCTCAGGCAATGAAGGCGCATCCGTACGGCGATCAAACAGGCGGTCACAAGGCAGACGAAGTTCTCGACCGAAGAGCATCTGGGCTGGAAAATAGCTGGTAGTCTTGCGTTTCTTTTCGACCCTGGTATGATTTCGGCAGCTTCCCGAGCTGGATCTTTCGGACAAGGCGTCGGCATTTCCAGGCGAGGATCCTTTTTGAGGATGGATAGTCATGCCATCAGATGCTGAAAGCAGTTTGTTGTTTTTCAAGTCTAAGGAAAAATTGTATTTCCTTAAAAAGTCCAATCCGAGTATGCATGGATCTGTGATATCCGCCACATATGCCGTGTGATGGTAGGCGGCACTTCCAAATGTGATGCTTACGTGTAACTTCCCAGTTATGTCGACCTTGTCACCAGACGCAGTCTGAAGTGTAACACAGGATGGCGTCCAAATAAGTTTATCTTTAAACTGTTCAGCTAAATCTTTCCTAATGATGGTAACATTAGCTCCTGTGTCAATGATCATATTCCAAGGAACTCCATCGATATTCCCATTAATGGACAGTCCGTTACTGTTGCCACTCACTGTATAAATTTTAAGCGCTTTAAAACAAGGTTTTCCATTATCTGGCAACCTCCGTTCCTCGATATGGTCACTAATTTGTTTACTGCGTCGTTTGCTGGGAAATGGTTTTATTTTCCGTACCTCGGGGTGTTTTGCAGTTTCTTCGTATGTGGCCTTCAATTCCGCAGTTCCAGCACTTTAGAACTAGTTTCTTTTCACTTCTGTTCCGTCTCAAGCCACTGACTTGTCTGGTAAAATCATCTGCTTTATATTCCGTACCCTGGGGCGTTCTGCAATTCCGTCTTAGGTGACCTTCACTACCACATCTCCAACACCTTAGAGCCACTTTCTTCTCGCTCCTACTCTGTATCAAATCTTCGACTTGTCTGGCTAAATAATCTTAACGAGCCATCAGTTGATCCACTGGCTCATGGACTCGCACAGCTCTAACTGGGTAGCGATCTCTACTAGTTGCTTGCTGGGCTGCCTCGAACTTCATGGCGTACAACAGAGCGCTTTTTATGTCCTTTACATCTGCCATTCGAAGAGCTTTCTGTATTTCAGGATCCCGGATGCCGTCGATGAAATATTGCAGCGACAGGATTTCTCTTGTTTCTGTCGGGCACTCCGAAAAGGCGTGATGTGACAGCCTTTCAACATCCGTGGCGAGCTCCTGAAGTGTTTCGTTGGGCTTCTGATGACGGGATTTTAGTTGAAGCCTGCTGTAGTCTTTTAAACACTTCTCCCCAAAGCGCAACTCCAAGGCGCCGGACAGAGCTTCGAAATCTAACCTTTTGTTTTCGGGAAGAGTCTGAAGGATATCCGCTGCGTCGGCTCTTAGAGAAGCGGCGAGATGAGAGGCCTTAGCTTGGGAATCCCATCCATTCGCATCCGCCACGATAGAAAATTGTGTCTTATACACCTGCCAGGAGGTCTTCCCATCATATGTGGATAGTTTCAGAACGGAACGAGCAGGCATCGATAAAAATTTGAAACTTTCAGAATTGTTTCCTACCGTCGCTATGCACTTCTTTAGGCTGTCAACTTCTTTGGCGACGGCAGCAGAAACCCTATCATCAATTTGTTGTTCGACGGCAGAAACTCTCTCTTCTATATGTTCTTTTACAGAAGAAATTCTTTCTTCTACTTGTTCTTTTACCGAAGAAACTCTTTCTTCTATTTGTCCAACTTTAGTTTCAACCGCGTCTATTCTGCCTTCCATAGCCTCAAATTTATTTTCTATTACGCAGGTAATTTCTCTTTTCATTTCGTCCTGACCTGCTTTCATCTCATTTTTTAAGAGATTTCATCTCTTCCTTAACCGATTCCTGGCCCAATTTCATTTCTTCCTTAACGGAGTTGACGGCCCCTTCCATCTTTCCTTGGCTTGATATCATCTCTTCTTTCATTTCTTCTTTAAACGAGGCAAAGGCTGTTATCAATTGCCTTAACTGCTCTTCCATCGCTCTTGTTATTGGCATTCAAATCCCACTTCTGACACCAAAAATTGTTGCGTGCGTACGGATTCGTTACTAAATGAATGCACAAGTCCGATGAAAAATGAATAAAAATTTATTATCACAACAAAAATGCTTAAATGTTCTCAAATTATCATGCAGTATTACAATATCTCACAGTAGTTATCTTTTAACTACTCAAATGTCCATTAGAACGTAATTCAAAACAGCTAAAGAACGCTAATCCGCGAATTCGCTACAATCAAGAAGAGCAGTTTTCCAAACAACAATAAATTAAGCAACTCCTACAAACTGAGATGTTTTCCTCCTTTTATAAGATTTTAAAATCACTCGCTAGAATTTTCCAGCACTTTCTCGAAATCAAAAAGAGATATTTATTTATTTAACGCACGCGCTCTTGTATTTTTAATTTTTCCGGCTTAGCTTTCTTTTAATATTCGTCACGCGCTGCACTGCGCGAGAAATAAAACCATTTAATTTATAATTGAACTAACATTAGCTTTTTAAATACCAAATTCGTAACAATATCTTTAGAATTTCCGATGAGTTTCACTGCGAAATAAAAACAAAGAGACAGTTCTATATCTCCCGTTCTACTGGACCGATTGCAGAATTCAAATTCCGTTTTTCATGTCTCGAAAGCAAGACTTAGGATATATATTAGATTTATATATGCCGTTGTTCTAATATAAATCTAAACAAATTAAATTAAATTTTAACAAACACATATAAAAGTAAAAAAGCAAATTTAAAGCCAAAATTAAAAAAGCAAATTTATATCCAAAAAAATTTATTTAATTAAAATCAATCATTAATTTATTTAATTAAAATCAATCATTAATTTATTTAATTAAATTTAATTAAATTTATTTAATTAAAATCAATCATTAATTTATTTAATTAAATTTATTAATTAAATTCAATTTATTCTTATGAAACGATTTTGTTTGTACTTAGCAGCTTTAGCTCTAATTACCTGGTTTGTTTCTCTTTTTATTATAAATTTTAAATACAACTTTCTTATTCTAATAGTTTTGTTTTCATTTTAATTAATTCTAAATATATATATTTTTTTTATCTTTAAATTTGCTTTTTTACTTTTATACGTGTTTATTAAAATTTAATTTAATTTGTTTAGATTTAAATTTCATTCCTTGCAGCAATGGCGCAATGAATTATTTAATTAAATTTGTATTTAAATTTATTTAAATTAAATTTATTTAAGTAAATTCAATTTATTCTTATGAAACAATGTTGTTCTAATATAGGTATTTTGACACAATATTGGACTTTTTCTGAAATAACATGCCAATTTTTTTTTCAATATTGCGATTCTATGATATTGCGATGCAATGATGGTACATTTCGTAGTTTTTGGTGAGAAATGTATAGAAAAATTAACAAATTTATCTTGGTGCATGTTTTTTTTTTTTTTTTTTTTTTTTTTTTTTTTTTTTTCAATTTGCGCCCGAAATACTTAATTTATCGTAACCAATTTTCTTTTCGTTTTTTTCATTTTACACGAGAATAAAAAAAAGGATCCTCTTTCATACTTTCAAATAACTTTTAACAAAATGCGTAAACCAAATTTGGTGTTAATATCGCTCGGAATAAAAGTTTCCAAATTTCAAAACGCGCCAATTTGTAAATTCATATCTTAGAAACATTTGAGTAATAAAGTCTAATTTTTCACCAGTATACTTAGAGCTACATCTACTTTAAGATGACGTCAAAATGTTTACAGGTTATAATACAAAATTGTTTTCGAAAAATATATAAAAAAATATTTTAAAATACAAATTTTAAAAATAAATCATAAAAAATGGACGAGTTTTTTTTGGAATGAACCTAAATTTCGAAATGTGACTAAATTTCGAGATGTGAAAGAAAGATTCAAAAACGTTTTATAAAAGAAAAGATATTAATAAATATATACCAAATTCAATTAACATGGAGGAGCTAAAATTTCGAGAGCTAATTGTTTTAAAACTACTCACGCGATTATTACAAAACTTGGCACTTTGGCGTCATTTGAGGCGAAGAAACGAAATATTGAAATAAAAATTGGTATGTCACCTCAGAGAAAGTCCGATTTTGTATTAAAATACCTATGTTAGAACAATGCTATATATAAATCTAATACTTATCCTAAGTCACGCTTTCGTGACCTGAAAAACGCGAGTTCAGTTTTGTCAATCGGTGCAGTAGAACAAGAGATAAGAACTGTCCCATTTTTTCTCAGTGTAAATATTTTACAAAGAACATAAATTTACGTCACATTAAATTACGTGTTAATTTACGTCATTGATATAACTAAGCGAAACAAAATAAATAACTTTAACGAAAGCAAGAATAATATAGTTCTGAGAAAAATAGAAATCGTAAAAGTCAAATATATGAGCTAAAGTTTTTAAAACCATTTGAACAATTTCGATTAGAATGAAAATATTAATTAATATTAATGAAAATACATTTCAGTGAGTGTAGAAAGCTGAGGAAATGTAAATTTAAAACCTGAGTTAACTCAGAAAGTCTTTTAAGTAATTATAGAGAAACTAAAAGTTAAGTGAATAATTAAGGAACTGGGGTGAGCAGGAAAGAGAGACTTTTTTATTTCATCTTTTCTGAGGTACGAGTTTACAAACTTTTAAGTATTCTTTTTTAATGGGTTTTTTTAATGTATCATTAACGAACAATGCTATAAATTCCCCAAGAATAAGAATTCCAAATACGTTCTTTTAAGAGATTAAGCAATAAATTTTATGAACAGAACAGAAAACGAACATCTAAATTGAGTTTGTAAAATGTTGAGTAACTTGTAACTACTTGAAGATGAAAAGGAACGATGGGATTATTATGATTATATTCAATGATAAAAAGAACATTACAATGCTATAAATTTCCCAAGAATAAGAATTCCAAATACGTTCTTTTAAGAGCTTAAGCAATGAATTTTATGAACAGAACAGAAAACGAACTTCGAAATTGAGTTTGTAAAACGTTGAGTAACTTGTAACTACTTGAAGATGAAAAGGAACGATGGGATTATTATGATTATATTCAATGATAAAAAGAACATTACAATGCTATAAATTTCCCAAGAATAAGAATTCCAAATACGTTCTTTTAAGAGATTAAGCAATGAATTTTATGAACAGAACAGAAAACGAACTTCGAAATTGAGTTTGTAAAACGTTGAGTAACTTGTAACTACTTGAAGATGAAAAGGAACAATGGGATTATTATGATTATATTCAATGATAAAAAGAACATTACAATGCTATAAATTCCCCAAGAATAAGAATTCCAAATACGTTCTTTTAAGAGATTAAGCAATGAATTTTATGAACAGAACAGAAAACGAACTTCGAAATTGAGTTTGTGAAATGTTGAGTAACTTGTAACTACTTGAAGATGAAAAGGAACGATGGGATTATTGTGATTATATTCAATGATAAAAAGAAAATTACAATGCTATAAATTCCCCAAGAATAAGAATTCCAAATACGTTCTTTTAAGAGATTAAGCAATGAATTTTATGAACAGAACAGAAAACGAACTTCGAAATTGAGTTTGTAAAATGTTGAGTAACTTTTAACTACTTGAAGATGAAAAGGAACGATAGGATTATTGTGATTATATTCAATGATAAAAAGAAAATTACAATGCTATAAATTCCCCAAGAATAAGAATTCCAAATACGTTCTTTTAAGAGATTAAGCAAAGAATTTTATGAACAGAACAGAAAACGAACTTCGAAATTGAGTTTGTAAAACGTTGAGTAACTTGTAACTACTTGAAGATGAAAAGGAACGACAGGATTATTGTGATTATATTCAATGATAAAAAGAAAATTAAAAGTTCACCATTTACAAAACGAGAAAATCTATGTTCAAGAGCAACATGTACCAAATAAGTATAGAATCAAGGGAAGATTATGGATAAAACCCTTAAAGATAGGAAAAACGAATGAGTAATAACAGAATGCAATTTTATACCTGGAAGAATGACGAGATTTGAAATGGGAAGAAAAGCAGACAAAAAGAATTTCTTGATCAACCGTAGTGTTGAACTTGAATTCATTGTGTCTTATCACAATGACCAGGAATATATCGCTTCCGATGTTTCGATCTATATAATCATGGAAACGCACATAGAAGCCTGTGTTCATTAAAAGTAAAAGATAATACCATAAGAAAAATACATGAAACTTATAAGGTATTTCTCCCGCCTTCTTAGCATGCCTTCGTTGTGTAGCGGTCAGTACGCTCTTCGCATGTTCGAGGTGTCCGTGGTTCGACTCCTGGCGATGGCATTGCTCAGTTTTCACGTCTGCCGCTTCTAAATAACCAAATGACCCTACAAACGATCTTAACACAACTTATCACTTGTACACTTCCGACTTGAGGGGCGGTTTGACGCTATAACTCTAATTCTAATTATGCCTATCTAAATGTTCCTGTCAAAAATAGGAACAATTTATTGTTTTTATATTTTCTGATTAAAATTTTAATTCGGTGACATTTTAATGGTAATTTTAAAAACAGCAGGGAACCAGGATATGGAAGAGATGCCTAAAACTAGTCTTATATGCAATAATGGCATTTGCATGCACCCCGTAGATTGACAAGACATTCTTTGCATCTTCTCCAGCATAACCGCAAACAAAACATCTACCGGACACGATATCAAAACGAAAAGAGTAATTTCTATAATTCCCACAGCCATTTAAAATCTGAGTAGTTTATTCCAATGAAACGCGCTTACGTATAGAAAGCTGAAACCTTGTTCGGATAAACCTCTTTGTCCACTGGGTTTTCGATGCACAAGGTATTTAGCATTCCAATAACCACAGTCATATTTGTACATTGGGAAGATATTTATGCATATATAATATTTAAGAATGTTGGATATCGCTGTTTTTCTTTAAAACATTGATGAATATAGTCGAAGTAGAACAAGAATGAAAGTATTTAAAAAGGTACAAACTGTATATGCCCGCTATATAAAAAGTATTTCCTAAACACAAGTTATTCATAACTCGTTGAAATACTTTAAAAATTCGTAACAAATAAGCTATGCAACTGATACTATATTTTATTGCATTAAAATACAGGCTAGTATGTCAGTTTGTCTTTGTTTTTTTACAATTAATCATGGGGAAATCCACTTTGTCTATTGTTATGTAGAGATCTGGCTTCGCAGTTCATTGTAAATGCTTGACAAGGAAGTCAAGAAACTGGGAAGAAAGGTAAGATGCAGCCGCCAAGATGGAAAGATAAATAAAAAGGTTGTGAATAAAGGATCTTTTCGCCTTCTATGGAGAGAGAGAGAGAGAGTACGCTTTCTGCTGCCTTAATGAGCAAAGTGGGTCGCATGGGGCTGATTAGAGGAATGGACATAGAGGATGCTTAGAGGAATGGAAGGGCTTTTTTGTGCGTTAATTATCGAAAATATTGTACCAAATTCCTTGTTGGGGGGTCAGTGATATCGGTAGGTTTGAAAACAACTTGATTTGAGGCATAGCGCCATTTAATTGCTTAAATGATCCTTGGACTATAATATAAACAAAATGTAGACAGACAGTCTACTAAATCTATTATTTGCTTAGGAGACTATGAGTGCAAGGATTTTCAAACGGCATGAAGATGAGCAAAATCTGCTACAAAAGGCGAAATAGCAGGAAAATGAGCGATGTATAATTTTAATGGCTACGTTACTATACTCTGTTTAGAAAATTTATGGGCTACTTGACATTGACTAGTCAAAATCGAGTGAGGACTGGTTGCCTCAGCAGATGGCTTCAAATTAGCAATTAGGACAGGAGAAATAGAAAAGATATTTCGAATAATGAGACTTTTAGAGCGGGATTTTTTGGGGGGAAAGAGGAAGAGGACAGCATGGTAAGAAGCGATTGGAAGACAGCGAGGAGAAATTCTAACAAGTGTTCTCCCAGAGTTTAACATATTAAGAATAAAAAGTAAAAAAAAAAAGAAAGAGAGAGAGAACTGTGGGTGATAACTGGTAGATGAATAGAATTTAATTGAGGAGACAGACTGAAGTGATGATTCTCAAGAATGCAAGAAATAAAGAAAGTTTATTGGAGATGGATTCTACAGATTTATAAGTGCTCCTATCCGACACTGAAGTGTTCCAATTGTGAACACATATTAGAAATGACAAGTGATACAGACTACTGTCTGATGGTGATCCAGACTGCTTACATGTGAAAGAAGATTCTTTCCGGAGAGTCTTCGTGATAAAGAATTCTGCTTCGGAATGAACGACTTCTAGTGTAAAAGTTCCTGTTTACAGTGTCTTATTCTGCGAGTCCTCTTCGGGCTGTCTTCTTCCCGATTCGGGAAAGTCCATCGGATTTTAGAGCCTCTGTGATTATTTTTGACAAATGGTGAAGACCGTGTGTAATGTTTCGGTTTACAACGTGATTTACAGAGAGAGTTTAGCCGTGACATATAGCGTGTTAGAGAAAACGAGTCTTGATTTCCCGTAACTTTAAGTCGACCCACAAAACAATTTCCCCTTCCCTTAGCAGGTATTAACATTTATGTAAAACTAAGAATTTATATCTAAATATTTATTAATGAGTTTATCTCCTAAACTAGTATAAAGTTACTATCTGTATCTTTAGTGTGAGCTATGATATTAACATGGAACTTATATAAAAAATCTGATGTGTACACCACATGACTTCCTTGTACTGGAATATTAAATTGGAATATTAAATCATACGCATTTTTTCTTGCATTTGATTTAAACTTATTGGATTGAATTAAATCTACTTCGCCGACAGCGCATAAACCACAATAGAATAAATGCATTCTTTAAAATTCACTCTAGTATTTGTTTACCATAGCGACACTCTGGCGCTAGATTCACTTAACAGTATTAATAATTATATAACAGTTAACGTATATAATAATTATATAACAGAAACTAAGTTAACTGTTATATAATCCAATAATTATATAACACTAATTCAGAAGACAAACAACAAAAATCAGCGTTATATTTACAAAATTTCCACAGGAATAGTTTCGATGGTTTTACCGAACCACCATCCTCAGCTGCAAAACCGCAAATGAAAAATGTTCTCATTTGCCATTCATGATTTTTCATTTGCGGTTTTGCAGCTGAGGATGGTGGTTCGGTAAAACCATCGAAACTAGTCCTGTGGAAATTTTGTAAATATATCGCTGATTTTTTTGTTTGTCTTCTGAATTAGTATTTATTCGGCGTGTTATTGTGTCTTAATTATATAACAGTTAACGTATATATTTCGTTCATATTATAACTCATAATGCACAAAATTTATATCATTTAAAGAATAGAATTATCTAATCGTTGCCACATGTTCAATTCAAATACTATAATAAAGCTAGAATGATGTATAAAAGTATTTAAGCAAACAAAACAAAAAAGAAACAGTTTTTCACAGACGATTGAGTATTTCTCGTTCAATTAATTCAGTTCTCACTTCGCGAGAAGGCAAAAATACATAAAAACTCAAAATATTTATATTAAAATTTACGAAGTAAATCTGAAACACTTATTTCTTCGAAAAAATTCCAGAAAGAATTAAGCATGATTTAATTCGCAATAATAAATGAATGCGTTATCTTTGTTGTTGCAAAGCTAAGTTTCTCTAGATTCGCAACAAATCCACTAGTCTCCTGTTTCAAATGTAAACATCAACATCAATGGCCGCCATTAAAAAAAGGCTTCGCAGCAATTAAAAAACTTTAAAATTGCTGATAATTCTAAAAATATTGCACACAGATTTACTAAAGGCATAAAATCCTTAACCGGAAGATAAAAAGAACATAACTCAATCATTTTTAAAGCAAAAAAATGTACAATTTACAAACATATAAGAGTAAAGAAACTGAGATCACTGAGCCGGGTAACAGAGTGGATATATATATAAATATATTTATATACGTTTGGTGCGGCCGATTGAAACCAAAATACGAGGTGCACATCTGCATGTTATAGCAGTCCTATATACAAAATTTCAACGTTCTGAGGCTACTCGTTTTTGAGTTATTCGAGATACGTACGTACGTACATACATTCGTACAGACGCAACGAAAAATTCTCTTCCGAATTCGTTTTAAAGCAGTTTTATAATTTTTTGAAGGAAAAGAGTTTTTTATTCTGTCCTTACGTACAGATATCACGCAAAAACATCGTTAAATTGCATTCGATAGCGGTCAAAATGGATATTTTCGTTGAAATATGCTGCCTGAAACTTTTCGCGATTACAATACTTCCTTTTTACTTCGTACAAGGAAGTAAAAATGAACAATAGATAAATATGTTTATGTGTTTATCTATCTACAATAGTGCAGTTCATGAACTTTAAATTGAGTTATTTAATCGAACCTGGGTATGGTTTGCTTGTGACAGAGAAGTGAAAGCTAATTATTTGCGGCTGCATTTGATTGTCAAGTTGTTCATTTGTACGTAAGATTTAATATTGCGTTTATCAGTCGTATGTATGATTTTTAAATCAAACAACCCACAGTCAGTATCGGTGATACGGGGTATCATCCATCGTATGCAGTCAGCATTTTACTTCGAAATACTTAAATGCGTTGTAGCCACTTTTCAAATTGCTACCACCGAATAATATCGTCCTGTATTATATTCAAAGAAATTAAATACTGAAGAATCAGCGTGAATATATATATGTTTCTCGCATTGTGAAAACGCAACGGTACCTAGAGACATCCAATTTTGAATAACGTAGTCCTCTACCCGAATATGGGCACCTGGAAGTCCGAATTTTGAATTTCGAATTTGCTTTATTATCTCTTTCATATTTTGTAAATCTTTAAAGAATTTTTGATTAACAAACTCAACAATTTCAAAGCGAGCAGTGGGAATACTTCACGAAGTGAAACAAATCTCCAGCGCACGAGACTGTCTATCGGAAATTCTAAAGATATGCTATTATTAAACATTTTTAGCCCAAAAGGGCTCTAGCCTGAATGCTCACGAAAGGGCTCTCAAAACGTGTGCATAAATAAAAAAAAATCGTCCCTTTGGGCGTAATATAAAACCTTAAAGCTATGAGATTTTTTTTAATTGAAGCTCATTAATATGATGTTTAATTTTTATCTGTTTTAGAAATGTCAAACATATTAATTATTTTTATTAAATTACTAGAGATATACGAGTAGAGTTATATAAAATAAACAAAATTAATAAATAAAGTAAAAGATAGGTAAAATAAACAAATCTATATATTTATTATATTTCAAGTACTATTTTTGTAAATGGAACGATGCCAGCAATTTCTGAATAGTTATGTTTTTTACTGATAGTCTAAGAAACAAATTCACTAAAATCATGAAACAATGCAGGCGGTAGTTTATAACGTTAACGAGATTTTCTTCCTTAACTTAATAAAATATAAAACTTCAAAAAAATAAATAAATAAAAGACAACCAAAAATATTTTATAATTACTTTTAGCAAAGGAATGTCGACTGCAATACTTATTCATAATGACCTTACAAAAACAAATTATTCTAAGCGATAAGATTAAAGTAGCAGAAAATATTTCAGCTTATAAAAAGACTGAATTTGTTAGAAACTATAATAGTTGGAATAGTTTTCTTTATAACACGAAACCACGCAAAACCAAAAATTTAATCTTTGGATCTTTGCATCTTCCGTTGAATTACTTATGCATTATTAAATATTTTACATTTTCGTTATTAAATATTTAACCAACATGTGATGATCTAAAATGCTTTTTTATGTATTTAGGAGCAAGAATGTCTATTATATTAAATGGTTATAGTCATCGCATAAACGGTTATTCGATAAAACCGATTTCCTGAAAAGACGTTAATTATCTACTTCTAAATTTTAAAATCGAGGGAAAGCTTTATATCCAGCAGGCAAGAGTCTTTTATTTAATACTTCATATCAATTGTCAATGTATTCACTATGCAAATTTTGCGTCCTGGCAACATGTAAGGATAATTTTGTAAAATTATTACAATTTTCGGAACCACTTTGTAAAATCATTACAATTTTTGATGAAAATTTTGAAAATTAATGATGAAATTTTTGAAAAACATTTTTGATTACAATTTTTGAAAAATGAGTAATGCCCTCGCCGGGAATAGAACCTGGACACCTCTTGAATACGCTCCGAGAGTGCTGCCATTACACCCCGAGGGCATGCCGAAAGCAGCGTGTGTGATTATGGCAAAGCCTCGAGGGTTATCTGCCTAAGAGGAGGGATGCCTTTGTGGAGGACTTTCTAAGGGAAACTGGCTCGTATACACGTTACACATTGGGAAAACCAGGCATGCCGAACGCAGAGAGATAGTAATACCTTATATACTCCTAATATACCTTTTCATAAGAATAATATTGTTAATGAAATTAAGCATATATATTTAGAACTACGAAAGAAGCATATTTGGTATTTACATTGGATCAAAGCTCACGCTGGTCATTATGGAAATGAGAGAGCGGATGCTCTAGCGAAAGGGGGCTGGGACCGAAAAGGTTTCTATTCAAGATTCGAAAAAGAAGACATGTTCTATAATATATGACAAGCTTATTAGAGACTGAGGAAATCTGTGGGATCTATATGAAAGAAACAAAATCTACCTAAGGTGTTTAAAAATTAGCAAAAAAATGCGAATTTTAGGAGATGTACAATCAATCAAATTCACTGCGCATGGAAGGTTCCCTGCTTACTTTTAAAAAGGTTCCACCACCAGGAAAATGATATATGTAAAGTTTGTAATAAATTCCGCGAGTCAAAGCATTTCGTCGAGGACTGTTGTCTGACTGGAAGTGTGACAGGAAAATGTAAATTTGCGAAGTTTGAAGATTTATTTAGTAACTATAAACTTTAGAAAATTTGCAAGAGATATTATGCAAACTGTGAATGAGTATAAGAAGAATATTGGTATCGAGATCTAACAAAGCAGAAAATCATATTGAAAACAGAAATAATTGAGGTAACTTATAAATTTAAGATGAATTTTGATAATGTAAAGAAGATTTGAATAATAATAACTAATTGAAAGTAAAACTTATAAATATTTTAAACTTAGGAAAAAACACAGAAATGGAAACGATATATCTATATACTAACTTCACCGAGAGTGTTTGGAATGTATGTATCTGCTTTACGTTTTTTTTTCCTTTTAAATAAATCATTTTTTTAGCTTTTATGTTCGTTTTGTGTGACTGCATGATCCGAACTTATTACCAGATGTTTATTATGTTTTTTATTTTCCGTTATGTTAACCTTATATTTTGTTATGATTTGTGATTTGTCCTGTCCACTCATAACCATATGGTAGGTTTCACCTGCTAGGTGGGCTGGGGGACAGTGCTTAGAACTAACTAACTAACCTTATATACTCCTCCTTTTAAATGGCGACTGAGGGATTAGGGGACCGAGTCTCGAAATGATAAGGAATCATGATCCATCACCTTCTAGTTCGATCGCCACTGCAGAGTCATTAGAATTTTAGGAAGTAGAAATTACGAAAAATGAGCAATGTCCTCGCCGGAATTCGAACCTGATTGTCTCGAGTATGCGCCGAGTGTGCTACCATTACACCACGAAGGTATGCAGAAAGGAGGGAGAAAATACCTTATAACTTCATTTATATTTCTTGTAAGCTCGTTGCCTAATTGATTTAGTGGGAATAATCCACAGTTATGTTATATGTCACACCTTCTTAGCATGCCTTCGTTGTGTAGTGGTCAGCACGCTCGGTGCGAATTCGAGAGGTCCGTGGTTCGAGTCCACTTGGAGGGCATTGCTCACTATTCACATCTCCTGCTTCGAAATAACCTAATGACTCTACAGTTTCATCAAAAGATAAATTTTCGGCAATTTTTCGGCATTCTCGGCAGTGGTTTTAAGTGATGACGAATAATACCATAACATATTGTTTCCTTTATTGTTGGGCAGTGACAGTTTGAAAACCTCGTATAAAAATCTATATGTTTTAATATCCTATATTTTAATTATTAGGTGAATTATTGTTAACTTTCCAGTTCTATCGTAACTGTCTCTCTTAAATGTGGTTAAGATCCTAAAATGAATCTCAGTATAAAAATAAAACTGCAGTTCTGAAATATTTTATAAATTTTGTTGGTAAAAGTTTACAATTTTGTGTCCCTTGTTTTTTGGCGATTCTTTTTTTGACACCAAGATCGGCGCTAGGAAGGCACAATTTCAAGATGGCCGCTACACAAAACCAAAATAAGAAGTCAAAGAATTGCACAAACTCTTGTGTCCATGTACACATCGATCTGTTTTCACTTAAAAAACATCCTAGAATTGCCTAAACTAGGCATTGCGCGCTGCCATAAATTTTTCCGTGTACGCATCAATCTATTTTCATTTGAATAAAATCAGGAAGCTAAAACAAAGTTAAAACTATCATGGTAACCAGAAGTGAGGTTTCATCGCTAAAAAATTTAGAAACAGTTGTCGTTAATCAAAGGGGCACCCAATTCTACATTAGAGCCATTTTGTTTTGTTTGCAATTTAAACTCCTGTTAAGAAACCTTAATCATAACTATGATTGATAGCAGAATTTATGATAATCCAATATACTTTTGCAGCTTTGAGCACCCATCCCGTGTGATCGACTGGTGTGAATTTCAGGAACCGACCATTTATGGGAGGAGACTCGGGGTTTTCCCAGACCACTGACTGGATCTGTATCCTGTCAGCTTCGATTCGACGTGGTAAATAATCATTCTTCACAGGACTAGAACCATAGGTCCATCCTATGGTAGGTGCGGGCTTGGCAGGGACCGTACTGGTACTGTCATGTCCGTTGCCTTCGCTGTGGGAGAACTATTCATGTAGATATAAGCGCTGTGTCGGGGGGGGAATGGCGGCTCCCCGCGCAGTCCCCAGCAATGGATTGTGGCGATGAACATGAAAAGTCTCTGCGGGCTGTTCGGTGGGTTGGCGCCCCGTCGACACAGTCGTCTGAGGAAGGCTACATGATCATGTTAAGGCAGCCCAAGAGGCAGCCAGGGAATGTGGCCCGACTTGGTGTTAATTAATACTTTGCAGCTTTATTATGTACTGAAGAAAGAAGCGTACAAATAATTGCTACGTTCTTACTTGCAAATGTAATTAATTCAAATAACGTGATGTATTAAAGTTATTTACTAATAGATAGCATAACGTAAAAAGGGACGCACATAGAAAGATTCATCCGAAGTGAAATCAATTGCATATGCGCATGCATCTAAGGATCACCGGGCATTTGAGTTGGAGCGATGCTACCATTCAACGTTATTGGTACGACTGGGGATGAACGATGGCCGCACGAGGCATCAAGAGGGTAATAGTCGACCGCGAGCAACAAAGAACGCGAGGACAGAGAGATAGTCTGATCGGCACTTTTACCCGCTGATTGAGATCTTATCAACGATCCGACGGATACCTCGGACACCAGTGGTTGCAATTACCACTTATAGGCAACTCAAACAAGAGGACAATAAAGCTTTAAATGTTCATGTAACAAAGTCTTTTCGTATGCGCTTTAATTACAATCCCTTGTTGAAAAGTCCGAAATCCCAATTTTTTTACCTTTTGCGTATAAATAAATAAATAAATTAACTTATCCACCTCTTTGCTTAATTGAAAAAATCTGATGTGTACACTATATGACTTCCTTGTACGGAATATTAAATTATACGCATTTGTTTCTTGCATTTCTTTTAAACTTATTGGATTTAATTAAATCTACTTCGCCGACAGCGCATAAACCACAACAGAATAAAGGCATTCTTTAAAATTCACTCTATTTGTTTAACATAGCGACACTCTGGCGCTAGGTTCACTTAACAGTATTATATTTCATTCATATTATAACTCAGAATGCACAAAATGTATATCATTTAAAGAATTATCTAATCGTTGCCACATGTTCTTTTCAAAGACTATAATAAAGCTAGAACGATGTAAAAAAGAAATTAAGCAAACAAAACAAAAACGAAACAGTTTTTCACAGACGATTGAAAATTTCTCTTTCAATTAATTCAGTTTACACTTCGCGACAAGACAAAAATACATCAAAGCTCAAAATATCTGTATTAAAAATTACTAATTATTAAAAATTAAATTCCTAATTATTAAAAATTAAGTAAATCTTAAACACTTATTTCCTCGAAAAAATTCCAGAAAGGATTAAGCATGATTTAATTCGCTATAATAAATGAAGGCGTTATTTTTGTTGTTGCGAAGCTTAGTCTCTCTAGATTGGCAATAAATCTACAAATCCGCTGTTTCAAATGTAAACAAATATGTCCGCCATGTTATTTAAAACTTAACCGCACTTAAACAGCTTTTAAATTGTTGATAATTGTACAAATATTGCTTCCAGAATTACGAAAGGCATAAAAACCTTAACATGAAGATAAGAACAAACATATAAGAGTAATGAAACTGAGATCACTATGCCGAGGAACAGAGTGGATATATATATAAATATAGTATTTATATACGTTTGGTGAGGCCGATTGCAACCAAAATACGAGGTGCACATCTACATGTTATAGCAATCCTATATACAAAATTTCAACGTCCTGAGACTACTCATTTTTTAGTTATGCGAGATACGTACGTACATTCGTACGCACGTGCGTACATAGGTTCGCACAAACGCCACGAAAAATTCTTTTCAGTATTAATTTTTAAGCAGTTTTATAATTTTTTTTGGAGGAAACGAGTCTTTTATTCTGTCCTTATGTACAGATATCACGCAAAAACATCGTTAAATTGTATTCTATAGCGGTCAAAATTGATATTTTCGTTGAAATATGCTGCCTGAAACTTTTCGTGATTAGAGTACTTCCTTTTTACTTCGTACAAGGAAGTAAAAAGAATAATATAAAAATTTCGATAAAGAAAAAAAGTCTCCACACAGGACCGCTAGTTCAAGATCTTACCGACGCCAACCGCTGCTTGGCAAAATGCTAACGTAAATGGCTTGTACGGTGCGAGAACCGCGTCAACATTTTTATTTTCTAAATGCTTGGCCATCTAGAGTTTCCCCTTCTGGTATTTTCATTTCTAGCCAAGCCCTGCATGTACTGTAAATTTCTGCGAAATCGGTGATGGTGAGTAAGGAATGCCCCCTTGTCAGTGACTCAGTGAACGGCGGCTGAAGTTACCCGGTCCATTGCACCGACTGACCCGCACACCACCGAGTATGTTTGCAGTGGTGTCCCAAGCATTCGACCTAGGATTTCACGGAATAGAATAGTATTGTCTTCAGCGATGAGTCCCACTTCGAAATGATCCCCGATGACCAGCGAAAATGTGTCTAGAGACGTCCAGGACAGCGGTGGGATACTCACCTGACAGTCGTCTGCCACACAGCCTAACAAGCAGGAGTTATGGTATGGGATGCTATTTCATTTGATAGCGGGATCCCTTTCGTAATCATTCGTGACATCTTTATAGCCCGGTTGTACGTCAAGGAGATTCTACCATGGACCTCTCTTACAAGGTCCCTGTACCACGGATTTCTCTTACAAGGTTCATGGATTCTCTAATAGTACAAGGCCCCACTAGAGAGCAATTGCAGAGAAACTGCCAAGAAACCTGCGACCTCTTTCAGGAGCGATGTGCAACGCTGAAGTTGAAGATTGCCGAAGAAAAATCCAAAGTTTTATTGATTCCAAAAAAGGGAGGCTCCCTAACGCGACAACCACGCATCACGCTCAATGGGAAACGACTTGCAATCAAGCGAGAACTCAAATACTTGGGAATAATATTTGATGACAAACTGAATTGGATAGCGCATGTGCTCTCCCTAAAACAGCGCACAGCAAGCATCACTCAGCAGCTCAAGATGATGAAAGGATACCGCTGGGGTCTCAACCCCCATATCCTCAAGATCCTCTATAACACCGTCACTGAGAAGATCGTGACATATGGAGCAGCTGTCTGGGCTTTACCAATGCAGGGCAGAAAAGTAAAGCATTTGCAAAGCATCCAACGGCCGTTTTTATTAAATATCACGAGAGCATTTAGCACTTCCCTGACCAATGCACTGGCAGTCCTGGCTGGCATACTACCCTTGTCCATTAGTGTCGAGAAGGAAGCTACGTACCAGATAGTCAAGCAACTCGGCCAAACAACGCAATTTGGGGAAGAGGTGTTTACTGCAGATAACCTCGAAAGAGCAGTCATCAGCCTTGACAGGCACCCGTCTTTGCAAGGACGAGGTGTTAATGTCAACCTAAAGCAGACCACAAGATCCACGAACATAGATGTTACCTATTATACGGATGGATCTAAAATAGACGACAGTGTGGGCTGTGCATATGCAGCACTTAAAGAGGGTAGAATAGTAAGCCAATGGAAGGGGCATTTGGAAGCGCACAATAGTGTCTTCCAAAGCGAGGCCACAGCTATAAGCTATGCACTACAAGCGATAATTCAGCCAAGGCTATACAATAGTTACATAACAACAGACAGCCTGTCTACGTTATACGCCATCCTTAACCCCACCCACAGTTTTCCAATAATAGCAGCTATTCAGGAATACCTCCATGCTCATAAAGAATTAAAAATTAATCTAGAATGGACGAAAGCCCATATCGGGAATCATGGTAATGAGACTGCAAATCGGCTTGCAAAAGAAGCAGGCCATAACGTCGAAGCAGTCCCAGTACAAATCCCATGGCCGGTTTCTCATTTAAAACGGAATCTGCGCGCCACAGCTCTAGCACTCTGGCAGGCTGCGTGGGACAACGAAGACACAGGCCGCCGAGCGCATACATTTCTGCCTAAAGTAGATAGGGAACTACTGGTCGCACGGCTACAAATGGTGTACTACATCACAGGGCATGAGCCCGTTCCAGTATATTTTGAGAGATTTGGAATCTCCAATTCGGATCAGTGCTGCTGCGGCGATCTGGGCACAGCAGAACACTACGTTCATGAATGTCCTCTCACGGAGGGAATGCACATTCCGTTCCCGCAGACGAACAGGGAGGCATTCAACAGATTTATGGTCAAGCAGCGACACCAGACCAACAACATTACTCAGATAGTAGACAAGCTAATGGACATTCCAGACTTATGCCATGTGTAAATATAACTGGTCAGTATGTCAACTAATTTCAATGTAAATCAGTATCATTCAAGCATAAGTAATCTAGATATGTCTGCGATGTGTGTATATAGTGTGGGCAAGCGTGTCCTAATGTATGTTATTATTACTATTATTATTATTATTATTTTATTTTATTTTTATTGTGCTAAGTATATATACTAGCTCTGTCTTATTATTCCAAAGCAAATTAAGGTAATGTCATGTAGGTATTTAGAAAGTATATGTATGTAACAGTGCTGGATTGCATGTCAGCAAATATGTATTAACAGAAGCATGTAAATAACTACTAATGTATATCTGCCCTTGTTTAGCCATGTACAATGCTATTCTTGAAGATTCAATAATCATTGGACCCGGGCACTTTGGACGAGTGTCTACCCGGTGGCATTTGGTTCGTGGAACTGCCAACCGGATGGTCCAGGCGTTGGGTTTGGGCGCCTTGTGCAAGCCTCCCATGTGGCCTCTCTGGCTTTACTCTGTATAAAGGCGGACGTGGGCCCTATATGCTAATTAACTTAATAGTAAAGGGGTGGAGGCCCCGTTCTCCGTCACTATTACTATCGTCACTATCCCGTAGGGCTGCCCTCCGTTTTACGACTCATTTTACCCTCGTTTTACGAAGTCCAAGCTCACATTTGAACAGCATAATGCCCGATCGCACTCGGTACGTAGTTCTACTGCTTTTCTTCGTACTTCTCGAACACTTATTCCAGCGCTGTCTCCAGATCTTATCCCAACAGAGCCCGTTCGGGCTTTGATGAACTCCGTGACTGATCTAACACACCAGCTGGAACGAGTTTAGCACACAATCTCGCAGGAGGATATTCGCCAACTCTATGGGACAGTGCTTAGCGGGATAGCAACTTGCATCAGGGACAGAAGTGGGCCAACGTATTATTGATTTTTTTGTTTTTTGCTGTTGTTGTTGTAGCTCTGTTTCCTGAATAAACCTTTTAATTTCTATGACACTGTTATAGTTTCGTTTTCGATATATCTACACCTTGCATAAAAGAAAAGGGACAGTTTCTATATCTCTCGTTCTACTGGACCGATTGTCGAAATTTAACTTGCGTTTCTTGATTGTCGAAATTTAACTTGCGGACCGATTGTCGAAATTTAACTTGCGTTTCTTGATTGTCGAAATTTAACTTGCGGACCGATTGTCGAAATTTAACTTGCGTTTCTTGATTGTCGAAATTTAACTTTCGGACCGATTGTCGAAATTTAACTTGCGTTTCTTGATTGTCGAAATTTAACTTGCGGACCGATTGTCGAAATTTAACTTGCGTGTCGAAAGCGTGACTTCGGATATCTATTAAATTTATACATAGCATTGTTCTAACACAGGTATTTTGACACAAAATCGGACTTTTTAGTGCGCCGCATTTTATGTTGTAGAGTGTAGTAATGTTCTTTTCTGCTATTAATTACACATTCAGGTTCTTAGTTCAAGTTAGTATGTTTGTTAGTTGAGATGTTTATTAACCCATTTATTATTTCTTTCTGCTGTACCGATCAACGTATTGTTGCGTTTTTCTTATTCTTCTGACACCAGTTGTTACGTTATTTTCTTCCTTCACGTTCGTACGGAGTTTGTGTGGATTTGGAGTGAATAACGACGACACTACCTGATGAAGTATCGAAACACTCGTTATTTCCCGGTATTGTCAGGACAGCTCCAAAACACGTTTACAGTCGTCGATGAACTACTATAAACACGCTGACACGATCAGCGACACACCTCCAGGTTATCAGGCTATCACGGTGGAGACAGCTTCACGGCAAAGCCCCACTAGAGTACAGCTCCCGACTCTGCTCGGTCGTCCTCGGAGCTCCGCGTACTCTCGAGACTCTCCACGCTACAACTAGCGATGCACTCTACAACAGTTAGAGCACAGCTCCCGACTCTTTGGTTCAGTCGTTCCTGGAGCTCAACCCGCTTTCTCGACGATGCACTAACCGCGGTACACTAACAGACTCCTTCGGTGAACTCGACGACCCACTCGGCAGTCGCTGCCCGGCTGTCAACTCGATCGACTCCGCAGGGATTGACTCGCTAGACGAGACACCACTTGGATGTTAACTAACTTTCCTCGTACCAGCAGGGTTTATATAGCTTTTGACTGGTGTTCGAGAACATTCTGTGCTAAACCGGTAAGAATTCGTTCCAGAAGGCTCTCCATCCGTCCATGGGATATCGTCAATTTTGTCGCCAAATAGGCGATTTCTCGCCAAATGTGGCAACTTTGCCTTTCCTTGCCATTTTATGGCAACCGTAAACCTGCTTTGCGGGGACGCTATCTCACCGCGCCTGTACATTTCGTAACAGTGCATTTCTTAGCTCCTGTAGAGTCCGGGAAGGAGTTTGCGCATTGAAATTCATCGGTCTAAGTCATCCCACACATGCTTAGTCGGATTCAAGTCGGATGAATTCGCTAGACGAGACACGAACGCGATACTGACTATCTCGCTCTCTAGACGAGGCACTCACTCCCGCCCTCTCGACGAGGCACACTAACTGATTGCAGACCAGCAGGGTTTATATAGCTTTCGGCTTGTGTTCGAGAACATTCTGGGGTAAACCGGTAAGAATTCGTTTCAGAAGGTTCTCCATCCGTCCATGGCATATCGCCAATTTTATTGTTACCAAATGGACGATTTCTCGCCAAATGTGCTTTCCTTGCCGTTTTATGGCAACCCTAAACCTGCTTTGCGAGGAAGCTATCTTACCGCTCCTGTGCATTTCGTAACAATATTATTTCTTGAGAAAACTTTCATATACTTTTACGTTATTTTAAACATTAAGAGTAAAAGAAAGTAAAACTAGCAAATCAAATTGAGGCTGTAAATAAAGAACAGTTATTTTATTAATTTTATGATTTGCTTAATTCTGATGGGATTTTTAATATAAAATTTCTTGTGAAAACTTCATTACAACGGAAACGCTGAAATATCTTCTAGGTTATCAAAGCAAAGCAACATGTGAAAAATTATCTGTGATCTCGCCAGGATTCGAACCACTTATTCTCCAATCATTAGCCGAATATGTTAACCACTTACACTACCAGAACACGCAGAGTAGAATGTGAAAATTCCTTATAGCGTTACTTCAAAAATTAATAAAACCTTAAAAATATAATCGTCCACATATCGAACTTTCCAAGAGATTAAATGCAGATTATATGTAATTTCATCTGGAGTAATTTGCTTGGCTGCTATAGAAAAAGAAGAAAATTCTATACTTATAAAGTAACACTATTTCTAACTTCAAAAAATTGAAAGCATAATATTCCCTTTAAGCTATTGAAATACATATTTCATAAACTGATATTTTAAGAGATTACAACCCGCGCTTTTTAGTCGCTGAAAATTTTATTTCATAATACCTTTTAAAAGCGTTTACTTTTAAAGTATGCTTAAGGGCTTCTAAATGGGTTTATCAAATGGTTTGTAGTATCCGTACATTCTTAAACATTCTATTTCTCAAAATTTTTATTTAGCCCAATGTTAGCTTTATGTTTCGATGACATTTTGCTTTTAAAATACAAGGATTTAAATTCCCAAAGCAAAGTCACAAATAGCAGACATAATATGTCCGCTTACTGATTAAAGTTTTGAGGTTTCTGAGGTACTCTAGTTATGAGAAAAAGAATTTGAATATTAGTTAGTTAAGATATTGTTTTTTTTTTTTTTTTTTTTTTGGATTATAGAAGCAAGTAACTGGCAAAAGTATAATACTTAGATTAATATTAGATATAATACTGGTAAAAGTATAATTTATAATAAGCTATGTCATGCATTTTTATTTCCTTGTTCGGAGTAAAGAAAATATTGTAATCGCGAAAAATTCCGGGTACCATATTTCAATGAAAATAACCATTTAGACAGCTCTCGAATCGATGTAAATGATGTTTTTTGCGTGACATCTGTACGTATGGACAGAATAAAGGACTGGTTTTTCAAAAATGGATTTAAAACGGATTCAGAAGGCATTTTATCGTGACGTTTGTACGTACGTATGTATCTCGCATAACTCAAAAATGAATAGTCTTAGAACGTTGAAATTTTCTATATGCGACTGCTGAACGCTGCTCAAGTGGACTGCCGCCCTTAACTATAGTAAGCCTTACGGTATTTGTTTCCACTTGGCAGATGCTGTCTAATCATAACTCGCTGATCCGACAGCATTTATTATTTCAAAATCTTAGGTTTCATAATCACTCATTATTTTACATAGGTTTTTAGTATCTATAACTGCCTGGTTGTTAACTCAAGTTCTATTTTAACTACTACGCTGCTAACTATACTACACTACTTTAACATGGGCAATGTTGCTATAATTCCTTTACACTACAATACTACTTCAATGTTTTACACTAGACCACACTACATTTTACACTGAGTACTATACATTGTAACAATATCATATATAAATGCAAGACATAGAAGAATATATTAATGCAAGACATAGAATATCCTATATAAATGCAAGACATAGTAAACCTGGTTATAAATATAATACGATAATATTAGATCATTTTTCTATCGCACAATTTCGAGTACAATACAATGCCTACGAAACTTTACACTCTAGTACTATAAGCTACAAAAGTACAAACTCCGCTAGAATTGCATTTTACATTGGGTACAATACATTGTGATTCTATTATATATATGTACAAAATTTACAAAATATATAAGCATTAAAGTCGCATAACCTCATACTACTACTTATACAGATATACTGAACAATTACTGTAAATACAGTAGCTCTATATCTTGATTACAATTGATTACAATGATACTTGATTACAATGATCTACCCGTGGGTGCTGAGTCCCACCTTTCCTGCCACTGGCATAATAAATTTTCAAGAGTACTTCTCTTGAGATAAGAGGTAGGGAGTTTCACAGGATATTCTCTCAGGCTTTTATCATTTGCTGCCGATTTGGCAAGCTCATCTGCCTTTTCATTGCCTGTGATGCCCACATGAGCTGGGACCCAGACCAAGTGTGAACGTAAGGATGGAGGGCAATGCAAAAGAATTTTTGAGCTCTTGTACATAAGAGCTCCTGCTTTTATTTCCTCTAATCGCTGCCAGGCTAGAGGCCGAGTCACTGAAGATTGTTGCTCTGAATCTAAGTGAATAAACTGCAAATTTAATTGCTGCTTTTAGCGCTGCAACCTCTGTCTGAAAGACTGTATTTCTAATATCTAGTCTTCTTTTCCATGTTTTAATAATAGTCTCCCCTTGTAAAGCGCAAAATGCACTACCGGCGCCTCGCTCTGTTTTGGATCCATCCGTGTAGAGGCTGAAGCTGTTCTTTTTTGAAGATGCGTACACAAGTTGGATGCTATCGGACAAGTCTATGTCTGCGGGGTGCCCTAAAAGAACTGGTTTGTGCTTTTCATAGTCTGTGTGATAATAGTTCTGATTCCATAATGTTGCATTCTCATCCAGTCTCAGCACTCTTGCCAATAGGGATTCCCGTTCTGCTTGTAAGTCTAATGGTGGTATACCAGCAAGCACTTGAAGTGCTGCTGTAGAAGTGGTTCTGTATCCTCTGCATATCAGTAATAATTGCATTCTTGTATTGTGAGCAATAGTTTACTCATATGTGAGGAGATATTTTCCCCCCAAATTGCTGCACCATACAAGATAATCCTCTCGGATATGGTACGATACCAACTTCTCAGAATATTGGCTGGCGTTCCCCACTGTATTCTTGCTGTTTTGAGCATGTTATTTGTAAGGCTGTTTATTTTCTGTTTCACCTCCTTCAGGTGTGGAACCCAAGATAAATTATTATTAAAAGTCAGTCCCAAGTACTTCAGATTGGGCACGCATTTGATCGGTATACCGTTCATTTTAATGGACGGGTTTCTTTTAGGAATACCTTTCCTACCTATGTAGAGCAATTGGGTCTTCGTTGCAGAGATGATCAGTTTGTGACTCTTGGCCCAGGCTGCAAAGTCGTCGACTGCCTTTTGCGCCTTTTGTACCACGCCTTTCCTGCTAGTAATGACTAGAAGAAAATCATCTGCGAAGGCTTGTATATTCACATTTGGGTTATTATCAAACAGAGTAAAGGCTGTGTTATCCACCAAATTCCATAACGTGGGTCCCAAGTAGGAACCTTGGGGGCATCCTCTTTGCAGTTGGTAATTGATAACCCCTTTATTCGTAGTAACCTGTACTCCTCTATCTTGCAGATAACTTCACAAGAGCTTGATAATTTCAAAAGGGATTTGTGCATTATCCAGGCATTTAATTACGTCTTATATGCGACTGCTATAACATTTAATAGTGCACCTTCCTTTATAGTTGTAATCGGCCGTCCAAATGTACATTTGCATATATATATATATACGTAGATTGGAGCAAAAGTTATGGCAACTATTTTTTTCCTTAAAGATACCAGTCCGGTTGGAAAATGTGACATATACAGACGAAAGGACACAGACGAAAGGACAAAGTCTTAACTACATGCGTGGACAATGGATAGCACTGAAATGTCGTAACACACGAATTTATTACGGTAGTATACAGGGCAATATGGCCTTCACCATGCAAAAGAATGATAACACAATACACATAAGTTGACATGACACACCTGGGCCTAAAGACTCTCAATGTAGTCCCCTGCTATAGTCACCACACGCAGCCAACGATGTGGTAGGAGCTGAATACCATCGCACCATGTGTGAATCGGGTCATCTGTTCGTGCACAACATTAGCAATGTCCTCTCGTGTTGCAAACCGCCTACCACGGATCGGTTCCTTAATCTTGGGAATGAGATCAAAGTCACAGGACGAAAGGTCAGGAGAGTACGGTGGGTGCTCCAATTCTTCCCATCCCCGACGTCGGAGTAGCTGCCGTACACTATGTGGTCTTGCATTGTCGTGAAGAATTATTGCACTGTCTACAAGATCCGGACGTTTATCCCGAACGCCACGTCGTACCTGTCGCACCAGGAAGTCCCTGTAGCACTGTGCGGTCACTGTTCTGCCATGAGGAACAACGTGGCAAACAGTGACACCCCTGACGTCATACGCGACGATCACCATCAATTTGACTGGGGAAGGATTCTGACGGACCTTCTGCTGCCTTGGTGATCCACGATGTCACCACTCCGCGGAGTGATTATTTTTTATATTAATTAGCATTCATTATGAAATGGTTGATTGTTTCTTTCAATACTGCCATACAATTACATAGAAGTTTTCCAAGATAGTTAAAGTTTTTGCCCTAAAACGATTCGCGGTAATTAAGTTAATTTGAATGTAACCACACCGCTCACCCGAAAGCGAAAATATAGAAAAGGCAAAATCAAGAGTTAAATTCATCCATTCTAATGAGAATGCACTATCGAAGTAAAGCACTATGTTTTTACCTAATTTCTGAGTAAGCTATTCGTACGAATTAAAATAATTCTTGCATTTAAACTTGTATTCCAAATTAAAATTTACTTGAAATTAATGTAGATAATTACTGAGAGAATTAGATTTTTGTAGCGTAGTTTACGTGAGATGAGATCACTTGGGGTCACGTGATACGAACCCGCGAATGAGGATTTTGAACCATGAAAGCATAGTAAATTCTTAAATGAATGTCTTTTTACAAATTTATTGTCTTTATTTATTGGCATTTTACAAAATTTTAAACGACATTAAAATGTTTATGCCTTCAGAATAAAAAATTCTTAGTACTAACATTCGTTAACATTTTTTATGTGCATACTGTATGTTGTCGCCAACAAATGTTATATTAAAAAGTTTCGACACCAAGGTTAAATAGTTTTACTTCTAGGTACCATGTTATATCTGAAATTCCTATTTTGTTAAATGTTAAATATGAAACTACTTGCCGTTAAAGGTAGTAATCGTATAGTGAAATGTGTACAGCATTTTTGCGTTGTGAAAAAAATGCATTCCGGGACCGCGCCGTGAGAGGATCGAAAACATAAAACATATACAAGATATAAAGGAAAAGTTCATATTAAATATATAAAGAAAACATACTGTAAGAGGTTCCAGATTAAATATCAGTTTATTCAATTACAACACAATAAGAAAAATCTTAACCTCATCTGAGAGTCTGTTCATTTAAATTCATAAAAAAACTTAAGGTTTGTCTGGTGATTTAAAAGAAAGGAAAGGGAAACAATTTATGGCCTGAGAGTTAAATTTTAGATTCGACGTTGTTTTTACTGCTAAGGACGTTTTTGAAAAAACTTGCCTAAAGTTCCAACACACCAAAAAAAATAATACTTATCTTGAGTGGACATCTTGAAGTGGAGGAGAGCTCATATCTTAGCTCTATCCTTACGTCACTTGGCAAATCCGCAAGACAGAGACTCGAACGGCACGACAATAAATTACATCAGCTATACCGTCAAATCTTACGCCTGCTACTGGTTTCCATAGAAGAAAATTATTCCCACTGGAAGCAAGAGAACAGCTTACACCGCACGGCTGTCTGCCTAGACTCTCAACTCCACCAAGGAAAACGGAGACAATTAAGCTAGGCATTTTAGAGAACGGCTAACGCAGGCTTCCAGTTGACTAAGGTGACATAATTCCTTCTGTTTTCAAGTCGGAGTTCAGAGGACATCGTCCTGACTTTTGCCGATACAGATAGAGACCCAAGTCTCTGTTAATTTTTTTGTTATTCGCTCAACAGTTTTTTTTTCTTCGCATTTTTGAGAAAACCCGCGGCCGGGGAGCATAATTGCCGCTCCCCGCCGGAAGCACTGCTCGATGCCGACTAAATCTTTTCCTTTCTCCTTCGCAACACCCACAAGTTTTTTCTCAGTCTCCGTCAACAAGTCCGTCAAGCCCGAAAGTCAGCGAATCCAAGCAGTGAGTGCCTAAGCGAGTCAAGAGTAAGTGTGTCTCGCCTCTTAACCAAACGCGGCCGGGGAGCATATTTGCCGCTCCCCGCCGGAAAACATCCCGCTTCGTAATTACATTTTGTCCAGCAAGCCCGAAAATCAGCGAGTCAGTCAGAGAGTGCCTAAGCGAGTCCAGAGTAAGTCTGTCTCGCCTCTTAACCAAACGCGGCCGGGGAGCATATTTGCCGCTCCCCGCCGGGAAAACATTTTTCTTCGTACTTACATTTTGTCCAGCAAGCCCGAAAATCAGCGAGTCAGTCAGAGAGTCAGCCAAAAAAGTAAGTGTGTCTTCAACTCGAATTTCCTTCGTCTCCTTCCCAAAACGGGCTCCCACTATGGCTTCACTTATCGCCCCCTTAATTATGGCAAAATCTTCGTTTTCAACTCCAGAATGCGGAAATAAGGGTGATCGCGCATGCGCGCCCTTCTTTACTTAGCCAACAACCGGACCCTCAATCGCCAAAAACCTGAATGACTTACATTGAAAGACAAGTAGCAACCTTTGACCTTTCCGTCACGTACTTTCCTCTCTTAAGGTCAACTAACAAATGAAAATTCTTTCTCGAACATTCTAAAGCGCGCGAAATCATGACTTGGCGAAAATTGCCTCCCTTTCCCTGCTTCTTTCACAATGAATAAAAGTTTGTACAAGATTTACAAATAGAGGAAAATAAATAATACTCTTTTAAACTAAATAATATTTCCAGAAGCATCTGTTTTTCCCCAAAATTAAAGCCTTAAATTAAATAATTCAGAATCAAAATAAAATTTAAATTTCCATAAATCATAAAATCATTCACCTAATTTTCATAACGCTATCCGGTAATTTCTCTACATAACACAAAGTCTGCTTGGCGAGATTTGCGACGGCGAAACGGAAAAGTACCGATTTTCGAACTTGTATTTATTAAATAACTTCAAATTCGTTCCCAAAATTTTAGAATTAGGTATCCATAAAATGTAATTCATTTTAATAACTATTACTTAACAGTATTTACTTCGCTGGAATTTTAAATTATTTCATTGTATTTGAACGAAAGGCAACAAAAATGCCCGTGTTCAACAACTTAGAATAGGGTCCGAGGGCAGATTATGAGGCTTGCTCTGGAAACGTTGCACAGAGTTAAGTTGAAATCAATGTAGCCTCTAAGGGGCTAATTGTTATCAACATAAGCCAGGGTAAAGACTTGTTTTTTAGAAGAAAAATTGTTTGAATGTGTAATAATTTCTCGCAGCGCTGAAGTTACCCCATTTCGAAAAAAATCTGCGTGACCACATGACACCACGTGACTTCCTTACACAGTCTATTAAATTCTACACAATTTTTGTTGCATTTCATTTAAACTTATTTCCTCAAATTATTCTAAATTAACAGGTCTCTCAACGAAAATTGAAAATGATATAAAAATTACAAGTTGTGAAGTAAAATAATCTGGTCAATTTTTGTCTTACGGGAGTCGAAATTCTTATAATTTTATTTTTTCATAACTTTCCAAATATGAGTATGGCAACCGTGGTATTACATTGAAACTTAGATTTATTTATTTGTCGAAAGTTATTTTTTAATTGCCATTGCCAAAATATAAATATTTTCATCATATAAAACACTTTTGTAATTGGAGGTATATGACTATGACCAACGATTGCGAAAGGAAAAGCCTGGTAAGGGTATGGGTACATATAATAACGGGTGGCCATAATTAAACTGACAGTGCTCACAGTGTTCTGTAGCGCGATCTATTTGCGAGAATGACGCCGCATTTTGTAGGAAGATTAAACAAGATGGGGTACGAAGGATTCCGCGAAAAAAAATAGTTCCAAAAGTCACCGCTAGGGGAATATTTGGCGCTGCGTAATAGAAAACAGAGTGTTAACAAATGCAAATCAATACGGAAATTACCTTTTATTTTGCATTCAAATGAGGTTCAATGTGGCTGCCGTTGTTGTGGACAACATATTGCATTCTGTGCAGAGCATGCACTACAGCAGAAAGTAACATGTCTGCAGGAATCTCCCGTACAGTCCGTGATATGTTATCCTTCAACGTAGCCAGTCCTGGACCACTCCTTGATAGACCTTGGTCTTAAGGTAACCCTATAGCCAGAAGTCGCATGGGGTAAGATCAGGCGACCGATGTGGCCATGCATTTGGAAAGTAGCGGCTAATGACTCTTTCTGTTGTGAATTTCTGTCGTAGCATCTGTTGCACCCGTACAGCAACGTGTGGAGGGGCTCCATCTTGCATGAAAATGATTTTCCCCAGGCATTGTCTTTGCTGAAGTGCCGGAATGATAAAGCTGTTCAACATGTGGCGATATTTCTCTCCGGTAACAGAACAGGTTTCCGGTCCTGTCGGGGTAATGTTCTCATAGAAGAATGCACCTACGATAAATTCCACTGTGAACCCACACCAAACAGTTACCTTTGGTGAATGTAAGGGAATTGCTGTGACTGCACGTCGTGATTTGTCATCCCAAATTCGGCAGTTCTGGGGTATTCACAGTTCCATTCAGGTAAAAGTGGGCCTCGTCTCCCCATAAGATTTTCCACGGCCAAGCATCATCCACCTCCATTCTGGCAAGAAAGGGGAGAGCAAAAGTCAATCGCTTATCATGGTCGGGGTACAGTAATTCCTGTACACGGCTGATCTTGTACGGATAGGAGTTGATAATCTTTCGTAAGATTTTCCATACCGTACTGTAAGGCATATCCATATTCCATAAGGCATATCCGTAATAAAAAGTAATTTTATTACGTATTAGTTTGCATTTGTTAACATTCTATTTTCTATTACACAGCGCCAAATATCCCCCTAGCGGTGACTTTTGGAACTAATATTGTTTCGCTGAATCCTTCGTCCCCCGTCTTGTTTAATCTTCCTACAAAATGTGGCGTCATTCTCGCAAATAGATCGCGCTAGAGAACACTGTGAGCACTGTCAGTTTAATTATGGCCACCCGGTATATACGCTTGGTACTGCCGAGTGCAATAATAGAAGGAGGTGCACAACTAGATGTTATAGCAGTCCTATATACAAAATTTCAACGTTCTAACCTATCATTTTTTTTCATTATCATCAATTTTTGAGTTGTGTGAGATAAAACATACAAACATATATACAGACGTACAGACGTCACATACGATTTCCTTTTATATATATATATATATTTCAAATCCATTTTGGAAAAATCAGCTCTTTATTCTGTCCAAAGGCACAGACGTCACGCAAACAAAATCGTCCAGATGAATTCAGGAATGTCCGAAATGAATATTTCCGTTGAAGTTGAAGTTATGATACACAAAATTTTTTTTCGGTTACAGTAAAAATATTCTATACTTAAGGAATGGATAAGAAAAGTGAGAAATTTTGATGAGTTTATATATATATATATATATATATATATATATAAAATCTGTACTAGAACAGTTACAGCTTAAGAAATTTGTGCCCATCAGCGGCCGAGCGGTAAAGTCGCTGAACACTGGTAGTTCGGTCCGAGGTTCGAATCTCGCGAACGGGCTGGCTGCATGGGCGTTTTCGTGGTTTTCCCCATGTGTAACGTGTATACCAGCCAGTTTCCCTTAGAAAGGCCTCCATGAAGGCATCCCTTCCTTTAGGTAGATAGCCCTAGTGTGCTTTGCCGTAGTCACAATGCACCAATAAGAAATTTGTGTCGTGAAATATAATTATGATTCCAATATCAGCAATTCGGAAGTGGTTTGGAATTACTGCAAAGCACATGAGGGCTATCTGTCTAAGGAAAGGAATACCTTACCTTAAGAGGAGGGACTTTCTCAGGTAAGCTGGTTCGCATACACGTTACACATGGTGAAAGTGACGAAAACGCCTATGCAGCAATCCCGTTCGCCGGGATTCGAACACCGGACGAAACTGTTAATGTTCGACGACTTGCTAGTGTTCCGCTCAGCTGCTTGTGGGCGCAATTCGGAAATGGGAATCATACTTCTAAAACCGAATCTTGAACCTTCGTCGGAAAGTTTTGATGCGATATATCTCGCAAAATTAACGAGTTTACTGGGTTGTCTCTTTAAGCACAATTTATGGAATGAAATAATTGAAAAATTATTTATTCTGAAAAATCATAAAACAGAAAAGTTCTTCACTTTGCAGCATTTTCTCAGTGGAGCACGTATTTGACATTGCTATCTAAACTGAATTTACAGAACGAAGAAAAAAATTTAAAACAAAAGAGCTTAAAGATAGTACATTTGTTATTTATTTATTTATGGGTGTGTAAGAAAAACAGATATTTTTTTTCCAATGGCAAATTGTGAACAGTTACAGTGTAACATAGTCCATTAGTCTATACAAGGCCAGATGTGGTCGTCTCTTTATTATGGAGGCACCTAATAGGTGGGCCACCATCGCCTCATATGAAGGGACGGACAGTTACAAACATGCCTTCTCCAAGATTCGAACCCAGGCCCTTCAGTATCGCAGTCAGGCTTCCGTAACTACTATACCGTCTGGGCGGCGAAAAACAGAAGTCGGTATGTCGAGGAATACCCATGGAATCCCCGTAGGGAATAAAAGTACAGCCACTAACAAAACTGTACATTATTTGGTTATTTGCCACGATAGTTGTAGTTGGATAACTACATGCAAGGCGATAGTGCGGGAGTAATGCTGGGATTTTACAGGAGCCCTTTACTCCTTCTTTATTAACTTTTGAATGGTCATGAAGAAGTTCAGCTCGCATTCCAGTTACGTCACATTACATATTGTTGCTTTCTTACGGGTTCATGGATTCGGTGATTGACGACAACACTTGATGAAGAATAAAAAAAAACAATTTATTTAGCCAATATTACTTAGCACAGTTCCAAAAACACGTTTACAGTCGTCGGAAAACTACGACAAGCACGCTGAAACAATCAGCAACACTGCCTTCAGGCTATCAGGCCTGTAACGGTGAAGACAGCTTCACGGCAAAACACTAGAGTACAGTTCCCGACTCAGTTCGGTCGTTCTCGGAGCTCAGCGTATTATCCAGACTCTACACGCTACAACTCGCGATGCACTCGACGTTACACTCGATAGCCTCAACGATGTACACTCTCGATGCATCGACTCGCGATATAGTCGACGACCAACTCGACACTAGACTGCTACCCCATGGGTCTAAGACATATCGCCCATTGTGTCGCCAAATTTGCGATCTTAATTTTTTCCTTTGTTTATAAAATATATTACCTTATACATGATTTCAATTTAGTGTCTTAGGTATTTAAACGAATAATTTGCAAACGCATTACGATTTTTATAACGGTTCCGGTTTTCAAATTCTCAGTTCTAAAATTTAATGTACCATTAATTAGAGAAATGTATGTTATGCAAATCTTATATAAAACTATGGGTCATAGTAAAGTTTTCTTTATTTTACCCAGAATGCAGCTTTTCGTTTATTTCATATTTATTCTAGGGTTCATTTTTCCCTCCAGTCCCAATCATTAACTGGTTTTTTTGTGAAGCAATATAATTGTCATATCAATTGACTAATAATTACGCCCCAAATACACTGGATTTCAACAGATCATGAATCATTTTCCTACCAACCTTTATTCCAGAAGCATTTTACGAATAGCTACCTATATCTGGAAAGAAACAAACGAGCTGTTTTTATTCAAGTGTCGTAAACGGAACGTTTCTTCTTTCATCACCTGTTCAAAAAACAGTTCTAAAGTAAAGAGCATTCCTCATCAACTCACAGATGAAACTTTAACCCTCTAAGCGGCAAAGCCGTATATATACGGCCTAGAATATTTTTGTGATATCTGTAAGAACGTATATATACGTGCATATTAAAATATGTCAAAGAAATTAAAACAATATATCAAAATAAAACAAATCCAGGTATGAAATACCATCAGAGTTTTTTACATTAAAATAAAAAAATAACTTGTTCTCATGGTAGTTTTGGGAAATTTGCACTTTCTTAGGGAAAACCCTGTCCGCTCAAAGGGTTAACAAAATAATGAATACGATAAGAAACAGAGGTGTAGACTTATGACATCTCTGATAACATTTCACATTTGGCAAAAATGTCCAGTGGGTCAGCAGTTCTTTTTTCTTCATTTTATCCTCTCCTCACGTCTTATGCACACATAAAATGAATTAAGTTATTAACTTTGTAGCGTCATTAGGTTATTCTGAATCAAAAGACATAAAAATTATCATGTGTACACCACATGACTTCCTTGTACGGAATATTAAATTATATGCTTTTTTTTTTGCATTTCATTTAAACTTATTGGATTGAATTAAATCTACTTCGCTTACAGCGCATAAACCTCAATAGAATAAATGCATTCTTTAAAATTCACTCTATTTTTTACCATAGCGACACTCTGGCGCTAGATTCACTTAACAGTATTATATTTCGTTCATATTGTTAAGGCAGAAGTGATCTGGCAACCACGATGGGAGAAAACGACAACGTGGTTAGCTAGCGGCCATGATTAGTGTGCTTGATTGCGGGCTGAGAGGTGCACCTATGCGATGGCAAGAGTGTAAATCCAAACACACACTAATTTTTATGTCGAATGCGAAGTAACATATCACACTTTTTTATCAATTTAACACTTCACCTTTAAGCTTTTTAACCAGCACTTTATCTATAGGCACTAATCTTCCTACCGGGTTGCACGGACACAAAATATATTCGAGAATAAACATACTCATGAAACACAAACACTAAGCTTTAATGGACTGTAGCTTTATTTCTTTTAACTTCTGTTTGGATGGATACTCTTGCCATCGCATAGGTGCACCTCTCAGCCCGCAAACAAGCACACTAATCATGGCCGCTAGCTAACCACGTTGTCGTTTTCTCCCATCGTGGTTGCCAGATCACTTCTGCCTTAACATACTCTTGCCATCGCATAGGTGCACCTCTCAGCACGCAATCAAGCACACTAATCATGGCCGCTAGCTAACCACGTTGTCGTTTTCTCCCATCGTGGTTGCCAGATCACTTCTGCCTTAACACATATTATAACTCGGAATGCACAAAATTTACATTATTTAAAGAATAGAATTATCTAATCGTTGCCACATGTCTATTGAAATACTATAATAAAGCTAGAATGATGTATAAAAGAAATTAAGCAAACAAAAGAAACAGTTTTTCACAGACAATTGAATATTTCTCGATCAATTAATTCAGTTCTCACTTCGCGATAAGGCAAAACTACATAAAAACTCAAAATATCTGTATTAAAAATTACTAATTATTAAAAATTAATTAAACCTTAAACACTTATTTCCTCGAAAAAATTCTAATTATTAGGATTAAGCATGATTTAATTCGCAATAATAAATGAAGGCGTTAGCCTTGTTGATGCGAAGCTAAGTTTCTCTAGATCGGCAACAAATCCACTACTCTGCTGTTTCAAATGTAAACAAGCAATGGCGGCCGTCAAAAAAAATTATTAGGCTTAGTGGCCCTTAAAAAAACTTTAAATTGTTGATAATTCTAAAATTATTGCATACAGATTTACTAAAGGCATAAAAACCTTAAACGGAAGATAAGAAGAACATAATTCAATCATTTTTAAAGCAAAAATTGTACAATTTACAAACCTATAAGAGTAAAGAAACTGAGATCACTGAGCAGGGTAACAGATTGGATATATATATATATAAATATATTTATATACGTTTGGTGCGGCCGATTGCAACCAAAATACGAGGTGCACATCTAGATGTTATAGCAGTCCTATATATAAAATTTCAACGTTCTGAGGCTACTCGTTTTAGATTTATGCGAGATACGTACGTACGTACGTTTGTACAGACGCCCCGAAAAATTCTCTTCAGAATTCATTTTAGAGCAGTTTTATAATTTTTTGGAGGAAACGAGTCTTTTATTCTGTCCTTACGTACAGATATCACGCAAAAACATCGTTAAATTGCTTTCTATAGTGGTGAAAATGGATATTTTCGTTGAAATATGCTGCCTGAAACTTTTCGAGATTACAATACTTCCTTTTTACTTCGTAAAAGGAAGTAAAAATGAGCAATGCCGTCGCTGGGACTGGAATCTGGACCTCTGGAATACGTACCGAGTGTGCTAACCGTTACAACGTGAAGACATGCAGAAAGGAGAGAGAAAATGCCTTGTATTAAAAGACGACTGGTGTTTACGGGGCCCTATCTCCGAATCCTTGTGATTAAGAATCATCATCCATTACTTTTTTTTTAGTTCAAGCGCCACTGTAGAGTCATTAGGTTATTAATTTTAAGCAGGAGATATGAAAAACGAGCAATGTCCTCTCCGGAACTCGAACTTTAACCCCCCTTCCCAAAATACGCGCCTAGTGTGCTAACCACTACACCTGGAAGGCATTCAGAATGGAGGGAGAAAATACCTTATAACTTTTACTTTACATTATTTTACAAGTATTTTCTAAACTTTTTTTATGGCGGGCACTAGCCGTTTTAGGCTTTGGCTGTTACTAAGGCCATAAGCGGTGGTCATTTTATTATGGAGGCACCTAATAGCCGGCTACCGTTACCTCCTATCAAGAGGCAGACAATTTACATTTATGCCTTCTCCGCGAATCGAACCCGGGACCTTCGTTACATCGTATAAAACTACATCTCAGGCAAGTAATCATGAAGGTAACTAATTCACCACAAACATATGTAGTATGAATTAGGTCAACCATTAACATAAGAATCTGTACAGAACCAATGTCAAACTGGAATAGCCCTTGTATGGCCATGTAAACGTTTTCATGAAGGCTCAGTAACTCCCGGTGCGCCCTTGTGGGACCCCAGGGAGTTCTTGTATCTATATAGGGGAGGGCGTGGGACATATGCCTGTTTACCTCCGTTAAACACCAGGCGTCCCCGTCCTCCGTCACCTGTCACCTGTAGTATGAATTCAAGAATTTTTCCCGAAACGTATACTAAAATGTATATTAAAAAAGTGGACTAAAAATATTTTACTCACAGGAAAATAGCATTCAAATGGTGGCATCTGTTGAAATTGAGATAAAGCACCTGTGCTCTAGTCTGCTCCTAAGTCAGTTCGACTGAGATCTTCCTGTGAAGTTGCTCCTCACTTTATAAATCTGCCCCTGGGGGGGGGAGAAGGAAGAATAAGTTCTAATTTATATGCAATTTGAAATGATTCGTTTAATCTTAATATCAATGAAATAAAATATACGATTCTAAAACGTAAATTAATTTGAATTTTTTAGAATCGATGTAATAATTTTATAGTTACATTTTGGACATGAAGCGAATAGTTTACTAGGTGCTGCAAGATTGAATATATTATTTAAATTGCTAGGGGAATAAATATTCCTTTCATTCAAAAAATACTAAGATATTTTATCCATATACCAAACCAGCAACGTTTAGTTGTTAAAAAAAACGGAATAAAGCTGAAGTATGTTATCGAGATTTTAATTACCTCACTTAAAAGCGGAAAACAAGTTTCTATGTAAGGCAACTTAAATTTACGGTGACGATAGTGTTTCCATGACAACTTTTAAACATTTGTAACAAACAAATGAGTAAGCAAGAAGGAATCTAATCTTTAAGAAATGGAAAGTTTAATAGTAACTCAGGGGGGAAAAAAATCAGGAAACGTTTTGACCAGCAGAAATCGGTCCCCGAAATGTTCTTTAATTTTTTTTTCTACCGCTACCCTTTACAATCATTATTTGTCAGTTCCTCAATAGAAATATTAAAAAAATCTGATGTGTACACCACATGACTTCCTTGTACGGAATATTAAATTATACGCATTTGTTTCTTGCATTTCTTTTAAACTTATTGGATTGAATTAAATCTACTTCGCCGACAGCGCATAAACCACAATAGAATAAATGCATTCTTTAAACTTCCCTTCATTTGTTTAACATAGCGGCACTCTGGCACTAGGTTCACTTAACAGTACTATATTTCATTCATATTATAACTCAGAATGCACAAAATGTATATCATTTAAAGAATTATCTAATCGTTGCCACATGTTCTTTTCAAATACTATAATAAAGCTAGAACGATGTAAAAAAGAAATTAAGCAAACAAAACAAAAAAGAAACAGTTTTTCACAGACGATTGAGTATTTCTCATTCAATTAATTCAGTTTTCACTTCGCGACAAGACAAAAATACGTAAAAGCTCAAAATATCTGTATTAAAAATTACTAATTATTAAAAATTAAGTAAATCTTAAACACTTATTTCCTCAAAGAAATTCCAGAAAGGATTAAGCATCATTTAATTCGCAGTAATAAATAAAGGCGTTATTTTTGTTGTTGCGAAGCTTAGTCTCTCTAGATTGGCAACAAATCTACAATTCTGCTATTTCAAATGTAAACAAAGATGTCCGCCATGTTATTTAAAACTTAACCGCGCTTAAACAGCTTTTAAATTGTTGATAATTGAACAAATATTGCTTCCAAAATTACAAAAGGCATAAAACCCTTAACCGGAAGATAAGAACAACATAATTCAATCATTTTTAAGCAAAAAATGTACAATTTACAAACATATAAGAGTAAAGAATCTGAGATCACTGTGGCGAGTAACAGAGTGGATATATATATATATATACTATTTATATACGTTTGGTGCTGCCGATTGCAACCAAAATACGAGGTTCACATCTACATGTTATAGCAGTCCTATATACAAAATTTCAACGTTCTGAGGCTACTCGTTTTTGAGTTATGCGAGATACGTACGTACTTACGTACATACGTTCGTACAGACGCCACGAAAAATTCTCTTCAAAATTAATTTTAAAGCAGTTTTATCATTTTTTTGGAGGAAACGAGTCTTTTACTCTGTCCTTACGTACAGATATCACGCAAAAACATCGTTAAATTGCATTCGATAGCGGTCAAAATGGATATTTTCTTTGAAATATGCTGCCTGAAACTTTTCGCAATTACAATACTTCCTTTTTACTTCGTTCAAGAAAGTAAAAAGGATATGTTGTAATTTGCATAATCTTTTGGATATTTGTATTAAATATGGACACAAAAATATTAGATTAAAAATTCGTTAGCATTTAAATTATCAAAATTTAATTTATAATACGTAATGAACACATAAAAACATTAGATTGAAAGTTGGTTACCATTTTTATTTTCAAAATGTAATTTATAATACACACGTGCCACCTATTTTTCTCTTGCTTACCACCGGTGATAGGCAAGAGAAAAATAGGTGACACGCAAAGAAACAAGGTGTTTTTTTCTATTAAATTCAAAAATCTCGTAAAAAAAGAACAATTGATAGAAATTTCCTGTAGTCGAACTCTTAACTGAAGATTACAAATATAATACACTTGTTAACCTTTGGTTGAACCGGAAAAAAAAGAATTTAAATAAAGTTATTAAATTTTTATTGCCTTTTTGCACAGCCTATATGTGTGACCAAGAATTTTCTTCCACGTTATATTTGAAAAATAAATACGGAACAAAAATTAAAAGTGAATCCTAATTTACAATTAAAAATAAATGAATTAAGACCAACCATAAAGAAATTGATCTCTCTTAAACACGCCCAAATTCCACACTCAATTTTAGAATTAAAGCATTATAACTTAAATTTTGATAATTAAAACGGTAACCAATTTTAATATAATAGTTTTTTATGTGTGCACATTTCATACAAATAGCCAGTAGGTTGTGCAAATGGCGATATACACTGCTGGCTACCGTAAATGCAACACCCTGAAGGAAACATGCAAATAACATGAAATTTGCAACATGTATTAGCGGAGGTGAGCTATACAAATGATTAGAATTTCATACAAATGATTAGAATTTCAGCACAGACGCACATCACGCGCGCCTGTGGCGCCACTTCAAAGCGCTATTTAAGGCTTGGAGTTTCCGACGATTTCAAGTTCGGCAATTGTGTTTTTCTTGTGGTTGTTTTGAAAAAACGTTCAATTATGCCTCGTAATAAACAGCGATCATCGTTTGATCAAGTATCCGAGTTCGACAGAGGAAGGATAGTGGCCTACCGAAAGTGTGGATTTTCAAGGAAATCGGTAGTCGTGTTGGACGAAACCAAACAACTGTAATGCGGATATGTGACCGTTGGATGCAGGAGGGTACGACGGACCGACGTGTTCGATCGCATCCACCTCAGTGCACCTCTTCACGTGATGACAGGAACATTGTGCGCATGGCAGTGATGGATCGCTCAGTCACATCACGAACCATAGAACAGCACATTCAGTCTGTAACGCATCAACCTGTGTCTGCGCGTACCATTCGACGCCGTTTACAGGAGAGTGGTCAGTCCGCAAGACGTCCATTGCTTCGTCTACCCTTGACGCAGAACCACAAGCGTCTCCGCCGCCAATGGTGCGATGAACGAAGGATGTGGACGACAGAATAGAATGAAATGGTCTTTACTGACGATTCAGGCTTTTGTCTGCAACACCACGATGTTTGGATTCGAGTCTGGAGACACCGTGGAGAGAGGATGCTAAACAGCTGCGTTATGCACCGCCACACTGGTCCTGCACCGGGTATTATGGTATGGAGCGGTATTGGATATCACTCTTGCACTCCTCTAATGCGCATTGCCGGTACTTTAAAGAGCCAGCGCTACACGTCCGAGGTGTTGGAGCCAGTTGTCCTTCCTACCTTCAGGGCTTGCCCACAGCCATATTTCAACAGGATAATGCGCGACCACACGTGCCACGCATTGTCCAAGGGTTCTTCGTCAATCGTCAGATTTAATTGCTTCCCTGGCCGTCTCGCTCACCGGATCTTTCTTCGATAGTAAACATGTGGTCCATGGTTGCTGAACGACTGACCCAGATTACATCCCAAGCTGCCACACCAGATCAACTTTGGCAACGTGTGGAAGCTGCTTGGTCTGCTGTACCCCAAGAACACATCCAAAGTCTCTTTGAATCAATGCCGAGGCTTGTGGCAGCGGTGATCTCCAACAATGGCGGCTACTCTGGCTACTGATTCTGGAAGGAACCACACTTCACAGAAGTCTATAAATTTAATCATTTGATACTTGGTCAACATGTTATCTACTAAGTAAATTTTGTTGTGATATCTCTTGTCTTTCTTGATGTTTCAATTTGGGTGGCCATATATATTTAATATTTCTATTGAGAAAATCAAAAATAATTATTGTAAAATGTAGTGGTGGTACTAATGTTTTTCAGTTTTTGTTTATATGGTACGCGTTAGTAAAAAGGTTGAGAACCGCTGTTCTAGACTATTATACAGCGTATTTAAAAAAGAATCATCAGATTGGAAATGCGTATATTATGAAAAATACTGAATACAGAAACTTAAAATTAATTTTATATTACATGGTTAATGGTAAAGGTTTTGTTTGCAAATCAGAATACAGGGATCATAACTGCATCAACCGCTGTTGTTATGCGAATCTTCAGTTCGGCTAATGTAGTTGGATGGTTGGTTAATTTATTCGATTATGGCAAAGCACTCGAGGATTATCTGCCTTAAGGGAGTGATACCTTTTGGAGGACTTTCTAACGGAAACTGGCTCGTATACACATAACACGTTGGGAAACCCATGAAACTTCCCATGCAGCTGGCCAGTTAGTGGGATTCGAATCTCGGACCGAGCTATCAGTGTTCATCGACTTTACCGCTCGGCCGCTGGTGAGCCTGAAGTGTAGCTGGAAGTGGGGTCGTATAAACGGTGTCTTTTATAAACCCCCGTAAGAAGAAATTGCAAACTGAGTGATCTGGCGATCTTGGAGGGAAGTGATATTTAAATAAATCGGTCAGGTCCCAAACGGCCGATCTATCGCTGAGGATTCTCAATTTGTCAAACGTCCCAGCTCCAGAGTAGGGGTGTTCCGCCGTGCTGAAAAGCAAAGTTATTGGAATCGGTTTCTAACAGCGGGAAAAGCCATTTTTGGGCATGTCGAGATACGATCTCTGGTGATTTTCTTTTAGGCAGTTAACCCAAGCCTTGGAATTGTTGACATCATCGCCTAATGCTCTAAGTGGCATGTCGACGAAAATCACACTGAACAGCTGTTATGGACTCACATTTCGCGAACACAAAACGACTTGCTGCGCAGGCACCATCTAGACAAACACTAGTGGAGCCATCTGTATGAAACTCGAGACCTAGCTATCTAAATATTAAATGCGGAATAAACAGCGATCATCGTTTCATCAAGTATCCGAGTTCGACAGAGGAAGGATAGTGGCCTACCGAAAGTGTGGATTATCTTTCAAGGAAATCGGTAGTCGTGTTGGACGAAACCAAACAACTGCAATGCGGATATGTGACCGTTGGATGCAGGATGGTACGACGGACCGATGTGTTCGATCGCATCCACCTCAACGCACCACTTCACGTGATGACAGGATCATTGTGCGCATGGCTGTGATGGATCGCTCAGTCACATCACGAACCATAGAACAGCACATTCAGTCTGTAACGCATCATCCTGTGTCTGCGCGTACCATTCGACGCCGTTTACAGCAGAGTGGTCTGTCCGCAAGACGTCCATTGCTTCAAAAAGGATTAAAAGTTGAATAGTTATGATTATTTTATATCTGGCGATTCCTTCTGTGTCAGGTATGCAGAGATTTGTTATCCAGTAAATTGTAAAACGCAAAGTCACATTTCATTCTCACGTTTACCATCCTAATATGCTTGACATGTAGCGGAAAGTTTCTGTTTTCATTTTAATGCTTTATTTTGCGATAAAAATTCATTTAATATTCTGAAATCCTATTTTTGTGCCTTTGATTAAACCGCTGTTATTCAATACAGGACAATAATGCTCAAGGTTTTCTTACATTAAAAATACTCAGTAAATTTGCATCATTTTCATTCAGCTCTTAAATTTTCAAACAATTCCAAACCTAAATGGAAGTCTGAAACCTTCGGTGAGAGTACTAAGGGGTTAAAGAACTATAATTGATTCAGCTCCACTCTCCAATGAAAGAAACTGTTATATCATCATTTATGATGAACGATTTTGCAAAAGGTTATTGTTTAAGATGCAACTAATAACTGTTATCAATCCAGATCTTAACATAATCTTTTTAACTCCATATATATATATATATATATATATATATATATATATGTGATGTACCAGCTTTTGTCCAGAATAAAAGATTGGTAAAGAATCATAAAATGTAGTCGTAGCTTAAATTATGAGACGATAAGTTTAAAAAAACAGGATCCATTTATTATTATTCAGGAGAAATAGCAGTTACAAAATCATATATCCGGAGTAAATAAAAAGAATTACTAATAACTGTTTGTATGAAGTTTACTGCATCGTGACATTTAAGAAAAAGCCCCGATATTCTTTTGCGAGTCTTTTTATAGCCTCTGGAAAGGCGGAGCCTCCAAGAAATGACGTCAGCTTCGTCAGCCAATCCAGTTCGCTTTAAATATTTCCAGAACGTTATAAAACTGTACGTGTAGAAAAGGCGGGAAAAACAACTTGACTACGGGGCTGTGGATTTAATTCCACGTACTTTCAAATAAGAGAACGTCGCCATTAAAAATGAAAAGAACATACAGTTAGAATTTTAAGTGTATTCTTGACTATGGAATTTTATTATTACATATATATATATATATACACTATATATGTATATCCTATGTACAATGACTACAGAACTGTCATGATCAACAGATATATCCGTTTTTCTGATGCTCTTCTCTATTACTGCTTCATCACCCAGAGTCCATTCACCAAAAATCCACAAGCAG
The DNA here is from genome assembly GCF_044657685.1 of Stegodyphus dumicola. Taxonomy (NCBI): domain Eukaryota; kingdom Metazoa; phylum Arthropoda; class Arachnida; order Araneae; family Eresidae; genus Stegodyphus; species Stegodyphus dumicola. Next base: position 188,781,429 of record NC_140774.1, read on the forward strand.
GACAGTTAGCACGACGAGAACAGTTACTACGTGGATAAAACCATTTTTTTTTATTTAGGGATGCTCCTCTGCCCAAGAAGGATAGTGGTCAGTGACGCTGACTACCATTCAGAAGGGCCTGCTTTGAATCTCGGAGAAGGCAGGGATGTTTGTAAATGTATAGTGCCCGTACGGCATTGGGGTCATTCTAAATATGCAGGTTACAGGTTACAGGTTACGGAGGACCGGGACGCCTGGTGTTTAACATAGGTAAACAGGCGTATGTCCCGCGCCCTCCACTATCTAGAAACAACAACTCCCTGGATCCCGAGGAGGCTGCACCGGAAGTTCATTTGGATCTTAAATAAATTTGCTACATGGCCATACAGGGGCTATAACTGATGTAAGACATTGTGTGGGAACGTAGTACATATGTTATATATAAAAATTACAAACAGCTGTTACATAAAACACATTAATATACACATTAAAATTGATTAAAAATATGACATGGAACACATAATGCACAAATTACACACACAAAAAAAATAATAAATAAACACAAAGAGAGAAAAAAAATATCACATATAAACAAAGACCATTAAAAATTCAATATACATAATGCGCTGTGCATAATGCAATACGGGAATGCGTTTAAGTGATATGTAACAAATTGATATGCATATAGTAAGGGTTACTTATGTTAAAGGTTGTGCAGTATGCAAGTACATAGTTTATGCGAAATGCATAGTACAAAAGAGAAAATGAAATACATGCAAAGTACATGGTGTGCATAATACAGATTGCAAGCACATAATGCAGATAATACAGATAAACAACATACATACAGAATACAGAGTACTTTGTGCGTAGGACAATACTGTTACATGATACGTGGGATTACTTAAAACTAATTAATATACTATACATGATACATATCTTTTGGAGGTGCATAATGCGCAATACAAATAAACTACATACATACAGGATACATAGTGCACTGTGAGTAGGACAATACTGGTACATAATACTTAGGATTATTTAATACTGATTAATATACCATATACAATACTGATTGTTATGGAGATACTACGCTTAATTTGATATGCAGATAGTGATTGACATAGATTATGCACAGTACATAATGCAGATTGTTGAACATAATACAGCTCTTACATAATACATGATACAAGTCGCAGATACATTATAGTCACCTACACTGTGTGTGATACAGGTACATACTTCATAATACAAATTGCGGGTTATGCGGGTTACATAATACAGATTGTTATAGAATTAATATGCTTAATTTTAAATGCAGATATTGATTGACTTATATGGTATGCATACCGGATCAATTGCATGTACTACAAATTAGATATACGTTTGGGTCGCATATGTTCCAGTTGCAACTTGATACGAAATTGGTACATTATACATAATACAGATTGCAAGTAGTGATGGGCAACTTCGGTACATTCTTGTACCCGGTATGAGAGTAACGGGTACAGACAAGTACCCGGTACAAAATATCCGTTACTCAAGTAACCGTTACTTTGAAAAGTACCGAAAACCGTTTTCAAATACCGAGTACCCAAGTAACGATTTGGAGTACCGAAGTAACGAAATACCGGAGTAACGGTTTGCTGTACCGGAGTACCCTAGTAACGGTTTACTGTACCGGAGTACCCTAGTAACGATTTGGAGTACCGAAGTGCCCTAGTAACGATTTGAGTACCGAAATATGCATCTAACGATTTTGCGCACTGAAAGAACTCTGCCACGTCACCACGTGTTTGATTTTATCTGTACGGAGTAAGATTTTTGAATATCAGAAAACATGTCAACTACGGAAGTGTCTGAGGAGCAGACCATTCACGGACACAAGGAGCGCATATCACCATTTCACAAATACAACCAGATACTACTGTCCTCGTACCAAAACCGAAGTGAGCTGAACCCTCATCGATCCTCCTGTAACGGATACCGAAATACCGAGAAGAGACGCATATTTTCGTTACAAAGTAACGAATACCGAAAAGCACCCGTTTCGGTACAGAAGTAACGAATACCGAAAAGTATCCGTTTCGGTACAGAAGTAACGAATACCGAAAAGTGCCCGTTTTGGTACAGAAGTAACGAATACCGAAAAGTACCCGTTTTGGTACAGAAGTAACGAATACCGAAAAGTACCGATTTCGGTACTGAAGTAACGGGTACTTGGATGTACCGATTTTCAGTATCCGTTACAACTAAGTACCCGTTACAAAATACCCGGTTCGGTAGTACCGACTCATCACTAATTGCAAGTACATAATACAGGTACATAATGCATACAAGTATGTAGTACAGATTTTACATAAAACAGAGTACAGATTATACACAATAGATTACAGGCACCTGAATCGCACACAGTACAGGTGTGAATACAAGTCTAAATATGCAGCGAGCCGAAAATCCTCTCCAGAAATTGTTGGTAGGGGAAGACGGATGGGAGACCCTCGAATCAATCACCCCCCCCCCCGGCTGCTGTCAGCCGAAACTGGGGGCGTTACTGAGCAAAGTCTTACTGTCACCCGTAGGTGCTCAAGGCTCTTCGTAACGATAGGTACAATCTTGCACTCCTTGCCACGATGTATGTCGTGGGCTTGTTCTTATGTTACTGTCAGACAAGCGAGACAAGTCACAACGACAACAGCAATAACAATAGCAGGAATGCTCGGCTTTCTAAACAGCTTGAGGAAGGGTAAAATTTACCTGAATGCTTAAAAAAAATTTCAGAACTTTGTGCTAAAAGAGGTTAAAGTAGGTTACCATATTTACACGCACGTAAATGTGGTATATTAATATTTAGGTACAGTTTTAATATTAAAGTGGTTTAACTTCATAATTATTAATATTCTGCATAAATAATATTTTATATGAATGTATTTAAAAAGATTTAGGAATTTAATAGCAAATTCATTGATATGTTTTTCTTTATTTTTCAGTTGCAGTCGTAGTTTCATTTTTCCTGTGCTGGTCTCCTTTCCACGCCCAGCGACTAATGGCAACCTACGTGACAGATCCTACACCCCTTCTCCATACGGTTTACACAGTCATCACCAATATATCTGGAGTGAGCTACTACCTGAGCGCGACCGTTAATCCAATTCTCTATCAACTCATGTCGTTGAAGTTCCAGCAGGCATTCAAAGACACCTTCGGGCCATTCAGCACATGCCTGAGAGGGGATCCACATTCGATTGAACTAGGACCTCTGACCCACACAGGCTATACCAGAGGCAGCTCTAGGACCCAAAAGTCCTTTTGTGTATCGGCAAACCATATTGTCACCCTCAAGTAACGGATGATTGTAAAAATGTTTTCCCTGTTTTCAAATGTTTTATCTGAAACTTTATTCATACATATCTGGACCAGGATATCGGGACACTATACAATGAAAACAGTTTCTGCGTAATTATAAAATTAAAAGAAATACAAAACCTATCTCAAGCATAGATGTTAATCAAATTATAAGCGGCCGTGGAAGATTTTCTTATTAGTTTAATAGGTTTTGGGCTTCAAGATAAATGCAAGTTATGCAATTTGATTGCAGACGCTCGTCATTTTGTTGAACAGTGTGCTGTCGCTAGAGATACAGAAGAAGCAGACAAGGACTTCTATATCTCTAGCGACAGCACATCTTAAAACATCTAATTATCAATAGTGTAGTAATGAAAAGGATTGCAGGAAAATATTGTAGCAATAAGAGGTCAAAATAGAGAGAAAATAAGCATAGTATGTTAGTTTGTACGTGGGTGCGCACTTGCGTCAGTAGATTTGAGTGTTTTTCTATTATCTTAGTTTCTAATGCTTTCCCTCCTGCTTTCCTTTATTCATGGCTGAAATATTAAAAAAAAAACAGAAGTCTATGTTATCGTGAAAGACCGAAATTGGAGAATGTCGACTTTCTTCGGAGAATGTTAACATTCACCAAATACGTCGGTGAAAGATCAAATACTGCATTACATTCGTGTACATTCGGACCCTCACCGGTGTATGTCGACAATCACAGATATGCTCTGATGTAGGTTGAAAAGAGAGAAGTGTATGTACACGCTGTCATTGCAAAAGGAAGTGTTCCACAAATAAATCCAGTTGTAAATGCAAGGGACTCTTGTGCAATTCAAAGTGTCATAATAGTTTATGTTGTTGCAATAAATAAGATTTGAATCACATAATTTAGTAAGTTTTTAACTTCTATTATTTTCTTTTCTAATTTTGAATATACTGTGTGTTTTAAGTTCTTATATTCTTAAGTTCTTATTTTAAGCCTCAAGTGCATTTTTTCGCGACTGAATGACGGAGGAGAAAATATAATATTCTAATATGTTCAACATTCACCATTAGTACATGGTGAATGTCGACATTTACCGGTGTAAGTGAGAAAGTATTTGGAAAATATTTCGGACATACACCAAGCGACTATGTGAATGTTGACATTCACCGGTGAAAGTCGACATTCTCCAGATTTCGGTGTTTCACCGTAACATATGTATTACTACCTTCTGGTTGTATTTTATGATTTCTCCTTTGTTATTATTCTTCTAACTTTCTGTTTTGTTTTGTTTGAGCTGTTGGCTGCGCCCCTCATATCACATCGCATATCTGGACCAATCATTTCATATCAAAATCAAAAGATTTTACAACTATTAATTGTAACTGCAGATGTCAATGATAAGACAACTGTAATGTTTATAAACGCAAGTTGCATGCAAACAACAATATTAACTGCGTTTATTGTGTTATGGATTTAGTGTTTTTAAAGAGGTACATTAATTTACAAATAAACTTCCATTATAATTATGTGAAAATTTACAATAATTTAATTTTGAGAATGAAGACAATAAAACAATCTAAGAATGCTTAACTTTAAAATACAAATAATTTCATTCAAAATCTATTACGTTTTTCTCTTTTTTCTAGCATATGGGCATTTTTATCTATGGGCAAACACTTTTTTGAGTTACATCAATTAAAATTGCATAGTTTTCTCCATATCATTTCTGGTTATGGAAATTAATTATGAAATTAATGTAATCATCTGTTCGGATTTCGGTATCCGAACTGTTATTGTTGTTATGAGTTAATGCATAATTTGTAAGAAATGTATGTAATTCTGAATGTAGTAATTACAAATAACTATGTAAATGTAACTGAATGTAATAATGTAGTGAATGTAACTGTGTAATGATTTCAAACCAAAATGTGTACTTCTGTATGTATGTAAATGAATCTTCCAAATGTAATTCCTTAACCTATAAAGCCATCTTCTATAGGAAATTGTCTATGAATACAAATTAAATAAGCAGCCGCGGGGCCGTGGTAAATTATGGCTCACAGTTGTTCAATGCTTTGAAGCTTTAGCGGAGGTTTTTCTCGTGGCGACATGTATGGATCGTATCAGACATGCGATGCAAAAGAGTGGCTTTGAAATTGGACGACAGAACTTGAGCCCGCTTGAGTTCGTCCAAAGGAGTGAATTACTTTGTCAAAAAAGAAGTCTTCTGTGACAAAAATCACCTCTTTCGAATTTGCGAACATTGGCTGGCTCCGCGAGCCGCCATAAAAATATAATTTTTTCTTTATATTGGATAAGAGCAAAACTTGTGCAATTTTATGAAAAGAAATCATTTCACTATATTATAATTTATTGGCTTTCAATCTGCATTCATTCATTAATACGTACTCCATTATGTTCTATAATTTTCTGCCTCTATATTGCAAATTTATTACAGAAAATGTGTTAGTAAAGATCCACTACAAATATTCCTTTCCTCAAAAAATTTGTGCAATATAGAAATGAGCTAATTATTCTTTAGAATATATCCGGTGAATACTTAGGGTGCGATAAGTTCCCATTCGGAATACAACTTCCTGACGATTTCCCAGCGAATGGTCACTTTTTTCTCACAGCATACTAAAGATGGTCCGGCGGTTGACATTACACTATCCTATTCAACGTTAATTCGATGGTAACAGCTTCCAGCAGTTTGATATCGTTCAAGATAATTAGGAAAAACATTTGTGAATGTAATTATTATCTTGGTCTTGTCTTGATCTTGAACGTAATTATTATCTTGTTCTTATCTTGATCTTGAAGGCTTGGCATTCTTGTACAGTAACCGTTTCATATTACTAATTACCATTTGATGTAAGACACATAACGCATTCTACCGTGAAGGATGTAAAACAAATCAATTCATCCTTTTCTCTCTAACTTCTTGAGATCATGTGGTTTTTGTTTGACATTCTTGTACAGACCCCATTTTCCATCACTAGTTGCCTTTAAATTCAGAAGATTTGCAACAATAATCCATGCTCCCCTCAGTCCCTTTCTGATAATTCATGTCCACATTTGCTACAAATCCCAAGACATCAATTCGCTCTTCAGTTGCTAGTCTATGAAACAGAAAGATTTCTCCAACTCTCAAGAGAGTAAGCACGTTGTTGCTGTCAACAACTTCACGGGATCTAGTTTGTCAAATCCTTTGCCATTCCAGGCTGCTTTTTACCATTTCAAAAGCTTGACTGTCCACTCCTATACGTCTTTGCTGTCATAAACGCCACACATCCTTCAATGTTCTACTTCCCTACTGTGTTCAAGATCGTACTCAAAAAATAAAAAAAGATAAAGTTTGGTAGTCGTGTTTTAGATATACATTTCTTCTTTCTAGCTTATTACTTAAAAGAATAGTTCGACCGTCTCAAACGCAACCTTGGCTGGCATTCTTCCAAGACACATAGACTTGTCTAAAACGGGCGTTATTACTTGCTGCCACTTGAAATTCATCTCTTGAAAGAGATAATTTATATGCTCCAGGGAAAGAAAGTTCCCATCCTTTCACCCTATTTGGAGAATAATTCGCGGTCAATGGCGCATGCGTGTTTGCGCTCATGGTCGGGGATGAGGCAGTCTAACTATAACGTGCTACAGGGGTTGGACAAAAATATGGAAACACCTTTAAAAACACATGTTTCTTTGCTTAATACGGTGTAGGAAACCCGTTGGCATCCAAAACAGCTTTCAGTCTTCCTGTATGTTTGCCAAGGGAATATTATACCATTCTTCCTGCAAAACGGTGGCAAGTTCAGATAACGATGTTGGCGGTGGATAACGAGAACGCATTTTCCGTTCCAATGTAGACCACAAAGGTTCGATAATATTCAGGTCTGGTGACTGTGGTGGCCAGGGGAGATGGGACAACTCATCCTCGTGCTCAGAAAAACCAGTCCTGGACAATGTGAGCTGTGTGAACAGGGGCTTTGTCGTCTTGGAAGACACCATCACCATCGGAGAACAAAGTTTGTACCATGGGATGAACTTGATCGGCCAAAATGTTCACATAAGTCTTGGCAGTCAAGTGCCCTGACACAGTTATCATGGGGCTAGCAGAGAACCACGATATGGCTGCCCAAACCATAACAGAACCCCCGCCATGTTTCACTCTTGGCAACAAGCAGTCTGTATTATAGGCTTGAGGTGACGTTCTCCAGACGTAAACTCGGCCAGAAGTGGGAAACAATGTGAAAGAAGTCTCGTCAGATCATATTACTCGCTTCCAATGCTCTATAGTCCAGGCTTTATGACTTAAACACCACATTTTCCTGTTACGGGCATTAGCATCACTGATGAGTGGCTTCTCAATTGCAGCACGGCCAGCAATTCCCTGTTTATGAAGCTCCCTGCTAATTGTTTTGGTACTCACAGGGTTCGGTAACACAACATTCATTTCAGCAGTAACTTTTGCAGCTGTGGTCTTCTTATTTTTCGTCACAATTGCCCTTAATGATCGTCTGTCACGATCACTCGGGACACACTTTCGTCCGCGCTGTGATTTAACAGATGATGTTTTTCCGCTTTTCAAATATGCGGAATAAATCTTCGATACAGTACCTCTTGAAACACTAAACACCTCGGCTACCTTGCTTACGGAAGCACCTACCATACGTGCTCCAACAATTTTCCCACGTTCGAAGTCTGTTAACTCTGACATAATGCAATGGCAACCTCACATAACAGTACTCCGACAACAACTGAACTGTTTAGCACATTTACGAAGTTGTATAGGTGGCGTCAGTAGTCAAAAACGCCAGCGCCACCTACATATTTCATTAAAATCAATGTTTCTTTTTAAATATGCATTTCACAAGGTGTTTCCATATTTTTGTCCATCCACTGTATGTTCTTGTATTAATGTATGTATGTTTTATGTTCTCTTTACAATCGGAAATCAGAAGTTCCATTGTATCTCTCTGCCAGGTACTGAATGCAAGAAATTCCTAAGGTCATCAAAAAACGTTTACGCCTACTCAATACAAAAGAAATTTATTACACGAAACTCCTTAGGTATTAAATATAAATACTTTTAAGAGGTATCAGCAACCCCTATACCGGCAATGTTAAATTGGCCATTTTCGATGTACCTTTTCTCAGAATCTGCTGTAGATACACTCTTGAAATTTTTTGTGTGATTAAAATATATCGATCTGATTATACTGAAATGAACTTTTGAAACATTTTGAATTTTAGAGTAATTTACAGAATATTTTATTAGGCTTAGTAAAATTTAGCACTTTTCTCATACAAAATTTTTTTAATTTTTTTTCCCTAAGTTTATCACAAAAAGCTCATCTCAGTAAATATTACAGAACCTAATAAATAAGCCATAAAAATTTTAGATACCTGTGAGCAGTACTTCCTGAGAAAAGGTACATCGAGTATAAAAAAATCACGTTTGGAGAAAAACGCGTTTTTATGTAAAAGTCCTCATTGATCAAAGCAGTCGATGACAAATTAAAACTAGATTTTTTTACAGCTCTAATTTTCATAGAGATTAAAGAATGGTATTTTTAGAAAGATAAAACTGTAGAGAATTTGAAAATGCAAAAATCCGAAATCACAATGTTTTGAAGATTTGGGGGTTCCAGTGACTTAATATAGTTGCAGGAACACCAAAGCATTTGCATTTTCATGAAACAAGTGTGTTGTTATTACTTTAATATAGTTTATTATTTTTTTTTACCTTAGCAAGTAACAGTTAAGGTTAAAAAGATGGCAATTTTCTCTGGTAAAAGCAAGCATTATAACACAATTTCTTTGCCAATGTTATAATGTTCAAGGCAATCTAATATTCATAAGACTGATTTTGTTATTTTTTTATGTAAAACACATAATATATGTGATTTTTATTATGAATGATAAGCAATTATTTAAATGATGAAATCTCTGTACCTGTCCAAATTAGTTAGGTGTTGCCAATGATGAATGGCAGAGACTTAGAAATGGAATCTTATTTTCAGCAATTAACAATCATTCATGTAATTAATCATGATGAGTCATATTTTACTCATAATTTAATAAAATGGAAATATTTTACTATGAATTGTAATGAAGACATATTATGTTTCATATCATTTTTAAAATTTTCTTTTCGTGCATGTTTCATACTACTGAAACCATTTTCCCGTGGCAATACCTGTGAAAATAAATTTTATATTTAGTGTCATAAAGTCTGAAAATGGCGCCATACTGACTTGTAAATACGTCTTGTGAACAACGTAAATATCCGAATGTTACATTAACTGTAATTTAATCAGATGTTTATCAGTCTTTCTCTGTAAGCACGGTAGAAATTTTAATGCATGGCAATAATTGTACATCCTGTACAAAAAATAAATAAATAAATAAAAAGGCAGTTCTGTGTCTCCCGTTCTACTGGATCGACTGACAAAATTAACTTACGTTTTTCATGTCACAAAAGCGTGACTTAGAATATATAACATTGTTCTAACGTAGGTGATTCGACACTCAGACTCCTTCTGAAACAACACACCAAGTTTTTCCCATATTGCGGTTTAAATACTAAATTTTTTATTTTCAATTTCACACCAAATTTTGTAAAATTTGGTAAGAAACTTACCAAGGAATTCAAAAGTTGAACGTGGCGTACTTTGAGTTTGCGCCAAGAATAACTGATTCACTTGGCGATTTAATTTCTGGTAACCTACTTTCCTTTTCGTTCAACGTGCACGAGCGGAAAAAAAGGAGCATCGTTTATGATTTCAGGTTAATTTCCTTTATGTTACAGTTTTTAATCATAATTGTTATTTTTAGATCCGTAAACCGTATTTGGCTTTATTATTGCTTAAAATAAAATTGATGAATGTCCAAACGCGCAGATATGTGCATTCGCATATATTTTATGAAATTCTACATACAATATTCTAATTTTTTGCAGGTATGCTTAGAAATACGTCTAGTTTGAGATGATGGCAAAAATTGTATAGTTTATAATGGGAAAACTTTTTGAAAAGTATATAAAAATTATTAAAAAATCAGAAAATATGTGCGTATTTTATTTAGATTGAACCTTAATTCGAACTGGGATCGAAGGTATTCAGTAAGTTTAATAAACAAAGAGGTATTAATAAATACATACCAAATTCAATTAACATTGAGGGACTCAACGTTTAAGAACTAATTTTTAACAACTACTTGTCAGATTTTTCTGAAGCTTGGCACTTTGGCATTATGTGGATCGTAAAATCGAAATATGAAAAATTTATGTATGTTGTTTCAGAAAGAGTACAATTTTTAATCAAAATACCTATGTTTGTTTAATATTTTTGTATTTGTTCTGCGACACAAACACATCGTCCGTAAAAATTATCTGCGAGACTATCTGCGCAGTCGCAAAGTTTTACCATGGTTACCAGTTTTTTTCTCTTTACCGTTGTTGTTATTAAAAGTAAATAGAAAAATGGTTGTCCTGAAAGATTGAAGTTGAGTTTAATTGTTTATTCGGAATACATTTTTAATAATGTTACAACAATACTCTATACAAATCTAATACATATTCTAAGCCGCACTTTCCAGACATGAAAATGCAATTTCATAAATCGCCCAAGTAGAACAGGATATATAGAACCTCCGCCCTCTTTTTTGCAGAGCATAAATCTTGAAATATGTTTGAATGTTCTTTCTATAACTTAAAAATTAAGCTTGAAACTTCACTATGTTTTTACCTCGATGTTAAAGCAAATAAACCAAAGAATACTATTAATGTTCAGGGTTCACTGTTGGGTTTATTTGATAGGACTATTATTATTCCATATCGTTTAGTGCAATTCTTACGCTAAGTGTGTTGTTTTTGTGAATTCTGTAAAATGTAACTGTAAACTATTAATAAATTGTTTGTGAATGCATTTTGGAAGTGTTTTTGATTATGAAAAATATTTTTATTGTTTACATTTGTTTGTTATTTTAGTGACATGATTGTAACGAAACCAATTATAAATACCTATTAACAAATGTAGTTGAATATTCACAAAAATGCAGAGCTTGTCATTTGAATTGAGGAAATACTACGAGTGACAATTTCATTACAGACAGTAATATAATGTACATTTCTGAGATTTGTTAAAATATATGAACAAATATCGCACATTCTGTGTTTTTAAATGTCTTTCAAATAGCGTGAAATGTTCAGCACATCATGAAATATTTTCCTTACAATAAGTTCATAATTCCCACAGAATAAAACCATTTTACAATAACTTTCAGCTACATATATTCTCGAACATATAAAATACAAAAAACTTTAATATAATTGATATTAATATAGAAGTATATTTAAAAATCAATTACTCAGGTCTTAATTATAAAACATTAAGTTTTGTAACATAACTCCTAGGTATAGATTTAAACTAACACTATACTAATAGACAATATAAATAATATACGGAATACATAACATATATCAGAGTGCAGTATAAGCAGTTTACGATACAGTAGAATCCCATAAACTCGACTCCCGATATCTCGACATTCTGTATAATTCGACAACTTTTTTGGAACTTTTTAAAGATATATCTAGATCAAACAGAGCAAATATTACATACAGTACGTATAATTATTATTCCTGCGTATGTCCTTCTTGTTCTGTCGAAGGATTTGAGAGTTCTTTTTCTGTAATTTTTGCCGTTTTCGCGTTTTATATTTTGAAACCGAGTAACAAAATATGTTATAATACTTGACAACGCTGTCCGCTGCTTTCGTGGATACGAAGAAAGTCAGGCTGGCCGCTGGTTCACATTCCTTTCTACTGTTGTGAAGCGTTAAATAACTTGTTTGAAGTTTTACGACTGCATCTTATCGCAAACTAAACTCACATTAGTTCAATTCGGGTAGCGTTCCTCAGTTCACATTCAGGCATGTAAGCGTTCCACATTTTTGGGAACTTTTGATATTCTGTGAAGTGAAAATGTCACTCGAAAAGAAAAGAAACCAATGCCGCCACCACCATCCACAGATAAATGGGCAACGGTAGATTTTTTTTTTTTAATTCATATATTATTTGTCTCTAGGAACATAATACTCGATTTCTAGAACGTTTTAGTTAGAACATTATAAAAATAATATCGCGAGCATCAAAGGGTTAAATATTAAAGAGTTCTGAAAACACCACCCCTTATTCCATAAAACTCGACTCTTCGGAAACTCGACAGTCTCTCAGTCCACATTAGGTCGAGTTTGCGGGACTCTTCTGTAACAGTATGTAGCAGTATGAATAATATACCGTAAAATTTCCGGTGAGGACTATAAAATAATTTAATTTTCTAAGGGAATGGGCGCCATAAAAATTATAATTATCAAGTATATTCATTATTATTATTTAATTATGTTCCCCGAATTAATCACTTAAATGTGGTCGCCGAGTAAAGTTTCGCAACCAGCCTCTTTTGTACTGTACAGAAATGAAAAAGAAATCTGATGTGTACACCACACGACTTCCTTGTACGAAATATTAAATTATACGCATTTTTTCTTGCATTTCAACAAAACTATTGGATTGAATTAAATCTCTTTCGCCGACAGCGCATAAACCACAATAGAATAAATGCATTCTTTAAAATTCACTCTATTTGTTTACCATAGCAACACTCTGGCGCTAGGTTCACGTACGTAACAGTATTATATTTCGTTCATAACTCAGAATTCCCAAAATTCATATCATTCAAAGAATTATCTAATCGTTGCCACGTGTTCTATTCAAATACTATAATAAAGCTAGAACGATCCAAAAAAGAAATTAAGAAAACAAAACACAAAAGAAACACTTTTTCACAGACGATTGAGTACTTCTCATTCAATTAATTCAGTTCTCTCTTCGCGAGAAGGCAAAAATACATAAAAACTCAAAATATCTGTATAAAAAATTACGAAGTAAATCTTAAACACTTATTTCTTCGAGAAAATTCCAGAAAGGCTTAAGCATGATTAATTGGCAATAATAAATGATGAATAAATGATTTGTTGTTGCAAAGCTAAGTTTCTCTAGATTGGCAACAAATCCACTAGTCTGCTGTCTCAAATGTAAACAATCAATGGCCGCCATAAAAAAAAGGCTTAGCAGCACTTAAACAACAGTTGTTGATAATTCTAAAAATATTGCATACATATTTACTAAAGGCATACAAACCTTAACCAGAAGATGAGAACAACATAATTCAATCATTTTTAAAGCAAAAAATGTACAATTTACAAACATATAAGAGTAAAGAAACTGAGATTACTGAGCCGGATAACAGAGTGGATATATATATAAATATATTTATATACGTTTGGCGCGGCCGATGGCAACCAAAATACTAGGTGCACATCTGCCTGTTATAGCAGTCCTATATACAAAATGTCAACGTTTTGAGGCTACTCGTTTTTGAGTTATGCGAAATACGTTCGTATAGACGCCACGACAAATTCTCTTCAGATTTCATTTTAAAGCAGTTTTATAATTTTTTTTGGGGGGAAAAGAGTCTTTTATTGTGTCCTTACGTACAGATATCACGCAAATACATCGTTAAATTGCATTCGAAAGCGGTCAAATTGGATATTTTCGTTGAAATATGCTGCCTGAAACTTTTCGCGATTACTATACTTCCTTTTTACTTCGTACAAGAAAGTAAAAAATAATTTTTAAAAAAATTCTGAAACGTTTCATATTGTAAATTACGTCCAAAGGCGTTTTTTTTTAACATTTTGTGTGTTATCTTTATTTATTAGATATCATGTTCTTGGCACTTAAACCATAAAATTCAGTTCAAGAGCAATATCGCAAAATAATTTTAAATTGATCCTATCTTTAGAACTTTACGATTCACCTTCTCAAGCGTTGGAGATAAAAAGGTTTTTTTTTTTTTTTTGTGTGTGTGTGTACATCATTGCCATTGTTCGCTTTGAAATCCCTGAGTTGGTTAATGAAAAATTCGTAAAAGTTTCACAAAACATGAAATCGATAATAAAACAAATTCCAAGTTTCAAATTTGTGCTTCCAGATGTTCCTATTCGCAATAGGATTACGTCATTAAAAACTCGATGGCTCCAGGTACCGTTGTTTTACCCCACTGTGAGAAAAATACATACATTCATGCAGATTCTTCATTATTTAATTTCTTCAACTATAATACAGGACGATCATATTTGGTGGCAGCAGTTTGAAAAGTGAATCGGACATTCAGAGTTATTCAACTCAAAATCACAAAACGAAAACAGTAGTTAGTCCCTTAGGGACAACGGCCCTTTTGGACTAATAAAATACTTATAATAATAATGTAAGTATGTATGAATTTTTATGCTTTTTTTTTCCACGAAATCATTTTTTACGAGCACTAAGTTATAAAGAGCGAATTTCGCGGTCCCTTCAAGATTGTTATGTTAAATTCTACTGTATTTTCTAATTTAACAACATCGATAGATTACTGCATTACGCCTTTCGTCCTTGTTCAACAGCAGCATTAGCTAAAAGAATGCTTACAGCAATGCTAGTGATTAAGGATAAAGTAAGAAATCAAACACAGACTCGCTTGATGAATGGATTGCATTTAACAAAAGAAACAGAAGAGTTAAATAACTAATCAATTACAAATTTTACTTCTTCTGAAAGGTTAACCAATCTAGCAGAATTTGCTAAAAAATGGATAAAATGTTTCGTATATTTCTAAATACTTCCAGTATTTTTCTGGAATGTAATATTATAGGTAAATAGATTATTATATAACTCTGCTCATGTAATGTTAAATTCTTTTTTATGAGAATACAGAAATCGGACATAAATGATGCAGTAAGATAAAATTTTAAATTTTAATCACTAAATATGTGTATTAATTATATAGACATCATCATCATACTTTTAATGTGTGTCTGTGTCACTTCTTATAGGAGTTAAGCATTTTACTCTTTAACATACAGGGGTTGGACAAAAATATGGAAACACCTTTAAAAAAACATGTTTCTATGCTTAATATGGTGTGGGAAACCCGTTGGCATCCAAAACAGCTTGCAGTCTTCTCGGAATGAATAAGTACAGTTCCTGTATGTTTGCCAAGGGAATATTACACCATTCTTCCTGCAAAACGGTGGCAAGTTCAGATAACGATGTTGGCGGTGGATAACGAGAACGCACTTTCCGTTCCAATGTAGACAACAAAGGTTCGATAATATTCAGGTCTGGTGACTGTGGTGGCCAGGGAAGATGGGACAACTCCTCCTCGTGCTCAGAAAACCAGTCCTGGACAATGTGAGCTGTGTGAACAGGGGCTTTGTCGTCTTGAAAGACACCATCACCATCGGGGAACAAAGTTTGTACTATGGGATGAACTTGATCGGCCAAAATGTTCACATAAGTCTTGGCAGTCATGTGCCCTGACACAGTTATCATGGGGCTGGCAGAGAACCACGATATGGCTGCCCAAACCATAACAGAACCCCCGCATGTTTCGCTCTTGGCAACAAGCAGTTTGTATTATAGGCTTGAGATGGCGTTCTCCAGACGTAAACTCGGCCAGAAGTGGGAAACAATGTGAAAGAAGACTCGTCAGACCCTATTACTCGCTTCCACTGCTCTATAGTCCAGGCTTTATGACTTAAACACCACCTTTTCCTGTTACGGGCATTAGCATCACTGATGAGTGGCTTCTCAATTGCAGCACGGCCAGCAATTCCCTGTTTATGAAGCTCCCTTCTAATTGTTTTGGTACTCACAGGGTTCGGTAACACAACATTCATTTCAGCAGTAACTTTTGCAGCTGTGGTCTTCTTATTTTTCGTCACAATTGCCCTTAATGATAGTCTGTCACGATTACTCAGGACACACTTTCGTCCGCGCTGTGATTTAGCAGATGATGTTTTTCCGCTTTTCAAATATGCGGAATAAATCTTCGATACAGTACCTCTTGAAACACTAAACACCTCGGCTACCTTGCTTACGGAAGCACCTACCATACGTACTCCAACAATTTGCCCATGTTCGAAGTCTGTTAACTCTGTCATAATGCAATGACAACCTCACATAACAGTACTCCGACAACAACTGAACTGTTTAGCAAATTTACGAAGTTGTATAGGTGGCGTCAGTAGTCAAAAACGCCAGCGCCACCTACATATTTCATTAAAATCAATCTTTCTTTTCAAACATGCATTTCACAAGGTGTTTCCATATTTTTATCCATCCACTGTATACAGTAACTTACATATATGTTAAGTTCTTCAGCTAAAATATGAACTTTCGTTATGGCGATTGGCAACTGAATTTCTTGTGTTCATAGATGCTAACAAAGAAACTTTGTCAGTTATTTAATGATTTTTTGACAGTCATTTAATAATTTTCGAGTTACTGTTAATCCAGCAGTTTTACATTGATTCATTTATGATAATAAAAAGGTAATATTATAAATGTTCTAATTGCTGTGAGTTGATATCAGTTGTGAGTTGAGTAACTATAGATAATTAGTATTTTTTTTATTTTTTTTATTTTCTTTTTTTTTTTTTTTTTTTTTTTTTTTTTTTTTTTTCAGATTTAATGCATTTTTCTTGAGTTACGTTGATGCGAAATATTTCTGTTGTTCGTCAACCTGCTACTACTTGCGAAAGAGACCAATTTATATTACAAAGGTGACAATTGCAGGTATTCGACACGATTTTTATTAAAGCAGCCTCCCGCAAGTAAAAAACAAAAATTCAAATAAAACTATAGGAAATCCTCTTAGCAAGGTTTCGCTGCAGCTTTAATTCACAAAATTTTGTAGGCAGAAATGATTCTATTGTATTTTTCGAGGAAATCAGCTTAATGAGGGATTATAGCAAAAAAAAAATTCCTTTTGTATTTTTGAGGAAATCAAATCATATTGTATTTTGGGGGAAATCAACTCGATCAGAAATTATTTGGAAAAAAATCCAATTATATTTTTGGAGGAAATCAATATTCAGGAATAATCGAAAAAAAAAATCCTACTGTATTTTCGGAAGACATGAACTTTATCAGGAATTATCCGAAAAAACAATCTCAGTGTATGTTTGGAGTTCCCAGTGTATGTTTCTATAATTTGATCATAGATTATAGCAAAAAATCCTGTTGTATTGTAGAGTTACTAAGTTTTCTTGAAGCAGGAGGCGTGGGAAACGAGCAGCGCTCTCGCTGGCACTTGAATCTGGACCTCTTGAATACGCGTTGGCTGTGCTATCGTTACACTACGAAGGCATGCGGGAAGGAGGAAAAAATACCTTATATGCTCCCCCTTTAGGGGCTATTGTGAATTAGGGGACCCAGTCACTGTGTCCTGATTGTGAAGAATTATTGTTCACCAGCTTTTAGTTAGGGGGCCATTGGGGACCCGTTAGGTTATTTTAAAGCAGGAGACGTGAAAAATGTGCATTGTGCTCGTAAGAACTCGAATCCGGACCTCTTGAACATGCGCCAAGTGTGCTACCATTACATTACGAAGGCATGCGGAAAGGAGAGAAAAATACCTTATAGTATTTTTGAACGAAATCAGCTTGATTATGTATTATGGCAAATCAAATATCTTATCGTATTTTTGGAGGAAATCAACTTGGTCAAGGATTATCGCTGAAAACTTTCAATTGTATTCTTGGAGAAAATAGGCATGACTAGGGATTACCGAAAAAGAAAACCTTATTGCATTTTTTGGAGGAAATCAAGTTAATTAGGGATTATCGGGAAAAAATCCCAGTGTATTTTTGGTGGAAATCAGCTTGTTCAGGGATTATCGCAAAAAAAAAAAAAAAAAAAAAAAAATTTATTGAAAATTGCTGCACTATAGTTAGTTTGGATTTAAAAAGCTCTGTTTTTCAGGATTTCATATATTTCTCTACTTCCAGCATCTCAGTTAAAATGCGAGTCGTAAAGCAGAGCTATAAAGAATTTTTAAAAAAAACGCAAAATCAACGAATGACACCGGAATGATGGACAGGAAACATTACTTAGCATATAATTACTCAAAACATTTCTTCTTTGAATAAAGCATTCTTGAAAATAAAACGAGCAATGAAAAAAGGACTCAAAGCATACATTTAATGGACATACAGCATTATCCTTAAAGCTTTTTACCGCAATGTGTTTAAAGTAATAATTACAGAAATAAAAATAAAAACTTAAAAAGCCAAAAGGAAAGCTGGATATAAAAGTCAAGCTACTGTGGAGCTTGACTAAAAAGAAGAAAAAAGGTAAAAAAGAAAGTCGATGCTATTATGAAGAATAAACAAGAAAAACTTAAAAGGGACACAAGCAAAAAACGGCTTTAGTTTATAATGGGAAGAATTTGAAGAAACGCAAAAATATATTAGTTTCATTTTCCTATTTTTGAATAAATAGTCTCTATTTATTAATCAAACAGTTAAAAAATTCTTATCTCAACACACTAAAAGGCACACTCTTGTTTTAGGAGATTATAAAAATTCTGTTGTCATTCCCTTCTTTCCATCAATTAGCTATAAAGTTGCACATATTTTGCAGAAATTTAACTTTCGAGTTGTTTATTCTCCCATCAATAAAATTCCGAGTTCCATACTCAAAGACCCCATTCCGGATATGAATTCCTGGGGTATTTATAGGATTCCTTGCCAGTGTGGTTTAATTTACATTGGCCAAATTAAGTGAGCCTTAAAATTTCGAGTCAAGGAACATGAGGCATATGTTAGAAAAAAGGAAACACAGAAGTCTTCTGTTGCTCAACATTGTTGGTCCGAAAACCACACTTTCAGTTTTTCTGCTGCCAAAATTATTCAAAAAACATCTTCCATTGGAGAACTGGATTTTCTAGAGGCATTTCACATTCATAAAAATCTTTCTGTTCTAATTAACGATCCTAATTCCAATACAAATTTTCCTTCGGCCTTTAAAGAAATTATGTTTTAGTGCTGGTTTCACCAACAGATGGCGCCACTTGCTTATTCTTGTCCAGGCTTTCTTATCTTATCTAATCATTATTTCCTATCTTGTTCGTTTTCGGTTTTGCAGCTGAAGATGGTGGTTCGGTAAAACCATCGAAACTAGTCCTGTGAAATTTTTGTAGATATAACGCTGATTTTTGTTGTTTGACTTCTGAATTGGTAAATAGTCTGTTGTTATTTATGCTCTTCAGAAGCTCATTAAATTTCCAGTTTTCAGAACTATATATATAAATTTTAGTACGCACGCTAAAAAGCAGCTTAAATACTGTGGTTCCATGAAAACTGGTTACATGTAAATGTGTTAAAAGAGAAAAATACAACATTTGATTATTTACAAGTAAAAATCAACAATAATAGTAAGCTATATGCAAAACTAATTAAGTATATTTAAAACATAGTAAAAGTACTAACTAATTAATCAAGTTAAAAATAAAATTAAGAAACGGAATATAGTCAATTAGCCCAATTCGAAGTTAACTATGGCACGTCAGGGGAAATATTTTTTAAATGAAATTCGAACGAAGCTGACTCCATCACGCGTTTCACCGAAACAGACAATTGAAACTGTACGCGACATATTTTTCAATGAATTAAATAAACTATTTGACCACATATGTTTTTTATCGTTTGTTCTTTCTACTTTACTTTAAATTATATATATATATATATATATATATATGATGTATCAGCTTTAGTCGTAGCTTAAATAATCAGACGATAAGTTTAAAAAACAGGATCCATTTATTATTATTCAGGAGAAATAGCAGTTGCAAAAATCAGATATCCGGAGTAAATAAAAAGAATTACTAATAACTTTTTGTATGAAGTTTACTGCATCGTGACATTTAAGAAAAAGCCCCGATATTCTTTTGTGAGTCCTTTTATAGCCTGTGGAAAGACGGAGCTTCCAGGAAATGACGTCAGCCTCGTCAGCCAATCCAGTTCGCTTTAAATATCTCCAGAACATTCTAAAACTATACGTGTAGAAAAGGCGGGAAAAACAACTTGACTACGGGGCTGTGGATTTAATTCCATGTACTTTCAAATAAGAGAACGTCGCCATGAAAAGAACATACAGTTCGAATTTTAAGTGTATTCTTGACTATGGAATTTTATTATTACATATATATCTATATCTATATATATATATATATATATATATTTCTGTTTGATTTCTGAATCATTAGTTTTGCAATTAAATATTTTTGCGTGTTTTTTAATTTGCTCGTCTGTATTAAATAGCAAAGAGATTTAATGTCCATTTAGATAAAGAGATTAAAAAAATAACACGAAAATGGTAAAGCTCTCAATCTCAACTTAAAAAGTTAATAGCCCTGTTACAGTGTGATGGATAATAGCAATTTGTATAGTTTAGCGACATTTACGCAAAAATCACGTCTTGGTTATTTTTCGATAACTAACAACAGCGCGATTTTGATTATGAATTTGTTTTATAAAATTCTAAGCTGTTGAACTACAAAAATATAGATATTAAGAAAAATGTTATGCTTAAAGAATGAAAAATACCTTACGATACCTTTAAAATTGTATACGTCTTTCGATACCCTTGATAGAGTATTCGCTACTTTTATTTTATTTTCCAAACGCCAAAATGTTTTAAATAAAACAAATTTTTTTCACATCCATATATTATTGTTGCATATTATTGCAAAAAGCATGTAACTGCCTTTGACAAAATACATAAATATTCATTAAATTATTTATAAATGTATTTGAAATGAAGAATTTATTCACCTAAGGTTCCGTTCAGAATGAAATGTTGTTTAAAAATAGGTTGTTTTCATATACTTAGGACTCTGAAGTGTTGTAGAAAAGAAAATATATGCATTTATATGTATATTTACGACGTAATTACAAAATATTTACATCCGAGCGCGTCAAATCCCATTGAACTCAATGGTAAATGATCCAATGTTTTGGTCACCACGTAGGGATCGCCGGTGCTTCAGAGCAGGGTACGGGAGAAACTTGTTTAGAGCGACTCCATCTTACTTCCTACCTCCATGAACTGTGTGTACAGGTAGGAAGAGACCACTTCCAGCACTTCTTCTAATGCACTTACATTTTTCAAACATAAAGGTATGTTATGTAAAAATTTGGTTTCGTTTCATTTATTATCAGATTGTTATCACACTGTACTATAAGTAAAAATGCGTAAAGTAAATATTGGCAACATGCTGATATATATACGACAGGGGTATGCATAATATGTAAAGTTATTAGATTGCTATTATTTATGTGTTCAGATTCAAGGTAACATTGCATTTAGTACGCATGTGCGCACGTAATTGGTCTCAGGCATATAGGTGTTTATTTATTATGTATTTAAGCGGCATTTGTGAATATGTGTGTATATATGTGTTTTAATTAGGTCGATTTGTACGAAAGAACATGTAGCAAATGTATGCAAATATTTATGCATTCAGTTTCCAGGTTACGTTGTACTTAGCACTCCATGTGCACACGTAACCAGTTCTCAGGCTTTTATGTATTTAGGTATTTATTTATTATGTCTTTAAGTGTATTTATGTGTGTATTTATGTGCGTATTTATATGGTTAATTAGGTCGGTGTGTACGAATGAACAAGTTACAAAAGTATGCTAAAATTAATGTATTCAGTATCCAGGTAATGTTGTACTCAGTACTCAAATGCACACGAAATATGTTATCAGGTATTCATGCATTTAGGGTTTTTTTAATATATATTATTATTATTATGCATTTGAGTGGCACTTATGCACAATGATATCAAACGAATGTATTACTGCCTCTGTTCGTCCATGTAAACTTTTATTGGAGTTCAATATACGCTGGGCCCGGACACTTTGGACGGGAGTCCACCCCATTGGCATTTGGTCGGCATGACTGCCGACGGTGCGGTCCGGGCGTTTGGACAGGCCGTCCTGTGCGAGGCTCGCGTGTGGCACCTCAAGCCGGACTCTAGATAAGGGAGGACGTGGCGCTATACCAATTGACCATCATGGTAAAGGGATGGTGCCCACGCCCTCCGTCACTTATCACTTATCACACTGTACTCGGAGCCTTTTTCGAGTAAGACACCCTTTACTTACAAGACATAGTGATAACTCACAATTGTCTTTAAAAGTTCTGGTCCAATTTTTATGTTACTTAAGAAGGCCAGACCGTGTAAGATAAGAAGGAAAGACGCTCTCGAAATCCTGCAGGGTAAGCTAACATTACCTAAACGGTGAAAGTGATGTATTGTAAAATTTTTAAGGCTGAAATATTTCATACGAATCAATATGAAATCAAGATTTTGCAATACGTCCAATGATTGAATTTAAACAAAATTGTTAAATACTGCTTTGTCAGTGACTTGAGTTCTGCAGTCATCATATATTGCAACAGATGTATTGTTTAGCTTAAATTAAAAGATATTTAAGGAGAAAGGGCACAAGTCTGTATTTAGGAGTTTATTTCTGTAACTGAAAACTTTCATCTAATATATATGGACAAGATTGCTGAATTACTTTGAGCGTTGATTTTATTCCCTCGCTTAAAGCAACGATGCAGCGTAATTTGATATTTAATAAGCAGGAACATGTGGTGCTCTTTTTCAACAAACATTTTAAATTACTTTTGGGATTTTATTTTTCTCCAGCAAAGCAAGCTGCATTCACACAAAGCTCCGCTTTCTTTTAAATCACCAGATGTTGTCAGAAGTGTTTGGCAGAATGCAGAATTTTCTGCAGTTCTTAAGGAGTCTTTCGCTCTATGTTTAAATCAAATATAGCAAACTTTCATTGCACGAAAATCTGAGTAAATAAATCAAGTTACTCAGTTCTTTGTTTCAAAGGAATTACATTTTGGGTCACTTATAACTGAGCGATAAGCAAACGAATACTTTTGTCATATCATTTCGCTGACAGAAGAAAAGATAATATGTTTACGTAATAAAATGATATCCACTTTTGATTGCAAAATTCTGAGCACATAATTAAAAAATATAGACTGCAGATATCTACTAAAATTCAATTTAAAAAATATAAAGAAATAAGTAACTTCAAGCCAGGATATTTAAGTTACATCTCAACAAAACAGTTTTTTCTTTGTACGATTTTCACTAGTGTAATTATCAGTTACTGTAGAAAGTGACAAATCTTAAGAACTAGGTAGCGAATAATCGCTTAAGTTCGTGTAAAAGGAAACAACAAAATGGAAGGATAACTAACCCTTTATTATTCCAATAAGATTTAACAAAACTCTGTCTTGGAGTGTACAATCAAAGCCGACAGTTGGGCTTGAACTTAAGGGAACTCATACACCTTAAAATTCATAAGATCTTCGAATATATGACTGTTGCAAGAATTGGGATAACTTGTTTATTTTAAAAGCAATTACTTCCAACTTTTTACAGCTCATTACATAATATAGCTGCTTTCTGAAATAGCAATCAGAAAGTTTGTGTTGCCACAATTATTTTTATAATTTATTTCGCTTTGTGACAAAAGTTTTCGTCATGTTCCCACCTTACGCGAACAGTTTAAAACATTCTGCTGCATAATTTAATTCCATATTTAATATATAGCTTTTATAACATTTGGAAACTACTGTGAACCTCAAATTCTAAGAATTTCATGTTAAATTTTTATTTTATTTGGAGTTGAGTTTATAAAATATATTTTATTAAAAAAATCTGTAATGTTTTCGTGCACAAATTTTTTTAATACTAAAATATTCATCAAATTTTTGGTTCACTTAGAAAATAGTGCCCATATAAAGAATTCCATGAAATTTCAAGTACGTACCATTAGCCATTTTTAAAATATCCTGCGCGCAAGGTGAAAACATGACGAAATATTTTGTCACAAAGCGGATTAAATTACAAAAATATTTGTGGCAACACAAACATTCTGGTTACTATTTTCTAAAGCAGCTATATTATGTAGTCAGCTGTAAAAAATTGGAAGTAATTGCTTTTAAAATAAATAAAATATCCCAATTCTTGCAACAGTCACATATTCGAAGATCATAAGGGGTTTAAGGTGTATGAGCCCCCTTAAGAGATTAAGAATTAAACTAAAACTAAGATTAACTAAAAGAGATATAGCCGAAACTATCAAGATTCTAACCGAGTAGCTCCTTAACTTTATTTGACTACGAAGCTTATCAAGGGCCTGATTACGGCCGAGCGTAATAACAGCTTTGAGAGAGAGTGTGGCCAAAAGGCAGACGCGCGTAAATCAGAAACTCTGAGTCTCTCTCACTCTGTAAGTAACTTCGCGGTTTAAATACCGCTCCTCTTCATTAAGCATGCAGACAGATGCCAAAACTACGTTCTGGCCGGAAGTATTAAGTTGAAGTTAAGCATTTGACAGGAAAGGAACTTAAAATTAACTGTTAATAAAATTAACATAATCCTTACAGCTTCAATCAAAATTGCTTTATTCAGATGTTACGAATTTTGTAACTGCATTGCAACCATATTATTTTCTACCTATGTAATTACATTGTACCACTATATTGTTACGAATTTTGTATCTATGTAAATAATTTTACGCAAATCATATGTAAAATATTAGCGGGAACCGGAAAGTAATGTCGCTTCTGCACATGTCGATATTTGATTGTCATTTGCCAGCTCATTGTGTATCTCGAAGGCATGCCAAAGTCATTTTAAGCTTATTGTGACTTGCTCACTTCTAAATAATTCAATATTAAACTTTGTTTTTGGCAATTTTGGGTGAAATGGCCAGCCAAACACCATTGTATGCTTTTTGAGTTTCGCAAGGGTAGTAACGTAACAGTTGCGACCTAAAGCATTTGCAATGTTTATCCATGTGCGTTAGACGTTCGTAAATGCCAAAGACAGTTTTCCAAATTCAAATTCTGTAATTTTGATCTCTCTGACTCCTATTGATCAGGAAGACCAACAACATTAGAGAACGATATGCTAAGAGCAGAAGTGGAAGCAAATCCATGTCAAACACCCTTAATCTACCTTGGTCTTCCATCCAAGAACATTTAAAGCAGATTGGGAAAATAACCAGAGCAGGTGTTTGAGTCCCCAAATAATCTGTCCGAAAAGAACAAAGCCAACCAATCCATCACATGTAACGTATTGCTTCAACGGCAACATACAGAACCGTTTTTTTGATCGTTTGATTAGTGGAGGCAAAAAAATAAGTTCTTATATGATAATAGAAAACTCAAAAGACAGTTTTAATAGGGGTTACAAAGGGTTTACGTCCCGAAAAGGCGCTTCTGTGAGTTTGATGGAGTATTCGCGGAATTGTTCATTTTGAATTGCTGAAACCTGGACAAACTGTTAACACAGACCTTTATTGTGAACAATTGGATGGAGTGAACCAATCTTTAATCGAAAAATATCAATTGTCAACAGAAAAGGCGTCATTCTGCAACACGACAATGCAAGACCGCATTGTGCAAGACGAACACTGGAAAAAATGAATGAAATGGGGTGGGAGGTATTGCCATACTCACCCACCCTACGCTGCCGACATCGCAGCATTGGATTTCCATTTATTCGAATCCCTACAACATTTTCTTAGTGGCAAAAAATTTGAAAATTTGGATGATGTCCGAAATGTCCTCGCGAGATATTTTACTCAAACACCAATTGATTTTTATCGGTCCGGGATTGAAAATCTGCACACTAGATGGCAAAAGGTTGTTGATAACGAGGGTGATTATATTATTGATAAAAAATAAAAACTTGTTAAAAATGCATTCGTTTGAATTTAGTGTAAGAAAGCGACATTACTTTCCGGGTCCCCTAATAGTAGCAGATTTTGTATAATGTAACATGAAATGCCTCAAGAGACGAAGCTCTTTCCGAAAAAGAAGAAAAAAAACAAGGGCAAGTATAACATTCAAAGTCTATTTCTCTCCCTAAATTGGCGAGATATCGCTGAGCTGACGATATTTTGGTGACTAATTTTTGTCACCTAATTTGGCAAGAAATCGTCAGATGTCGCCAAACTTAGTCGATAACTTGGCGACATTTTTGCCCGATTCCTGTATAACTATAATTAAATAACTATAATTGACCACATATGTAACTGTAAACGTATCCGGTCCTTGTACATAAATTTAACAGTATATACTTTCCAGTAATTTCGAAGCAGTAGACATGAAAAATGAACAATGGCCTCACACGTCGAATCACTCTGAATGTCCATTTCACTTTTCAAAGTGTTGCCACCCAATATGATCGCCCTGTATTATATTTGAAGAAATTAAATAATGAAGAATCTGCATAAATGTATGTATGTTTCTCGCATTGTGATAAAACAACGGTACCTAGAGCCATCGAATTTTGAATGACTTAGTCCTATTGCGAATATGGACATCTGAAAGCCCAAAGACTGCCAGAACATTTACGACACATCCGTATTTTATTATATTTTATACACACATATATATATAAAATATAATAAAATACGGTTTCAAGCGCTAAAAATGATTGGCGACCTCAAACTTGGATTATTCTAGATTTTATGTTAAGTTCTAGTAATTTCATCTTAAGAAAAGTAATTCGGACTTTTATCGCGATTCGACGCAAAACTCTGTTTTGAGACCACTCGCCTATCTTAGCCAACGCTATTTGCCGTAACCATGCATGACAACCTTTAAGGCATGTATGCTGGTTTTAGCATTTTTCTAACGTATCTGTTGAAATGTATATGGCGTAAATGCGGACAAAATTATGCTTAATAATAAAGCTAAAAAGACAAATGTGTTAGTGAGAATGTGTGAGCAGCACACTTTGAGATTGCGAGATGAGCGAGAGCGTAAATAATCTTAACAAAACCCTTTTGGGTGACCGTTAAAATCTGAAACCTTTCGGATTTTTTACTTCCTAGTACGAAGTAAAAAGGAAGTACTGTAATCGCAAAAAGTTTCAGGCAGCACATTTCAACAAAAATATCGATTTTGACCGCTATTTAATGCAATTTAACAATGTTTTTACGTGACATCTGTACGTATGGAAAAAATAAAAAATTATTTTCCTCCAAAAAAATTATGAAACTGCTTTAAAAGGAACTCAGAAGAGAATTTTTCGTGGTGTCTGTACGAACGTACCTACGTATGTATCTCGCATAATTCAGAAACGAATAACCTCAGAACGATGAAATTTTGTATATAGGACTGCTATAACATGTAGATGTGCACCTTGTGGTTTGGTTGCAATCGGCCGCACCAAACGTATATAAATATATGTACATATTTATATATATATATACATATCCACTCTGTTTCCCGGCTCAGTAATCTCAATTTCTTTACTCTTATATGTTTGTAAATTGTGCATTTTTTGCTTTAAAAATGATTGAATTATGTTGTTCTTATCTTCCGGTTAAGGTTTTTATGCCTTTTGTAAATCTGCAAGCAGTATTTGTAGAATTATCAACAATTTAAAACCTGTTCAGACTTATTGACAATCTAGAGAAACTTAGCTTCGCAACAACAAAGATAACGTCTTCATTTATTATTGCGAATTAAATCATGCTTAATCCATTCTGGAATTTTTTGGAGGAAATAAGTTTTTAAGATTTACTTCGTAATTTTTAATATAGATATTCTGAGTTTTTATGCATTTTTTGCCTTTTCGAGAAGTGAGAACTGAATTAATTGAATGAGAAATACTGAATCGTCTGTGAAAAACTGTTTACTTTTTTTTTGTGTTGTTGTTTTCTTAATTTCTTTCATACGTCGTCCTAGATTTATTATAGTATTTGAATAGAACATGTGCCAACGATTAGATAATTCTTGACATGATATAAATTTTGTGCATTCTGAGTTATAATATGAACGAAGGTTAACGCTGTTAAGTTAACCTAGTGTCATAGTGTCGCTATGGTAAACAAATACAGTGAATTTTAAAGAGTGCTTTTATTCTAATGTGGTTTATGCGCTGTCGGCGAAGTAGATTCAATTCAATCCAATAAGTTTAAATGAAATGCAAGAAAAAATGCGTATAATTTAACATTCCGTACAAGGAAGTCATGTTGTGTACACATCAGATTTTTTTATTTATTTGTTTATATTTCAACCTTTATTTTATGAGATATGAATATTATTCACTGAGGCTTAAATATCGTTTTCTGAAGCCAGCAGTTTATTGTATTAAAATATTAAACTATCATTACATTAATTCAAATTTTTATGCTTTTATCAAAGAAAAAGAAGTAACAAATATAACAATTAGGTTATTTAACATTCTATACTCTTTAAATACAGGATTCTCTTTAATACAGGATGCTCTTTAAAACAGAATGCTCTTTAAATATCATATCAAATATTTAAAGAGCTGCTGTAGTAGTGAATTAACAAGAAAGGAAAGCACAAAAACAAATATGTGTTTCCATCCTTCTAAGATGGTAGTCTTGACAAACATGGTGATGGAAAATCCTCTTATCAAAACATAAGATACTTTATGCTATGGAAATGGACTCGCTGTATTCGCTGCTATAATTTGCCATTATCCAAGAAAATCTAAAAGAGGTAGTGAAAGGGTTGACGAAGCGGAAAGAAAATGTCCTCGAGATAAAAGATGGAAATTAGATCTTACAGGATTGTCTTTCGCAATTTAAGAAGGAATTGGTACACGAGTTTCATATCCCGTCACAGTCTTCCGTCACGCAAGTATCTCTAAATTTCACAATTGGGAGCTCATATCTTCGTATCACATATGTAAATATTTTGCGATCTAAAAGTATGTCCAATTTTGCTTTAACATTACAATCGTCTATATTTTAGTTCTTTCATTATTTTTGTTTCCATTCAATTCGGTATGTTACATAATGCTAACAGGACATTTATTATCCAAGAACCCTAGCAAGTGTTGCCATTCTAATGAGGTATAAATTCTTTTATTTAGTATCCGTGCAGCTCGCAAGATTACCATTTTTCAGAGGTGTTGGCATTCGGAGTAGAGTAAGATACTTCAAATAAAAAAGTGCATAAAAAACTAATGATGAAAAAGCAGTGATTTTCATTAAAAACTAATGTTTTCCGTTCTCGATAATTCATATCATTATCGTGTTTTTAATATTTCTTCTAACTGACATAATTTCTAATATTTCTATTTCGCGTGATTAGTAACTAATCTAATAAAAGATTAACAAAATACAAATTTTAAAAATAAATCATAAAACATGTGCGAATTACATTTGAATTAAGCCTAAATTTCAAATTCTGGAAGAAGGAATCATGTAAGTTTAATAAGCAAAGAGATATTAATAAACATATATCGAATTCAATTAGCATTATTGGGCCCACCAGCGGCCGAACGGTAAAGTCGCTGAACACTGGTAGTTCGGTCCGAGGTTCGAATCCCGCGAACGGGCTGGCTGCATGGGTGTTTTCGTGGTTTTCCCCATGTGTAACGTGTATACGAGCCAGTTTCCCTTAAAATGTCCTCCACGAAGGCATCTCTCCCCTTAGGCAGATAGCCCTAGTGTGCTTTGCCATAATTAAATACACCAACACACACACCATCAATTAGCATTAAGGAGGTAAAATTTTGAGAGCTAATTTTTTAAAAACTACTCGTGCTATTTTTACAGAAATTGGCAGTTTGGCATAATTTGAGTCGTAGAATGGAAATATGTAAAAAAATTGACATGTCATTTCAGAAAAAGTCCGATTCTTTTTGTCAATATCCCTATATTAGAACAATGCTATATATAAATCTAATACATATCCTAAGTCTCGCTTTCGAAACATGAGAAACGCAAGTTGAATTTCACCAATTGGCCCAATAGAACGGAAGATATAGAACTATCTTTTTTTTTCCCTTACGCAGTACATTCAAAATACCCAGGGCCAAAACTCTTATTTAAGAACGTTGCTTCAAAATGTAAAGCATATTTATAATTTCAGTTGTGAAATGCACAAGTACACATTACATTTTCAAGCATTGGGAGATTTAATGAAATACATGCAAATTATAGTATTTTTTTAAATCTATAGCCCTTTTAGAATATGGTATTAATTTACGTCACAATGGGCATAAGTAATGCCACAAAAGAAAAGGAAATGTTGCGACTTATAATTACTTAAAGATTTTGATATCTATTGAAGACATTTTAACATTACCTAAAAATTAATTGAAGTTAAAATTAGTTTGTGAGTAAAATTGTTCCTCATTTAATAATTTGAATTTTCTAAACGTTTCAATGAACTGTTGTTATACAGGGGTATATTAATGTAATATGTAGATATTCTAACTACAGCCGGGGTTTAGGCGTTTTTGGAAAGATATCAATAAAAAATATTTTAAAAAGCAAATTTACTGGAATAAAAATTTCTGGCAGCAGCTTATTTTTTGAAATGAGAAATATCGTCTTCTGCTACTTTAAAATCTATTCTTCTTTCAAAATGTTGCAAGCAAACAAGGCGTGGATTGAGGAATACGCATTTGCACTTTCCAAAGAGAAATATTCCTGTTTCCATAGTTAAAAAATCTGACGTGTACACCACATGACTGCCTTCTACGGAATATTAAATTATACGCATTTTTTCTTGCATTTCATTTAAACTTATTGGATTGAATTAAATCTACTTCGCCGACAGGGCATAAACCACAATAGAATAAATGCATTCTTTAAAATTCACTCTATTTGTTTACCATAGCGACATTCTGGCGCTAGGTTC
The DNA here is from genome assembly GCF_044657685.1 of Stegodyphus dumicola. Classification (NCBI taxonomy): domain Eukaryota; kingdom Metazoa; phylum Arthropoda; class Arachnida; order Araneae; family Eresidae; genus Stegodyphus; species Stegodyphus dumicola. Next base: position 188,812,364 of record NC_140774.1, read on the forward strand.
ACTTAACAGTATTATATTTCGTTCATATTAGAACTCAGAATGCACAAAATTTATATCATTTGAAGAATTATCTAATCGTTGCACATGTTATATTCAAATACTATAATAAAGCTAGAACGATGTATAAAAGAAATTAAGCAAACAAAACAAAATAGCAACGTTTTCACAGACGATTGAGTATTTCTCATTCAATTAATTCAGTTCTCACTTCGCGAGAAGGCAAAAATACATAAAAACTCAAAATATCCGTATTAAAAATTACGAAGTAAATCTTAAACACTTATTTTCTCGAAAACATTCCTGAAAGGATTAAGCATAATTTAATTCACAATAATAAATGAAGGCGTTATCTTTCTTGTTGCGAAGCTAAGTTTCTCTAGATTGGCAACAAATCCACTATTCTGCTGTTTCAAATGAAACAAGCAATGGCCGCCATCAAAACCATTATTAGGCTTAGCGGCACTTAAACAACTTTAAAATTGTTGATAATTCTAAACATATTGCATACAGGTTTACTAAAGGCATAAAAACCTTAACCGGAAGATAAAAACAACATAATTCAATCATTTTAAAGCAAAAAATGTACAATTTACAAACATATAAAAGTAAAGAAACTGAGATCACTGAGCCGGGTAACAGAGTGGATATATATATAAATATATTTATATACGTTTGGTGCGGTCGATTGCAACCAAAATACGAGGTGCGCATCTACATGTATTAGCAGTCCTATATACAAAATTTCAACGTTCTGAGGCTACTCGTTTTTGAGTTATGCGAGTTACGTACGTACGTACATACGTTCGTACAGACGCCACGAAAAATTCTCTTCAGAATTCATTTTAAAGCAGTTTTATAATTTTTTGGTGGAAAAGAGTCTTTTATTCTGTCCTTACGTACAGATATCACGCAAAAATATCGTTAAATTTCATTTGATAGCGGTCAAAATGGATATTTTCGTTGAAATATGCTGCCTGAAACTTTTCGCGATTACAATACTTCCTTTTCGTACAAGGAAGTAAAAATGTCTGAAAGGTTTCAGATTTTAAATAACGTCCAAGGGAGAGTTTTTTTAAAGATTTTGTGTGATACCTTTATTCATTAAATATCATATATTACGTACTCAAACCATAAAATTTAGTTCATGAGCAATATCGCAAAATAATTTGAAAATGCACATGTCTTTAGAATTTCCGATACAGAGCCTCCCGCGCTGGAGATAAAAATGTTTTCTTTTCGTAGATTGTTGCCATTGCTCGCTTTGAAATCGTTTAGTTTTTTAATCAAAAGGTCGTTGAAGTGTTACAAAATATGAAATCGACAATAAAATAAATTTCAAATTCAAATTAGGGCTACCATATGCCCTATATTCCATAGAAGATTGCGCCATTCAAGTTTTGATGGCTCTAGGCACCATTGTTTTATTACAGTGCGAGAAGCGTACATACATCCATGCAGATTCTTCATGATTTAGTTTCGTTAAATGTAAAACAGGGCGATAATATTGGGTGGCAACAATTTGAAACGTGGTACGCCGTTTATAGTTTTCATCAGAAAATCCCAAAACGAAATTAAAATTCCTTCAGGGCAAATTGCCCCTTTGGACTAAAACGTGAACACAAATGTTCAGATCAGTTCAACGTACCATCAAGAGAAAGTTTTACCTGCGATATTTACAGAAAAAAATCCATTTCTTCATCTCAATGATTTCAAAGAGAAAAACTTCATCAAGACAAAACAACAAGTTATACTTTGAAACGCAGCATTGCATTCCTTGAAAAATAAAGACTGATACAGGTATTGCATATTTACAATTTCAACGTATTCCTGCAAAGTTCGCCTGACGTTTCATCTATGGATATTGTGCATTTGTAGAGTCTTGAAAAAAGCTCGTTCTGAACGCAAGTCCACCGCAGTTTTGGAAATTACCTTTGATGAAAAGTCCTTATATTCAGAAAGTACACGACGCAGAATTAAAGTCCAGGCAAAAGGCTACCAGATCTAAAATTTAAGATACCATATTTTGCATTTTAGAAATTAGTTAAATGGCCTTGAAATCTTTAATACATTGATGTGTACCTCACTGATGTGTCCAAAATTTTCTGAAGTTTATGAAAATTTATTTTAATAAAACGATTTCATATGCGCATGTGAAATTAGTATTTTACAGAGTGTTAGAAAGTAAGCCTTACTATGCACTGCTTTCCAAAATTTAAGACACAAATTGAAATACCGCACTAAATCGTTTAAACGGTCGTTCATAATTTTTGAAATCGGGATGTGTTACAAATAAAAGCAAGCACCATCCAGTTGCATTATGCAGAAGAGTAGCATCAAGCCAGCTGTTTCGGAGGGAATCGTTGTTCAATAAACGACAGTATCTTGAACACTTTCGAGGTGGTTAAAGAGTAAAAATGATTTGGACATGAGGTTTGTCAACAGAATTGCGTTATAGACCCATAGGCCAATCAGACGCAGGTAAATTACAAACTGAGGTTGCATGATAGTTAAATGTCGACCGTCCCGCAGTAAGCCGGTTGTGGAACCAATTACTAACTAAAGGTTCAGCGCTCTTCAAAACCTTCCAAAGGTAGACAAAATGATACCCTTACCGTAGATGGCCATTATTTGTGACTTGGTGCATGTTGCTGCCGAATCACAACTCCATCTCTGCTTAGATCCACGCTTTCTTTTTACTACAGCAAGGGCGGTATGAGTCAAGACACTACAGAAAAGGCTTCATGAAAGAGGTAGGTATGCTGGGAGACCAGCATCGTGCTTCCCTCCTACGTTCCACCACCGGAGTTAGCATTTGAATTGGGCACGTAGGCATGTAAACTAAAACAAAATCAGTGGAGTCCTACTCTGATCACTTGTAAGATATATTTTAATTTTATAACAGTTAATTTAATTAGCCTTTTCCTATCGTTTCACGTTTCAACTTACAAATTCCTACCAGAATGAGCTTTTAGAATCGCGTTCAAGGCAAATGAGTAAGAAACAGTATTTAAGGAAGGTTCAACTTACTTCAAGAGAGAGACCTAGAAATCGCGAGTAGCGCGCGTTTGCTTCGGTTAAAGAGGGCATCACATCTAGCGATGGTCACTGCTAGACGAGAATTTTCTAGGAAACGATATTGTTGTAGCGTTGGTTTAAATGAGAGGATTTCTAGAAAAAAATCTGATGTGTACACAACATGACTTTTTTGTACGGAATATTAAATTATACGCATTATTCTTGCATTTCATTTTAATTTATTGGATTGAGTTAAATCTTCGTCGATAGCGCATAAACCACAATAGAATTAATGCACTCTTTAAAATTCACTATATTTGTTTACCATAGCGACTCTCTGGCGATAGGTTCACTTAACAGCGTTATATTTCGTTCATGTTATAACTCAGAATGCACAAAATTTATATCATTTGAAGAACTATCTAATCGTTAGCACATATTCTATTCAAATACTATAATAAATCTAGAACGGTGTATAAAATAAATTAAGTAAACAAAAAAAAAAAGAAACCATTTTTCACAGACGATTTAGTATTTCTCATTCAATTAATTCAGTTCCCGACAAGGCAAAAATACATAAAAACTCAAAATATCTATATTAAAGATTACGAAGTAAATCTTAAAAATTTATTTCCTCGAAAAAAGTTCCAGAATGCATTAAGCATGATTTAATTGGCAATAATAAATGAATGCATTATCTTTATTGTTGCGAAGTTTAGTCTCTCTAGATTGGCAACAAATCTACTAATCTACTGTTTCTGTAATCTGCTGTTCAAATGTAACCCTTTGCGGCGCACTATACGTTAACGTCGGAATTTCAACAAAAAAAGTTGTATGCAGTCTATCTAGTCCTAAAGGAGTATACAGGTAAAATTTTGTAAAAATTGCACTTACCGTTTTAATTCTGTGGGTGTTCCATGAGATGGAACACTGCGCCGCCAGAGCTTTTAACAGTGCGACTAAGCGAGCATTGCAGTGAAGCCCGAAAATGAGTAGAAGCGTTTGTGTAAGAATGAAAAAACTCTGTATTATGGCTGTATATATGGTTTCCTGGATATACATAATGTTCTTGAATATATATGGATAAATGAGATAAATATCTACATACACAAGTCTGTATACAAAAATATTTACAAATTTTCCTATTTCTTAGCTTCGTGAAATTGTTCAAAGCAAGTCACACCTTTTGATGGAAGCACAAACCAACTTTGCCGGTTTTGCGTACAACTTATACAACTTGTTTTGTGCGGATTCTGCTTCGTGCTTCAATGTGCACATCTTCTACGCGTACCCTACACCGGTATGTGTTCAACACTACTGTAGTGTTTTCCTCCGGAAACCTTTACTTTATGCCTGGGAGTAGCTTCAGGTCATGAAGGAAGTCGTCTCTTCAAAGATATCTCTGATGCTTTCGTGGCACAGAGGGAATACAGCCAATTTAAACGGTAATCTTTGGGCTGTAATCCGAGGGTAATTCATGAAACACTTTTAGCGCTTCGGAAAGAGTTAGACCTCTCCGCAACATTTATGGAAAATTAATAATAAAATAATTAACTACGATTAATATTAACAATAAAAAGGAAAAATAAGCGTATAATATATACATACACGAAAAATATCTACACAATTATTGAAAATAAACGGGAATGAGACTAAAAAGCGACAGCAAAAAATTCACGCATGTCTAAGTAAAGATGAGTCAAGCTACTAATAAAATTCCCGCCTAAAAAAAACGACTCCCAAAAAAATTCGAGATGCCAATATTAAGGCTTTCATAACACAAAACACACCTCACCCCTCAATACTGCTTTGTTTGAATTCATTCCGCCCCCCAAAACAACGGAAACAGAAAACTTGAACAACTTTAATGTTCTAGTTAACTTACTTCTGTAAGCCCCGTGTTGTACATATGTGGTGCACGGGGAGTCTGTATGTTCTCAAAGGAAAAAAAAAAATAGAGCTACCATATGCCCTATATTCCATGGAAGATTGCGTCGTTCAAGTTTTGATGGCTCTAGGTACCGTTGTTTTATCACAGTGCGAGAAACGTACATACATCCATGCAGATTCTTCATGATTTAGTTTCGTTAAATGTAATACAGGGCGATAATATTGGGTGGCAACAATTTGAAACGTGGTACGCAGTTTATAGTTTTCATCACAAAATCCAAAAACGAAATTAAAATTCCTTCAGGGCAAATTGCCCCTTTGGACTAAAAAGTGAACACGAATGTTCAGATCAGTTCAACGTACTATCAAGAGAAAGTTTTACCTGCGATATTTACAGAAAAAAAAATCCATTTCTTCATCTCAATGATTTCAAAGAGAAAAACTTCATCAAGACAAAACAACGAGTTATACTTTGAAACGCAGCATTTCATTCCTTGAAAAATAAAGACTGATACAGGTATATTCTGATTCGTAACAGCATGAGATCGCTAAAGGCGCAGTGTTCTCGCCAATGGAACACCCGATTTCATTCAATGATTCTGCGTATGGTTTTTGTGTGAAAGATTACAAAAAAGTATAGAACAAATAATTTGGAGTACAGCCAGAAAAATCATGCCTAATTGTTTTTCCAAATAAAATATTTATATCATTAAAAAAATAGAGACAATTATTTGAAAAAAATTGGATTTTAATAACACATAATAAATAAAAATTCTGGTCTCCTTGTGATATGCTGCTATCTACTGTTTAAAAAGAAAAGTTCAAAGTATATTATAAAGGCATGTTTATCTATTTACGGTTGAATTTAAAGGTTTCAGAAGCGATTCAATTTGGGTGTTCCATGTAGTGGAACACTGAGCCGCAAAGGGGTAAACAAATATGGCCGCCATGTCATTTAAAAATTACGCTTAACCACACTTAAACAGCTTTTAAATTGTTGATAATTTTACAAATACTACTTTCAGATTTCCTAAAGGCATAAAAACCTTAACCGGAAGATAAGAACAACATAAGTCAATCATAGTTAAAGCAAAAAAAGCACAATTTACGAACATATAAGAGTAAAGAAACTGAGATCACTGAGCAGGGTAACAGAGTGGATATATATATAAATATATTTATATACGTTTGGTCCAACCGATTGCAACCAAAATACGAGGAGCACATCTACATTTTATAGCAGTCCTACATACAAAATTTCAACGTTCTGAGGCTACTCGTTTTCGAGTTATGCAGGACACATACGTACGTACAGACACCACGAAAGATTCTCTTCAGAATTCATTTTAAAGCAGTTTTATAATTTTTTTGGAGGAAAAGAGTCTTTTATTCTGTGTTTACGTAGGGATGTCACGCAAAAATACCGTTAACTTGCATTCGGTAGCGGTGAAAATGGATGGTTTCGTCGAAATATGCTGCCTGAAACTTTTTGTGATTACAATACCTCCTTTTTACTTCGTACAAGGAAGTAAAAGTGTCCTGCAGGAAGCGAAGTTCCTCCTAACTACGAAAACGATGTACCGGCTACACGGGATATTTTTCGAACTTCGCCGAAAATGTTTCGGCTGCAGCTCTGTCTCGCGTAGAGAACAACTAATCAGACGAAAGTTCTGCTTCTGAAAGATCACGCGATCCAAATCTGAGCCACATTTGATTACTGTTTGGAGTTCAAGTCATTGTAGTAAGTGAAAGTGCTAACCTAGCTACGTGGGTTTCCTGGAAATGTGCGGGTTCTGAGAATTGTCCCTTTCGACGTCCAGTCCCGCGTAGCGGAAACATAATCTGATAGGGGTTTAAGTCTCGTTAGAAACTGTCCCGTTCGGCCGAATGTTACGTGCCTTTTGATAATCCCCTGCTAATTTAAATTAAGGGCCAACTACGTTAGATTTGTGTTGGCTTCGGCTAAATCTCTTAGTTAGATGTAGTTAGTTCTTATTTTGATTTCAAGCTCGCATGGAGGCTTTGTTGTAAGCCCGAGAAAGGGACCAACTGTTCATCTTATTTTGAGTGAAATAAAGGGTAGTTAACCCTTCTTTAGTTTACGACTTCTGTTGTCGGAAATAAGCGATAAGTTCCTCAAAAGTTCACCAGGTTCCGCAACATTTACTTTAGTAGAATAGGACTGAGAAACTCTACTCACTGATGAGTCCCGGTTTGCTGTACAGACTGATTCTCTGTGTGTTTGCGTATGGAGAGAAGGGAACACTTGTTATTTCCCGTCTAACACCACTAAAGGGAACACCACTAAATAAACACCAATAAAGATAGTTAAGTAAAGGTAACACCACTAAAGGTAGTTAACTAAAGGTGACACTAAAGGTAACACCACTAAATACCTATGCAGGAGGCAAAGTTCTTGTATGGAGAGCAGTAGTATTAAGGGGGGCTCAGACATGTACGTGCTACCACACATGGAACTCTTAATGTTCAGATGTACAGAAATCACGTACTGGATCCTATTGTTCGTCCATACACGGCTGCAGTTAGCGATACTTTAATTTGACAAGCAGTTATGCCCACCATAGCACTGCTCATTTCGTGTTCTAATTTCTTGAGAAAGAAACTGTAGTCCAAATGGAATGACCAGCAACCTTATCCGACATTAATGTGTGGGACGCTTGGCTCTAACACCTTCGCAAAGCTTAGGTGTCCTTAGGACTGCTTTGCTGCCCATGCATCTCTTGACGATATCATAAATAGCTTGTGATATCGTCGCCAGGTCTGTATTGTTGTTTGTGGTGATCATACACACACCTAAGACATTTTTAGACCCAAAAGGCAATTTGCCCAGAACCGCTATTAATGTGGTTTTGGCGTAAACGTCGGTTCACTTTCCAAACTGTTGCCAACAAATACTACAGCCCTGCATTGTATTTAACCCTGCGGAAGTCGCACCAAGAAACGTTACTAGAGAGGACATACCCCAATATTTAAAATACGATAAAAATAGTTTTATTTAGTTTTAAAGCTGTTTTTCTTGTTCTCGTGTATTATAAATACGTGAATAATAATTGGGTTTCAAAAAATTAATTTCCAAAATAATCTTAGAGTTAAAATTAGGATAAATGAAAATAATAAAAAAATAAACATCATGCCTCTAAGTTTCATTGCATCTCTAATACACAACGCTTATTTTATTTCTTCACACTTTAAACGAAATACATTCATGTGTTCTTAGCACAAAATGTTTTCGCATTTTAAACATTGCATTCACATTCTTCTGTCCTTGGCGCGAGGGGAAAAAATTAATAACATCTTTCATACTTAGTTGTTTCGAATTTCATGTATTCGTTTTAATTCTTCGTCGAAACTTCTGCTTTTGTTTTGCATACAGTACGTCAGTTTCTTGGTAAAGTATTAATCTCAGATCTTTGTTCAATACTTTTTCTTCATTAATTGTAATGCTAAGTCCTCCAAGGACAGACTTCTGTTTCTGGTTGGTGGATTAGCAGTTGAATGTAATGTAATTCAAGTATTTATAACAGCAACATTCTGTGCAAGAAAGAAAATTACCCTTGGCCACCTACTTGTTATTCTGGCAATTGAATAATTGGCTGACATTTTCATCCCCCATATCCACTGCTCCTTTAGTCATATTATAAAAACATATAATTCCTGACGTTTTATTTTCTCCAATAGTATCATCTACAATATGATCGTTATATAACATTGAAAGCATAAGAACAGTTTTTACTTTTTTAGGAACATCAGGAATTAATGTTTTATCTTTTTCGAAACCAAAACAGTGTAGAATATATTCCTAGCTTCATCTTTAGTTTCCGAAATGCAATCTTCATCGCTTTCACATATTTCTAATAAATTTCACAGGCGTTGCATCTCTTATTCATAGGGAGTCATTCTTTTTATCATAATGCAGTTAGAAATTTTTAAGAATTTAATGTCAAGTACTTTAAAATCACTTGCGAGTAGAAATATTTACTGTTACACTCCAGAAATAAATTTTTGAACTAAATATTGTCATAAAAACACTTACGCGGACAGGTGCGTAGGGTGTGTCATACCCCAGTTCCAACAAAATACCGATAAATCTTTTTCTGAAACACACGGGCGAAGAAAAAGCGGTTCTGAACGTCAACCACAGCTAGAAACTCAGCTACTGAATGCAGCACAGAATTTCAGTTTCACAAGTTAGGAATATTCCACGTTTATGTAGAGTTGGGGTATGATACACCCCACGCGCTTTCCGACGGGTTAAAGAAATTAAATAATGAAGAATCTGCATGAATGTGTGCATGGTTCTCGCACTGTGAAAAACAACGGTATCTAGAGACATACAATTTCGAATATGTAGTCCTCCGTTCGAATATGTACATCTGCAAGCCCAAATTTGGAATTTGTTTCATTAACTATTTCATATTTTGTGAAAAATTAAATCTTTTTTGATTAAGAAACTCAAGGATTTCAAAGCGAGTAATGGCAACACTAAACGGAGGGGGGGGGGACTTTTTTACCTGAAGCACACGAGACTGTGTATCGGAAATTCTAAATATATGCTCTTTTAAATATTTTGGGATATTGTTGTTGAATTGAATTTTATGGTTTAAGTTCGAAGAACATGATATTTAATAAATAACGATAACACACCAGACGTTAAAAAACACCCCTTTGGGCGTAATATAAAATCTGAGAGCTTTCAGATTTTTATTTATTTAATTTCTTAATTTTTTTTATTTAATCTCTATTTAAAAATTTAGGAGATTTTATGTTTCTGTTGATAGCATAAAATGTAATCATTCTGCATAATATTTTCTTGTGTTTTTATGTTGCAAGTTAGTATAATAAACATTAACACGAAGTTTTGTGCACTTTTCCTTGCATGATTTTATAGTTATCATCATTTTTGGTTTGTTGTTTAGCTTCTGAAAACTACTGTAGACACATATACACAAACCAAATGTTGTTGAATATTTTTAATTTATAAGATGCAGCTTAAATATTTGCACATTAACATCTAGGATTATTGTTAAAGGAAATAACTATTTACAAGTTAGGAAATATTTTTATAACAAACAAAACGTGCAACATTGAGATCAGTAATATGTAATAAAAATACGAATTATATACATGTAACGTGTTTTCAGCAAAAAACTAAAACGCAGATTTCGATGTTTTTGAACAAAATTGTGGCTTCTAGACTCTATACATAATTGGTAAGCTTCTCTGGTTGTTGTACAGTTTATGGACATTTTTGTTATACAGAAATTCGTGAATTCCCTTGAAAGATGGAAATCGATTTTTGACAAGTCAAACATGTTTGATAGATGGAGAAGAATTGCATGTCTGAAAGAATTCATATTTTCGACGACACCTCGCCAAACACTGTAGACAAGATCTACCATATTTTTAAAAACTCAGGTGGAGAATCAGAGGTTTTTTTTTTTTTTTTTTTTTTTTTTTTTTTTTTTCTTACTGAAAGCTGACTTGCATGGCATGAAACTTCTAACGCATAGCTTGAATTCTATTGCTTTTAATGCACTAACCTGTAATTTGTCTAAAAGATTAGAATGTAGTAAATCAAATGAAATTTGGATGAAAGTTTCATATCTGTACACATTTATGAATTCGACCACGTTCTAAATAATTTCATTAGATCCTCAGATTTTATAAAGTTTTCCCAGCATCTATTAGCTATGTTCCCAGATTCTCACACAAAAATTCCTTTCTTCCTTTTTCCAGCATGAGTAACGAAGTTTTTTAAGGTGGAAAAACACACAGATGCCTTACCGGAGGATTTTTTAAGAGAAACTACCTTCTGTCCCGTTGGACATGAATAAAATCACTAAAATGCCTATGCAGGTATTTCATGTGTAGAGACATTAGGACTTTTCGGGAAGCAAAAATGAGCAAACGCTTTCGCCGGGAATCGAACCACGGACATCCGGAATACCAGCCCAGCGTGCCAAACCACTACACCACGAAGGCACGCTAGGAAGGCGGGAGAAATACCTTATATACTCCCCCTTTTAAAGGGCGACTGGGGATATTACGGAACCCAATCGCCAAATCCTGGGTGCGGAAAATCATCATCCAACAACCTTTTAGTTCGGGCGCCACTGTAGAGACGTTAGGTATTTTTTGGAGGCAGGCAGGATGAAAAAATAGCAAACGCCTTCGCCGGGAATCGAACCACGGACATCTGGAATACCGGCCCAGCGTGCCAAACCACTACACCACGAAGGCACGCTAGGAAAGCGGGAGAAGTACCTTACATACTCCCCATTTTATAGGGCGACTGGGGTTTTTAGGGAACCCAATCGCCAAATCCTGGGTGAGGAGAATCATCACCCAACACCCTTTTAGTTCGGGCACCACTGTAGATACATTAGGTATTTTTGGACGTAGGCAAGATGAAAAATGAGCAAACACCTTCACCGGGAATCGAATTACGGACCTCTAGAATACCGGCCTAGTGTGCAGAACCACTACACCACGAAGGCACGCTAGAAAGGCGGAAAGGAAACCTTTACTTCTTTTGAGATTTCAGCCCAGGTTGAATTACCAATACTCAATAACTTTACCGATTGGCAGATGTTGAGACATATGCAACAAAGGCAGTATTCTTGCTATGCTTAAGCAACGAACTCTCAACTTCAGTGTAGCTATTCTTCTACCCTAATGGCATTATTTAAATTTTTATTGAAAACGTTAATTAAATTTCTAATCTTATCCCTGATTCTATAATGTTCTAGTTAAATTTGTTGTCCTTGGCAAGTTAGAATATAAGAACTGTACAGCGAATAATCGCTTAGTTCTAGTGCTTTGATAACAAGTCCAAAGAATGGTTAAGTTACCCTTTTATTCAACTCAAAGATCCGTTTTGTTGCACCCAGATCAAGCTACAGGTGTTCTGTACTTTTAACGCTAGGCCATTAATAACCGCTTCGTGGAGCAAAGCTCTTTATATTCAAGGCAACTTGCTAATGATTCACTTATAGATATTTTATTTAATCAGAAACTCACGCATTAGTAAAGTTGTAAGGTATATTTTAATTTTACGACAATTATTTTAATTTCAAAACCCTTTCCTGTCAAGTCTTATTTCCACTTCCAACTCCCTACCAGTATGAGTTTTTAGAACCGCGTTGAATGCAAATGAGTTAGAAGAAATATTTAAAGGAGGTTCAACTAATTTAGAGAAGAATCCTTGGTAGCGCGTTTTTGTTTTCTGGATAAATCATTATTGTAGCTATTACGCTCTGCCGTATTTTACGTGGCTTTTGATATTCCCCAGCTAGTTTGATTTAAGGCCAACTAAGTTAGATAATTGTGTTTAGTCTCGGCTAAGTCTCAGTTAACTGTAGTTTAGTTTCTTATGTCTTGTTCTACCCCCCGGGGGTCGACGTAGAGAACTTTGCGAAGCTACTGGCTAGTATCTGTACCTAGGTAGTCTCGGCCACGGGGATGTAAAATGTATGAACTTCGTGGTTCTGAAGTCCCCGGAAAAGGTCACTCATTGGCCGGCCTCGGGGTCTGGCATGTCCTGAGCGGTACGGCTCTGGTAGCCGGATGGGACGACGCCCCCTTGTTTTGCTGGGTAATGACCCGATGCGACGGGCTCGCCTATGCGACTGGCAGGTAGCAAATTAATGACCAGTGCTGCCTGGTGAATTCCAGGTGGTGCGCCAGCCCCTATGGGGAGCCAGAGCAGAGGTTGAAACTCCGCGCCTGGTCCTGAGGGTAAATTGGATCTGTAGTGTGGACTTACGAGGTCACGCGGGGCACAGAAGCCAAGAGATTAATTAAATGTCTTGTTCTGAGTTACAGCCAGACTAGGGGCTTCCTCTAGGCCTGAGAAGGAGCCGGCTGTTATTCTTATGTGAGTGAATAAAAAGGAACTTTAACCCGTCTCGAGTCTACGGTCTTTGGTTGCTTGAACTCAGAGATACGTCGCTACTTCCTAAGTTCCTAAGTCGCTTCACTAAGTTCCTCGACTTTCATCTTAGACAAAATGAGTAAGAAAACCTACAAAGTAATTGATAGAGTATGACATATAGGTGTGTGCGTATTTAATTATGGCAAAGCGCACGAGGGCTATCCGCCTAAGGGAAGGGATGCCTTCGTGGATCCTTTCTAAGGGGAACTGGCTCGTATACATGTTACACATTGGGAAAACCACGAAAACACCCATGCAGCCAGCCAGTTCGTGGGATTCGAACCTCGGACCGAACTATCAATGTTCAGCGACTTTACCGCTCGGCCGCTGGTGGGCGTATGACATATAGGACTACCACAAAAAAATTAATGAATTTTTTAAAACAATTGTCTCATAAACATGCATCTAAGAAATTTGACAAAATTTCACAGTTTACGCAAATTTTCATGAATTTTTAATTTTAACTTTTCAATTTTTTAAACTAAACCTTAAAAGGTCAATTAGTCTCGAAACAAGATTTTGCGCTGTTTTACTTTTCATTCTAGTGTCTCGTCATTTGCAAAAACGTAAGATATTATTCTTTCATATTTAATCTGTCTAATTACTAATTAAAAATGATAACTAGTTAAAAATTAAACTGCTTAAAAGCAGTCGATGCAGTTCTTAAGAGTATTATCGTTTTTACTTTATAATGTGATTGATTTAATTAAAAATCCATTTAGTATTTTGTTTTTAAATCAATACTAATTAAAACCCGATTACTAATTAAAACCGATTACTAACTAACTGCTTAAAAGCAATAGATGCAGTTCTTAAAAACATATTTTTTACGTTTCAATATGATAGATTTCAATAAAAAAATACATTTAATTCCATAATGCATCAAATTTAAAGCATTAAATATTTTTATTGACTACATTACACATTTTTTCGCTTTTTAAATATGTACAAGATGTATATAGCTTTCCCATGTAAGACTCAATACATATTCATCTAATACCCCATAAAATATTTCGCTATTCCCAGCTCGACCATATATATCTGTAATCTACTTTTAAACACCATATTAACCTTCCAGCACGCGCGCTGGATATTTTACATTTTACACAAATTTATTATTTAATAATTATATTTTAAAATCGAAGCTAATTTTAATATTCATCAAAGACAAGTATAGACGATAAAAGAGGAAAACACCTTGGTAGGAAAAAAAGTAGGTTTAGCATTATTTACTTCTGAGAGGAAATTTACTTCTTACTGGTTACAAAAACGCACTTTAAACTCACTTTAATGTTTTTATTTATTTCTAAAAAATAGAAATAAAAGAAAATAAGGAATGGAAATCGCTATTGCTCTCCCATTCAAAGGTTTCCTTGTCTTCCTTTCCTTCATCAGATAATTCTTGAAGAATCCGAGGAAAATCAGCTGGTTGCACATATATTTGTGCCATGAAAACCGATATAAAATTTACGGAGCCAAATGTATTCAAATTGAAATAATACACAGCAATTAATAACACAAAATTACAAAATATTTGAGAAAAAAAATATTTTTAAACACGACCACGCGCGTGTCGTAACTTTTATTGAAAAGCTGCCACGTAGCACAAAAGCCCAGTTAAAATCATTCCAAGTCACATGACTTCCTGTTGGCACATTCCATAATGTGGGGAAGGGTAGAAAGGAGTAATAGAAATGACCTTCAGACGTCTCAGCTTCGATATGCAAAAAATGTGCATTAAAATCTGAATTTGTCGTAAATTTTACGCATACGCGCGTGCTGGAAGGTTAATGTTTGGTGCGAAATTTACGACCAAATTAAAAATTTAAATTGCAATCTAAAATAAACAGTTTCAGAAAGCCGTTTCGATAAAAAAAAATTATCTTGATTTAGAGAATTTTTTCTTTATTAACCGAATTTTCAATTATCCGATGTAATTATGATGTAGATGAGTTGGGAAAGAGTCATTAATCATACTTTCAAATAATTTTAACAAAATGCGTAAACCACATTTGGCGTTATTATCTCTCAAAAAAAAGATGCCAAATTTCAAAACGCATTCGGGTATATCTTATAAAATTTTGAATAAGTTTTTTGTAGATGTGCCTAGAAACACATCTACTTTAAGACGATGTTAAACATTTTATGCGTTATAATACGAAATATTTTTCGAAAAAATTATAAAAAAGATTTAGAAATACAAATACTAAAAATTAAATCATAAAAATGTGCGAATTATATTTAAGCCTAAATTTCAAATTCTGGAAGACGGAATCAAGTTAATTTAATAAAAAAGAAATATTAATAAATATATATCAAATTCAATTAACACTGAGGTTCTAAAACTTTGAGACCTAATTATTTAAAAAACTACTAGAGCGATTTTCACAAAATTTGGCAGTTTGGCATAATTGGAGTCTTAGAATCGAAATATGGAAAAAATTGACATGTCGTTTTAGAAAAAGTCCGATTTTGTGTCAAAATACCTACGTTAGAATGATGCTATATATAAATCTAATACATATCCTAAGTCACGCTTTCGAGACATGAATTGACATGTTGCAAGTTGAATTTCGTCAGTCGGCCCAGTAGGACAAAAGATACAGAATTGTGCGCTTTTTTTTTTTTTTTTTTTTTTCCGCTGTTTACAATACATAGTGTTACGAATTTGGTATTTAAAAAGCTAATGTTAGTTCAATTATAAATTAAATGGTTTTATTTCTCGCGCAGTGCAGCGCGTGACGAATATTAAAAGAAAGCTAAGCAGGAAAATTGAAAATACAAGAGCGCGTGCATTAAATAAATAAATATCTCTTTTTGATTTCGAGAAAGTACTGGAAAATTCTAGCGCGTGATTTTTAAAATCTTATAAAAGGAGGAAAACATCTCAGTTCGTAGTAGTTGCTTAGTTTGTTGTTGTTTAGAAAACTGCTCTTGTTGATTGTAGCGAATTCGCGGATTAGCGTTCTTTAGCTGTTTTGAATTACGTTCTATTGGACATTTGAGTAGTTGAAAGATAACTACTTTGAGATATTGTAATACTGCACGATAATTTGAGAAAATGTAAGCGATTTTGTTGTGATATAATAAATTTTTGTTTATTTTTCATCGGACTTGTGCATTCATTTCATAACGAACCCGTACGCACGCAACAATTTTGGTGTCAGGAGTGGGGTTTGAATGCCAATAACAAGAGCGATGGAAGAGCAGTTAAGGCAATTGATAACAGCCTTTGCCTCGTTTAAAGAAGAAATGAAAGAAGAGATGAAATCTAGCCAAGGAAAGATGGAAGAGGCCGTCAACTCCGTTAAGGAAGAAATGAAATTGGGCCAGGAATCCGTTAAGGACGAAATGAAAGCCGTTAAAGCTGGTCAAGAAGAAATGAAAAGAGAGATTACCTGCATAATAGAAAATAAGTTTGAAGCTATGGAAGGCAGAATTGACACAGTTGAAAATAAAGTAGGACAAATTGAAGAAAAAGTTTCTTTCGTAAAAGATCAAATTGAAGAAAGAGTTTCTTTAACCATTTAATTTATAATTGAACTAACATTAGCTTTTTAAATACCAAATTCGTAACAATATGAAAGAAAGGATTTTAGCTAAAATTAACATTTTCTTGTTAATGAGTATTTTCCTTGAAAAACAAAACTTTGTATGGGTTATTTGTTAATTGAAGGAAACAAATTTTATCTAATAATCAAACAGTTTGTTTAAAATATTTATAGAGACAATAGGTAATAATTGAAAGCAAGTAAGATGGAAAATAAGCAAAAGCTTTCGCCGGGAATCAAACTACGGACCTCTGGAATACGCGCCTACCGTGCAGACAACCACACCACGAAGGCACGCGAAGAAGGTGGGAGAAATACCTTATATATTAACAGTTATAATTATGCATTTATTTTTAGATTTTAAATAAACAGTTTCAGAAAGCCGTCTTGATAAAAAAAAAATTGGGCCTGATTTAGAATTTTGTCTTTATTAACCGAATTTTCAATTATCCGATGTAATTATAACAGCTAATACATCGGATAATCGAAGTACTTTTGCAATTTACTATCTTGTAGTTTCGAGTTACATTTTATTGGCTTATTTTAAATTTAATATTTCTAGCATTTTTAAAGAGACTTCATGCATAACAAGTAAAGTTTCAAAAATAGTTTACTAGGGCTTTAATTTTCTTTTTTCCTTTGCACCTAATTTTCTGGAACATTTGAAATATAGACTGGGGACATGCATTATCGGACTGTTTAATCAGCACACAATTGTTTATTAATAACACTTGTAAAAATATAAGTGAAAGGATTTTCTATTTATCATTTAAGAAAGGGAAAGTTACAATGGGATACATTTTTTTGCGATGGAGTTCCTTAAAGATATTTCCCGTTCGTTTCTTATTCAATAAGACGGAACCTGGGAAATGTAGCCAAAGTTATTCGAGGATGAGTTAAAAAAAAAATGTGGATCTGGCTCAGGTCTAATATATTCAAAAAATTTATCTCGAGCATGACGATGTTGCCCGTCGAAGCGAAAGAAAAAAAAAAGTTGAGGGATATAGAAATCGATCTTGAAGCTGTCGAAATTCCCCAAAACTTTGAAAGTGCAAGCCCGAGCGACTAGAATTTTTTTTCTAAATCCCTAAAATGATGAAAGACAGAAGAAGGAAGATTACTTAAGAATATTGCGCGAATGGGCGGTGCTTACTCACACCGCTTCAAATAAAAACACCTTACTGGCCAGCAATAAGAGCTTAAAAAGTTATAAGACGAAGAAGATCTGGACTTCAAATTTTGAGAAACTTAGCGCTAATACTCGAAACTGTACTCGCACTTTAATGACCCCTACTTTTTTACTTCCTTGTGAGAAATAAAGAAAGCATTGTAATCACGGAAAATCCGGCCGCCACATTTCAACGAAAATACCCATTTGACCGCTATCGAATGCAATTTGACGATGCTTTTGCTTGACATCTCTACGTAAAGACAGAGTAAAGGACTCTTTTTCCTCAAATTTTTAAAATTGATTTAAAATAGATTCAGAAGAGTTTCCTCGCACGTACGTATGTATGTATCTCGCATAACTCAAAAATCGAGTAGCCTGTTATGTTAGGTTAGGTTATTTAATTAAAGATGCCTTCGTGAAGGACTTTCTGAGGGAAACTGGCTCGTATATACGTTACACATGGGGAAAACCACGAAAACACCCATGCAGCCATCCCGTTTGCGGGATTCGAACCTCGGACCGAACAACCAGTGTTCAGCGACTTTACCGCTAGGCCGCTGGTGGGCCCCGAGTAGCTTGAGAACGTTGAAATTTTGAATGTAGGACTGCTTTAACATGTATTCTGCACGACCTTCTCAGTTGCAATCGGCCGCACCAAAAGTATATGAATATATATATATGTGATGTACCAGCTTTAGCCGTAGCTTAAATTATCAGACGATAAGTTTAAAAAAAAAACAGGATTCATTTATTATTATTCAGGAGAAATAGCAGTTAAAAATCAGATATCCGGAGTAAATAAAAAGAATTACTAATAACTTTTTGTATGAAGTTTACTGCATCGTGACATTTAAGAAAAAAGCCTTGATATTCTTTTGCGAGTCCTTTTATAGCCTCTGGAAAGGCGGAGCTTCCAAGAAATGACGTCAGCCAATCCAGTTCACTTTAAATATCTCCAGAACATTCTAAAACTGTACGTGTAGAAAAGGCGGGAAAAACAACTTGACTACGGGGTTCTGGATTTAATTCCACGTACTTTCAAATAAGAGACCGTCGCCATTAAAAATGAAAAGAACTTTAAGTGTAATCTTGACTATGGAATTTTATTATTACATATATCTAAATATATATACATATGTACTCACTTTTCTTTTTTTTTTTTTCTGTTACTCGGATAAGTCAGCTCAGTTTTTTTTTATTCCTATATGTTGGTAAATTATGCATATTTTGTTTTCAAGATGTTTGAATTATGTTGTTTTTATCTTCCTCTTAAAATTTTTATGCCTTTAGTTAACTTGCATGCAATAGTTGTAGAATGATTTAACAATTTAAAAGTTGTTTAAATGCGGCAAAGCCTAATTTTTTTTACCATACCAGCCATATTTGTTTACATTTAAAACTTAGCAGAATAGCAAATTAAGCCAGTTTTTGCACCCATAGTGTTTTTTTGCGGAGTTGGACCGAAAGTAAACTTTTCGTTTTGTGCACCGAAAAATCTGCCTTCTTGCCTGTTGGCTGAATTTTGCTGTTGTTCATTTTGCGTATAAATTGTAACTTAAATTTAATCACGTTTATTCTCTAGTGTGATATAATATTATTTTTATGATAGCGTTGTTGGAATGAATTTTATGGTTTAAGTGCGAAGAGCGTGATATTTAATAAAGTAACACATAAAACGTGTAGAGACATTCGGAATTTTTTGGAAGCAGGATCTTGTGAAAAATGAGCAACGCCTTCACCGGGAATCGAACCATGGACCTCTGGAATAAGCGCCCAGCTTGCTGACCAAGGCCAGCTAAGAAGGCTGGAGAAATAACTTATAAACGTTAACAAAACGCCTCTTTGGGCATAATATAAAATCTGTAAATTTTCAATCTTTTTTTTAAATTTTCGAATTCTTTTAATTCTATCTGGTGTTTTATCTTTTTCTATATCTTTCAATTTTTAATGAAGATATTTTGAGATTTTATGAATTTTTGCCTTAAAGCGAAGTGAGAACTGAATTAATTGAATGAAAAATATATCTCTAATGAAATTCCAGGAAATAAGTTTAAATGAAATACAGTAAAAATGCGTATAACTTTATATTCCGTACAAGGAAGCCATATGGTGTCTGTATCCGATTTTTTACAGATGGTGTGGGAGGGAAGCTTAAGAATGTACCAAATGCCTTGACATTATTGGAGCAAATAAGCTGGCCAAAACGGACCAAATAAACTGAAATAAATTATACAAGAACATAAAGTCAGTCAGTTTGACTTTCACGGTACCCGTTACTACTGTAAGCGTATATACACTCATGTCCATAAATTAAGGATAATTCGAAGTCACGCGGAAATCGAACTCTAAAATAAATATATCATCTGTAAAATCAGTACACACATCTTCAAGAATCATATGCAAATTTCAGAAAGTAACCAGATGACACCGACGTCACAATGACGAGAGTGTAAGAGAGTGATATATACGGAATACAAGCAAAGAAGTAAAATTGTTCGCAGGCGTTTTATAAGCATTTCAGTGCAATAACCGAATAGTTATGACACAAAGGACGCATTTGGATGATTTTTTACGTCGTAGAATTATCGGCCGTCTGGAATGTGGGGGTACCCAACTGGAAGTATCAGACGAACGTGGAATTGACCAGAGTTTCATCTCCAGACTTCTGCGACGATTCCAAGATGATGGTAATGTGAGTAGACGTTACAGCACAGGTCACCCCGGAGTTACAACGCCCAATGAGGACCGGTATTTGGCAGTTACTGCCAAAAGAAACAGGCGGAGCACAGCCTCAGAACTGTGTCGTCAACTCTGTTCAGCCACTGGTACGACAATTTCAAGGCAGACCGTGTACAGACGCTTAGAGCAGATTGGTCTATATGCTCGTAGACCTGTCAGATGCGTTCCACTTACTGCAACACACTGTCGCCTGCGGTTAGCCTGGAGTAGAGAGCATGCATTGTGGACACCGCAACAGTGGGCTTGTGTTATGTTTTCCGACGAGTCCAGGTTTAGTTTGCAATCTGATTCTTGTCGGACTTTCATATGGAGAGATCCAGGTACCCGTTACCACCAAGAAAACATCATTGAACGACACCGTTATGGTGGTGTAGGAGTGCTCGTTTGGGGTGGAATTACTCTGGGTTCCAGAATTGACCTGCATGTTCAAATTGGAACCATGACAAGCCAAATCTATCGGGACGTCATTCTGGAACAACATGTACGTTTGTTTCGAGGCGCCATGGGCGCGCAATTTGTGTTTATGGATGACAACGCCCGTCCTCACCGTGCAAACATCGTAAGCGAATGCCTTCCAGTCGGAGGATATCACCCGTATGGACTGGCCAGCATTCTCACCGGACTTGAATCCAGGAGAGCACGTGTCGGATATTCTTGGCCGACGAGTTGCAGCTCGTCAGCCTCCTCCTACATGTCTACCGGAACTTCGGAGAGCATTGCTTTTTGAGTGGTGTAATATTCCCCAAGATCAGATCGATAATTTGATACTCAGCATCCCTAGGCGTTGTACGGACTGTATTGCACCTTCTGTGAGACATACAATGTATTAACAATCACACCAACCATGTAATTTTGGTTTTTAGTAAATAGGTCTTTTTTGTAATTTGCTCCAGGGAGAAAAAAATCGCTAATTTTTTTAATAATATCAAACATATATCATCTTTTTTTGCTCTTTACCTTTTGTTTAATAAATAAGCTTTCCAAATAAGTCAAATTTGTTTTGCTTCTAACTCTTCCTTTGCCTGATTTTGCATTATGCTTAATTTATGCACATGAGTGTAGTTAAGCGAGATTCTGTCTAAAATCTTATTTTGCGCCTTAATGGTAAAGCATAGCATTTATATCGATTTGTCCATTAAAATTTTCGAGATTTTAATTGCACAAAGCGATATAAATTCTTTAAAGTTCTTTAAAATATATATCGATATAATTTCGGTATAAGTTCGATATAAGTTCAATTTATTGATATAAGTTCTTTAAAATTTTACGACACTATACATTTAATGCGCAGTAAATGCAAAGATTTTCTCCCGTCCAAAGACAAATCGAACAACAAATTGAAGACAGAATTTTTGCTGTCATCGCCAAAGAAGTTGCGACATTAGAAAACAATTCTGATTGTTTTAAACTTTTACCCATACCTTTTGTTGTTGTCGTGTCCATATTACATGGAACAATGGCTTCCCGAGCGTTCTCCGAAGAGAGACCCATACCTTTTCTCGTTCCTCTTCGAAGCTATCCACTTATGATGGTAAGACCTCCTGAAGCATTTATAAAACACATGGCACTATAGTGCAGGATGCGAATGGATGAGATTCCTAAACTAAGGTGCACACTCTTAATCCCAAACTCTTACTGCTTTCCGGTAATTTCTAGAAGCAGAAAGTACTAAATATATCTAGGAGGCCGGTTGAAAGCTATAAAAATCCGGTGAGAGATGCATCTGACTTCAGCTTCTAAGTTATTGTTGTTGCGATTTGTAGTTCCACGTGAACTGAGATAAATCCCAGTTTGATTTGTCTTTAGATGCACTTTTCAATGCCTTTTAACATCGTTCTGTGGTGTGCCCAGAACTTACAAGGTACTATAATAACTACTGTTACGAATTTTGTGCATATGTAAATAAAGTGAAATTGTAGTATTCTTTGCATAATATCACGTGAATTGCTTGAAAGAGACGAAGTTCTTCAGGAAAAATAAGATAAAAGTCTATTTAACATTGAAGTAAATGGCAATCTAGCTAAAACTAGCGAGATATCACCAAGCTGGTGCCGGTTCTAGAGACTACCTTTTTTCGCCAAGTTTGGCTAGAGATCGCCAAATGTCCATAAAATTGTCCACGAAATTCCTCTTGGCAAGTAGTGCGAGATTTCCACGAAATTCCTCCAAGCCCTCGAAATTCCTCATGGCAAGGGGTGCGAGATTCTGTCTGTCGTTGACATCAGCCTTGAGCACCATACACGTGACAGTGCGATTTAGCTCAGTTCCAGCCCCTCCCATTTTGATGGAGTGCACCCCCGGGGACGGGTCCGAGGGTCTTCCACCCCTCCCCCTTCCACAAAACTACACGAGAGGACTTTCCGTTCGCCGCATACTTAAGATACCACCATACCGCCCCGACACATTACATTTACAAATATCCGTGCCAATTTGAGCCTGGACCCTTCGACACGGCAGTCAGCGACGTTAACCACTATACCGCTAGGGCGACCTATAATTGGTAATGCAACTGAATAACTGTAATTAATCCCTGCGTATACACTTTGCACCATTGAGAGTGCTTACGACCTAAGGTGATAGATGCCAAACGGAAAAAGCCCTAGCTTTCCGAGTGGAAATACTTTATCGAAGCTGTAAGGATTATGTTAATTCTATTAACAGTTAAATTTTAAGTTAAAGTTCCTTTCCTGTCAAATTCTTAACTTCAACTTACTACTTCCGGCCAGAACGTAGTTTTGGAATCTTTCTGAATACTTAATGAGGAGCAGCGATATTTAAACCGCGAAGTTACTTGCAGAGTGAGAGAGAATCAAGAGTTTATGATTTCAGCGCGTCTCCCTTTTGGCCACTCTCTCTCTCTCAAAGCTGTTATTACGCTCGGCCGTACTCAGGCCCTTGATAAGCTTCGTAGTCAAATAAAGTTAAGGGGCCAACTCGATTAGAATCTTGATAGCTTCGGCTATATTTCTTTAGTTAATCTTAGTTTTAGTTTAATTCTTGGTCTCTTAAGTTCAAGCCCAAGTGTCGGCTTTGATTGTACACTCCAAGACGGAGTTTTGTTAAATCTTATTGGAATAATAAAGGGTTAGTTACCCTTCCATCTTGTTGTTTCTTGTCACACGAACTTAGCGATTATTCGCTAACTAGTTCTTAAGATTCGTCACATTCTACAGTAACTGAGAATTACCTTAGTGAAGAAAGCTTTTACAAGGCGTTTCTACAATGCATAGCTTACAATATTGGATGTTATTTACAATCTTCTTTGGATATACAAGCAGCATTGAGTTTTATTTCGATACATATAATAATATACATAGTATAAAGGTTAATAGTTTAGAGTCAAATAAAATCTCAATAATTCAAAGTTCAATAGTCAAGATTCAGTAAGTGTTCAAGAAGGCTCAATAAATCAAAAGTTCGGTAAGATTTAGTATTAAATTCTTTTGATCGGTGATTCTATTCAGTAATTCTGTAAATCGTAATTACAGAGGGTGTTAGTTGGTTTATATAGTACAGAGAGATTGCTTGATATATTGGTATAGTGTGTAACTATAACTGTAACTGTAACTGTAATCGTCCCTGTCACTTTAATCGTATTTGCCTTCCAGTAATTTCGAAAAATTGAATGTTCTAGAGATTTCTCGGTGGCGGGGTGAAACCTATGTAAGACCAAAGGCAGCATCTGCTCTGATGCTTCGTGGAAAATTCCGGGGCAGTTGATTGTTTCTTTCGGTAAAAATTAATTTTATGAAGCTATCATCGGTTCTGTGCGCATTCAAACTATTACGAACTCCTACGCATGCAACATTACCTTCTTTAACACTAGCGAAAGTACCCGATGCCAGTTAAGCCAGTTCACAACAGAGAGAACGGTATCGCTGTAATCTTCCTCTAACAACGATGCAAAATATACGATTCATAATCCTACATTTTTCACTCTGATTCGCTATGGAACCCATTTCTACAGAAAAATTAACTAATTCTCTCTAATTATATCACCAAAAATGGCACGCGGTTTTTAGTGATTTTCGTCTTTGTAATAAAATGGTCGTAGAAGCTCAATTTCCATCCAATATTTCATGTGTATTCAATCTTAGTCGGTTAAATGTGGCAAAACATTGATCATAATTGATCAGAAATCAGTAATGCGAACAAACAAACAAACATTCTTCTTTATATGTATAGATGTTGTAAAACTTACAAATTTTTGATTAACAAACTCTACGATTTGAAAGAATAACTTTTCGGAATAAAGCATTTTTATCTCCAACGCGCGACACTGTTGCCACTCAGAAAAGTGAGTGCGAAAATTTAATGTTTTCGGACTTTTTAATTAATATCTCAGCTTATCAAAGTCGTACGAAGATCGGAACAGCTGTAATGGCTTCATACGAATTTTTGGAATCTGGAATAATGTATTTAATATTTGGCAATGATATTTTTATTTCATCATAAAACTTGGAACTATTTTATTAATAAACTTTAGGATTTGAAAGCGAGCAGTGGCAACAACTTTCGAATTAAAGCAGATTTTCATCTCGAGCTTGCGAGAGTGTTGCCACTCGGAGAAATTAGGACGGAAATTAGCGTTTTCAGAGTTTTTAATTAATAGCTTAGTTTTTAATTAAGTAAACCAGATCGTCCCTACTCTTTCTTGCCGACATGTCGGTGACGCGCGCCCCGCCCACTGGATTAGTCTATTTCTTATAAGGTCCATGTTTTTAGGTCCCAGAAAAGAACTGCAGGAATTTTGGTGACGATAACTGTACTAGTGACTGAGGTAATCGTGAACAAACAAACTAACATACGAACTTCTTTATATATTTACTCTGGCTTTTAAATATACCAGAAAAATGCCTAAAGGGATCACCAAATATTAAATTTAAAAACTGCACATAATTTTACTCTGCATTATCAAAAAACAAAACAAAACAACCCTCAAATTTTTCATAAATATGTATAATATATATAAAAAGGTTACAATGAAATAAGCAGTATCCCTTAATACAAATATTAATTATCCTAATAAATAAATTAACCAACTTCCCGTTGCAAAACCTTAAGGTAAAAAGGAAGTTAAGAACTTTGTTTCACAAAGAAAAACATGCAAAACTTTTTATATAACTAAAATTATACATGATTAAAACATAATATGAAAAACTTCCAATGAAATAAGCAAAAACTCTCATATTTTCAATAGAAAACAGTCAGCAGTCCAGTATCCAAAGCAATGAATGAAAAACTGTTGTCATACCCACATTTCTAAAACAATGAAACTATCATCCAAAAACTATCATCAATAAGCAATAACCAATCAAAATTGTGCTTTGTGGATCACATAATTCAAAATATACAATATACAAACCTCTTTGCCAGTAACTAATAAAGAGAGAGAGAGGGAAAAAAAAGGAATTTTTTTAATCCTTTTAACTGTCATGCCCGATATAATCTCGGGCACAGCACTGGTGTTCGAAAATGTCACGCCCGAGTATTACTCGGGGTAATTTTTTTTTTTTTTTTTTTTTTTTTTTTTTTTTTTTTTTTTTTGAGTGCATCGTATTGTTATACCCGAATATATATCGGGAGACGTTTATTTCGGCTTCATCTCTTTGTCAAACCCGACTGTATCTCGGGAAAAGTTAATGTGCGCTCAGTTCAATAGATGACAGCACTTTACTGAATATTTCAAAGGTTAGAGGTTATTTGGTTCAAGGTGCATAGGATCTTTTTGTTGTAAAATAGCGTCCAGTTCTTTGAAACTTTATATAGATGATTTAGATTCTTAAACCGAAGATGAAGGATGTGTGTTTGATGAGCAGTATTCATGATACTTCCATGGTCAGCCTCAAAAATAAAAAATGGCGATATACTCAAGCCGAAGATTGTTTCTAATTACGGTCTAACTATGGGTGGTGTAGATCGCTGTGATCAGGAAATATCCTTTCATCCAACAATCCGAAAACGTCAGAAAAAATATTATAAAAAGATATTTTTACATTTACTAGACAAGGTACTGTGGAACTCATATTTGCTCTGTAAAAATGTAGTTGGGAAACGTATTACGTTTTTAGAATTTCGAATCCAAGTTGTAGAAGAGCTTTTACATAAATATGATGATGCAGCTTCTGGACAAAAGAATGTTGGCAGACCACCTACAATAGATAACCCTGCCCGTCTTACTGAACGACATTTTATATCCCATTTTCCTCCTATTCCTGCGAAACGTGAACCTACAAGACAGTGCAAAGTGTGTTGTTCGAAAAAGGATAAAAATGGGGAAAAGATAAGGAAGAAATCACGATTCTGGTGTAGTGATTGTGGAGTTGGTTTGTGCTTGAAAAAGTGTTTCCATTTGTACCACACAAGACTGAATTACTGGACTACTAATAGGTATTCCCTTATATTTATTTCTTTTTTAGAAAATAATAATTTTTTTTTCATTTTTAGAAAATAATGCTCCACTAGAAACGAACTTTGCAACTGCCATGTTGAGTGACAGCTGCCTCAAAGAAAATATGCAGTGGCTCCAAAACTTTAAAAATTTTACCCATGTACGTCAAAATATCAATTTTTAACTACTTAAGTATATTTTATTTTGTACTAAACATTTGGTTTTTGCAATAAAACAATTTGACAATTTGTGTACCCACATCATCAAAATAACTTGACAGTTAAAGGGTTATGTGCCTCGCCAGACACATGAGCGTCAGAATAAGAAGATTGCGATGTACGTGTTGCGTTTATAATTAGTAATATTTTATCTCATATTTTCAACAATTAGCCGTCCAGTATACAAAGAATTGAATGAAAAACTGCTGCCAAAACCACATTTCTAAAAGAATGAAACTATTCAAAATGATGCGATTTCATCAAAAATGATAAAAGAAAACACTCTGGTTCGAATTTCGAAACAATCGCTTCGAGGTGCACTGACTCTTGTCTAGATGCACCTATGAACCAAATTTCGTAGCCCTGGGTCTATTAGCTTACGCGCTGCGCAAACGAAAGACACACACACACACAGACTCTTTTATTACATGTAGAGATAAATACTATCTCACTATGCATAGCTTATTGATTAAACTCCGCTGCATTCACGTATATCCCCACTTATCACATTACAAATAATCGTAGGTATCATTCGAGATTTAGTATAGTGAACGACGAAGATCTTCCAAGAGGAATTTTTGCATCGACTAAAACTTGAATTATATAAAAGAACTGTGCTTCGATTTTCTGGTATGTTTAGAAAGTAACTTTTCTTTCTTTCTTTCTTTCTTTCTTTTTTTTTTTTTTTTTTTTTTTAATATTTCTGAAAAAAAAACGAATTAATTCAGATTTCTGTTGACCTTTTCGGCTGACATTTCATATAGGAGTTCTATTTCTTATCTCTTTCTTGTGGATAGTATTAAGAGTATCCAAATGACATCTTACTTGGTCCAGATCTGTTACAGTGGGTAAGGGATATTTGAGTAATAATGAGCGTGATCTTCTGAGTACTTTTATTTTGAGCATCTTATTCTGTTTGCAGAGCATTTTGTGAAATGGTTGCATACCAGTATTTTATTACATTTCTGATAAATCACTTAGCAGTATCAATGGGGATTCGTCATTAACTGTAGGTTCAGAGCATGCTTTCAATACTTAATGTTCTTTACAATTTGTACTTCCAATTTATGTAATTCGATATTACCGGTGTTATCTGGCAAATGTCTATTAGTATATACAGATACAGTGGATGGACAAAAATATGGAAACACCTTGTGAAATGCATGTTTGAAAAGAAAGATTGATTTTAATGAAATATATAAGTGGCGCTGGCGTTTTTGAGAACTGACGCCACCTATACAACTTCGTAAATGTGCTAAACAGTTCAGTTGTTGTCGGAGTACCGTTATGTGAGGTTGTCATTGCATTATGTCAGAGTTAACAGACTTCGAACGTGGGCAAATTATTCGAGCACGTATGGTAGGTGCTTCCGTAAGCAAGGTAGCCGAGGTGTTTAGTGTTTCAAGAGGTACTGTATCGAAGATTTATTCCGCATATTTGAAAAGCGGAAAAACATCATCTGCTAAATCACAGCGCGTACGAAAGTGTGTCCTGAGTGATCGTGACAGACGATCATTAAGGGCAATTGTGACGAAAAAAAAGAAGACCACAGCTGCAAAAGTTACTGCTGAAATGAATTTTGTGTTACCGAACCCTGTGAGTACCAAAACAATTAGAAGGGTGCTTCATAAACAGGGAATTGCTGGCCGTGCTGCAATTGAGAAGCCACTCATCAGTGATGCTAATGCCCGTAACAGGAAAAGGTGGTGTTTAGAGTCATAAAGCCTGGACTATAGAGCAGTGGAAGCGAGTAATATGGTCTGACGAGTCTTCTTTCACATTGTTTCCCACTTCTGGCCGAGTTTACGTCTGGAGAACGCCATTTCAAGCCTATAATACAGACTGCTTGTTGCCAAGAGTGAAATATGGCGGGGGTTCTGTTATGGTTTAAGCAGCCATATCGTGGTTCTCTGCTAGCCCCGTGATAACTGTGTCAGGGCACATGACTGCCAAGACTTATGTGAACATTTTGGCCGATCAAGTTTATCCCATGGTACAAACTTTGTTCCCCGATGGTGATGGTGTCTTCCAAGACGACAAAGCCCCTGTTCACACAGCTCACATTGTCCAGGATTGGTTTTCTGAGGTCTACATTGGAACGGAAAGTGAGTTCTCGTTATCCACCGTCAACATCGTTATCTGAACTTGCCACCGTTTTGCAGGAAGAATGGTATAATATTCCCTTGGCAAACATACAGAAACTGTATTTATCCATTCCGAGAAGACTGCAAGCTGTTTTGGATGCCAACGGGTTTCCTACACCATATTAAGCACAGAAACATGTTTTTTTAAAAGTGTTTCCATATTTTTGTCCAACCCCTGTACATTTGATACGTATAGATGAAGATGTGGAACAACGTATTTTTGACTGAGAGAAAAACAAAATAATTCGGTGAATTTCATTCCGATTAATTACATTAAGTAAAATTACTAATGAAATTATTTTCTAATTGAAATATGTCTGTTAATACACTGTATATTCCGATGTATAATGCGTTCTTTAAATACATAAAATGAGTTTGAAATTTACGGGTGCAGAACGCGCTGGATATAAAAATAATTAATCTATATATATTCTAGAGACATTAGGATTTTTTTTGGAAGCAGGCAAGATGAAAAATTAACAACGCCTTCGCCGGGAATCGAACCACGGACCTCTAAAATACCGGCTCAGTGTGCTTACCACTACACCACGAAGGCACGCTAGGAAGGCGGGTGAAGTACCTTATAATGTAAAGAAGAACGTCTGTGTGTTTGTTGACGATTAACTCAGTCACTACTATAGCCTATCGTCACCAAACTTTCTACAATTATTTTCTGGGCCCTGGGATGGGTCGAGGTCCATTTTCTTTAAAACAAAATTGCTAAATACAGAGATATTAATTAAAATCTCTTAAAAAGCTAATTTTCGCCCTTAATTTTTCCCAGTGGCAATACATGATGCACGCTGGAGATAAAAATGTGCTTCATTTAGAGAAGTGTTGCCACTACTCGCTTTCAAATCCTAGAGTTTGTTAATAAAAAATTTCGAAGTTTTACAGTGAAATAAAAATAGCATTGCCAAACATTCAATACATTATTCCCGATTTCAAAAATTCTTGGGAAGCCATCTCGACTGTTGCCACCTTCGACGACTTTAATCAGCCGAGCTATGAATTAAAAACTCTGAAAGCACTGATTTTCGCACTTTTTATCCCGAATGGCAACAGTCTGGCGCGTTGGAGATAAAAATGCTTCATTTCGAAAAGTGTTGCTACTACTCGCTTTCAGATCGTAGAGTGTATTAATCAAAAATTTGAAGATTTTACAAAATCTATATAAAGAAAAATATATGTTTGTTCCCATTATTGATTTCCGATTAATTATGACCCATTTTTTGCCCCATTTAATCGACTAAAATTGAAAATAGGTGAAATATTGGATGAAACTTGAGCTTTTACCAGCATTTGATTAGAAAGACGAGAATCATTAAAATCTGCATGCCATTGTTGCTGATATAATTAGAGAGAATTAGTTATCTTTTCCATCGAAATTCTTCAAGTGGGTTCCATACCGCATCAGACTGAAAAATATAGGACTATTAATGGTGTTTTTTGCATCGTTATTAGAGATGTATTACAGCCATATCATTCTCTCTGTTGTTAGATGTATTACTCACAATTTAAGTTAACTGGCATCGGCTACTTCCGCTAGTCTATATATGTAAGGAAAATACCACTGACTCATCACGAGATCTGCGAAACTATACATCCGATTGACTTGAAACTTTGTGTAGTTTCTCAATGATGATCCAATGAATACAAACAGCATTTAAATGATAAGGTTAATAATAACATTTATATTTAACTGTTATTATAATTTTCGGCTAAAATTCCATAAGCGGGGTAAGTTGGCGCCAAACTATTTTGGCCTTTAAAATTTGGCGAATTTTTTAGGCGGCAATGAAAGCACTAAAATGTGATTTTTAAACGTCAACAGAATAGTAACTTTTAAGTTTTTCAGTAGTGAAACGCCGTTATTTTATGTAAGCAGAATAGTAAAATGAGATGATAAAATACTAGAGGAGTAAAACAAAGTCCAACAGCTTTGCAAGTAAAAGCATAGTCCTATATAATATGTAATTCATCATAAAATAGTAGAATGAACAATTCTTGTAAATAATTATTGAGTAAATAAATGTGTACACTTATCAGATCAGAGCACTGCGAAGTCGGTTTTAAACGTAAACAGAATAGCAAATTATGCGTATTCAGCATCATAAAACTAACTAAAATATTCAAATTACTATCGTCGTGGAATTCAACACACTAAACAACTTTCGTTCAAAGCTTTAAATATTCCACATCTTTCGATTGCCACATGCAAAAAACAAAACTAAAAATAATTAACTAAATAAAATTAAATGAAAACATTCATAAATTATAAACTTCATGTCATATGAAAACCAACATTCTCCCACCAACAACAGCTTAACCTTCTACAAATATTTATATATATAACAATAATATTAAACAGTAAAACTTTTAAAAACAAATACAGTATTTCAAAATTAAATTTAAAAAAAAGTTGGCTACACTAAATTCGTGCTCTTACATTTACCGAAATAAAGCTCTAGGTTTGCCACAAGAAAACATAGAGCCGGAAACCACAACCAAATTAAAATCGCGCCAAATAAAAAACTCTAGCCAAGCTTGGCGCTCACCTCGATTATGGAATTTTAACCTAATTTTCATTAAAATAAATGTTATTACTAGGAGAAATAAATTATTGTGATGAAAAATAAAAAATCAAGGATAGTTATAATTGTAATTATAATTGATTAAAATTATAATTATATATATTATTTGATATTATATATATATATATTAATTGATAATTATAATTATAATTCATTAAAAAAATTGATAACAAAGATAATAACATTTATTTTCATGAAACATATGCTAACAGTTAAATATATATAAACCTTAGTTTTATGTTGGCAATGTTTCGTGGTGTAGGTCTACTGGGGATCCCACCACGTTAAATAATGGGGACGCAGTCCCAATACACCGTACCTCATGCGTGACGTGGAAGTTTGTGTATGAAAGTTTCACTGACTGGCACTATATTTTCCGAGTTTAAATTAAAAACATTTACATTAATTATCAATTCGAAATTAGACATTTCGTCCGCTAGTCAATAGAATAAGTGCCATTTATTAGATTATTATAATATGTTAAAAATTATTTTTCTCGCAAATAACGAGAATCGTGACATAATTAGTTCTGAGCGTGTATGTGGTACTGAACATAAATCACTTATATTTATAATTGGATAAGATTAGATATATATATCTTTGAGAAGCATATATGGAGATATATTAAGAGACAGCATTAACAGAATAATAACTAGTCCATAAATTCAGTCGTTGATAAGATATTCCATTGACGTTCGATAGGTGCTCTTCTGAGGAGCAGAATAACTTTGCGATACAGTGCTTAATGAAATCATTTTGTATAAGTAATTATCAGTCGACCATAACTTCTATGTACAGCTGCATGAATGCATTATATAAAGCTCTTTAAGTGATTAAACATCTGGAAGGGAGTAGAAATATGTTAAGGTAATCTACGAGAATGGCATACGGTTAAATTCAGGTGATTACAAAATTGCAGTTGAGAAGAACGGATATTGTAATAAACTAGCGGGCTGTGGCCAAAACAAAATTTGTATGTTCTAAGTACCCCCGAAAAGCAAATGCATGAAAACATTTTAGTATGAATGAAATCAATTCACTCTTTCCAAGGAACAAGCAACTCGTAAATAATTTTTGGTTAATCTTTACATTATGGTAACTTGGCGTTTTTTTTGGCGAAAATTTGGCGATCAACTCTCCTACAGCTACCCTCTGTTTTTTTTTCCCGCCGCCATTTCGTCTTCACGAAGTAAAGACATGTTTCTTTTCTTTTTATCTACTGAACACTTCTTCCAACAATCTACTAGCCGAATTACACTTATGCTAGAAATTTTATCTAACAAAACTGCTTAATCATGACAAATATTCACTGCAAAATTGGGAAAAATTGCACAATACCATACTCCTTACGCGTTTTTCAAAATAACACATACACATAAACCATGTACACGCCGACTTATTTTTACTTAAAAAAACATCAATCTTTAAACCCGGTAAAAAGAACATATATGAAATTACCTGATCGCGAAAAAGTAATGAACATTTCCACATATAAAATAAATAAAATATCCAAAAACTTTTACCTCTAAATCATCTATTTCATTATACACGTCACCAACGAATTCATACCGCAACCATTACAAATACTTATTGTCAGATATTTAAATTATTTCCATGCACGTTTACTTCAACTAAAACGTATACCAAATTCCTACAAACATAAAATTCACAAAATAACTATCATTTAATTAAAATATAATTAAATTCAAAAACACTACTTAAAATATAAAGGAGCACATACATTAAATTAATACATACATAAATACCCATTTCGAATTCACTTTAGTTACGGCCATGGGATCCAAAAATTCACGAACACTGTTTCACACAACACAGAATAAAGCCAAATACAAAATTTCCAGATTTTTTCCCGATTTTCCCCCTTTTCCGATTAAAGAACCGTAATTCGTCCATTAATATCACATGACATATCCCATGATCTCTCATTTCCCTCACACAAAATAATGCGTAATCGGAACTGAGTACTGCTCACATTATTACCAAAGTCCCAGGTAGTAACCTTTATCGCCTCCAAAATATCGCCAAACTACCAGTTACCATATTGTAAAGATCAACCAATTTTTTATTGCCAAACCAGCAAACAGAAACTTTTGACACTTCAGGGTAATACGTACGACGTCATGATTTAAATTTAATGTAATAAAACATATGATTAATATCAATAAAAGGATTAACGTGGCATTAATATACCGTGTCAATTATACTAACCTGCAACAAAAAATTGCCAAATAGCAGCTATTTATTTAAAATACTGAAAAATAAGGAAAGCGTTCCGACATATAATGACATCACACGCAATCGCGTGCTCTCTTCAACGTCAGAATAAGAACTTATGTAATAATAATATGTTTAAGGGAACATATGACATAAAAATTTTCAAATATTCAAATTTTCAATTTTGAGGTAAAAAATAAAGTAGCCTGAGATGATTCCAAAAATATATAATTTATCCATGTTTAGAAATTTTAAGACCGAATTCTTTCATTACAAAATGTAAACAAGCACTAGCAAGCCCACTAGTTGAGAATGGACAGATGTCTGGTGTGGCAACAATGAAGCCATATCAACTGGTAAAAAGTATGTTCATAAGCATTATTTGTTAGATCATGTTTTATTAGCTGAGAAGAAGTCTTTAGAAGTCTCTCTGACAAGAAACTACCGTCAAGTAACATTCATGGAAGAAGTCAAAACCCACCGCTCAACCCGTATAGTGGTTAGTGACGCTGGCAGCCATGCCGAAAGGCCCGGGTTCGAATCTCGGAGAAGGCATTGATGTTTGTAAATGTATAATGTCCGTGCGGCATGGAAGCATCCGAAACATGTGGCGAGCCGAAAGTCCTCTCGACAGGTGGGTGGTAGGAGACGAAGGGTGGGAAACCTTCGGTCCCGTCCCTCCTGGAGTGCTCTCCATCAAGATTCGGGGCGGAACTGAGCTAAATCGCGCTGTCACCTGTAAGGTGCTCAAGGGTTTTGGCAATGACAGATGTCTCTTGCGCTGCTAAATGTCAGCCAAATGAACAACAACAACTCAAAACCCGAATGAAAGTTTTAATAATTGCATCTAGACACGCATACCAAAACTATTTTTGTGAGTGTCATAACATTAAAATTGGGTTTATTAGATGCAGCAATGTCTTTGAATGATTGGTGTACAAAGTCGCAATAAATAATGGAATTATTGGAAATACAACCAGGGTAAAGTTTTTGTGCGAATATAGATTGCAATAGAATTCGCGAGGCCCATCCCGCTTACCAAAATCTTTCTAAAATGGCCAGAAAGAAACATAAGTTATTAAAACAAAAGCAACTAGATGCAGATATGCCAGTTCAAGATGATTATGGTACAGGAAAATGTTAATTTTTTTATATAAATTATTAGCGTTTAAATTGTTTTTTCAGTTTTTCTCAACACGTGTTTTTTTTTTAACTTTCGGTACACTTTTCTTAAAAACTAGTCAGCCTAGAACGTTTAAATTTTCCACAGTAGTTTATTTTAACTATTTTTTTGAAACTACGCAGGAAAAATTTATGATCATTAGTTTTGATATATTAAAAATTTAATACCATTTTTTCTATGATTTTCAAAACATTTTACTAATTTATTATTAATATTTTTTCTCTTTAAGTAAAATGTAAAGTACTGCTTATTATTTTTACATGATATGTTTTCAACCATCACGCAAAATTTGAAGGAGTTTGATGCAGTATTGTTTAAGAAAAGTGTACCAAACTAAGCACACTCTCACAAAAGATTCGTCAAAGGTAAGAGAAGTTAAACAACTAGGTTTTAAAATATTAAGCTTTAAATTTATATTTTATGTGGTTTATATAATCTACAAGCTGTCTATTTTAAATGAAATAAAGAATTTAAAGTACACGTTTATTTTGAGAAAAGTTATACCGTAATAACCTTTTTCCCGAAATAGTTGCATTTCGCGAGTCGATATGTCACATGTCCCCTTAAAGTTTGCAAATGCTATTTTTATTTCATATTTTGTAAGACTTACTAATTAAGAAACTCTACAATGTGAAAGCGATCAGTGGCAACACGTTTCGAAATAAAGCAGATTTTTGTCTCCAGCGCGCAAAACGGGATTTGGCCTGCCAAAACGGGATTTGGCCAACAAACTGCCGGTATCCTTCAGCTGCTTATCCCACCGATCAATGTTATTCCTATGTGATAATGCTTCGCTGTACACACGACGATATTCACGTTACGCTTTGGTCACTGATTCGAATTTAAAAAGCAACAGAACACAATGAACTTTCCTCTCTACGTCCACATCTGGACTGGCGTGGGCGTGGATGCACTGATGATCTGCTTCGCAATTAACGGTACTGCGTCATCACTTGTATGCTCACATGCTTGCACATCATACTACGGAAACTCGAAGAGTTTGCCTTTTGTTTGGTGAAGATTTCTTATTTCTATCTTGCTTTGTTGCTTTCCCGTGACCAATCAAAAGTGCACCATAACTTTACGGACGCACTGTACTTATCTTTGTACTTGTATACCAAAATTGGATTAGCGGAATATGTGCTCATTGCATAGTACCATATTTTTCTGCGTTTTCCTTCCTTGTTGTTCCGCAAGTAAGATTTTCAGTTACCGTACTTCGCTCTGTAAAGAAACTACTATCATACTCCATCCAAAAAATACCTCCAAAACTTCTTTGCTTTTTCTCCCTCTGTACGTGTATTTTATCATATTTCCCCGTGCACTTATTCCTAAATCTCTTCTTTCCGAAAGATAAATACATTTAGCACAAGGACTGGTCCTTCATGACTCATACATGAAACCTCATCTCCATACATAGCAGAAATAAGTTACAGTTTTTTTAGTAAACAAGTCGTAGCACTGACATGGCATGTCTGTTTTGTTAGTTCATGAATTTTTCTTACACTTTAGAATCGAAATCTTATCTTGACCATACGAATGTAGCTAACGCAGTTAAAATGAACATTTAATTTCATTTCAATAAATATTGCCACTAAATTAAAGCAGCTTTCAGTGCACAGTTTGAATTGTTGGTTTTTGAGCTCGGTTTTTTTCTGTTTATTTAAATTACTTAAGGGGGCTCATACACCTTAAACCCCTTATGAGCTTCGAATTATGTGACTGTTGCAAGAATTGAGATATTTTATTCATTTGAAAAGTAATTACGTCCAACCTTTTACAGCTGACTACATAATATAGCTGCTTTGGAAACTAGTAAACCGAAAGTTTGTGTTGCCACAAATATTTTTATAATATAATCAGCTTTGTCACAAACCTTTTCGTCATTTTTCCACCTTGCGCGCATGGTATTTTAAAAATGGCTAATGGCACATACTTGAAATTTGATGAAATTCTTTATATGGTCACTATTTTCTAACTGAACCAAAAATCTGATGAATATTTTAATATTAAAAAATTTTATGCCCGAAAACATTACAGATTTTTTTTAATAAGATACATTTTATAAACTCAACTCCAAATAAAAAAAACTTAACATGATATTCTCAGTTTCTTTGGTTTACAGTACTTTCCAAATGTTATAAAAGCTATATATAAACTATGGAATTAAATAATGCAACAGATAATTTTAAACTGTGCGCGCAAGGTGCAAACATGACGAAAATTTTTGTCACAAAGCGTATTAAATTATAAAAATATTTGTGGCAACACAAACTTTCTGATTACGATTTCAGAAAGCAGCTATATTATGTAGTCAGCCATAAAAAGTTGGAAGTAATTACTTTTAAAATAAATAAGTTATCTCAATTCTTGCAACAGTCACGTATTCGAAGATCATAAGGGGTTTAAGGTGTATGAGCCCCTTTAAGCTTATACATATACATATATATGTGAATATAAAAAGTTAAAATAGATAGAATATATATCAATAAAGCTGCAGATTTATTTTTCTCCAATTGTAACAATTTATCCTGTATTTAAACTACGAAGTCATATATATAGTGATTTTTATTAATTACTTATTTTAACTGAAAAACCTCCGAATTGTAACGCAAATTGGGATTAAAATTATCCAAAGATTATCTTTGTTGTTGTTATTGTCTTGTCCATGAATTTCAAGGAAGAATGGTTGCCATAGCCTCAAGGAGTGTGATGCTTCTTTGGCAATATGAAGCAACTCCAATGATGGAACACAGCAATAACTTTTATTTAACACTCAAAAATGGCGACATACAAACAAGAAGAGAAAATATAGTCTATCATTTAAAAATAAATTACATTCTTCGTGCGAGAGTCGCACGAGGCACTCGAGTCTGGTTTCAAATA
The DNA here is from genome assembly GCF_044657685.1 of Stegodyphus dumicola. Taxonomy (NCBI): domain Eukaryota; kingdom Metazoa; phylum Arthropoda; class Arachnida; order Araneae; family Eresidae; genus Stegodyphus; species Stegodyphus dumicola. Next base: position 188,850,335 of record NC_140774.1, read on the forward strand.
TTGCCATTCACAAATACCTTAATGTTCATCTATTTAAATTATTTAAACTACAAGATTTTAATATTATTTAAATCTGTTACAACCTCTCCCTCAACGGAGAGACTTTCGCCGAAGGGAAAAGTTCTGTAAAATTCGAAAGTTTATAAGCTCGGCTTGCTAAATTGCTTAAAGAGAAAAGATAACTTCTCTCATAAGTTTCCAAATTTTCAGGCCGAAAATTTTAACTTTTAAACAAGTATTTTTACACCACATTTAAATAGGAAGAAAATAGACCAGTGATCAAATTAGTCTTCTTTTTTTTTCTTGACGGCGCCTAGATCTCTTCCATGGTGGACCAGTTCCTCGGCTATAATTCACAGCAAAGCCTTTCCTCAGTTCATCTGTGCCTTTCGGATAATATTCATTTGTCATTTGCTTTCGACAATTGTTTTCTTCGTCTATTAGTAGCGGCTTTGATATTAAATCAAAAGCCGAAAGATGATGATAACGCTGCATTGCAAAATGATTCTCAATATTAATTTCTTTATCGTTTTTTAAATTTTCGTGAACATCTTCCTCTTTTAATTCTGGTGATTTAACTTCTTCTTCAAATACATCTCTGGGTGCTTTATTTTCTTCCTTCATCGGTTCCAACATCTGCTCTTCAGCTATTTTTCTTTTCCTTTGAACTCTAGTAGAAACGGCATTAAAATGGTATCACTAAGTTTAAGTTCAAGTGATAAACTAATAAAATAAGGCAGTTCAGTGTTAACAGGAAGTAATAACCTGATATCACTAATATTACGTTCAGTGATGAACTAATAAAATAAGGCAATTCAATATCAACAGGAAGTAATAACCTGATATCACTAATATTACGTTCAGTGATGAACTAACAAAATAAGGCAATTCAATATCAACAGGAAGTTACGTTCAGTGATGAACAAATAAAATAAGGCAATTTAATATCAACAGGAAGTAATAATCTGGTATCACTAATATTATGTTCAGTGATGAACTAATAACATAAAGCAATTCAAAATTAACAGGAAGTAATAATCTGGTATCACTAATATTGCGTTCAATGATGAACTAATAAAATAAAGCAATTCAATATTAACAGGAGGTAATAATCTGGTATCACTAATATTATGTCCAATGATGAACTAATAAAATAAAAATACGCACGATTATTCGATCTCGGTCGGTGCCTCCAAAATAATTAAGACTGTGATGCTTCTTTGGCAATATGAAGCAACTCCAATGATGGAACACAGCAATAACTTTTATTTAACACTCAAAATTGGCGACATACAAACAAGAAGAGAAAACATATTCTATCATTTAAAAATAAATTACATTCTTCGTGCGAGAGTCGCACGAGGCACTCGAGTCTGGTTTCAAATATTGCCATTCACAAATACCTTAATGTTCATCTATTTAAATTATTTAAACTACAAGATTTTAATATTATTTAAATCTGTTACAGGAGATTGAACTCCTGTTTCCTGTCCGGTTTTGAGAACACTCGAGGTGTGGTCCGAAGGTCTCCCTACCACTAATCCACACGAAAGAACTTTCTGTTACGTATCAGGAGTGCCCCCAATATTAATGTTGTATATTAGAGTGTCATATATTTAGAATGGCCCCAAGCCGCAAAGACACAATGCATTTACAAACATCCACGTTTCTTCGAGATTCGAAGCCGGGCCCTTCGGTACTGCTGTAGGGTCCCCTAATCACTATACCATCTAAAAGGCGAAGGACATTCCTCATTTTGAAATATGTTCGTGGTTGGCGTAATCTTTCAATAATGAATATATTTGCATCGTACATAACAAATCTAATTTCTAGAACGTCATTAAGTAATAGTCAAATAGTTTCATACTGGAATTTTAATGTATTTGAAATTTTCCTCAATTTCCCCAATATAGATATTAAATTATGTCTATTTTCAGTAGATAAAAATTTTAAGAATGAATTCTACTGAAACAATAATTGAAACAACTGAATTAGTCCATAAAACGGAAAATTAATTAAGCTAATTAATTTTTTATAAATACGTAGTCAGAATCGTTCGAAGATAAATAAATGATTTAATCTCGATCTTTTGTGTCGAGTAAACGTAAACAAAGACAAAACGGAAATGAGCGATACATCAAACTCGACTGAAACACAATGAAAACTAAGCTCTTCCGATCCTCTCATTCTCGTATTTTAATAAACTAGTCTTACATCTGGTACATAAAATTTATTTCAAGTAAATGGTGCACCTAAGCACACATTTATCAAAATTAAGATATTCAAGAAGCGCGTAAATAGTTTTCGCAAATAAAATAAAAGTTTAATTAAAAAGAGGCACATCTCTACATATAATAAAAAAATATGATGTGTATACCACATGACTTCCTTGTACGGAATATTAAATTATGCGCATTTTTTCTTGCATTTCGTTTAACTTATTAGATTGAATTAAACCTACTTCGCCGACAGCGCATAAACCACAATAGAATAAATGCATTCTTTAAAATTCACTTTGTTTACCATAGCGACACTCTGGCGCTAGGTTTACTTAACAGTATTATATTTCGTTTATATTATAACTCAGAATGCACAAAATTTTTATCATTTGAAGAATTATCTAATCGTTGCCACATGTTCTATTCAAATACTATAGCTAGAACTATGTATAAAAGAAATTAAGCAAACAAAACGAAAAAACAGTTTCTCACAGACGATTGAGTATTTCTCATTCAATTAATTCAGTTTTCACTTCGCGACAAGGCAAAAATACATAAAAACTCAAAATATCTGTATTAAAAATTACGAAGTAAATCTTAAATACTTATTTCCTCGAAAAAATTCCAGAAAGGATTAAGCATGATTTATTAATTCGCAATAATAAATGAAAGCGTTATTTTTGTGTTGCGAAGCTTAGTCTCTCTAGATTGGCAACAAATCTACAATTCTGCTGTTTCAAATGTAAACAAATATGTCCGCCATGTTATTTAAAACTTAACCGCCCTTAAACAGCTTTTAAATTGTTGATAATTGTACAAATATTGCTTCCAGAATTACGAAAGACATAAAAACTTTAACCGGAAGATAAAGACAACATAATTCAATCATTTTTAAAGAAAAAATGTACAATTTACAAACATATAAGTGTAAAGAAACTGAGATCACTGAGCCGGGTAACAGAGTGGATATATTTATAAATATATTTATATACGTTTGGCGCGGCCGATTGAAACCAAAATACGAGGTGCACATCTACATGTTATAGTAATCTTGTATACAAAATTTCAAAGTTCTGAGGCTACTCGTTTTTCAGTTATGCGAGATACGTACGTACATACGTTCGTACAGACGCCACGAAAAATTCTCTTCAGAATTCATTTTAAAGCAGTTTTTTTAGTTTTTTTGGAGGAAAAGAGTCTTTTATTCTGTCCTTATGTATAGATATCACGCAAAAACATCGTTAAATTGCATTCGAAAGCGGTCAAAGCGGATATTTTCGTTGAAATATGTTGCCTGAAGCTTTTCGCGATTACAATACTTCCTTTTTACTTCGTACAAGGAAGTAAAAAAGAGTCTGTGTGTCTTTTGTTCGTGCTGAGCGTAAGCTAATAGACCTATGGCTACGAAATGTGGAACATATTTGCATCTACACAAGAGCCAGTGCATCTCGAAGCGAATTTTTTTCAAAATTCGAATCAAATTTTTTTTATTTTTTCGATTTTATCGCATCATTTGCAATAGCACTTTTCCCTTCATTGCTTTGGATACTGCACTGCTGTCTGTTTTATCTTGAGAATATGAGATTTATTGTCTTTTTCATTGTAACTGTTTTATATTCTGTTTTAGTTATATATAATTTTAATTATATAAAAGGTTTTACATGATTCTTTTAGGAAACAAAGTTCTTAGCTTCCTTTATACCATTTGAAGTCTTAAGATTTTGCAACGGGAAGTTCGCTAATTTATATATTAAGATAATTAATACTTGTATTAAGGGATATTGCTTATTTTATTGTAATTTTATTATATTTTATACATTTTTTTTAATCCAAAGAGGCTTTGAACCTGAAGGACTATTGCTTTCGTTTTGCGATTTTGCGTTGAATCACTATAAATGTCCGTTTCACTTTTCAAACTGTTGCCACCAAATGCTAGATTATATTTGAAGAAAATAAATAATAAAAAATCTGCATAAATGTATGTATATTTCTCGCATTGTAATAAAACAACAGTACATAGAGCCATCGCATTTTGAATGACGTAATCTTCCTAGGAATATGGGCATGTGGAAGGCCAAATTTGAAATTTGGAATTTGTTTCCTTATAGATTTCATATTTTGTAAACCTTTAACGAATTTTTGAGTAACAAACTCAACGATTTAAAAGCCAGCAACGGCAACACTGTACAGAGGGAAAAAACCCTTTTTATCTCCAGCGCGCGGAACTGTGTATCGGAAATTCTAAAGATAGGGTATTTTAAAATTATTTCTCGACATTGCTATTGAACTGAATTTTATGCTTTAAGTGCAAAGAAAAACCTCCCCTTTGGACGTTATTTAAAATCTGAAACCTTTCAGGTTTCTTTTTAATAATTTTGTTTCGGGGAGGGGGTATGAAGTTGTTCTGCAAAGTAAAATTCTATGCAGTTTTTAAATTTAACGTTTGGTAGTCCCTGAGGCAATTTTCCGGTACATTTAAAAGCCAGACGAAGGTTGGCCGCATAGCTGTTAGTTTTCAAATAAATATACCAAATGCTAAATAGCAAAAATATTTAAGGAATTTTTATTTTCTTTACGAAAAATTAAAATTCTTGTTACCTTAAGGATGCGCCCAAACTCCTTCATGTTCAAAACAAAGACACGATTTATTGTAAGTCCTAGATTAAAAGCACATTTAATTACACGAAATAATTTGTAACTAAATAAATAATAAATATTTTTACATTTTGAACTAATAATATTACATTTGTGCAGTCGTAACGGTTTTTGATGCAGGAGACATGAAATATGCGCTATGTGCTCCCCGGAACTCGAACCTGGACCTCTCGAATACGTGCCGAGTGTGCTGCCGTTACACCACGAAGGCATCCTGAATGGATAAAGAACAACTGGGGATTAGGGAACCCAATCGCCAAACCCTGGTGGTGACGAATTATTGTCCACCACCTTTTAGTTCGGGCGCTACTGTATAGTTATTAGGATTTTGGATGCAGGAGATGAGAAAAATATGCAGTTCTCTAGCCGGAACCCGAACCTAGACCTTTTGAATACGCGTCGAGTGTGCGACCGTTACACGACGAAGGCATGCTGGAAGGAAGGTTAGGTTATTTAATTATGGCAAAGCCTCGAGGGCTATCTGCCTAAGGGCAGGGATGCCTTCGTCGAGGACTTTCTAGGGGAAACTGGCTCGTATACACGTTACACATGGGAAAAACCACGAAAACACCCATGCAGCCAGTCAGTTCGCGGGATTCGAACCTCGGACCAAACGACCAGCGTTCAGCGACTTTACCGCTGGGCCGCCGGTGGACCGCTGGAAGAAAGGAGAAAATACCTTATACACTAAACAAATAACATAATTATACATTATATGAAATTTTTTCATATTTATAAAAGAATCAGGCGTGGAAATAAACATGCAAAAAATAATTTAAATCTCACATTAAGGATTCACATACTTTGATTTAACTGTATAAAAACAAATTTCATTGATTTAACTATTTAAATAGAAATTTCATTTTTTTATATTTATAAAAAATTTTGAATAGAAAATTTAAATATCTGCCTTTGTCTTAAGGGGATTCATACACCTTAACACCCATAAGATGTTCGAATAGGTGACTGTTGCAAGAATTGGGATAACTTATTTATTTTAAAAGCAATTACTACCAACGTTTCACAGCTGACTACATAATATAGCTGCTTTCTGAAATAGTCATCAGAAAGTTTGTGTTGCCACAAATATTTTTATAATTTAATCCAATTTGTGACAACATTTTTCGTCATGTTTCCAACCTGCGCGCACAGTTTAAAACATTCTGTTTCATAATTTAATTCCATATTTAATATATAGCTTTTATAACATTTGGAAACTACCGTGAACCTAAAATTCTAAAAATTTCATGCTAAATTTTTATTTTATTTTGAGTTGAGTTTATAAAATGTATTTTATTAAAAAAAAAATTTAATGTTTTCGCCCATAAAATTTTTCAATATTAAAATATTTATCAGATTGTTGGTTCAGTTAGAAAATAGTGCCCATATAAAGAATTCCATCCAATTTCAAGTATGTACCATTAGCCATTTTTAAAATATCATGCGCGCAAGGTGGAAACACGGCGAAATATTTTGCCACAAAGAGGATTAAATTACAAAAATATTTGTGGCAACACAAACTTTCTAGTTACTAGTTTCCAAAGCAGCTATATTATGTAGTCAGCTGTAAAACGTTGGAAGTAATTGCTTTAAAAATACATAAAATATTCCAGTTCTTGCAACAGTCACATATTCGAAGATCATGAGGGGTTTAAGGTGTACGAGTCCCCTTAAGTGTGCGATATATCTAGCATCTATATTTATATAGCCTGTAAATATATTTTTCGAATGTATTGGATAGGGAATTTATGTAATAATATCCCTAACAGTCTTAGTAACGCTCCCACCAGGGTACGTTACTAGTTTAGGAATGTATAAAATAGTACTATTTTGGGATCAAAGAAGTTATTCAAAATAAATTCCATTAGCAAAAAATGAAGACTATAAAATGCCCAAGTAAAAAAGCTCAAGATTTTCGCTTAAAGAATAAATACCATATTAAAACTCGAAGGCTATTGGCTCGTTGCGAAATTTTGAGTTCGATAGTTATCTATCTTTCTATATACATTGGTTAAATTCACAGAATTTCGAATGCAGGTATAAAAGTATTTTCTCCGTCCTTTCTGCATGCCTTCGTGGTGTAACTGTTAGCACACCTGGCGTGTATTTAAGAGGTTCAGGTTCGAGTCCCGGCGAGGGACTTCTTCACTTTCCTGACACTAAAAAATCCTAATGACTCTACATTAGCTCATCAAAAGGTGGTGAATAAGGATTCTTCACCATCAGAATATGGCGATTGGGTCTCCTAATCCTCAATCACCCTTTAAAAGGGTGTACGAGGGTTGGAACTTTAATAGTGGCAACACAGCTGAAAAAACGCTACGGAATAAAACCAAAGAATATCGCGTGTACCACATGTAAACTACATACCTACCTTACCTCTCAGCAAAAAGACTCATCCTGCCTACGTCACGCGCATGCGAAGTGACGCGAAGAACGGATCCTTGTATTAGCTCGCGGTCTAAAGTAAGAGTTGTCAGGATGTTTTCAAAACAAGAACAACGATGTTGGATAAAAATTTAATGTGCCAGAGGTCGTACAGCACGACAGTGTCATCAAGGGCTTCAAGAGGTTTGCGGGGAATCTGCATTGCCTTACAGAACCGTAGCAAGATGGGTGAAAGCATTCAATGAAGGACGCCAAAACGTGGCAGACATACTGCAGCCAGGTCGTCCGAGTGTCAGCGATGCAGACGTGCAAGCTGTTGCCGCACTAATGGACAGTGATCGCCGCTAAACGATTCGTCAGCTGGCCGGCCAAACAAGATTAGCGCATACGACTGTGCTGCACATTCTGAAGGAACACCTGTCCATGAGAAAAATTGCTTCACGATGGGTTCCAAATCAATTGACGGAAATGCAGAAATGGCTACGATACGATGCTGCCTGAACCCACCTGGAGCGCTATGAGCACCAAGGAGATGCTTTTTTTACGCCGTATCATTACGCTGGATGAGACTTGGGCCCGATCGTACCAGCCAGAACTGAAACGCCGATCAAACGAATGGCGTCATCACGTGTCACCACGACGTTCGAAATTTCGTCAGAACCCCAGCAATGTGAAAGTTATGGTGATTCTCGTGTACGACTGTGATGGTGTCATCCTAACGCATACCGTTCCCCCACAGCACACCGTCACTGCGCAGTATTACTGCTCATTTTAGGAGCACAATCTCAGACCAGCTTTGAGAAAAAAACGGCGACACTTTCTGCAGAACGCTCCTCTCATTTTGCATGACAATGCTCGGCCGCATGCAGCGCAAGCTGTGACTGATTTGCTCAAGCGATGGGGCTGGGAAGTGCTTTACCATCCACCATACTCCCCAGGTCTAAGCCCTTGTGACTATGACCTAATTCCTAAGATGAAGGAACCACTTCGTGGCACTCGTTTCTAAACTGTTCCTGAGATTCTTGAGGCAGTAGACCGGTCCATTCAAACTATAAACAAAACAGGCGATGAGACTTCCACATCGTTGGAAACGGGTTGTACACAATGCTGGCGACTATATTGAAGGGCTGTAAAACATGGTGACATGAATCACTTTTGTATTCCTTGTAAATAAATAGTTGCCACTATTAAAGTTCCAACCCTCGTATATAAGGTATTTCCTCCCTCCTTTCTGCATACCTTTGTGGTGCAAAGGTTAGCACACTCGGCACGTATTCGAGAGATCCAGGTTCGAGTCTTGGCGAGGGCATTGCTCATTTTCCAGTCTCCTGCTTTAAAATAATCTATGACTGTACAAACGATCGCAGGGTTACTCTTCGTATTTAAATGCAAAGTCTTTAGCGATCTATAAAATCATGCGTCACATTAACGATATTTTAACAAAATTTTCTCACTTATTTCAGATTCAGTAAACACTTAAAAAATAATAAAAATATTAATGCACGTAATAAACTAGTATTAATGTAGCTTCGTATATTAATTTATAGTATAAATGCATATACTGCATCTATGATTAACACATAATTATATTTCATTTATATATTCTTCCAAATGCATAATTTAAAGAACATTTTAGCTCGTGAACCTCGACACCACAGGAAAGTAGCATCAAATCTAATAATGTTCCTTCTTTGAAAAATTTAATTTATTAGTTTTAGTCTCGAAATATTTGAATTAATAAATTAAAGTGTTTTCAGTGTTAAAATTATCGAAGCAGTCAAGAGAACACGTTTCTCATTCTTGTTTCAAATTTTTATTACATTTTCAAGTTTTTATTTCAGTTTGAAAACCAAGAATTTATTTAGAAACATTTTAAAATTTTCATTAAGCTAATTTTTATGTTTAAATAAAAAAAACTACAGGGGTTGGACAAAAATATGGAAACACCTTTAAAAAAACATGTTTCTTTGCTTAATATGGTGTAGGAAACCCGTTGGCATCCAAAACAGCTTGCAGTCTTCTCGGAATGGATAAATACAGTTCCTGTATGTTTGCCAAGGGAATATTATACCATTCTTCCTGCAAAACGGTGGCAAGTTCAGATAACGATGTTGGCGGTGGATAACGAGAACGCACTTTCCGTACCAATGTAGACCACAAAGGTTCGATAATATTCAGGTCTGGTGACTGTGGTGGCCAGGGGAGATGGGACAACTCATCCTCGTGCTCAGAAAACCAGTCCTGGACAATGTGAGCTGTGTGAACAGGGGCTTTGTCGTCTTGGAAGACACCATCACCATGGGGGAACAAAGTTTGTACCATGGGATGAACTTGATCGGCCAAAATGTTCACATAAGTCTTGGCAGTCATGTGCCCTGACACAGTTATCATGGGGCTAGCAGAGAACCCCGATATGGCTGCCCAAACCATAACAGAATCCCCTCCATGTTTCACTCTTGGCAACAAGCAGTCTGTATTATAGGCTTGAGATGGCGTTCTCCAGACGTAAACTCGGCCAGAAGTGGGAAACAATGTGAAAGAAGACTCGTCAGACCATATTACTCGCTTCCACTGCTCTATAGTCCAGGCTTTATGACTTGAATACCACCTTTTCCTGTTACGGGCATTAGCATCACTGATGAGTGGCTTCTCAATTGCAGCACGGCCAGCAATTCCCTGTTTATGAAGCTCCCTTCTAATTGTTTTGGTACTCACAGGGTTCGGTAACACAACATTCATTTCAGCAGTAACTTTTGCAGCTGTGGTTTTCTTATTTTTCGTCACAATTGCCCTTAATGATCGTCTGTCACGATCACTCAAACCACACTTTCGTCCGCGCTGTGATTTAGCAGATGATGTTTTTCCGCTTTTCAAATATGCGGAATAAATCTTCGATACAGTACCTCTTGAAACACTAAACACCTCGGCTACCTTGCTTACGGAAGCACCTACCATACGTTCTCCAACAATTTGCCCACGTTCGAAGTCTGTTAACTCTGACATAATGCAATGACAACCTCAACCTCAATAACAGTACTCCGACAACAACTGAACTGTTTAGCACATTTACGAAGTTGTATAGGTGGCGTCAGTACTCAAAAACGCCAGCGCCACCTACATATTTCATTAAAATCAATCTTTCTTTTCAAACATGCATTTCACAAGGTTTTTCCATATTTTTGTCCATCCACTGTATGTATGCTTAATACTTTATCTGACACTTATACTTCACACATTATCAATCGTAATTAACTGTGCACACTTACATTTCACTCATGATCAATTGTAATCAACTGTGTACACTTGTACTTACTCATGATCAGTTGTCATCGACTCTGTAGACTTATACTTCACTCATAATCAATTGTAATCAACTGTGTACACTTATATTTCACTCATGTTCAATTTTAAACTGATATAACTCACGATCCGATACATTAATGTTTATTTTGGGTTAATCGATGCTAAAAATAATAAATAAAATTAATTCTAATTCTTTTTACTTTTTAAGTGATAACATTATAAGGTATTTCTCCCGCCTTCTTAGCGTGCCTTCGTGGTGTAGTGGTCTGCACACTGGGCGCGTATTCCAGATGTCCGTGGTTGGTTCGATTTCCGGCGAAGGCGTTGCTCATTCTTCATCTCTCTTGCTTAGATATATCCTAATGTCTCTACAACATATATTGTAATTTTTCGAAATGTTAATATTTTCTGAAGAGTTTCTTAAGTTATTTAATTAACAAATTCAAAATGTTATTTATCATATGCTTCACAAACTGGGAGAGCAAAATTTTCTAAATATTTCACTTATTTTCTTTCATTCCGGCGATTGTAGGATTTGTCGAATTTAGAGGATTGAAAACAATAAAACGTACAAAACTAAAATTTACAATTTAAATACCTTTTATATGCCTGGTCACATTTCGAAAAGCATTTCTTATACGTTCTCCAGTTTCGGCACTCATGCGAAATTTACAAGACATATGTATTTGCATAAAAACAACTCTAGTTCCAAAATTTTTAAAACTGATTTTTTGAAGAAATTTATCAAAACCTCAGTTGTAAAATACTCGAATGTATCATGAGATATTTCAGGAAAATAAAATCAAACTTCGAAGGAAAAGGGAAAAATATTTTACGTTTCGTATCACGAATAAAATAAAACACGGGTTTAGGGGCGCATCTTGGAATTCACGAAGGACATGGTTTTCTTTTTTTTTTTTTTTTTTTATCCTGAATTTCGGCATACTCTAGAAAAAATTCAGCTTGCCAGGTCAGCATATGATGACATAGAAGAATTTAAAACTCAGGTACTCTACAACTCGTATCCTCAGATAACTAATGAAATATGGCTCATTTCTGTTTACGAGAGATTTCTCCACATTTTTCCCTACTATAAAACTCTACCGTTTAAGAACAGGGAAGTCGACGACATGATAGCATACAATTTAGTCGACTTTTATTAACTTTACCGTGGGGAAGAACGAATTAAGGGCCTTTTAGTGTAAAAACTGGCAGATGTTTAAGGGTCTGTTTCAGTAAAAGGCAACCTGCTGAAAAGCAATATTTTTAATGGCAATTTTGTCTGCCTACATCATTTGGTACATCATTTGGGTATACAAAATCGACTATCAAAATTTGATGTCGTTATATTTTAAATCAACAGTCACATTTTTTCAATATCATTACTTTGTTTCAGCGAATACAACATTAAAAGTTATGCTTAAGAAAGGTGTGTTGGCAATTAATTAGTTCCTTTATTCAAAATATTTCCGTCAAGCATTACCGTTCACACATTAATTGTTAGATACTGGCTTTATTCAGAAACATTTCCGTCAACATTACTGGTCAAAAACATTACAGCTCAAATCATTACCGTTGCAAAAAAAAAAAAAAAAAAAAAATGTTGTTGCCAATCGCGAAAATACATTTCAAATAAAATTAATGCGTTGGGTTTACAGACGACATTAATTTGTAATAAGAGGAGTGTGTTAAGAAAATGAACTTTCGTTTCCTCTTTAGTCTAAAGGGGTAATTAACCCAGAAAGGCTATTAATTTCATTTCCGCATTTTGCGTTAGTTCATTATAAATGGCGTTTCGGTTTTCAAATAGTTGCGACCAAATATTATGGACCTGTATTATATTTAAAGAAATTAAAGAATGAAGAATCTGGATGAATGTATATATTTTTTTCGCACCATGAAAAAACGGCGGTATCTAGAGCCATCAAATTTTGAATAGCGTAGTCCTCCACTCGAATATGGGCATCTGGAAGCCCGAATTTGGAATTTTTTTTATCATCTATTTTATATTGTGTAAAACTTTAACGAATTTTTTATTAAGGAACTCAAAGATTTCAAAGCGAGCAACGGCAACACTGTACAAAAAAAAAAAAAAAAAAAAAAAAAATCTGAAATGTTTCAGATTTTAAATTACGTCCAAAGGGGCGTTTTTTAACATTTTGTGTGTTACCTTTCTTTATTAAATATCATGTTCCTCGCACTTAAACCATAAGATTCAGTGCAACAGCAATATCGCAAAATAGTTTTAAAACGAGCATATCTTTAGAATTTCCGATACAGAGACTCACGCGCTGGAGATAAAAATGTTTTTTCTGCACAACGTTGCCATTGCTCGCTTTGAAATCCTTGAGTTTGTTAATCAAAAATTCGTCAAAGTTTTAAAAAATAGGAAATCGATCATAAAACAAATTTCAAATTTGGTCTTCCACATGCTCATATTCGTTGGAGGATTACGTTATTCAAAATTCGATGACTCTATGTACCGTTATTTTATGACAATGTGAGAAATATACATACATTTACGCAGATTTTCATTATTTAATTTCTTCAAATATAATGCAGGACTCTAACATTTTATGGCAACAGTTTGAAAAGTGAACCGACATTTATCCGTCCGACGCAAAATGCCAAAACGAAACTAATAGTCCTTCGGGATTCAAATCCCTTTGGACTAAAAAAAAAAAAAAAAAAATTCTTACCTTCAGCGTACGAGACTGTGTATAGGAAATTCTAAAGATGTTACCTTTTTAAATACAGGGTGGTTGTAATTAAAGTCACCCTATTTAGACCTCCCCAGAACTTGTTCTACTTAATGAATTTTGATAAAATTTGGTATATATGTTATGTGGAATATAGGGACACGATTTCTGAAACACAAAAACGAGTTTAAATTTCATAATCACCTTCTTCAAACCATTCTTCGACATGAGCCCTCTTTGGCAATCGACGGTTAAACGACGATATTCACGCAAAGTAGCCAAGCTATTGCTGCCGTTCTGATAAAACAGTTTTGCCAATAAACCTCGATCTTTCTTCTGTAGAAAGAACGACTAACGATGACAAAGGCACGCAGAATGATTTCCTGGCTCTGACTGTAAGTCTCTTTATAGGTTTGACAAACTTGCATCGGTAATTTTTGAAAACTACCACCTAGAGGTCAAAATTTGAACTACTTTTTATTGCAAAAATCTTTTCCCCATAATCCTCACAACGTACATTGGTTATCATAAATTGTTGTGTAGAAAATTTGTCTGATAGCGTTATAAAAACTATGTGAATGATTTTCTGATTTATGGAAATTTTAATTTTATTTGATTCTGAATTATTTATTTTAAGGCTTTAATTTTGGGGAAAAACAGATGCTTCTGGGAATATTATTTAGTTTAAAGGAATATTATTTATTTTCCTCTATTTGCAAATTTTGTACAAGCTTTCATTCATTGTGAAAGAAGCAGGGAAAGGGAAGCAATTTTTCCCAAGTCATGATTTCGCGCGCTTTGTCCTTTAGAATGTTCTAGAAGGATTTTTCATTGTGGAGTTGACCTTAAGAGAGGAAGTACGTGACAAAAAAGGTCAAAGGTTGCTACTTGTCTTTCAATGTAAGTCATTCAGGCTTTTTGGCGATTGAGGGTCCGGTTGTTGGCTAAGTGAAGAAGGGCGCGCATGCGCGATCACCCTTATTTCCGCATTCAGGGGTTGAAAACGCAAATTTTGCCAAAATTGAGGGGGCGATAAGTGAAGCCATAGTGGGAGCCCGCGTTTGTGAAGGAGACGAAGGAAATTCGAGTTGGATGCTCTCACTTACTGACTGGCGGGTGGAACTTACTTGGGACGTTACTCGTGAAGCTTGCTCTTGGGATGAGTAAGAACAGGCGAGCCGTAATTGCCTAGAAAAAACGTTTCTGGCCGGAAGCTGCAAACACGCTCCCTTGCCGCGTTCTGGTAAAGAGGCGAAATTTGAACGAGTTACCTGCGTGTTGACTTAGGACTTTCAGGACCAAGCGGATAGCCGTCCTGGGCAGCAGTGCTCCTGTTTCTGTTCTACAGTGGTGAAGTGGCGTCGACATTATGAGAACCAGTGTAAAGATGAGCCCGGCCGACGTCAACGCTTATTAAGATACGAGTACTCCACTTCAAGATGTCCAACCAAGTTAAGTTTTATTTTTTTGTGTTTGAACTTTAAGCAAGTTTTTCAAAAACGTCCTTAGAAGTAAAAACAACGTCGAATCTTAAACTTAATTCTCAGGCTATCAATTGTTTTCCCTTTCCCCTTTTTAAATTACCAGACAAACCTTAAGTTTTTTTTATATGAATTTAAATGAAAAAAAGGGTAAATGACAAATTGATGACTTCTTCTTAGACTCTCAGATGAGGTTAAGATTTTTTTCATTGTGATGTAATTGAATAAACTGATATTTAATCTGGAAACCTATTACAGTATGTTTTCTTTATATATTTAATATGTTTTTCCTATATATCTTGTATATGTTTTTCTTATGTTTTCGATCCTCTCACGGCTCGGTCCCGGGATGCATTTTTTCACAACGCAAAATGCTTTAACGTTTCACTATACGATCACTAAAAGTTTGGTAGTTGGCAAATTCTTAAGAGTTTAGTTTCCTCCCTAAGAGGAAGTAGAAACCTTTCACGGCAAGTAGGTTCATATTTAACATTTAACATATAGGAGTTTCTTATTTAACATGGTACCTTGAAGTAAAGCTATTTAACCTTGGTGTCGAAACAGATATAACAAAATTAAGGAAAAATCACAAAAATCACGATTACTGAAAACGTTACATGTAGAATTTTATGAACCTTACCCACAATATACAACACATAGTAAGGTATCAAATAACATAAAAAAAATTACCAGACAATTATGGTAGTATAGAAATTAGCACATGTATAAAACGAACAAATCGAAGATGTCAGTTTGCTATAGGAAAAGTACCTTCAATATGGAATATATTCGCCTCTAGAAGCAATACAGCACATTCAGCGATGTGTGATGCTTTCAATTATGTGGTCTATCAGTTCCATAGGAAGCGAGAGCCACTGCTCTTGCAAAGCAGTTGCAAGCGGGGCAAGGGTCTGAGGAGGCGGATTGAAAGCAGCTAGACGTCTCCTTAAAGCATCCCAAACGTGCTCGATAGGATTCAAGTTCCGGGATCTAGCTGGTCACTCCATGCGCATAATTGTTTCCTGTTGAAAATAATCATATACGATGCGAGCCCTGTGTGGTCTTGCATTGTCCTCCCGTAACAGGAAAGCATCACCTATTGCCCGGCATATGGGCGCACATAAGCATCAAGGATATCATCTCTATAAAAATGAGCATTCACGGTTCCCCTTGGAAAAACATGGAGGTCTGTGCTTCCACCCAAAGAGATGCCACCCCAAACACAGACACTGCCTCTTCCGTATGCGCCTCTTTCACGGATGTTTAACGAATGATAACGGGTTCCAGGTTCTCTCCATATCAAATAATGCCTACTTTCGGGTTCTAGACTAAACCTGGATTCATCCGTTAAGAGAATAGCCCTCCATTGCTCAGGCGTCCAGTGGACATGTTGTCGTGCCCACTGCAAACGGTCCCTCCTATGGCGTGACTTGAGCAGCATGCAAATTGTCGCATACAGACCACCTTCGTAAAGCCTTCTACACACAGTTGACGTTGACACGAACCTTCTGGTGGCTGCAGTAAGGAAGGATCTAAGAAGAGTCGGAGTAGCGGTTCTACTCCTGAGTGAACATAATGTCAAATATCGGTCATCGGCGCTCGTCGTAGCAGTTGGCCGTCTTTGGCTGAACCTCTTGGGTGCCGAATCTGTGATTTGAAATTGCCTCCAAAGTCTAGGAACCACAGAAGGACTCACATTTAGACATCTGGCCACTTCTGTTTGACTCTGTCCTGCCTCTAGTCTTCCAATGGCTTTCTGTCGTAGTTCTGCAGGCAAATGATACCTGGAGATCATTGTTACGAATCGGCTATCTCAGATTTCTGATGTCACTGTCACAGTGAAATATGTGGGCTTGCTCTTAAACATGGACTTTTATGCTCCTCGCAGATGACATATTCCGAGTGCAGCACCACTAATTTGCATATTGGAGTTTTACTCAGCTAGTCTTACTTGGCAACATATTCAAATTTTACACGGTTTGGCCTATTTTTGAGGGAGTTTTCGCTAATTTTGTTATTTTTCCTTAATTTATGATAACCAGTGTATATACGAAGTTTCATCAAAATCCGATAGGAAGAACGGGTTCTACAGGAGTCTGAATAGGATCACTTGAATTATAACCACCCTGTATTTTGTGATATTGCTGTTAACGGATTTTTATGGTTTAAATGAGAAGAACATGATATTTAATAAATAAAGGTAACACATAAAGCATTAAGATAAAAGCCTCTTTGGTCGTAATATAAAATCTAAAACCTTTCAGACTTCTTTTCTATTTTTCTTACTTAAGAATACAATTAGGTACTTTTTCCCTCTATGGGACCGGACTATGGGAATTTATTCGTTCCTGTGCCTTGTCGTTCTTTCATAATAAGGCAACGCACTTCGTTCATGGTCACTCTCCGACGGTAAAGGATCAGCTTCTTTTCCTTAAAAAATTCAACTCCCTGTTCTCGAGGGTTCTGCATTCATTAAATCGTGATCACACATTCTCGAATTCCAAAAAAAGGAAATCCATTAGTATCATACTTTCTCATTCTCCCTATTTCTAGAATGTTCTCTCATGCCCTTTGCTTAATCTTCTAGCGAGTATTTTGTATGCTTTTAGAAATATATGTAAACAGAAACTAGCTCTTCCAATTGATCATTTAAATAAATAATATTATGAATTACATTTCTAATTAAAAAATATGATGTGTATACCACATGACTTCCTTGTACGGAATATTAAATTATGCGCATTTTTTCTTGCATTTCATTTAAACTTATTAGATTGAATTAAACCTACTTCGCCGACAGCGCATAAACCACAATATAATAAATGCATTCTTTAAAATTCACTTTGTTTACCATAGCGACACTCTGGCGCTAGGTTCACTTAACAGTATTATATTTCGTTCATATTATAACTCAGAATGCACAAAATGTATATCCTTTAAAGAATTATCTAATCGCTGCCACATGTTCTATTCAAATACTATAACAAAGCTAGAACGATGTATAAAAGAAATTAAGCAAACAAAACGAAAAAGAAACAGTTTTTCACGGACGATTGAGTATTTCTCATTCAATTAATTCAGTTTTCACTTCGCGACAAGGCAAAAATACATAAAAACTCAAAATATATTTAAAATATTTTGTATATTAAAAATATATTTAAAAATTACGAAGTAAATCTCAAACGCTTAGTTCCTCGAAAAAATTCCAGAAAGAATTAAGCATGATTTAATTGGCAATAATAAATGAATGCGTTATCTTTGTTGTTGCGAAGCTAAGTTTCTCTAGATGGGCAACTAATCCACTAGTCTCCTGTTTCAAATGTAAACATCAATGACCGCCATTAAAAACAGGCTTAGCGGCAATTAAACAACTTTAAAATTGCTGATAATTCTAAAAATATTGCACACAGATTTACTAAAGGCAAAAAATCCTTAACCGGAAGATAAAAACAACATAATTCAATCATTTTTAAAACAAAAAATGTACAATTTATAAACATATAAGAGTCAAGAAACTGAGATCACTGAGCCGGGTAATAGAGTAGATATATATATATAAATATATTTATATACGTTTGGTACTGCCGATTGCAACCAAAATACGAGGTGCACATCTACATGTTATAGCAGTCCTACATACAAAATTTCAATGTTCTGAGGCTACTCGTTTTTGAGTTATGCGAGATACGTACGCACGTACGTACATACGTTCATACAGACGCCACGAAAAATTCTCTTATTAATTCATTTTAAAGCAGTTTTATAATTTTTTTGGAGGAAAAGAGTCTTTTATTCTGTCCTTACGTACAGATATCACACAAAAACATCGTTAAATTGCATTCGATAGCGGTCAAAGTGGATATTTTCGTTGAAATATGCTGCCTGAAACTTTTCGCGATTACAATACTTCCTTTTTACTTCGTACAAGGAAGTAAAAATTACGTAAAATTTGTTATCACGAAATTTCTATAATTTATTAAAAGCGTAGTTTTTAATTACCAGCATCTGGTAACTTTACAGTTTATGAAAGCTTTCGGGTAGAATTTATGCTTTTTAGAATTTTAGCAGGTGTATTCAGTCACAGCACCTAACATAAAACGAAGTTAAATTTTGTGCACTACTTGCATTCGGAAACTACCGTGGTGTTTCATTATTACCCAATCAGCTTCTGAAATCTCTACTTGGAAGAATCTTCGTCACGTGTTACTACTTATCTATTTTTTATTTATCATCAACATTGGGAAACCAGAAGTTTAGATTAAATCAAAACACTTCTGGCGGGATGTAGTTTTTCCTATCCAATATTTTCCTTTGCTTGGTTTTGGGAAATTTAATTTTCTGACGGTATTATTTCAATATGAGGTATCTGTGACTCGCTTAGCCTTTCTCTCAGATATTTTTGATGAATTTTATGTGGACAACTAAGTATTGATTTAATCTATCTTCTACTTACTTTTCGATTTCGAATATAAGATCTCTGCTATGAATGATTTTTATCTCCTAGTGCACTTCTAGCCTCATATTTCGCAGAATGAAATAATTTTCCAAATACACGTTTGTTAGCCCAAAATATTTTCTACATGTCTTCGCATTTTATCTGTTAGTTGTTTTATCATTGATTATCTAGACAGGATAATCAATTATCAATATTTTATCATTATTAAGGCCCACCAGCGGCCGAGCCATGTCACTGAACACTGGTAGTTCCGTCCGAGGTTGGCGAGCGGGCTGAGTTATTGTTGTTATTTTGTCTATGATTTCATGGAAGAATGGTTGCCTGAGCTCCAAGGAGGTTGGACATCTACTTCCACACCAGTTTGGAGGGGGGTCCGATGGCCTCCTACTCTGTCCCCTTCCACCAAACCACACGAGAGGACTTTCGGTTCGCCATATATTTAGAGTGCCACATGCCGCAAAGATACTACACATTTACAAACATCCATGCCTTCTCCGGGATTCAAACCCAGGTCCTTTAGTACCGCAGTAAGTTACCATAGCCACTATACCTAGGCGCCAATGAGCTGGGTGCATGGGTGTTATCCTGATTTTTCTCATGAGTAACGTGTATACGAGCCAGTTACCCTTCGCGAAGCCCTCCACGAAGGCATTCCTTCCCCTTGACAGATAGCCCTCCAATGCTTTGCAGTAATCAAATTATTATAAGGTATTTTTCCTGCTTTCGTAGTGTTCCTTCGTGGTGTAGCGGTCCTGCACGCTGGGCCGCTATTCCAGAGGTCCGTGGTTCGATTCCCGGCCAAAGCGATTGCTCATTTTTCATCTTTCCTGCTTCCAAAATACCCCATATCTCTACAAAATAACCAAACCGTACGTAAATAGGAAATAATTGCATTGAAAATTTCGATGATATGTCATGGGCAAAAGATTTGCTAAATGACTTGAAATAAGTTGTCATGAACCTCCTCTATTATAGCTTCACAGCACCTTTCATGGGATACATCTTCAAGATTTTCAGATTTATTGCATTATTTTATAATTACATAATTCTATTGTTTCTTTTGATACCAAAATAAACTGCTATTGCTGACCATATTTTTGTTGCACATCCTCGTGTAGAATATCTAAACATTCTTCGTACGCCAATTTATATAAATAAAAAAAATATAAAAGAGGTAGTAGCCGCCAAACCTACAAATTCCGGTACTAAAATTCATTCATGGATTTTTGTAATTCTGACTCAATCAGAGCCATTAACAAAAAACATCTGATGTGTACACCACATGACTTCCTTGTACGCAATATTAAATTATACGCATTTTTTCTTGCATTTTATTTAATCTTATTAGACTGAATTGAACCTATTTCGCGACAACGCATAAACCACAATAGAATAAATGCATTCTTTAAAATTCACTTTGTTTACCATAGCGACAATCTGGCGCTAGGTTTACTTAACAGTATTATATTTCGTTCCTATTATAACTCCGAATGCACAAAATTTATATCCTTTAAAGAATTATCTAATCGTTGCCACGTGTTCTATTCAAATACTATAATAAAGCTAAAACGATGTATAAAAGAAATTAAGCAAACAAAACAAAAAAGAAACAGTTTTTCACAGACGATTGATTATTCCTCATTCAATTAATTCCGTTTTCACTTCGCAACAAGGCAAAAATACATAAAAACTCAAAATATGTGTATTAAAAATTACGATGTAAATCTTAAACGCTTATTTCCTCGAAAAAAATCCAGAAAGGGTTAAGCATGATTTAAATAATAAATGAAGGCGTTATCTTTGTTGTTTCGAAGCTAAGTTTCTCTAGATTGGCAACAAATCCGCCATCCTGCTGTTTCAAATGTAAACAAGAGCAATGGCCGCCATCAAAAACATTATTAGGCTTAGCGGCACTTAAACAATTTTAAAATTGTTGATGATTCAAAAATTATTGCATACAGATTTACTAAAGGCATAAAAAACTTAACCGGAAGATAAGAACAACATAATTGAATCATTTTTAAAGCAAAAAATTTACAATTTACAAACATATAAGAGTAAAGAAATTGAGATTACTGAGCTGGGTAACAGAGTGGATATATATATAAATATATTTATATACGTTTGGTGCGGCCGATCGCAACCAAAATACGAGGTGCATATCTACATGTTATAGCAGTCCTATATACAAAATTTCAACTTTCTGAGGCTACTCGTTTTTGAGTTTTGCGAGATACGTACGTACGCACGTACGTACATACGTTCGTACAGACGCCACGAGAAATTCTCTTCAGAATTCATTTTAAAGCAGTTTTATAATTTTTTTGGAGGAAAAGAGTGTTTTATTCTGTCCTTACATACAGATATCACGGAAATACATCGTTAAATTGCATTTGAAAGAGGTCAAAATGGGATATTTTCGTTGAAATATGTTGCCTGAAACTTTTTGCGATTACAATACTTCCTTTTTACTTCGTACAAGGAAGTAAAAATGTATTAGCCCTTTAAAAATGTATTACGCTAAAGTTTTAGGACTTAAAATGTTTATCTCCTTTCTTAGAAAAACTACGTACGGAATATTAGTTGCTAGTTTAGATGCGGTGCAGCGAATTCATAAGCTTCAATTTATCTTACGCTCCAACATAATATTACCACTTAGTACTACGTGGAACTATATATCACAAGAGCTGCAGGTATTTAGAGGTTTTCATGCTAAGAATTACATTCAAGGTTTCTTAGTAAGAAAAATACGAAATCAGATTGTGGGCAAGTATACCTAGCATTGCTTAACTTTCTTGTCTGTTTTATTTTGCACGAGACACTAAAAACTCTCTTATATTTTAGTTTACGTGTTTTACGTTTCTCTTAGGAATTCCCCAGCGAAAACACCCTTTTTCTTACGCATATAGCTCTCGTGTGCTTTGCCGCAATCAAATAAACCAAACTAAACCGATTAGCATTCTTCCATCCCCAATAGGACCCACCAGCGGCCGAGCGGTAACGTCGCTGAACACTTGTAGTTCGGTCCGAGGTTGCTGGCTGCATGGGTATTTTCGTGGTTTCCCCCATGTGTAACGTGTGTACGAGCCAGTTTCCCTTAAAACGTCCTCCACGAAGGCATCCCTCCCTTAAGGCAGATAGCCCTCGAGTGCTCTGCCGTAATCTAATAAACCAAACCAAACCAAAACCATCCCCAATATTTTAATTATTGTTCCCAATCTCTTTAACAAGAGGGGTGCGCCTTGTTAACATGTTTTTTTCCTTTTTTTTTTTTTTTTTTTTTTTTTCTAAATCTTTGTTCAGACTCCTCTCCTGGATGTTTTATTCTTTAGAACGTACAAATACATTGTCACTAATTTGAAATCTTGACTGTTAGCTGACTAACTTGACTGTCAGCATACTAACTTAAAATGCCTTAAAAGAGCGAACAAATTATATGTTATAACAATATAATTTGTTCGCTCTTTTAAGGCTTTTCGAGGGGTACTTAAGCTGAGAAGGCAAATTTCACGATTTTTTCCGACATGAATAATTAAACCGTATCTTAGTTTAGATACGTATTACATTAAAGAATGAAAACGCTTATAACATTGTAGAGATATTAGGTTATTTCGAAGAAAGAGACGTGAAAAATGAGCAAAATCCTAGCCGAGAATCGCACCACGGACCTCTCGAATAAGCATCGAGCGTGCTGACCACTACACCACGAAGGCATAGCGGGAGAAATACCTTATACACTCCTTCTTTTAAAGGGTGACTGGGGTTTTAGGGGACCCAGTAATTCTCAGCTGTCATCCTCGTCACCAGCACACCCCCTGTATACTTTGTACCTTTAATGAATTAATTTTATCTTAAGTTAGCTTATTCGGCTTTTCTTATTCTCTGTATATATTTATCTCCTTGAGCTGTAAACTCTGAATTATGAACCTTGAATTACGTATTTTGCCTTATTTTATGCATTGTTTTCACAGTTTTGCCTTTTTTTTTTTTTTTTTTTTTTTTTTTATTTTATGTATTATTTCGCTTTTTAGTATTTTACTTCTTATTATTTTTAGTACTGCTGTTTAGTATTTAGCCCTATTTTAGATATTACTTTTATTGTTTTATCAGTCACTTTGTTAATTGCTCATATATTGCACTGTACTCATTTACTGTTCACGTTGTGGATGCCTTTTGTAACCATCTATCCATAACTCTGTAAATATGTAACTGGAACTGTTCTTCTCACCCGCAATCCAGCCTTCTTCCATCACTGCACCATCGTCTCGTCCAGCATTTGTTTACACTGTCTTTTTAATTACTCGTCTTTTAATGAAATTTCTACATCAAAAATTAAAAATAAAATATCAGTTTAAAAAAATCGATAAGAAAAAATATACCGAGACTCTGATTTTATATCAAATCCACATTCATATTGTTACGAATTTGGTCTTTAAATAGCTAATGTTAGTTCAATTATAAATTAAATGGTTTTATTTCCCGCGCAGTGCAGCGCGTGACGAATATTAAAAGAAAGCTAAGCCGGAAAAATTGAAAATACAAGAGCGCGTGCATTAAACATTTAATAAATATCTTATTTTGATTTCGAGAAAGCTCTAGAAAATTTTCACGCGTGATTTTAAAATCTTATAAAAGGAGGAAAACCTCTCAATTCGATGATTTTTGTTTGTTTGTTGTTGTTTCAAGAGTTTGTTTAGAAAACTGCTCTTGTTGACTGTAGCGAATTCGCGGATTAGCTTTCTTTAGCTGTTTTGAATTAAGTTTTATTGGACGTTTGAGTAGTTAGAAGATAACTACTGTGATATATTGTGATACTGCACGATTATTTGAGGACATTTAATCATATCTGTTGTGATAATAATAAATTTTCTTCATTTTTCATCGGACTTGTGCATTCATTTCGTAACGAACCCGTACGCACGCAACAATTTTTGGTGTCAGAAGTGGGATTTGAATGCCAATAACAAGAGCGATGGAAGATCAATTAAGGCAGTTGATCTCAGCCTTTGTCTCGTTGAAAGAAGATATGAAATCTAATCAGGAAAAGATTGAAGCGGGACAGGAAGAAATGAAAGCGTCACAAGAATCCGTTAAGGAAGAGATGAAGGCAATTCAAGCTGGTGAATTAACTTAAGCCGTACAAGTAAAGATTGAAGAAAGTCAATACGAAATGAAAAGAGAAACTGCCTGCATAATAGAAACCAAATTCGATGCTATGGAAGGCAGAATAGATGTGGTTGAAAATAAAGTTGGGCAAATTGAAGAAAAAGTTTCTTCCGTAAAAGTTCAAATTGAAGAAAGAGTTTCTTCGGTGAAAGAAGAAATAGAAGAAAGAGTTTCTTCTGTAAACGAACATATAGAAGAGCGAGTTTCTGCCGTCGAGCAACAAATTGATGATAGGGTTTCAGCCGTTGCGAAAGAAGTCGATACTTTAAAGAAATTCGTAGCGACGGCAGGGAGCAATTCGGATGGTTTTAAATTTTTACCAATGCTTGCTCATCCTTCGCTGAAGCTATCGGCATATGATGGGAAGACTTCTTGGCAGGTGTATAAGACACAATTTTCTATCGTGGCGGATGCGAATGGATGGGATTCCGACGCAGATGGGACGCAGATGGATGGGATTTAAGAGCCGACGCAGCGAATATCCTTCAGACTCTTCCCGAAAACAAAAGTTAGATTTCGAAGCTCTGTCAGGCGCCTTGGAGCTGCGCTTTGGGGAGAAGTTTTTAAAAGACTACAGCAGGCTCCAACTAAAATCCCGTCAGCAGAAGCTCACCGAATCACTTCAGGAGCTTGCCACGGATGTTGAAAGGCTGTCACATTACGCTTTTTCGGAGTGCCCGACAGAAACAAGAGAAATCCTGTCCCTGCAGTACTTTATTGACGGCATTGGGATCCTGAAGTACAAAAGGCTATACGAATGGCGGATGTGAAGGACATAAAACGTACGCCATAAAATTCGAGGCAGCCCAGCAAGCAACTCATAGAGACCGCTACCCAGTCAGAGCTATGGGAGTCCACGAGCCAGTGGATCATCTGATGGCTCGTTCAGATGATTTATCCAGACAAGCCGACGCTTTGATACGGAGTAGCAGTGAGAACAAAGTGGCTCGAAGGTGTTGGAGATGTGGTTCTGAAGGTCATCTACGACGGCATTGCAGAACACCCCAGGGCACGGATAATAAAACGGATGAGTTGACAAGACCAGTGAATGCCTTGAGACGGAATAGTGGTGAAACGAAACCGACCCTAAAGGGCTGGAACTGCGGTGTTGAAGGCCACCTGCGAAGGAACTGCAGAACACCCCAGAGCACGGAAAATAAGGCATACGATTTAAACAGACAATTAAATGCCATTTGAAGGAAAAGGACTGACAAGAAACCAAAGTGCTGGAACTGTGGAGCTGAAGGCCACGTACGAAAGAATTGCAGATCACCCCAGGGTACGAACATTGAGACCATTTCTCAGCAACGACGCAGGAAACAAATTAATGACCATACCAAGGAACGGAGGTTGCCAGATAATAAAAACCTTGTTTTAAAGCACTCAAAATTTGTAGAATGAGTGGCAACAGTAATGGACTGTCCATCAATGGAAATATCGATGGAGTTCCTTGCAATATGATCATTGACTCAGGAGCTAATGTTACCATCATTAGGAAAGATGTAGCTGAACAGTTTAAAGATAAACTTATTTGGACGCCATCCTGTGTTACACTTCAGACTGCGTCTGGTGACAAGATCGACATAACTGGGAAGTTAAACGTAAACATCACGTTTGGAAGTGCCGCTTACCACCACACGGCATATGTAGCAGAGATCACTGATCCATGCATACTCGGATTGGACTTTTTAAGGAAATACAATTTTTCCTTAGACTTCAAAAACAACAAACTGCTTTCAGCATCTGAGGACATGACTATCCATCCTCAGAAGGAATCCTCACCTGGAAATGCAGACGCATTTTCGAAAGACCCAGCTCAGGAAGCTGCCGAAATTGTGCTAGGGCCGAAAAGAAACGCAAGACTACCAGCTATTCTCCATCTCAGATGCTTTTCGGTCGAGACCTTCGTCTGCCTTGTGACCGCCTGTTTGGTCGCCCTACGGATGCGCCTTCATAGCCTGAGGAACGCATCCAAGATGTCCAAGCACGGTTTGAGGGAATGCACCGTTCTGCACGAAAGCGTGTCAACTTGGCGACGGAGAAGTGAAGACCAGATACGACACGCGAGCTACTAGACATAGATCCAACAAAGGAGACAAGGTGTGGTTGTGGAACCCGATTCAACGAAAAGGACTGAGTCCTAAATTACAGTCACCTTCGGATGGTCCATATACAGTGCTGAACACGAATGACGTCGTGGTTCGGATCCGTAAGTCTTCGAACTCTAATCCTAAAGTCGTCCATTACGACAGGTTAGCTCATTACTATGGCCATAGTACGTAACGTAAATAATTGTAAATAGTATAAGACCATGGTCCTTTTTGTTTCTAAATGTGTATTTAGTATTTGATTTGTATTTTGCATTTGATTTGTATTTTGTATTCGATAGCATTTGATTTGTATTTTGTATTCGATAGCATTTGATTTGTATTTTGTATTCGATAGCATTTGATTTGTATTATTTATTGCATTTATTGTTCATGTTGTTTATTATCGTAATGTTATGCTTATTATTGCATTTATGCCACAGTTGTAAGTTTGGCTTCCTGTCCAGGGATTGTACTGCCCGGGATGTGCAGTCCTTGGGAAGGGGGCAGTGTTACGAATTTGGTATTTAAATAGCTAATGTTAGTTCAATTATAAATTAAATGGTTTTATTTCCCGCGCAGTGCAGCGCGTGACGAATATTAAAAGAAAGCTAAGCCGGAAAAATTGAAAATACAAGAGCGCGTGCATTAAACATTTAATAAATATCTTATTTTGATTTCTAGAAAGTACTAGAAAATTCTCGCGCGTGATTTCAAAATCTTATAAAAGGAGGAAAACCTCTCAATTCGATGATTTTTGTTTGTTTGTTGTTGTTTTAAGAGTTTGTTTAGAAAACTGCTCTTGTTCTGTAGCGAATTCGCGGATTAGCTTTCTTTAGCTGTTTTGAATTAAGTTCTATTGAACGTTTGAGAGTAGTTAGAAGATAACTGCTGTGATATATTGTGATACTGCACGATTATTTGAGGACATTTAATCATATTTGTTGTGATAATAATAAATTTTCTTCAATTTTCATTCATTTCGTAACGAACCCGTACGCACGCAACAATATGTATACATAAGTGTGTTATGTTGATCAAGTTATTTCCGTCAGCGGGGCTACCTTGCCGATATGCTAACTACCCAGCGGAGCGGCTGCCTCGCTGTCGGTTGAAAGGAAAGGTGGGGAAGAATCATCATTCACCATATTTTAATTTGGGCGCCACTGTACAGACATTACGTTATTTCGAAGCAGGAGACGTGAAAAATGAGCAATGCCCTCGCCGGGAATCGAACTGTGGACCTCTCGAATACGCGTCGAGCGTGCTCACCACTACACCACGAAGGAATGTAAAGAAGGCGGGAGAAATACCGGTGCTACTTTGGTAGACGGTTGCACGGATTTTTGGCGATTTACGTTGGCCGAATTGTTGGCGCGATTTTTACAAACGTCAGCCATCTTGAAAAACGCTGTTTTTACGCATAGTAAAGTATTCGAAACTTAAAAAATAAATAAATAAATATCGTTAAAAGTAATGGATTAATTTTTTGTTGAAAATGTCATTTTTTAAGATGGCAGGCAAGTGTAAATAAATACATTTACTATGAGTATAAAATACTAAAGTAAGGTTATTATTACTTTCATATAGCAAAGAAGAGAATAAAAACACCGCTATAAAAACATTGGGCCAACGTTTAATTAGATTAAAATATTACTGAAATTGAATATCGAATTAAAAACCATCATACCAACATTTAAAAGAATTAGAATATTATTGAATTCAAATACTTTAAAATACGTTATATAGAATATAATTAACATTAAAACATGTGGACAATAATTATCTCAGCAATTTCTGAAAATAGTGTATTAATATTTTTAACAAAAATTGAAGTATACAATTATAAAATAAAAGAAAAATATGTACTTACATTTTTTTGAGTGTTTAACCTGTTGTTTATTGATAATTACTACAATAAAAAATCAGAATCATAATTTAGATAACATCTTTGAAGACATCTTTGAAGGAATTCGAAGATATAAATTAAATTTTAAAACGGCGCGGAAATGCACAAATTGTCAGTAACCAATCAGGGAGCTGATTACAGCTCGTTAATGCACAAATATTCTATAACCAATCAGAGAGCTTATTACATCACGGCTAGAATTAAAATTATTTAAAAATTCATACATAATAAAATCATTTTTTAAAAAAAATGCAAAATTAAATTGTATTTTAATATTTAAGAGCCATAAATAATGTTTAAAACATTAGATTAAATTTATACATATTAAAAAGAATTACTTTTAAAGTAAGGTGACGTCATTGATTACATCATCCACAACATAAAATTTCATAAAATATGATAAACAATAAAATTTTTATTTCAAATAAAAATGCAAAATTAAATTGATTTTTAATATTTAAAAGCCATAAATAATACTTTAAACACGGAATTTATGCATAATAAAACGCACTATTTTTTAAATAAAATGACAACAAAGTATCGGTTACCATAAATAACTTATCCAGCAATGGGTTTACCATCAGTTGTATTACTCGCCAAAGGAAAATCGCCAAAATCCGTGCAACCGTCTACCAAAGTAGCACCGAAATACCTTATAACATGTTCTTAAATGTTACACTGGTAAGAGCCTCCCAAACGGTGACTTCGCTGACTACCGTTGCTAAGGACCCAGGTTCGAATCCCGGAAAAGGCGTGAATGTTTGTAAATGTATAGTGTCCTTGCGGCATGGGGCACTATATACGCGAGAGCCCAAAGTCCTCTCGAGAGGTTGATGGAATGGGAAGAGAGGTGGGAGACCCTCAGATCCGTTTCCCCGGGGTGCTCTGCATCAAACTTGGCGGCGGAATTGAGCTAAATCGCATTGTCACCTGCAAGTTACCCGAGGCTGTTGCCAACAGCCTCGTAATTTTTGAGTTCCTTGCCCCTTGGATTTTTGTGTGCTTTGACTGACTTGGTCAGACAAGTGAGGATTAGTCAACAACAACAATATTGGTAAAGATTCATATTAACGCTTAATATTTCTGCTACGTACATAAAATTATCATCTGCAGGCTTGATACACACGTTATAAGGCAATGCTTTAGTATATTACACTGCTTCATTAAAATTTATAAAGTATAATAGAAATTAAACTGTTTGACTTTAATAAAGTATATCCACATATAAATAAAAATTTAGCAACTGTACATACTAGCAGACTTAAAATACATGCATTGGCGATAAACGAATAATGAAAAATTGAGAAATTATATTACTGGCATAATTATGAGAAAACATGAGACAGTAATTGTTGATATAATTATAAGTGTCGAAATTCTAATTTTATATATATGAATAAACTTGACACTTCATCCCTTTACAGAGAATTAAATTCATTAATTTATTAATCCAAAGGGATTTGAGTCTCCGAAGGACTATTACTTTCGTTTTGGTATTTTGCTTCGGACTCCTATAAATGTCGGTTCACTTTTCAAACTGTTGCCACCAAATGTTAGAGTCTTGCATTATATTTGAACAAATTAAATAATGAAAAATCTGCTTAAATGTATGTATATTTCTCGCATTGTGATAAAACAACGGTATCTAGAGCCATCCATGTTTTGAATGACGTAATCCTACGGCGAATATGGGCATCTGAAATCCCAAAGTTGAAATTTGAAATTTGTTTTATGTCGATTTCATATTTTGTAAAACTTTAACGAATTTTTGAGTAACAAACACAACGATTTAAAAGCGAGCAATGGCAACACTCTAGGGGAGGAAAAAAAAAACCTTTTTATCTTCAGCGCATCGAAATGTGTATCGGAAATTCTAAAGATATGCTCATTTTAAAATTATTTTGCGACATTGCTGTTGAACTGAATTTTATGGTTCAAGTGCGAAGAACATGATATTTAATAAATCAAAGTAACACACAAAACGTTAAAAAAACGCCCCTTTGGACATAATTTAAAATCTGAAACATTTCTGAAATTTTTTGTCTTATTTTAACTTATAATTATTTAAACCAGCATTTCACAGTTAATCTGAGTATTAAAAGACAGGAGTTCTAACTGTTAATTTTTCGATAATTCATCAATAAAAACATCAATTTATACCATGATTCTATTATTCCGTGATGTATAGCAGATGAAAGAAAAATTGATTGAACGTTTATGTAACGAAAAAGAAAAACAGTGTTTATTCTTCTGATTTTTTTATATTATTTACTGTTTAGGAGAGTTTTTAATAGACTGCGGATAGGTTGAGCTGATATATCAATCTTCATTCTTCATTTTAGACGTTCACTGCATAAGAAATGTCCAAAGACTCAATGACTTTATTGATTTTTATTAAGTAGATGGCCTCTTTTTAAGTCTATGTTAAAAAGTAATTTTGAAATTCAAACTTCACGGAAAAAATAATTTGGGATGCTAAACAGATTAGATTTTATAATAAGTAATCATGAGGAAGTGTCTTCTGATTATGGCATTCAACCATAATGCATTTACCCATCATAACTTATGCTTGCGCAATATATGCAACGCATATAAATAAATAGAGCAAAAAAAAATTTTAAAAGATTTGAAAGCTTTCAAATTTTACATTATGTACAAAGGGTCGTTTCTTTAACGGTCTGTGTGTTACCTTTATTTATTAAATATCATCTTCTTCGCACTTAAATCATAAAATTTAAATCAACAGCAATATCGCAAAATAATTTTAAAATGAGCATATCTTTAGAATTTCTGATACACAATCTCGCGCGCGTAGATAACAATGTTTTTTTTTTTTTCCCTACGGTGTTGCCATTACTCGCTTTGAAATCTTTGATTTTGTTACCCAGAAATTCGTTGAAGTGTTACAAAGTATCAAATCTCTACATATAATAAAAGAAAGAGTATGTCTGCGTGGTGTGTGTGTGATTTTTGTTCGTGCTGCGCGTAAGCTAATATACCCAGGGCTACGAAATTTGGTACTTAGGTGCATCTAGACAAGAGCCAGAGTACCTCGAAGCGACTTTTTCAAAATTCCATTCAATTTTTTTTTTTTTTCTATTTTATCTTTTTTGACGAAATCGCATTATTTTGAATAGATTCATTCTTTTAGAAATGTGGTTTTGGCAACAATTTTTCATTCGACGTTTTTTTAAACCGGACTGTTGAAAATATGAGATAAAATGCTGCTTATTTTCGTTTGATTTTTGGACATGTACACTGCTCAAAAAAAAAAATGGGACAGTGCTATATCTCCCGTTCTACTGGGGCGATTGACAAAATTCAAACTACGTTTTTCATGTCTCGAAAGCGCGACTTAGGATATATATTAGATTTATATATAGTACTATTCTAACATAGGTATTTTGACACAAAATCGGACTTTTTCTGAAATAACATACCAATTTTTTTACATATTTCGATTCTACGACTCAAATTATGCCAGAATACCAAGTTTTGTAAAAATTGTACGATTAGTTTTTAAAATATTAGCTCTTAAAATTTTAGCTCCTCAATGTTAATTGAATTTGGCAAATATTTATTAATATCTCTTTTTTTATTAAACTTTTTTGATTTTTTCTCTCACATTTCGAAATTTTGGTTCATTCCAAATAAAATTTACCCATTTTTTGCGTTTTATTTTTTAAATTTTTATTTTTAAATAATTTCTATAGATTTTTCGAAAAACATTTTGAATTATAACCTATAAAATTTTTACCATCATCTTAAAGTAGGTGTATTTTTAAGCATATCTGCAAAAAATTAGACTTTTCTACTCAAAATTTTCTAAGATATACACGAATTTACATAATTTCGCGTTTTGAAATTTGGCACCTTTTTTTTGAGCGATAATAACGCCAAATGTGGTCTATAGATTTTTGTTACACTGAATTGCCACAGCTATTTTTAACCTTAAACTTCAAGTAAAATTTTACAGAGAATTTATTATATGACATTTTTTCCCTCAATGATGCGTAATAAATATTTATTAATACTATATGAAAGGCTATTTTTTTAAATTATAGATGATATTATTCAAATTTTTAACTATTTTTTTTTTAATTTCTCTCGTATCTTTTCTTTTTTAAAAAAAATTAAGAGTAAGTTTTTGTAAGAGTAAATTTTTACCTTCGGCGTTTTATCGTCTGCTACTTTACTTCGTTTAAATCGAATTGTCTAAAACTGAGAATTTTCGTTTGATATTTATTTGAATTTTATGACATTAACTGCATAATTTATTTCTAAACAAACTGTTGCTTTTGAAGTGGCTGAAAGAGCGGCTGATACTATTATCCATATTTTTAAAGCACAATATATTTTTATAGAAACATAATATTTAGAATAATCATTTTTTATAAAAGTCAAATTATGATATAAACATACAACCCTCTAGAGACTGAATTAATGGAAGTTCAATGGTTATGTAGAAATGATCTGCAGCTACTTAATGGCTGGATAAGTCAGCAGATTCTGTGGACAAGTAAGAATAATTATATAAACGACACCAACATTCCGGATTCAATAAACAACGAGGATACGATGTTTACTAAATGAATTAAGAAGTTTTAAAACATAAAAAATCAACTCATTTTTTTCCTAAAATGTATTTTTGTGCGTAGCGTATTTTCATTATATCCTTCAAATTCTAATTTAGAATGTAATTGTCAAGAACTGAATCCTAATCATCAGTAATATAATAAGTAATTATTGCTGTTATTAATAAATCCTTCTTATAAAGTAATTGCAAATATTTCAAAAAACTTTCTGTCTGAATGCAAACATTTTTCTATGCAAATATTTTTAATTTTATATTAATCAAGATTGCACACCATATTACTTATTTCAACTTCAATTCTTACCGTCAGTTCTAGTAGAATTTACAAATCAATTATATTTAATTAAGGATTGAATTGGATTATTTAATTATGGCAAAGCACACGAGGGCTATCCGCCTAAAGGGAGGGATGCCTTCGTGGAGGACTTTCTAAGGGAAACTGGCTCGTATACACGTTACACATGGGGAAAACCACAAAACCGCCCATGCGGCCAGCCCGTTCGCGGGATTCGAAACTCGAACCGAACTACCAGTGTTCAGCGTCTTTACCGCTCGGCTGTTGGTGGGCTATTTAATTAAGGAATAACCATCTAAGTTAAGAAACAGCGTACCGTAACAACATTTCAATTATTGTTCCGTATCTTTCATATTACTCCCGATTGGCTAGCTACAGGATTTTTCTAGTAACTTCACTTGGAAATCGCGCTTAAACTAGGTTAGTTGGTTATTTGAACATAGAAAGAACATGGGAGCTATTTGATTAAGATGCTTTCATAGAGAATCTTTGTAAAGAGAACCTAAAAAACTACGAAAACCAACCATGCAGCCTGGGTTAGACTGAGCAGCAAACAATTAGTATTTAACAATATTTTCTTTTTCAAATGCTAGGCAACTGATAAGGCTTCAATTAAATCTCCAATTTAATATTTTATTTGTAAATATTTAAAATATTAAGACACAATAACACGCCGAATAAATACTAATTCAGAAGTCAAACAACAAAAATCAGCGTTAATTTACAAAACTTTCACAGGACTAGTTTCGATGGTTTTACCGAACCATCATCTTCAGCTGCAAAACCGCAAATGAACAAGATAGGAAATAATGTTTAGATAAGATAAGAAAGCCTGGACAAGAATAAGCAAGTGGCGCCATCTGTTGGCGAAACCAGAACTAAAACATAATTTCTCTAAAAGCCGAAGGCAAATTTGGATTGGAATTAGGATCGTTAACTAGAACAGAAAGATTTTTATGAATGTGAAATGCCTCTAGAAAATCCAGTTCTCCAATGGAAGATGTTTTTTGAATAATTTTGGCAGCAGAAAAATTGAAAGTGTGATTTTCGGACCAACAATGTTGAGCAACAGAAGACTTCTGTGTTTCCTTTTTTCTAACATATGCCTCATGTTCTTTGACGCGAAATTTTAAGGCTCTCTTAGTTTGGCCAATGTAAATTAAACCGCACTGGCAAGGAATCCTATAAATACCCCAGGAATTCATATCCGGAATGGGGTCCTTGAGTATAGAAGTTGGAATTTTATTGATGGGAGAGTAAACAACCCGTAAGTTAAATTTCTGCAAAATATGTGCAACTTTATAGCTAATTGATGGAAAGAAGGGAATGACAACAGAATTTTTATAATCTCCTAAAATAAGAGTGTGGCTTTTAGTGTGTTGAGATGAGAATTTTTTAACTGCTTGATTAATAATGTTGGGTGAAAAGCCCCTGTCAATAGCTATTGCTTTTAAATAATTTAGTTCTTCATCAAGGGCTAGTTTGGAGGAGCAAACTTGAAGAGCACGGAAAACATAGGAATAAAATGAAGCTAACTTTTGTTTAGTCGGATGACATGATTTAAAGTGTGGTGGAAGGCAAACCGATGAAGGTTTACGGTAAACTGTAGTACTGAAGTTGGATGTGTTACGTGTGACCAGAATGTCGAGAAACGGAAGAGAATTGCAAGTCTCAAGTTCAAAAGTGAACTGAATAGCAGGATCAATAGAATTCATTGTTGAAAGAACTCTATTTAAATCATCTTTATTACCTTCAAACAGGGTAAAAGTATCGTCTACGTAGCGGAACCATGCCGGGAAGTTTAAAGTTTCAAACAATTTTGATTCATAATAATGCATGTAGATATCAGCCAGGATGGGACTGAGGGGGCTTCCCATGGCTAATCCCTCAGTTTGCTTGTAATATTTATTTTGGAAAACAAAATGTGTTTGTTTCAAACAGAGTTGAGTGAGAGAAATTAGCTCATCAATTTCGATGCAAGAGAAATGAAATTCGCGAAGTCTGGTTTCTAGACATCTTAATGCACCCTCCACTGGGACATTGGTGAATAATGATTTTACATCAAAAGAAACCATGAGTAAATTACGAGGAGAAATGTTTTTAACCTTTTTTACAAACTCTATTGAATTTTTTATGGTGTAAATGTTATTGTCTAATAGAGTGGAAAATCTAGAAACTAAATATTTAGCTAATGGATACGAGGCAGTACCTAAATTTGATACAATAGGGCGGAAAGGAATACCACTTTTATGAATTTTGGGAAGAGCATATAATCTGGCACAATTCGCAACAGATGGGATAAGCGAATGTTTTAAGTTGCTTGAAATGATTTGGGAAGATTTGATCGCAGTTTTTATTTTGGATAAGTCCGAAGGTGAAGGATCTTTAGGGATCGGATTATATGGTCCTTCGTTTAAGAGTTTAGTGACACCATCGATGTAAGTGTTCTTATCCATGACGACTATCTGGCCACCTTTGTCGGCCTTTGAAATGACAATATCCGGGTTAGAATGAATCTCGCGCATTGTAGCTCTTTCTCTCGCAGTTAGATTTGGTTTCAAAGGTTTATTATTGAATTTCACATTATGAGCGATAAGATGCCTAATCATTTCTTTCTGTGAATCTGAAACTTTACTGAACTTGAAAGCTTTTTCGATAGGAGCCAAAATCTTTGGAATCTTATTTTAGGAGATTATAAAAATTCTGTTGTCATTCCCTTCTTTCCATCAATTAGCTATAAAGTTGCACATATTTTGCAGAAATTTAACTTACGGGTTGTTTACTCTCCCATCAATAAAATTCCAACTTCTATACTCAAGGACCCCATTCCGGATATGAATTCCTGGGGTATTTATAGGATTCCTTGCCAGTGCGGTTTAATTTACATTGGCCAAACTAAGAGAGCCTTAAAATTTCGCGTCAAAGAACATGAGGCATATGTTAGAAAAAAGGAAACACAGAAGTCTTCTGTTGCTCAACATTGTTGGTCCGAAAATCACACTTTCAATTTTTCTGCTGCCAAAATTATTCAAAAA
Source organism: Stegodyphus dumicola (assembly GCF_044657685.1). Lineage (NCBI taxonomy): Eukaryota > Metazoa > Arthropoda > Arachnida > Araneae > Eresidae > Stegodyphus > Stegodyphus dumicola. The sequence continues at coordinate 188,886,622 of NC_140774.1, forward strand.
ACATCTTCCATTGGAGAACTGGATTTTCTAGAGGCATTTCACATTCATAAAAATCTTTCTGTTCTAGTTAACGATCCTAATTCCAATCCAAATTTGCCTTCGGCTTTTAGAGAAATTATGTTTTAGTTCTGGTTTCGCCAACAGATGGCGCCACTTGCTTATTCTTGTCCAGGCTTTCTTATCTTATCTAAACAATATTTCCTATCTTGTTCATTTGCGGTTTTGCAGCTGAAGATGATGGTTCGGTAAAACCATCGAAACTAGTCCTGTGAAAGTTTTGTAAATTAACGCTGATTTTTGTTGGTTGACTTCTGAATTAGTATTTAAAATACTGTTGTATTCTTTGACACAAAAAGCAGAATTTCAGTTTTGTTAACTCGTTAGTAAACTACCAAGCCGTAGTGCAAATGAATATTCAATTTCTTTGGCAATAATTGTATTCACTTAATATTCTTGGAATATGAGCTAAAGAAGGAACGTTCTCGGAAGATTAAAGAAGTGTTTAAATCCAGTGATATTAGGTTTGTCTTACAAGCTCAGGATCAAAACTATTCTGCAATTGCTCGAGTAGTTTACTTGTAAATGGATGTGAATTAAGCAGATGACTTTTAATCTTACGTTATTCAGCCAGAAAACGTATTCCAAATGTTTTGTATTGCATGACAATGCATCTTTTCATTATTCAGTAACCAGTCGGAGAACCGCTTGTGTTCGGAAAATAAGTATGTATATTCAATCGTCCTGCATGTTCTTCAAATTTGTCTTCTTGTGATTTTTATTCTTTCTCAAAAACTAAAGTTGCCTCTTAAACGAAAGAATTTTGACATTGAAGAGACAGAAGTAGTATGACATCTACTTTTAGAGGCATGTGAAAAACAGATCTCTACAAACCTTCTCTTCCATTACATGTTGTGCAGTCAGACAAAAAGTTACATCAGCGTTAATTCTATAATCTATTTTTATTACACTCTGATTACTTTATTAACATACAGTGAATATATACTAAATCTTTAACTTTAGCTTAAGTAATTCGGAATTTTTGACGGAATTGTTGTCGGAACTAGGACTTAGAAGATAAGTCAAATTAAATATTTCGATAACCCAGTAAATTCAAGTTCGAAATTTCAATATTTTTTTCGGAGGGAGGGGAAATGTTTTCAGTTTTGGTCCATTATACTAAGTATATTTGCTTCGATTTTTTATTTTTCCATAAAAGCGAAAATTTTACGCATGGTATACATATAACGCATAGCTTCAAATTAAAATATAATAATATACAGAGTGGTTATAATTAAAGTTCCACATTGAAACGGTCATAAAAGGAAAACTACTGGATCAAATGTTATCAAACTTGGAAATCGTGTAAAGGAGGTCATGGAAATTTATTTTCCGCGAAAAAAAGGAAGTTCAAAACCTCACCACCAGGGAGGGAAATGGCGCTGTATGCAATATTGTTAAACTAAATATGGGTCGGAATCTAATTTAACCTTTTGTTAAACGGGTTTAATATGTTGTATACCCTTAAGAAACTTTGAAGTAGGCAAATTATTATTTAAAGACGTTAAATTCGATAAATGTCGAGTGCGCCATCCCCGTAAGTGAGAATTTCGTCTGTGAAAACCACGAATTAGCGATTAGAAAATGTGAGATCGCAAATCACTCTCACAAGTGCGTACAATCTGGAAATCGTTTTCTTACAGATCGCTAATTTGTAATTTTTTAAGCCTGAATTCGGCACTAAAACATGAAGATACTGATTCAAAACGCTTTTAATCGATTTGGGCCAAAGAAATCTCTCATGTTATCTATCTAGTTCCATTGCATTCTCCTACGGCATTCGATTGCATAACAGTCATTTCACACCGTTTACTGTTGAATGACAGCTAGTTTTATAACTGAACCATTTTTTTCTGAAGAGCAGTCGACAGCTGGACCACTGCGATTGCAGTTCCTTAGAGCCAATATTAAAATTTTTCGTGATACATGAACTGCAGTAACGTGGCATTTTAGATACTACGATTTTTATGCAGGGCTGGGCACCACCTCAAGAGTGTTGCATAGTTACTTAGGCAACATTTCAAAAATGAACGTCTTATAGGCCAACACTTCCCCTCTTCCCACCAGACCTCAACCTCTGTGACTTTTGTCTATGAGGTTATCTCAAAAGCACTATTTATGGTGATAATCTAAACAATGTGGCAGAAATGAAAAATGTGATACACTGATAACATTCCTCCTGATATGCTATGTGTAACGTGTATACGAGCCAGTTTCCCTTAAAAAGTCCTCCACGAAGGCATTCCTCCCTTAAGGCAGATAGCCCTCGAGTGCTTTGCCGTAATCTAATAAAGCAAACCAAAACCAAACCTGATATGCTAAGAGCTGCTGTTGAGAATGCAGTAACATGATTTAACTTGCTTTCGGAAAATGCTGGACGCTACATTGAACATGCTTTGTAACACGTTTCGGAAAATATTAAACACATTTTAAACAGATGTTTTCGTGTCTTATTTCATTTAACAATATTGTATACAGCGCCATTTTTCCCCTGATGGTGAGTTTTTGAACTCTTTTCTTTTTCCTCCGAAAATAAATTCTCATAACCTCCTTTACACGATTCCTAAGTTTGATAACATTTGGTCCGGTAGTTTTCCTTTTATGACCATTTCAAAGTGGAACTTTAATAATAACCACCATGTAAAATAAGCTTTAAAAGTCTGACAGTTTGGTTCAAGTTCCAACTTTAAAAAAAATATATATAAATATAAATTTTTATATTAATTCTCTTAGAAAGCATGTTTTAAGAAGCTAATTTTTTCTCTCGCGTTATAGATTGTATAAAAAAACATGATCTTTAATATGATTTAGAGTTTCAGCCGATATAAGAATCGGGTTACTCTGTGGTACAGAATAAACCCTGCTGGACTGTTTTATTTCTTTGTCATTTAGCAAAAATCTTTTAATTAAATTATTTATCCTTTGGACTTCGCTTTAAACTTTATTTATAGCTAAAATGACTAGAAAATGAAAAGCTGTCTTTAGCTGAAACGCAATTCATATAATTGATATTTTAAAAAATTGACAAGAATGCAAAATGTATGGAAGTCTAGCAGTCGAAAAATCTTAATTTTCTTGTGTGAGCACTGAAAATAACTGTAGAAGGAAAGAAGAAAATTAGGGAGAAAAGTAAGCAAAAATTTGCAGGGAAATTTGGCTGTCAGACGTACCAAGATGTTCAAAAAGTTGGACGCTTTCGAATATACTTTCAGGATACTTCAAAGAATTTAGGTGTTCAAAGAGAAAACACTTGGACGAGTACACCAGCAAATACCATCAATTGAGCTTGTGTTAACAGAAAAGACAAAACGATATCATTGCAGATTAAAGTGAAGAGCGACTGGTTTTAAACTATATGGTTATGTAAATTACGTTATAGAACATCATATCGTATCATAAATGGTGAATCCCATGATTTCCTCAGTCGAATTATTTGAAGATTCAGGAGTTTATCCAGTGATGTATGGGGATGTCACTTAAATATGTTTTTTTCCCTTCCTGATGAACTAGCGGCCGAGCGGTAAAGTCGCTGAACACTGGTAGTTCGGTCCGAGGTTCGAATCCCGTGAACGGGCTGGCTGCATGGGCGTTTTCGTGGTTTTCCCCAAGTGTAACGTGTATGCGAGCCAGTTTCCCTTAGAAAGTCCTCCAGGAAGGCATCCCTCCCCTTAGGCAGCAGATAGCCGTAGTGTGCTTTGTCATAATAAAATAAACCAAAACCTTTTGATGCCAGTCTTTCCTTTCATCTCATAGCTTCAAAATGTTTAGCCTCTAAAGACTGATAAAGGCTCTGACGAAATACTTCGTGAAGAACTTTCTAAGAAAAACCAGCTGTCATACGCGATACACATGAGAAAATCCACGAAAACGCCCATGCAACCAGCCCGTTTACCGGGGTTCGAACCCCGGAGTGAACTACCAGTGTTCAGCAACTTTACCGCTCGGCCGTTTGTGGGCCTTTATGAAATGGAAGGCGATAACTTTATTTAAAATGATTGTCAGAAATACCAAAATGTTTCGAAAAGTTGGATACTTTTCAATATACTTTCAGAATGCTTAAAGAAACAGAGAAAAAAAATAAATTTTTTCGTAAAATTTAGTATTCGTATTTTTTTTAATTTAAAACTTTTCAATCTTATGATATTTGATTCTTGCGATTTCAAAAATAAAATATTTGACTAAAATATGAATAACATTTTAAGAAACCAAATGTAGGATAAAATTGTGTAAAGCAATGGGCACAATGATAAAACTGTTTAAAGCAGTGTATGCAAGTCATCCTAAGTTAAAATATCGGTTATACATCTCTCTTATTTATATATATTTTTTCTGAACGGAACATTGAAAGGCGTGTAAAACTGTGCTTTACTGTATTTTCTCTTTTAATATAGTATGCAGTTTTCAAACGCATCGTAGTCTAGGTTACAAAGTATTCTTCCGAAAAAAACGCAGTTCAAATAAATAAAATCAAATTCTGGAAAATTGATATTAATAAATATATTTAAAATGCTCAGTTCGAAGGAATAAATAGAAAATTTTAAAACAATTAAAACAAAAGTATAAAAATTTAAAAATGACCTAAAATAATAGGTATGACGAAAAATATATATAAAGAAAACTATTTGAAAAAAAAATAAACGCTGCACCTTTATTTACGCAGTTCGAATAGGTAAATAGAAATTTTTAAAACAGTTATTCGAAAAAAAAAAAAAAAAAAAAAAAAAAAAAAAAAAAAAAACGTGCAATTTAAACAATTAAAATGAAATTCGAAAAGAAAAATTACTTAAAATAATAAGTTATAATTAAAAATATAATATAAAGAATATTATTTGGAAAAAAGGAACGACGGTGACTTTTTTTCATAAGGAAACTAGGTTGCCATATATTAAGAAGTTCGCCAAGGGAAGTATTCTTGGCGCAAACTGACAAAAAAGTGCCAACATAAATTTGTGAATTTCTCCGTAAATTTCGCTCCAAATTTTACAAAATTTCATATTTAGGCGTAATTTGAGTCGTAGAATCGAAATATGTAAAAAAATTGGTATGTTATTTCAGAAAAAGTCCGATTTTGTGTCAAAATACCTATGTTAGAATAGTGCTATATATAAATCTAATATATATCCTAAGTCGCGCTTTCGAGACATGAAGAACGCAATTTCAATTTTGTCAATCGGCCCAGTAGATCGGGAGATATAGGACTGTCCCATTTTTTTTTTTTTTTTTTTTTTTTTGAGCAGTGTACCTCGCGAGGCACAACAAAAAGTATTTCCTTTTATTCCCCTCCTTCTTCCTTTATTAACTAATGGCAAAGAAGCTTGTATATTTTGAATTATATCATCCACAAAGCAAACTTTTGATTGGTTATAGCTCTCTGATGGTAGTTTCATTCTTTTAGAAATGTGGTTTTGGCAACTGTTTTTCATTCATTGCTTTGGATACTGTACTGCTAAATGTTTTCTCTTGAAAATATGAGTTTCATTGCTTATTTCATTGTAATTATTTTATATTATGTTTTAACTATATATAATTTTAATTATATAAAAAGTTTTGAATTTTTTTTAAGGAAATAAAGTTCTTAACTTTCTTTATACCATTTGAGTTCTTAAGATTTTGAAACGGGAAGTTGGTTGATTAATTTATTTATTAGGGTAATTAATATTTGTATTAAGGGATATCGCTAATTTCACTGTAATCGTTTTATATATATAATACATTGTTATTAAAATTTATGTTTTTTTTTTTTTTTTTTTTTTTTTTTTTTTTTTTTTTTTTTGATAAAGTTGTTCTGCAGAATAAAATTCTGTGCAGTTTTAAATTTAATGTTTGGCGTTCCCTTTAGGCATTCTTCCGGTGCATTTAAAAGATAGATGAAGGCTGCTTTCGTAGCAGCTAGTCAATAATAAAACCAGTTCCAAATTCCAAATTAGGGCTTCCAGATGACCGTTATTGGTGGTGGATTACGTTATTCAAAATTTGATGTCACTAGGCACCACTGTTTTATCACAAATGCAAGAAACATACATACATTTATGCAGATTATTTTTCATTATTTAATTTCTTCAAACATAATGCAGGACATTTGGTGGCAACAGTTTGAAAATTGAAACGGACATTTATAGTGACTCAACGCAAAAAGTTCGCCAAGTTAATTATTCTTGGCGCAAACTGAAAACAAAAAATTGTGCCAAGATAAAGGTTTGAATTTCTCTGTAAATTTCGCACCCAATTTAACAAAATTTAATATATAAGCATGAAAAAGTCCGATTTTGTGCCAAAATACCTGTTAGAAAAATGCTATATATAAATTTAATACATATCCTAAGTCACGCTTTCGAGAGTTGAAAAACGCAAGTTGAATTTCTTCAATCTGCCCAGTACAACGGGAGACATACAGTGGATGGACAAAAATATGGAAACACCTTGTGAAATGCATGTTTGAAAAGAAAGATTGATTTTAATGAAATATGTAGGTGGCGCTGGCGTTTTTGACAACTGACGCCACCTATACAACTTCGTAAATGTGCTAAACAGTTCAGTTGTTGTCGGAGTACTGTTATGAGAGGTTGTCATTGCATTATGTCAGAGTTAACAGACTTCGAACGTGGGCAAATTGTTGGAGAACGTATGGTAGGTGCTTCCGTAAGCAAGGTAGCCGAGGTGTTTAGTGTTTCAAGAGGTACTGTATCGAAGATTTATTCCGCATATTTGAAAAGCGGAAAAACATCATCTGCTAAATCACAGCGCGGACGAAAGTGTGTCCTGAGGGATCGTGACAGACGATCATTAAGGGCAATTGTGACGAAAAATAAGACGACCAGAGCTGCAAAAGTTACTGCTGAAATGAATGTTGTGTTACCGAACCCTGTGAGTACCAAAACAATTAGAAGGGAGCTTCATAAACAGGGAATTGCTGGCCGTGCTGCAATTGAGAAGCCACTCATCAGTGATTCTAATGCCCGTAACAGAAAAAGGTGGTGTTTAAGCTATAAAGCTTTGGACTATAGAGCAGTGGAAGCGAGTAATATGGTCTGACGAGTCTTCTTTCACATTGTTTCCCACTTCTGGCCGAGTTTACGTCTGGAGAACGCCATCTCAAGCCTATAATACAGACTGCCTGTTGCCAAGAGTGAAACATGGCGGGGGTTCTGTTATGGTTTGGACAGCCATATCGTGGTTCTCTGCTAGCCCCATGATAACTGTGTCAGGGCACATTACTGCCAAGACTTATGTGAACATTTTGGCCGATCAAGTTCATCCCATGGTACAAACTTTGTTCCCCGATGGTGATGGTGTCTTCCAAGACGACAAAGCCCCTGTTCACGCAGCTCACATTGTCCAGGACTGGTTTTCTGAGCACGAGGATGAGTTGTCCCATCTCCCCTGGCCACCACAGTCACCAGACCTGAATATTATCGAACCTTTGTGGTGTACATTGAAACGGAAAGTGCGTTCTCGTTATCCACCGCCAACATCGTTATCTGAACTTGCCACCGTTTTGCAGGAAGAATGGTATAATATTCCCTTGGCAAACATACACGAACTGTATTTAACCATTCCGAAAAGACTGCAAGCTGTTTTGGATGGCAACGGGTTTCCTACACCATATTAAGCAAAGAAACATGTTTTTTTAAAGGTGTTTCCATATTTTTGTCCAACCTCTGTACTTCCAACTTTTTATAGCTGCTTTCTGAAATAGTAATCAGAAAGTTTGTGTTGCCACAAATATTTTTATAATTTTTCCGCTTTGTGACAAAATTTTTCGTCATGCTCCCACCTTGTGCGCACAGTTTAAAACATTCTTTTGCTTAATTTTATTCCATATTTAATATGTATATTTTATACCACTTGGAAACTACTGTGAACCAAAAATTCTAAGAATTCCATGTTAAATTTTTATTTTATTTGAAGTTGAGTTTAAAAGATGTATTTTATTTTAAAAATCTGTAATGTTTTTGTGCATAAAAATTTTTAAATATTAAAATATTCATCATATTTTTGGTTCAGTTAGAAGATAGTGCCCATATAAAGAATTCCATCAACTTTCAAGTACGTACCATTAGCCATTTTTGAAATATCACGCGCGCAAGGTGTAAATATGACGAAAACTTTTGTCACAAAGCGGATTAAATTACAAAGGTATTTGTGGCAACACAAACTTTCTGGTTACTAGTTTCCAAAGCAGCTATATTATGTAGTCAGCTGTGAAAGGTTGGAAGTAATTGCTTTTAAAATACATAAAATATCCCAATTCTTGAAACAGTCACATATTCGAAGATCATAAGGGGTTTAAGATGTATGAGCCTCTTTAAATATCTATACATGATATTAAGAATGGAACCTTGCACAGTTATCCCTAGTCTTGTTCTGAAAAGCATGTGTTTTTTTTAACAAGAAATTAAAGTTGTATTTCAGTGTAAACGAGAATCCAGCGGGCGAGTGGCAAGATCGTTGACACTGGTAGTTCTAACCTGGGATCGATTCCAGGCGAAAGGGGAACTCTCAATATGAGCGTTTTCATGGATTTTCTAATCTTTCAGCTTCCTTTAGAAAGTCCTCCACGAAGGCATCGCTCTTCCTTAAGCAGATAGCCTTGCCTACTTTGTCATAATTAAATTAAATATATCAAAGCAATTGGTATTCTTCTGGATTCAGAAAATGGATCAAAGTATTACTTAATACGAGTTTAGTTTCCAGAAATAAACGGCTCAGGCAGTTCTATAACAGATTTTGGTACTTTTCCACTTTGCCGAAGCAGGCGATAAAGTCGCCAATAACGGTACAACGGATCATCCTCGCTGGTAACCTTTTACTCCTCATTTTCAAAACAAGTCGCAGCCATTTCTTATCAGATTGATTGTTCCTTTCAATACTGGCATACAATTACATAGAATTTTTACCCAGATAGGTAAGGCCATTCGCGGGCGGTAATTAAGTCAATTAGGATGCAATCACATCGCTCGCCCGATGGCGAAAATATAGAAAAGGCAAAGTTAAGAGTTAAATTCATCAATTCTACTTAGAAGGCACTGCGGTTTTACATAATTTCTGAGTAAGCTACGAATTGAAATAATTCTTGCATTTTAAACGCGTATTCGAAATTAAGATTTAACTTGAAATTAATGCAGATAATTACTGAGAGAATGAAATTTTTGTAGCGTAGTTTACTTGAGATGAGATCACTTGGGGTTATGTAATATGAACCGACGAATCAGGATGTTATACCATGAAAGCATAGTAAATTCTTGAATTAATGTCTTTTTTACAAATTCATTGTCTTTATTTATTGGCTTTTTTACTAAATTTTAAACGACAATAAAATGTTTATACCTTTCAAAACAAAAAATTCATAGAACCAACATTTGTCAACATTTTTTATGTGTATACTGTGAGTGTTGTCACCAATAAAGTCTGCGTCGGCGAAACAATAAAGTACCCAGATTTTTTTTTAAGTTGATGGATACGGCTATTCTTATTATTCTCAAAGTTACATATATATTGAATAGCCTTAAATAAATACAGCAAAACGATCTTGAATCATTAAGCTGTAGGGTTTATATTTATTTTAACTAACATTTATTTTAAGTTTAAACTATCTTTCCTGTTAAGCCTTACTTTCCCCTGGAATTGCCAATGCCAGAGTATGTAAATTTTAGTAGAACGCGCAAAGTATTCAGATTTTCAGCGGAAGTAAATTTGAGTTAAATAGAAGGGAAACGAGTTCGAATGGGTGCTTTCTTGCTTCACGAGCGTGAAGGTGGCTAGGTAGAAATTGAAGAACCGCGCATCTCGGCCTGTGTGCTTGCCTCGGCAGATAGTTGAATCTTTCAACTAAATATTGAGAAGTTTGCTGAAATATCAGCGGTATCTTAGAACGCGGTTAGGTTAGTTACGTTTAGACAGCCTCGTAGGTAGTAACTTGTTATTATTCATTTTTAGTTTCTTATTTTTATTTTACCGCTGGGTCGGCGTAGTTTGTGAGCGTCAAGTGCACGCATCTGTAACTTCTAAAGTAGAATAAAAAGGGAGTTAAACCCTTCTTAAGAGTTTTGTGTACTTTTCAGTTCATAGCAGTCACTATTATTGTTGCGTGTAGGTTGGGGGCGCGCAACACCGCAAAGCATTGCAAACTCAGTTAACAGATGGCAGTTATGAGGATAAACAAGCATGCTACACAAGAATAAAATAGTCATTTAAAGCAATTAATAGGTATAGTCATAATCAATAGTAAATTAATACATGTGTAAGTATTTTGATGCATCCAAGCTCTTAACAGGAAAACAAGTTTTATGTTATTGTTTGTACTTAATTTTTTTATTTCATATTATAATTCTGTCTCCATATTAATTGCTTATTGCAGTAGATTCTGCATTTTGGAAGGGAGTTCTGAAAATAAATGAATCTAAATTATTCATATTTTTTTATTAAAAAGCTTTGCCCCTAATTATAACTTGGATTTCTCCAGATATATTCCTTTTAACTAACTTTTGGTACCGCCCAACAAGGACAGTGGTAGTGACTCTAACTGCCGTACCAAAGGAACCGGTTTCGAATCCCGGAGATGGCAGGATTGTTGTAAACGTAAAGTGTCTGTGCGGCATGGGAGCATTCTAAATAAGCGCCGAGCCAACAATCCTCTGGATGGATTGGGGGTAGAAGAAGAGGGCGGGAGATCCTAGGACCTGTCGCCTCTGGGTGCTCTCCATCAAAATTGGGGGGGGGGGGGATCGGAACTGTGCTAAGGTCGGGCTGTCACCTCTACACAAAGAACTAAAAGAGAGAAATAATTAATCCCCTTGCCGAGATTGCACCTCTGTGCTGCTCAAGGCTCTTGCCAACGACAGGTGCAATCTTGCATTTCCTTACCACAATTAACTTCGTTGGGAGAGAGGTGGGAGACCCTCGGACTCTTCACCCCCCGGGAGCTATCTTTCAAAATGGTGGGGGACTGAGCTGAAGTCGCGTAGTCACATAAATGGTTTAGTTTGGTTTGGTTTATTTAATTACGGCAAAGCAAACTAGGGCTATCTGTCTAAGAGGAGGGGTGCCTTCGTGGAGGACGTTCTAAGGGAAACTGGCTCGTATACACGTTACACATGGGGAAAACCATGAAAACTCCCCTGCAGTTAGCCCGTTCGCGGGATTGGAACCTTGGACCGAACTATCAGTGTTCAGCGACGTTACCGCTCGGCTGGCTCGTGGGCCATACATGGTTCGCAAGTCTCTTGTCGACAACAAGCACATTTCACTCTTGTCCTAATGAATGTCGTGGGTTTTGGTAACACTGTGAAAAAAATGGTTTCGGTTTATTTAATTATGGCAAAGCACACTAGGGCTATCTGCCTAAGGGAAGGGATGCCTTCGTGGAGGACTTTCTACGGGAAACCGGCTCGTATATACGTTAGTCAAAAAAATGAGATTACTAACAAAAACAATGCAGTTTTTGTACCCTAAGTCGTACATGAGGAGTTTAAAATAGAAAATAATTTGTTTTTAGTTGAAATAAGACAGCGAGTTACAAAATAATTGTTTATATAGCATTACGAGAAGTATTTACTCTTTTTTAAATCCACTTTATGAAGGTTGACTAAGATAAATCGGAGAAGATAGTTAACTATTTTTTTAGTTTCCCGGCAAGAGAATTAATTATTTCTCTCTTTTAGTTAATATGGTGTAAAGCAAAAAATTTAGATGCGTTTATTTAAACGAGATAATACCTGTCTTATTTTACCCAAGGTAAATTTGCCTTCAATTTTAATCAGGAAAGAAATTCATGCGGCATTTAAATGGTTAGAAAAATTGTGTCTAATAAAGCAAAATGAAATTAAACAAATTTGAAGCTTTCATTCATTACGACATACTATTTTCGCATATTTTTTTGTCTTTCACTGTGTGATATCACTCTTTACTTAGATGTACCAAAAAAAAGTTATATCTTGTCATTTCGCTTAGCCAGCAAAGTAAAAACAAGTTTACTTAGTATAATTAGCTAACAGCCTCACTTTACTTAATATTATCTTAGAAAGGATCTGTAGAAGAAACGTCTGGTATAAATGTCTTAAGAAATATTTATATTCTGAAAATGCTATAAGAAACCTATTATATTATTTCAAATGTTTTGTTTCAGGATTTTCATTATTATTAGTCCAAAGGGATTTGAATCCCGAAGGACTATTAGTTTCGTTTTGGCATTTTGCGTCGGACGGATAAATGTCGGTTCACTTTTCAAACTGTTGCCATAAAATGTTAGAGTCCTGCATTATATTTGAAGAAATTAAATAATGAAAATCTGCGTAAATGTATGTATATTTCTCACATTGTCATAAAATAACGGTACATAGAGTCATCGAATTTTGAATAACGTAATCCTCCAACGAATATGAGCATGTGGAAGACCAAATTTGAAATTTGAAATTTGTTTTATGATTGATTTCCTATTTTTTAAAACTTTGACGAATTTTTGATTAACAAACTCAAGGATTTCAAAGCGAGCAATGGCAACGTTGTGCAGAAAAAACATTTTTATCTCCAGCGCGTGAGTCTCTGTATCGGAAATTCTAAAGATATGCTCGTTAACTATTTTGCGATATTGCTGTTGCACTGGATCTTTTAGTTTAAGTGCGAGGAACATGATATTTAATAAAGAAAGGTAACACGCAAAATGTTAAAAAACGCCCCTTTGGACGCAATTTAAAATCTGAAACATTTCAGTTTTTTTTTTTTTATTTTTTTTTTTATTATTTATTTTTATTTTTGTCTCATGATTTTACTGGAACTTAACATTCTTATCATTTCTTAACATATAGAAAAGGAATTAAGAATAATAACATACTGTAATAATTTTACATTATTGTGTTTATTTCACATATTTTACTTTCAAATACTACAGCTAAATATATCCACTTCACAATTAATGTCTCTATGACTCAGAAAGTTTTTTGCTTTTCCAAAGATACAATACTCTAACGAAATTTATACTTTTCAGTACATTTCATTAACATCATTCCATTAAACATTTTAAATACTTAACGTGAGCTATTTTTAATGCTCTTTGATCTGCAGAAAAGAATTTAAATAAATTTCAAAAGAATTTTTACCGTTTTCTCACTATTCACAATTTTTACTGTTTTTTACGAATAATGCATAATTCTTACATTTTAAGACTTTCTATTGTTCTTACCAATCTCACTTGGCTATGGTCAGCACAAGCCCATGATATTCATCGTAGCTAGGAGTCATAATGCTCCTGTCGTTGGCAAGAGTCATTTTTCATTTTTTCTTCCTACTGAACGTTATGTTTTAGTTCTCGAAATAGCTTAGTTGGATAAATCAGATAAATGTCTAGGAAATGTCAAGACGGAAATTAAGTTGAAGTCTCAAATGGAATATTATGACCACTCGTTTAGTTACACGACAACTTATGGTCTTGTTCTCTAGTACAACTTGTCCTATCATCACGTTCGGCGAAATGAGATTTACTCAGCTATTATATTCAGATAAGCTGATGTCAGACTCCTCTTATCATATAATTATCCACATGATGAAGTAATCGAATCCGTTTATAGATCTCAAATCAGATTGGCAAGCCAATCTCAAATGTGAATGCAAATATCATGGGAGCGAATTAATTCAAATTTGCTTGAATATTAAAAAAAGGGCAGATAGAATAACTAACTGCTTAAGATTTCGTTTTTTAAAGTAACGGATGATATTATCAAGTTATAATATGTTTTAGGTAAAGCTTAAAAAGGGCTGCTACTTTCTTTGGGCGTATAATGTACTAAACGTCATTTCGTATTATTTTACTTTTCACCTTATAGAATTATATGTTATGTTTATTTTTCATGTTTTAAAAAAATCTGATGTGTACACCACATGACTTCCTTGTACGGAATATTAAATTATACGCATTTGTTTCTTGCATTTCTTTTAAAGTTATTGGATTTAATTAAATCTACTTCGCCGACAGCGCATAAACCACTAGAATAAAGGCATTCTTTAAAATTCACTCTATTTGTTTAACATAGCGACACTCTGGCACTAGGTTCACTTAACAGTATTATATTTCGTTCATATTATAACTCAGAATGCACAAAATGTATATCATTTAAAGAATTATCTAATCGTTGACACGTGTTCTTTAAGACAAAAATACATAAAAGCTCAAAATATCTGTATTAAAAATTACTAATTATTAAAAATTAAGTAAATCTTAAACACTTATTTCCTCGAAAAAATTCCAAAAAGGATTAAGCATGATTTAATTCGCAATAATAAATGAAGGCGTTATTTTTGTTGTTGCGAAGCTTAGTCTCTCTAGATTGGCAACAAATCTACAATTCTGCTGTTTCAAATGTAAACAAATATGTCCGCCATGTTATTTAAAACATAACCGCCCTTAAACAGCTTTTAAATTGTTAATAATTGTACAAATATTGCTTCCAGAATTACGAAAGGCATAAAAACTTTAACCGGAAGATAAGAACAGCATAATTCAATCATTTTTAAAGCAAAAAATGTACAATTTACAAACATATAAGAGTAAAGAAACTGAGATCACTGTGCCGTGTAACAGAGTAGATATATATATATAAATATAGTATTTATATATGTTCGGTGCGGCCGATTGCAACCAAAATACGAGGTGCACATCTACATGTTATAGCAGTCTTATATACAAAATTTCAACGTTCTTCAGGCTACTCGTTTTTGAGTTATGCGAGATACGTACGTACGCATGTATGTACGTTCGTACGCACGTACGTACATACGTTCGTACAGACGCCACGAAAAATTCTCTTCAGAATTAATTTTAAAGCAGTTTTATAATTTTTTTGGAGGAATCGAGTCTTTTATTCTGTCCTTACGTACAGATATCAAGCAAAAACATCGTTAAATTGCATTCGATAGCGGTCAAAATGGATATTTTCGTTGAAATATGCTGCCTGAACCTTTTCGCGATTACAATACTTCCTTTTTATTTCGTACAAGGAAGTAAAAAAGAAAAAACTGAAACGAACAAAAAAAATTTTTTTTGTCTCCCTATTGTACAAAAAAGTTGGTCTTCGGGTTCTGCGCGTTATGTTATAAGCAGTGCTTGAACATTACTTTCAAATGAATGAAAATATAATAATTGGTAACAAAAAGAAAAAATAAAGCAAAAAATCTCAGAGATTTCAGATTTTACATTACGTACAAAGGAGCGCTTTTTTTTAACGTTTTGTGTGTTACCTTAATTTATTAAATGTCATGTTCTTCGCAGTTAAGCCATAAAATTCAGTTCAAAAGCAATATCGCAAAGTAATTTTAAAATGATCATATCTTTACATAGAAATTCACAGTCTCCAAGCGCTGGAGATAAATATTGAATTTCTTAATCAAAAACTCATAAATGCTGTCTAAAATATGAAATAGATAATAAAACAAATTCTGAATTCCAAATTTGGGCTTCCAGATGCCCATACTCGGGTTGAGACGTACATTATTCAAACTTTAATGGCTTTAGGTACCATTGTTTTATCACAGTGCGAGATACATATATACATTTATGCAGATTCTTCATTATTTAATTTTTTAAATATAAAATATTTGGCTATAATATTTGGTGGCAACAATTTAAAAAGTGGTTAGCCATTTATAGTCAATCCACGCAAAACGTCAAAACGAAATTAATAGCCCTTCTGGGCAATCTGCCCCCTTTGGGCTAAAAATGTAGCCATTTGCTTCCTTTTTGTACAAACAATAAACGTTTTATTCATACGCTATCTAAAAATTCTTTAGACTAAAAATCTCTCTTCTGATCTCAATAACACTTATTATTTTTCATCATGCTAATTTCTTATAATAATGCGATACTATTTTTGGATCTCAATGCTATGAATTTTTGTATATCAAGTAAACATTTCCAGACAGGTAGCGAAAAATGTATGCCTTTTTAAAAGATGTGTTATTGATTGTTTTTAACAGTTTATCATATGATGTCTCTCGTTGAAATATTACTTATTTATGCACTTTTAATATTCTATTCTTTCACATCATCCTAGCGAAGCTCATTAAATTGTGAATTCTTTACTTTCGGCACATAAATTATTCACGTAGAATGAAATTATAATACACCATCTATAAATGGAAGGAAAGTATAAAGCAACAGTGTTCAGGGAAATAATCTAAACGTGGACGCTTTTATGTAGATAATTGTCCTGTTTTTTTTTTTTTTTTTTTTTTTTTCATTTCTTAAGTAAATTCTAGAATCTATTTATCGTGCCTTTTGGAACAATTAATTGAATGGGATTATGACACAAAACACGAAGATCTATAGAACATTTTCTGGCAAATAAAGAGTTTTAAAATAGTCATATCCATTTTCAGTTATTATCTTTCATTCGAACACTATACTGACTTTTATAACAATAAAGTCTATAAAAAGTCCTGGAAATTTTAGAAGGTATGCATAATAGAATTTACTTCTATTATTTTAAGCATTATTAATAACTGCATTTGTATCTGATAGATTGCTCCCTTAATATGAAAAAGTTACTAAATCCACCACTCTGTAATGTAATGGGCAAAGTGAAGGAATTTTATCAACACTTAGGTATTATTCTGCTACAATTTTTATTTTAGACAAATAAGAATTTTAGACAAATAATGAAAACATGAATGCGTAATATCAGTTAGAAATGAGAAACCTTTACAAAAACGCCCAAAATTGTTACGAATTTGGTATTTAAAAAGCTAATGTTAGTTCAATTATAAATTAAATGGTTTTATTTCTCGCACAGTGCAGCGCGTGATGAATATTAAAAGAGAGCTAATCCGCGAATTCGCTACAATCAACAAGAGCAGTTTTCTAAACAACAGCAAACTAAGCAACTACTACGAACTGAGATGTTTTCCTCCTTTTATAAGATTTTTAAAATCACGCGCTAGAATTTTCTAGTACTTTCTGGAAATCAAAAAGAGATATTTATTTATTTAATGCACGCGTTCTTGTATTTTCAATTTTCCGGCTTAGCTTTCTTTTAATATTCGTCACGCGCTGCACTGCGCAAGAAATAAAACCATTTAATTTATAATTGAACTAACATTAGATTTTTAAATACCAAATTCGTAACAATATTCTTAAATAATTTATTTACAATATAAATGTAACAGACAAACTGCAGTTGCAGTTAACAGGATTGCATGAAGAATTTTTGAAAAACTAAATGTTTCAAAATGAATTTTTACTTCGTTGTACGAAGTAAAAGAAATACTGTAAAAATTAAAAATTCCGGGTATTATACTTCAACAAAAATATCAATTTTGACCGCTATCGAATGCAATTTAACGATGTTTCTGAGTGATATCTGTATGTAAGGACAGAATAAAAGACTCTTTTCCTCCAAAAAAATTATAAAACTGATTTTAAATGAATTCTAAAGAGAACTTTTTGTAACGTCTGTGCGTACGTACGTACATATCTCCCATAACTCAAAAACGAGTAGCCTTAGAACATTGAAATTTTGTATGTAGGACTGCTTTAACATGTAGATGTGAACCTCGTATTTTGGTTATAATTATTATATAATTTCTTTTTTTACGTCCTTGTACGAAGTGAAAAGGAAGTATTGTAATCGCGAAAAGATTCAGGCAGCATATTTCAACGAAAATATCCATTTTGAACGCTTCCGAATGCAATTTCACGATGTTTTTGAGTGATATCTATACGTAAGGACAGAATAAAGGACTCTCTTTCCCAAAAAGGATTATAAAATAAATTTAAAATGGATTGAAAAGAGATTTTTTTTGTGGAGTCTGTGCATATGTATGTATGTATGTATCTCTCATAACTCAAAAAAAAGTAGCTTCAGAACGTTGAAATTTTGTATATAGGACTGCTATAACATAAATATATGCACCTCCCGTTTCGGTTGAAACCGGCGGCACCAAAAGTATATATATATAGTACGTATATACACCGACTCAGTTACTCGGCTCAGTGAGGTCAGTTTCATTCTTTATTCTTATATATTGTTAAATCGTGCATTTTTTGCTTTAAAAATGATGGAATTATGCTGTTGTGATCTTCTGGTTAAGGGTTTTGTACCTTTAGTTAATCTGCATGCAATAGTTGTAGAATTGTCACCAATTTAAAAGTTTTTTACGTATGGCTAAGCCTAATATTTTTCCCATAGCAGCCACATTTGTTTACATTTGAAACGCAGCAGAATAGTTAATTAAGTTAATTTCTACACCTTCCGTGTCTTTTTACCGAGTGGAACCAAAAGTAAACTTTCAGTTTTGTGCACCAAAAAATATGCCTTCTTGCCCGCTGGCCGAACTGCTTGTTTTTGCGTAGAAACTATAATTTGAATTGTAAAATTTTTTTAAATTGTATTAAGTATATTTGGTGTTTTATATTTTTCTATATTTCTCAACTTTTGATAATGAGATTTTGAGATTTTTTTAAGCCTTTTCGCGAAGTGAGAACAGAATTAATTGAATGAAAAATATACCTCTAATGAAATTTGAGGATAAAAGTTTAAATGAAATGCAGCAAAAAATGCGTATAATTTAATATACCGTACACGAAGGCCATGTGGAGTATACATCAGATTTTTAATCATTAGGCTAACAAATAAATTATTATACTTATAGCTTGATTTAAGTTGTAGATTATATTCCTTTTGAGTACCTTTATTATCCCATTAATCATATTCCGCAGGAACGAAAATTTTAGGAAATTCGTTTTAAAGAAACTTTTCAAAAAGAGTAGTGAATATATGTTAGTTAAATTGTTTTGGTAGTTTGTTAGCAGATTACAGATTTGGGCAACTCATTTCCATTATGGGGACGAATGAAATGCTAACAAATATTTCATTCTCATTCTGATGATTGTTCGTAAGTGGGTAAGGTGGAATTATCTGACGTTTGAAGGAGTATGTACTTGACAAAATAGCAGTACTGTCCATCTCGCTATACTGCCTGCATTTGCAAATCCGATAAAATGTTTGTTAAGTGAAAATTTAACTTGGTAAGTAAACATTTTTATGTAATTGATTCTACAGGATTTTACAAAATCACAGAGAAAATTATGTCGACTGAGAACTTCTTTCAAATACTTAGTTGCTTCTGCATAGAAATAAGTATGATTTTGTTTGTTTTAGGTTTGTTTGTATGACTTGATTTTGCTTAGAAATAAAACGTGTTCAGTGTTTTAATGTGCAAAAATGAGGTGCGTATGTGTGTATTTAATTATGGCAAAGCACGCTAGGGCTATCTGCCTACGGGGAGGGAAACCTTCGTGGAGGACTTTCTAAGGGAAACTGTCTCCGCAATAATGAGGCGATCCATACATACACTGATCTACAGTTAAACACAAACGTTATTAGATAAAATCAGAATGCTGGATTTTATAAGACTGTAACATACGAGAAACCGAATGCAAATACACTCATGTCCATAAATTAAGGATAATTCGGAGTCACGCGGAAATCGAACTCTAAAATAAATATATCACCTGTAAAATCACTACACACATCTTCAAGAATCATATGGAAATTTCAGGAAGTAACCAGATGACACCGATGGTACGTCTCAATGACAAGAGTGTAAGAGAGTGATATATGAGGAATACAGGCAAAGAAGTAAAATTGTTCGCAGGCGCTTTATAAGCATTTCAGTGCAATAACTGAATAGATATGACACAAAAGACGCATTTGGATGATTCTTTACGTGGTAGAATTATCGGCCGTCCGCAATGTGGGCGTACCCAACTGGAAGTATCAGACGAACTTGGAATTGCCCAGAGTGTCATCACCAGGCTTTGGCAACGATTCCAAGATGATGGTAACGTGAGTAGACGTTACAGCATAGGTCGTCTTAGAGTTACAACGCCGAATGAGGACCGGTATTTGGCAGTTACTGCCAAAAGAAACAAGCAGAGTACAGCCTCAGACCTGTCTCGTCAGCTCTCTTCAGCCACTGGTACGACAATTTCAAGGCAGACCGTGTACAGACGCTTAGGGCAAATTGGTCTTATGCTCGTAGACCTGTCAGATGCGTTCCACTTACTGCAGCTCACTGTCGTCGCCTGCGGTTAGCCTGGAGTAGAGAGCATGCATTGTGGACACCGCAACAGTGGGCTTGTGTGATGTTTTCCAACGAGTCCAGGTTTAACTTGCAGTCTGATTCTCGCCGGACTTTCATATGGAGAGCTCCAGGTAAGCCGCGACCACCAAGAAAACATCATTGAACGACACCGTTACGGTGCTGCAGGAGTGCTCGTTTGGGGTGGAATTATTCTGGGTTCCAGAACTGACCTGCATGTTCAAAATGAAACCATGACCAGCCAAATCTATCGGGACGTCATTCTGGAACAACATGTACGCTTGTTTTGGAGCGCCATGGGCGCACAATTTGTGTTTATGGATGACAACGTCCGTCCTCACCGTGCAAACATCGTAAGCGAACGCCTTCAATCGGAGGATATCACACGTATGGACTGGCCAGCATTCTAACCGGACTTGAATCCAGTAGAGCACGTGTGAGACATGCTTGGCCGACGAGTTGCAGCCCGTCAACCTCCTCCTACATGTCTACCGGAACTTCGGAGTGCATTGCTTTTTGAGTGGTGTAATATCCCCCAAGATCAGATCGATAATTTCATACTCAACATGCCTAGGCGTTGTACGGACTGTATTGCACCGTCTGAGAGACATACAATGTATTAACAATCATACCAACCATGTAATATTGGTATTTTGTAAATAGTTTTTTTTTTTTTTTGTAATTTGCTCCAAGGAGAAAAAATTGCTAATTTTTTTAATAATATCAAACATATAGCATCTTCTTTTGCTCTTTACCTTTTGTTTAATAAATAAGCTTAACAAATAAATCAAATTTGTTTTGCTTCTAACTCTTCCTTTGCCTGATTTTGCATTATCCTCAATTTATGGACATGAGTGTATTAAAATTAGACAAAATTTTTAGATAGTCAATAATACTACAGAAATACTTTTATGTTTTCCCAAACAGTATTACACAGAAATTAGTAGGGTGGAAAATGTTGTGCATTACTGAGATAGAAGATATCTTTAATCTTAAGTACTGGGTGCTTTCTATTTAGTTACTTTTTATTTACATTATTAACATTTTTTCGTTTCTAATTTGTGAAGCTGATGCTGTTGTATAATTTCTCATTTTATTCATCTCTTTTAATGCTTCCTTATTGCAAGAAACCTTTCCAGTGAGTTTCAAGCAGTCCAGTTATTCAATTAATATTCCATCTAGTAATTTCACGCGACTCAAGGCGATATGCTTGACCTGCTGCTGTTATATTTTAAACATATAATTATTATCACGTTAGGATGGAAATATGGAGAGAATAGGCTGACAACTCGATCCACTCCACAGGGACTGACTCGCTAGAGGGAGACACCCACTCGATGAGAAACACACGCTGACTGACTGCGGACCACCAGAGTTTATATAACTTTCGGCTTGTGTTCGAGAACATTCTGGGCTAAACCGGTAAGAATTCGTTCCAGAAGGTTCTCCATCCGTCCACAGCATATCGCAAATTTTATCGCCAAATGGCGATTTCTCGCCAAATGTGGCTACTTTGCCTTCTTATGCCACTTTATAGCAACCCTAAAACTGCTTTGAGGGAAGCCATTTTACCGCGCCTGCACATTTCGTAACAGTATTATATCTTCAGCTCCGATAAACAGGAATAAATAAGCAGGAATTGACTTTAATATATAAAAAAATAGCATTAAGGTCAAATGTCATCCACTACAAGTTTAAAAAAAGTATTTAAATTGGAGTGGATGAATAAAAAGTATTTTAATAACGGTTGAAAATTTGAACAAGATTAGAGAGTGTGAGCTAACAGTAGGAATTTTTTAAAAAATCTGATGTGTACACCACATGACTTCCTTGTACGGAATATTAAATTATATACATTTTTTCTTGCATTTTATTTAAACTTATTAGATTGAATTAAACCTACTTCGCCGAAAGCGCATAAACCACAATAGAATAAATGCATTCTTTAAAATTCACTTTGTTTACCATAGCGACACTCTGGCACTAGGTTTACTTAACAGTATCATATTTCATTCATATTATAACTCAGAATGCACAAAATGTATATCATTTAAAGAATTATCTAATCGTTGCCACATGTTCTATTCAAATACTATAATAAAGCTAGAATTATGTATAAAAGAAATTAAACAAACAAAACAAAAAAGAAACAGTTTTTCACAGACGATTGA
The DNA here is from genome assembly GCF_044657685.1 of Stegodyphus dumicola. NCBI lineage: Eukaryota > Metazoa > Arthropoda > Arachnida > Araneae > Eresidae > Stegodyphus > Stegodyphus dumicola. The sequence continues at coordinate 188,908,938 of NC_140774.1, forward strand.
GTATTTCTCATTTAATTAATTCAGTTCTCACTTCGCGAGAAGGCAAAAATACATAAAAACTCAAAATATCTATATTAAAAATTACGAAGTAAATCTCAAACGCTTATTTCCTCGAAAAAATTTCAGAAAGAATTAAGCATGATTTAATTGGCAATAATAAATGAATGCGTTACCTTTGTTGTTGCGAAGCTAAGTTTCTCTAGATTGGCAACAAATCCACTAGTCTCTTGTTTCAAATGTAAACATCAATGGCCGCCATTAAAAACAGGCTTAGCGGCAATTAAACAACTTTAAAATTGCTGATAATTCTAAAAATATTGCACACAGATTTACTAAAGGCATAAAATCCTTAACCGGAAGATAAAAAATAACATAATTCAATCATTTTTAAAGCAAAAAATGTACAATTTACAAACATATAAGAGTAAAGAATCTGAGATCACTGATCCTGGTAATAGAGTGGATATATATATATAAACATATTTATATACGTTTGGTACTGCCGATTGCAACCAAAATACGAGGTGCACATCTACATGTTATACCAGTCCTATATACAAAATTTCAACGTTCTGAGGCTACTCGTTTTTAAGTTATGCGAGATACGTACGTACGTACGTACATACGTTCGTACAGACGCCACGAAAAATTCTCTTCAGAATTCATTTTAAAGCAGTTTTATAATTTTTTTGAAGTAAAAGAGTATTTTATTCTGTCCTTACGTACAGATATGACGCAAAAACATCGAGAAATTGCATTCGATAGCGGTCAAAATGGATATTTTCGTTGAAATATGCTGCCTTAAACTTTTCGCGATTACAATACTTCCTTTTTACTTCGTACAAGGAAGTAAAAAAGGGAAGAAAGAAAACCACTTAACACACCCGAGGTCATCAGATCTATCGTCTCCAGATTTCTTCTTCTGGTATTTTCTGGAGGGTCGTGTCTATCGCGATAAACCAGAGACACTAGACGAATTAAAAGAAAGCATTTCTAAGGATATTGCAAGCATCACTGCCGACACATTATGGAGGGTGCAGCCGACATGAAGGGTCGAGTTCGATTGTGCCTATACCAGGAGGGTAGTCATTTTTAACACCTACTGTTGGGTAAGTGATTATAGACCTTTATAACCTTTACAAACACACAATTAGGTTATTTTTCGGAAGCAGGTCATTAGGTTATTTTTCGGAAGCAGGAGACTTGAAAAATGAGCAACGCTTTCACCGGGAATCGAATCACGGCCCTCTGAAATACGCGCCAGCTTGCAGACCTCCACACCACGAAGGCATGCTAGGATGCTAGGAAGGCGGTTAAAATACCTTATAACGTTTGGTATGTCACACGGCAATCAGTTTTTAACAATGTTTTATAGGCGCAAGCCGTCACTCCTTGCATAGAATTTCGCGATTTTCATTATTTCTTACTTCTTCTTTTTTGTTCTCTGTGTTGCACATCAAAAAGCGGGACGGAAGACTGAAGCTTTTGCCGCAAACCGTATTAAAACCGGATACTTTTTAACAAAACTACAGCCCAATGAAATAGGTCAGTTCTAAAAGAAGCACCCTGTATTTATCAGAGAACATACGAACAAACGTTTGATATTTGTTCATAAATGAAAGCAAATGGCTACATTTTCTGTATTTGCTTTTAAAGCATGTAAGACTGTTAAATTCAAACATCGTCCAAAAATTGCTTAGATCTATAAGAATAATGTACTTCGGTTTAGATTAGAATGGTTTATTCAATAAAAGTGGGCAAAAATTGAAAACATAGCGCTGAAGAAAAATTAAAAATATAAATTTATATCCTCTAGAGGCGATGTACAGGTACATAGTATGTTCCACACTTGAATCACTACTTTGCAATCTAGTTAAAAACATCAAAAATACATTTCCTTATTAATTATTGTAGTGCTGCAAATACTTAAAATTACTAGTTAGGTTTACGTGAACCAGATTAAAAAATGAATCATAGGTATGGATTACTATATCAGTTAGACTTACAGGCAAACTTTACTTTTGGAAGAATTGTTAGATTCTCTCGAAAAGCATGAACGCTACAAATTTAATGAATGTTAAACGCCTAAAACATTCATTCAAATTTAGTGATGTCAGAAAAAGTGTTATAGAGTTCAAATAATTTTTATGAAATCATTATAAAATTACCATATTTAAGCTAGTTTTGCTGACTGGTTTCTAGTTTACATTTCGCTCAGTTTAGATGGAGCATTGCTGTGGAAAATGTTAGAAGCTGCACAGAGATAATTAACGCCAGTTGGCTCTTAGCCCTAACACCGACGTAAACTAACCCGCGATTAATATGCAAGGCCGTAAAATAGCAAGCTCGGTGAAACAACGTGGAAGAACGATACAGCACGCTCTGCCTGAAGTAACTCAGACAGCTTAAATATTATCTTTCTACCTTATTTTGCATATCACGCGAAACTGAAATATCATTTTGTCAGTAAAGGGAAATGAGGGAAGATAGAAAAGGTAAGTAACTGAGCAAAACTATTTAGTTTAAAACTAAAATAACATTCTTTACAGTATATTAAGAGGAAAAAAATCTCGAACACGTACCAATACTGTCTACAGTGGTGGCCAAAATTGTGGACACTTTTGGAAATTTTTATATTTTTTAACTTTGTATGCTTTGTATAGAAAACGTTACGTTCACAAAATGCAAACTTGTATATATCATTTTAAAGAGAATTTATTACTGAATTTAATACAAAACACAAAATTCAATTATTTGCAATACAAAAAAAGTTAAACGATAATAGTTATCGATATACATTAGATAGTGATGATTGCAGTGAGTTATCAGTAATTAGTGGGGTACCCTTTAGTTTTGATTACAGCTTCACATCGACGTTTCATTGAGCTGACAAGAGTTTTAAGCTCTTCATTCGTTATTACATGATGCCAGGAAACAATTATAGCCTCAATTAGTTCCCTTTTATTTGATGGGCGCCTCATTCGGACAAGAGTTTTCAAACGGTGCCACAAAATTTCGATAGGATTGAGGTCAGGACTCTTTCCTGGCCATGACAACAATTTAATGCTTTTTGTACGAAACCACTCTTTCGATATTTTGGCAGTGTGGCAAGGAGCAGAATCCTGCTGAAAAATAAACGAAGCATTGTTGGGAAAGAGATCTCTGATGGAAGGTAGAAGTTTTGGTTCTAGAATAGTGTCAATGTATTTTCTGGCATTCAGTGTCCCATCGATGACATGAAGGCGACGAATACCATCTGCTGACATGCATGACCAAATCATAACACGAATTGGGTTCTTCACAGTTGCTTGAATGCAGTCAGGATGTAGCTCTTCTCCTATTCTACGTCTTACATATTTTCGCCCATCACCACCGAATAACGATATCTTAGTTTCATCATTCCATATAACTTGTGACCACTGATCATCTGCCCAGTTAATGTGTTCCTTTGCCAACTGTAGTCTTTTTTTTTTTTTTTTTTTTTTTTTTTTTTCATTGCTGAAAATTAAGATAAGGCTTTTTTCGTGGAATTCTACCTCTCAGTCCAACATCTGTTAATCTTCTCCTGATTGTTCTTGAACTGACAGAAACACCAGCATCATTCAGATCACTTCTGATGGCCGCTGATGACATTTTTCTATCTTGGATACATAGCCTTTTTATTCTTCTGTCATCAATAGATGTGGTGAACCTTTTTCGGCCTTTTCCTTCTTTGTTTTTTATTGAATTTGTTTCCTGATATCGTAAACAAAACTTTCGGACTCCAGATGTAGTTACTGAACCACCCACCTGTCTTGCAATTCCAGCATAGGAAATACCACTTTCTCGTAACACAATAATATTACATCTCTTTCTAGGTGTCCAATGTACTCTTTTATTTGATGTCATTGTTTCTTGACTAAATATTAAAAATTTTTACAAAAATTCCTACTTGTAATTGCTGTGTATAAGAAACGAGTCCTCCTTCTACAGAACAAAGCAAAATAATGAATTGTTTCAAGTGTAAACATTATGTCAGCTTCTACTGGCAGTTACTAACATTTGATTGGTTCTCAGAAACAAGAAAAGTGATTGGCCAGGAAACCTAGACATTACAAACCACTTCATAACTGTGTTTTTTGTTTATATTAAAGTACATATAATTTTTTGTATTGCAAATAATTGAATTTTGTGTTTTGTATTGAATTCAGTAATAAATTCTCTTTAAAATGATATATACAAGTTTGCATTTTGCGGAACGTAACATTTTCTATAAGCATACAAAGTTCAAAAACATAAAAATTTCCAAAAGTGTCCACAATTTTGGCCACCACTGTACTCTAGCGATACTGTCTACGCCTTTTAAAGTCGCCAAATTTTGGCGGTGAAGAATCATCATCCACCACTTTTTTTAGTTCGGGCGCCACTGCAGAGTCATTAGGATTTTTGAAATGTGTAATGCCCTCGCCGGGACTCGAACCTGAACCTCCCAAATACACGCCGAGTGTGCCAACCGTTACAACACGAAGGCATGCAGAAAGGACGGAGAAAATACTTTTATACCTGCATTTGAAATTATGCGAATTCAACCAATAAATATAGAAAGATCGATAACCATCGAACTTAAAAATTCGCAACGAGCCAATACCTTCGAGTTTTAAATCCGACCTCGTTCGGGTACCATTTTATAAGAAATGGTTTTTATTTTAACTATAAACGTATTAATTTGAAGATAAGCATACTAATGAGTGAAAACAGCTTTAAAAGTAATGCTAAGTAATTTTAATTTTGAAAAATAATGAAAAAAAGGATAATTTTTGCTTAAAGTTTGTCATTACGGCAACAACCACTGTGAACAATGTATAAATAAATATCAAGTTTTTTAAATTTGTATTTATGTTTACACTTATTTTGTATGCAATGAAGCAAAATAATTAAGAAATATTCATATGTTCTTGAGATATGTCAAAATATATAGTATTAACTGCATATTTTCCTATTATTGCATCCAAAATCTAAGAATAAAAAGTAACAATTCAACTTCTATTTAATATTTCTAAAATCTTCTGCTTCAGAGCATGCATCAGATTATATGAAACATGAACAGAAAGTATCATTTAGTTTTATTCATAAAATTGTGAGTTATGGCTGTTACCAATGGTAATATTTACTGAAAAACACATTTTTCAGAAAACAAGTTTAAAGTTTTAATAAAACAATTTCTTAGTGAAAAATGCATCCCTGATAATTAAAACCCTTTTTTTTTTTTTTAATTGACACCTTGTTTGTATTTTCACAAACATTGCGCTTTTTCTTTCGAACAAAGCGTAATTTTTTTCTTTGGGTTTTTGTAAAACTTGCGGAATGGCGCCAAAAGTCATGATTTTGCACTTTATCAAGTTTTAGAATTCCCTGCTCAGTGTAAAATTCAGAACACACAGCTAACCTTGAAAATGCTTCAAGCAAACCTATAAATCCAACATTGAATAATGTTAAATAACAACACTTGTTATTTAATGATTGCTCCAAACATTAATGTTCGCGAGGAACAATTTGCAATAAAATGCCATTAAAACGTTCTTTGATATTTTGAGTTTTGCCATGTATGCACTTTTTTAATAACTCTTGTTTATGTAGTCAACCCCATATATGTAGGTTTAATTAAATTCAAAATATATGTTGATATACCAGAGGTTTTTGGCTGATTTTTTTCTTTTCTGCAATCGCACATTGATAGTTGCACCAACTCGTTGATTGAGGTGGGCATTGGCTTCGAAGAAGAGCCGCAATGGAACAAGCAGCTAGTACAGCCTGCTGCATCTCAATTAAGTTTCCAACATGACTTCTAATTGCAATCCCTAATTCTGCAGTTTATCAATAAAAGAACCAATCAGTTTACCTTTCCCTTTCAATCCAGGAGTGAAATTTTTTATTTTTCGTAGTACACTACTAATCCTTTTCTGTACATGTCCAATGCATTCCGGTTTCTTGACCGAATCTTTACCATATATATTTTTCACAATTAAAAACCTCTTAGAATCTCCATCCTCATAATACTCTGTGTACTTCAGCTTTCGTAATTTAATAGATCATTCAAAAAGCGAATAAACAGCAACTGCTTCCATACCTCTATAATTTGCACAATAATTATGTTACGCTATATATACTCGTATTATGAACTATATATCGTGCTGAAGATTGCATTCCATTTTGTTTAGTTTGTTGCAAATGATGCAAAAATGTGACATAGCCTTCAAATCAAGACTGTCAACGCTAATCGAAAAAGCAGTAACATCCATTCAACGTCGAATACCCTCTGCGCCAAACTAAATACGAAATTAAGGGAAAAATCTACCGCCAGATTCTTAAAATGTATTACAAAATATCTAAACTTAGTACGATGGTTTATAATTTACAAAATCTTGATGATAAATAAAGTTTCTAAATAAGTATGTCTATTTAAACGCTCACTTCCGGTCCAGAATATTGGAACTTCCGGTTTATTCCGTTACAGAAAAATGCTTATAACTTCAGTTCTAATTAACATATCAACAAGCAAAATCTTGTATTTGATAGCTAAAGATGTATTCTTTAAGATAATCTAATAAAGTAAAAATTGAAATTTTGTCCGAAAATCGTCTTTTGTACGAGGTCGGATACCTTAATATAGTATTTATCCTTTAAGCGAAAATCTTGAGCTTTTTGCTTGGGCATTTTATTATTGTTATACCACGAAGGCATGCACAAAGAAAGGTGAAAATACCTTACAAACAAACATTAAAATGCATTGATTAAATGTATTAACATCTGTTTCACTTCTTAGTCTTCGTTTACTTAGTCGGGGACATTAGTATTTGTCGTTAAGTGCACTAGTTAAGAATAACTGTAGTCTAGGCATTTGGAACTGGAATAAGCATATTTAAAGCAAAATATTATCTCCAATTCATTACCAGGAGTAGAATGCGCATTGATTCATCCTTCACCTGATTAATTTCATTAGAAAATCCTTCACGAAGGTATTCATCCCTCTAGGCAGATAGGCCTCATGCGCTTTGTTATAATCAATTAAACAAACGGTTTGTTTCAACAGTCATCCAGAGAAATGCCCTCAAGACAGCTTGTCTTTGCCTACATTTGCTACCTAAACTTGCAGCGATATTTAAATCTTAGAGAAATTTTGCTTCAGTATTTAAATATTTCCGTTTCAAATTTATAGCTTCCTATTACAGTAAAATAAAATTCCATCAGATTAATTGTGAATCAAATAGTGGTTTAATAACAAAGAAAGTTATTAAAATATCAGAATAAATTTATTTTGAAAAATATTATTAAAGCTTCATTTAAATTTAAAATTAAACATTACTGAAATAAATGCATTTTTAATGAACATTTCAAGCTTGTTTTTCATGGCGGCGAGAAGCGATAAATAATCATTTATTTAAAATTCTAATTGAATATTTCGTCTAAAGATTTTAAAAGATTGCAGAAATCAGTTTCATATAAGACATATTTTACTTCTCTCACTTTTCCATCTGCCAAATGTCTAAACTGAATGGGATAGAAACGGTTCAATTTGAATCTTAATTTAAACAAACATCAAGGTGATATTAAACTGCTTCTGCGCAGTTTATGTCTAGTTTATGTCTATGAAATCACCTTCACACCAAGGTTAAATTTTGCCTATATTTAAATAGCTACATGACTGATGGTTTACGTTTGAAAACATAAAACGTATAAATCCGCCATTTTTCATCTCTGCAGGCCAGTTTCTATCTCATAATTTTTCAAAAGAAGTTTTCCGTTGTCGAATTAGGCTCCCTGGAGGCGCACCAAATGCCCCCACGAAAAATATTCTTGGTTTTGGTTAATTGTAAAAGATCTAATCCCTCTTTCCCTGTACCTTTTCAAAAATTTCCAAACTACGATTTTTTCCTGGATGAAAGCCACTGGCTTAGTCTTCTATCATTCTAGTTGAAACAATTTCAAATTTTTGTCTATTATTCTCGTGTAGGCACATGTTTCTTTACCACAATTTCCACTCCCTTCGCTGAACAGAAATATTCCATTCATCTTTCGAAAGTAAATTACTGAAAATTTATGTTGGTTAAAACCGATTCATGCTGGTCATTATTTTTACTTCCTTGTACGAAGTAAAAAGGAAGTATTGTAATCGCGAAAACTTTCAGGCAGCATATTTCAACGAAAATATCCATTTTGACCGCTATCGAATGCAATTTCTCGATGTTTTTGCGTCATATCTGTACGTAAGGACAGAATAAAATACTCTTTTACTTCAAAAAAATTATAAAACTGCTTTAAAATGAATTCTGAAGAGAATTTTTCGTGGCGTCTGTACGAACGTATGTACGTACGTACGTACGTATCTCGCATAACTTAAAAACGAGTAGCCTCAGAACGTTGAAATTTTGTATATAGGACTGGTATAACATGTAGATGTGCACCTCGTATTTTGGTTGCAATCGGCAGTACCAAACGTATATAAATATGTTTATATATATATATCCACTCTATTACCAGGATCAGTGATCTCAGATTCTTTACTCTTATATGTTTGTAAATTGTACATTTTTTGCTTTAAAAATGATTGAATTATGTTATTTTTTATCTTCCGGTTAAGGATTTTATGCCTTTAGTAAATCTGTGTGCAATATTTTTAGAATTATCAGCAATTTTAAAGTTGTTTAATTGCCGCTAAGCCTGTTTTTAATGGCGGCCATTGCTTGTTTACATTTGAAACAGCAGGATAGCGGATTTGTTGCCAATCTAGAGAAACTTAGCTTCGCAACAACAAAGATAACGCCTTCATTTATTTTTTAAATCATGCTTAATCCTTTCTGGAATTTTTTCGAGGAAATAAGCGTTTAAGATTTACTTCGTAATTTTTAATACAGATATTTTGAGTTTTTATGTATTTTTCCCTTGTCGCGAAGTGAAATCTGAATTAAGTGAGTGAGAAATACTCAATCGTCTGTGAAAAACTGTTTCTTTTTTGTTGTGTTTGCTTAATTTCTTTTATATCTCGTTCTAGCTTTATTATGGTATTTGAATAGAACATGCGGCAACGATTAGTTAATTCTAGTCTTTAAATGATATAAATTTTGTGCAATCTGAGTTATAATATGAACGAAATATAATACTGTTAAGTGAATCTAGCGCCAGAATGTCGCTATGGTAAACAAATACTAGAGTGAATTTTAAAGAATGCATTTATTCTATTGTGGTTTATGCGCTGTCGGCGAAGTAGATTTAATTCAATCCAATAAGTTTAAATGGAATGCAAGAAAAATGCGTATAATTTAATATTCCGCACAAGGAAGTCATGTGGTGTAGACATCAGATTTTTTAATTAATACCTCGGCTGATTAAAGCCGTCCGAAGATGGGAGCAGTCGAAATGGCTTGCCAAGAATTTTTGCGATCGGCAGTAATGTAGTCAATGGTTGAGGTTATGCTAGATTTTTTTCATTGCAAAACTTAGAAATTTTTTATTAACAAACTCTACGATTTGAAAGCGAGCAGTGGCAACGCTTCTCGAAATAGAGTACATTTTTATCTCCAGTGTGCGAGACTGTTGCCACTCAGAAAAATGAGAGCAGAAATTAAAGTTTTTCCGAGTTTTTAATGAATATCTCTGAATCTCTGATTTTAGCTGTTTTTTTTTTTTTTTTTTTTTTTTTTTTTTAAGTAGACGCCGATTTTTTCCAGGACCCAGGAAAATATTGTAGAAAGTTTGGTGACGATAGCTATAGTAGTAACTGAGTCATTAGCGAACAAACACACTCAGACTTTCTTCTTTATATATAGATAGATAGATTCTATATATGAATTTCTCAATGTAGTTCACGCCTGAGTCTCTTAATTATCAACTTCATATTAATATGATTAGAAAGCTCCTAAATTTCATCTAATAGGCGGGACCTTTAAAATGGAATTATCGAGAGTTTGGAAATTCAGCTAGAGCAATTGGATGATTTTATATACGTATTGGACATCAAGTCTCTGTTTCAAGAGAAAGCATGAATATCCTTCTTAAAATAAAAGCATAAACAAATCAATCAAATTCAAAGATTCTAAAAATAGGAGCCGATATGAATTACTAAACCATTGCTCCTTCCATTTTGGGTTCGTAACCTCCGTTATCAGCTTCTTTTCTCTAATCCTTTAAACTCGGTTTTTTACAGATTTTTATTTTTCGGTCGAATATTATGATTTTGTTAGTGTTCGAATCCTACTGCAAAAAAATCTGATGTGTACACCACATAACTTCCTTGCACGGATTATTAAATTATACACTTTTTTTTTTCATTTAAACATATTGGATTGAATTAAATCTACATCGTCGATACAGCATAAACCACAAGAGAATAAATGCAGTCTTCAAAATTCACCATATTTGTTTACCATAGCGACACACTGGCACTAGGTTAACTTAACAGCGTTACATTTCGTCCATATTATAACTCAGAATGCATATATATTTATATCATGTGAATAATTATCTAATCGTTGGCACATATTCTATTCAAATACTATAATAAATCTAAAACGATGTATAAAAGAAATTAAGCAAACAAAACAAAAAAGAAACAGTTTTTCACAGACGATTTACTATTTCTCATTCAATTAATTCAGTTCTCACTTCCCGAAAAGGCAAAAACACATAAAAACTCAAAATATCTATATTAAAAATTACGAAGTAAATTTGAAACACTTATTTCCTCGAATAAATTCCAGAAGGGATTAAGCAAGATTTAATTCGCAATAATAAAGGCGGCGTTATCTTTGTTGTTGCGAAGCTTAGTTTCTCTAGATTGGCAGTAAATCCGCTATTTTGCCAAGTTTGAAATATAAACAAACATGTCCGCAATCCGCAAAATGCATTAGGCTTAGCTGCGCTTAAATAACTCTTAAATTGTTGATATCTCCACAAATATTGCATTCAGATTTACTAAAGGCCTAAAACCCTTAGCCGGAAGATAAGAACTGCATAACTGAATCATTTTTAAAGCACAAACGAGGAGTAACAGAGTGGATATACTACATACATTTAAATGTTTTGGTGCAGCCGATTGCAACCAAAATACGAGGTTGCACATCTACATGTTAAAGCAGTCCTACATATAAAATTGCAATATTCTAAGGCTACTCGTTTTTTAGTTACGCGAGATACGTACGTACGTACGCACAGACGCCACGAAAAATTATCTTTAGAATTAATTTAAAATCAGTTTTATAAATTTCTTGGAGGAAAAGAGTCTTTTATTCAGTCTTTACTTGCGGATGTCACGCAATAACATCATTAAATTGCATTGGATAGAGGTCAAAATCGATATTTTCGTTGAGATGTGCTACCTGAAACCTTTCGCGATTACAATACTTCCTTTTTACGTCGTACAAGGAAGTAAAAATAATGAAATTTTTATTTTCAGTATAACGTGTTGTATGAAGGACGAATACTAGTACTAATATAATTATTCTTTAAAGAAAATGAACATATAATAAATAACACCCTCACCTTTTTCACTAAATGTGATTTGCTAAGCTATCAAAATATTATCAAGCGGTAAATACTTTACTTACCCTTAAAGCGCTTACAAATTAAAAAAAAAATTCTCTTTTTAAATGAATTGAAGTTACCATTATAGGGTCTCCCTTCTCTGGAAGCATAAACTAAACTGAAACTCAAGATGAAGCTAAGCGACTTGCCTCTATGTTCAGTACCAAGACGAAAAAATGTATAAAAAGTTAAAAGGCCCTTTTATTAAAATTAAAGAATTTAACAGAATTTCTTGGGTTTAGAATTCCAGCCATCATTTATGGCCTAACTCAAAAGCAATGAATTCAATTTAAACTGAACTAAATTGTAAGTTAGCCAGCTATAGAAATAATTTAAAGAATAACGTGGCGTTCAGCAGGAGGAGCACGCTCTGATTAAACAATCAAAAACCTTACTTTAAATACTGTCTCTTTCGGTGTCCGCCGATAACATCGCGGCAAAAACATCGCAGACGAAAACGTCGCAGCGAAAACAACGCAAGGCAAAAACGTCGTGCTACAAAACATCGTGGGAAAAAACATCGCAAAGAGAAAACATCGCAGTTCTAAGACATCGTGGTACAAAACATCGTCGTCGAAAATATCGTGGTAAAAAATAAAGTATCTACAAATCATCGCGTGACGATAACATCGCAGATATGCTTTTTTCAGACTTTAATAACTGTAAATAGATATTCCCATAATAATTTGTGAGCGCAAGATAGAAACAAGGATAATTTGTTTTTCATGTTTTATATTAACTAATAAATTTTTGCTGAGAAAATAAGAAGGAAACTTAAGCATAGAAAATTAATGCAACTTATAGCACTTAATAGAATTTTAAACCGACATAGTTAACTAACAAAGACCATTAATAAATAATTTTTATAAACTTTTTACGGGTAATTTTTCATAAAAAGTATAATCTAGGAGTTGCATTTAATTTTCTATGCTTAAGTTTCCTTCTTACGTTTTCAGCAAAAATTTATTAGTTAATAAAAAAATGTGAAAGTAAAAATTATCCTTCTTTACATCTTGCGCTCACAAATTATCATGGGAATATCTATTTACAGTTATTAAAGCCTAAAAAAAACATGTCTGCGATGTTATCGTCATGCGATGATTTGTAGATACTTTATTTTTTACCACGATATTTTCGACGACGATGTTTTGTACCACGATGTTTTCTCTTTGCGATGTTTTCTCCCACGATGTTTTGTAGCACGACGTTTTCGCCTTGCGTTGTTTTCTCTGCGACGTTTTCGTTCGCAATGTTTTTGCCGCGATATTTTCGGCTGTAACCGTCTCTTTCTCCCTCATTTAAATACGCGCGAACTAAAAATCAGCATTCTGACAGGAAAATAGACATGGAGAAAGACAGTAAAGCTAATTAATATATATTAACTGGTTTAATAAAAATAAGTACTGATATATTGTAAAATGAAACCTTATACGCTCATTAGCCTAAATATTTCAAACATAATTACGATAATTAAAGAAATGGAATAAATATTACTCAAATGATCAGCGTGACAGAATATAATAAAAGAAATTATGGGGTATAAGCAATCCTTATACCGACAATGTTACATTGGCCATTTTCGATGTACCTTTTCTCAAAATCTGTAGATACACGCTTGAAATTGTTTGTGTGATTAAAGTGTACCTATCTGATTATACTGAAACGAACATTTGAAACATTTTGAATTTTAGAGTAATTAACAGAATATTTTGTTAGGCATAGTAATACTTAGCACTTTTCTCACACAAAAAAACATTTTGTAAATTTTTTCCTTAGTTTATCACAAAAAGCTCATTTCAGTAAATATTAGGAAACCTAATAAATAAGCCATAAAAATTTTAGGCAACTGTGAGTATTAGTTCCTGAGAAAAGGTACATCGAGTGTAAAAAAATCACGTTTGGAGAAAAACGCGTTTTTATATAAAAATCCTCATTGATCAAAGCATTCGATGACAAATTAAAACTAGATTTTTTACAGTTCTAATTCTCATAGAGATTAAAGATTGGTATTTTTAGAAAGATAAAAGTGTAGAGAATTTGAAAATGCAAAAATCCGAAATCACAGTTTTTTTGAAGATTTTGGGGTTCCAACACCCCTTAAAATGATATAGGTGATGAAAACATGCTGGGGACAATTAATGAAGATTGAACCTCTTGTTGCATAAAGCAGAATGGTAATGAAAATAGTGATATTGTAAAACTATGCAAAAACTGAACTTTATATTCAAAAATATTTTCTTCTAAGACTAAGTATATTGCAGAATAATACAGCGTACTGTTGTTTATCTGGGTGCAAATTATCCGTGGTGGCACACTCACTGAGATCACATAAGGTCACGTATGTTGTGATAGATAAGTTTTTCTAAATGTTTTGGTGTATTTAACTAAACACAGGTAATTATAATTTTTTACATACATAATTTATTTCATAATATTTAGTGCGAGGAGAAAATATCCCAGAAAGAAAATTACTGACTAAATTACTGAATTAATGAATAATGGAAAATTATTCTTTTTAACCAGTTTAGTAAAGCAAACAATGACATTTCTTTCAAGTTTTTTCGATTTACCTAATGTCATAAGATACCATTCAGATCACTTACAATAGAAATAGAAATTATTTCAATTCGAAATCTCTTTTTATCATCATTCTTTAAAATTTGGAGCAAGTAAAAATGTCTGATTGTATTTTTGATTTAAAAATTCATTATTGCTAAGAACCACAAACATAAAAAAAAAATTAAATAGCTCCTAAAATAACAGATAAATTAAGATGCAGATTCCGAGAAATATCATTTTTAAAAGCATATTTTTATCTATCCAGATGTGCAAAAATTAAAATTTCTCGAATATTAGCCAGATCGTTAAGGGAAAAAAGACATTTTATAATAATTATCAACTCCAATATTTATTTATGTCCTGCCAAATAATGATCACTTTTAAATTTCGTTGTTTACGGGACGGACACGCCAGAAGAGATTTCATTGTAATACTTCTTTCGGCATTTAGCAAATTATTTACATTATTATGTTAATTAAAATTAATTTGTTATGAAATTATTTTCCACAAAAATAATTTAATAATTTAGACGCAGTTTTCAACATTCAATTTGTATACCATGTAAAACCCATAAGAATTTTATTTTTAAAAAAACTTTTGATATGAAATTGTTTTTGTTTACTCTATTTTAAAATCTTATAATTTAAATTCTAATTTCGACTTTTTAAAATTATTAAATTTTTAACACAAATGAGTAATTTATCCAGAAAGGCTATTAATTTTGGTTTGGCATTTTCCATCGTCCACTATAAAACTGCATTTCACCTTTCAAATTGTTGCCACCAAATATTATAGGCCTGCATTATATTTAAAGAAATTAAATAATGAAGAATTTGCATTAATATATGTATGTTCCTCGCACTGTGAAAAACAACGGCACCCAGAGACATCAAATTTTGAATAACGTAGTCCTCCACGCGAATATGAGCATCTGGAAGTCGGAATTTGGAATTTGTTTTATTAGCTATTTCATATTTTGTAAAGTATTTATGAGTTTTTGATTAAGAAACTCAACGATTTCAAACTGAGCAATGGCAACACTGTAGTAACAAAATAATTACAATTTTACCAAGCCTGAGAGTGTCTATCGGAAATTCTAAAGATATGCTTCATATTACCGTTGAATTGAATTTTATGCATTAAGAACGAAGAACATGATATTTAATAAATAAAGGTAACACACAAAAAGTTAAAAAAAAAAAAAAGCCGCTCTGGGCGGAACATAAAATATGAAAGCTTTCAGATATTTTTAAAAATTTAAATGCTAATTTCGAGTTTTTAAAATTTTAAAATTTTAATTGAATTTTGCTCATTCTAATTTTCCGATTTCAATGAATTTCTCCGTTTCAAATGCAATCTAAAAGAAAATATTAATGTAAGCACACTTTATTAGATAGTATCATCATGTAATTGCCTCACTTTGCAACATTTCACCACCGCTCTCAAAATAAATTGCTTTCACCACACCATTCATAAACTGAGAAGAGCACATTAACCCTACAGCACGATCTCAGTACAATTCTCTTGCAAGCTCCGCAAACCTTCTAAACGGTGTCAAAAAGTACCCCAGTCGTGGGCGGTAATAAAAGTTTTATTTGAGTTTCCTTCTAAGTCAACCTAAGTGACAGCAAATTTATCATTTCACATTTTCAACTCAGGATTGCCTAAAGTTACTTATTTTGTAACTAAGATTACAGTAAACTGTTGCTCTCGGCTGCAGCAAGAGTTAAGCCACCCTTATTCCTTTCTTGTACGAAGTAAAAAGAAAGTATTGTAATCGCGAAAAGTTTCAGGCAGCATATTTCAACGAAAATATCCATTTTGACCGCTGTCCAATGCATTCTAATGCAAGTTTTTGCGTGACGACTGTACGTAAGGACAGAATAAAAGAATATTTTCCTCCAAAAACTTATAAAAGTGCATTAAAATGAATTATGAAGAGAATTTTTCGTGGTGTCCGTACGTACGTATGTATCACGCATAACTTAAAAACGAGTAGCTTCAGAATGTTGATATTTTGTATACAGGACTGCTATAAAATGTAGATGTGAACCTCGTATTTGAGGAGCAATCGGCCGCACCAAACATACATAAATATATTTATACATATATCCACTTTGTTACCCGGCTCGGCGATCTCAGTTTCTTTACTCTTATATGTTTGTAAATTGCGCAATTTTTGCTTTAAAAATGATTGAATTATATTGTTCTTATCTTCCGGTTAAGGTTTTTATGCGTTTAAGAAATCTGCAAGCAATACTTGTACAATTCGCTACAATCAACAACGGCAGTTTTCTAAACAACAACAAACTAAGCAACTACTACAAACTGAGAGGTTTTCCTCCATTTATAAGATTTTTAAATCGCGTGCGAGAATTTTCTGGTACTTTATTGAAATCAAAAAGACATATTTATTTATTTAATGTTAAATGCACGTGCTCTTGTATTTTTAATTTTCTGGCTTAGCTTTCTTCTTTTAATATTCGTCACGCGCTGCATTGCGCGGGAAATAAAACCCTTTAATTTATAATTGAACTAACATTAGCTTTTTAAATACGAAATTCGTAACCGTACGTACATACATTCGTACAGACGCCACGAAACATTCTCTTCAGAATTCATTTTAAAGCAGTTTTATAATTTTTTTGGAGGAAAAGAGTCTTTTATTCCTTCCTTACATACAGATATCACGCAAAAACATCGTTAAATTTCATCCGATAGCGGTCAAAATGGATATTTTCGTTGAAATATGCTGCCTGAAATTTTACGCTATTACAATAGTTCCTTTTTACTTCGTACAAGGAAGTAACAAATGCCAAATTTCAAATTTGGACTTCTAGATTCCCATACTCGCTGCAGGATTACGTTATTCAAAATTGGATGGCTCTAGGTACCGTTGTTTTATCATAACGCAAGAAACATACATACATTTATGTAGATTCTTTATTATTTAATATTTTCAAATATAATACAAGGGGATAATATTTGGTGGCAACAGGTTTAAAAGTGAAACTGACATTCAGCGTGATTGGACACAAAATCGCGAAACGAAAACAATAGTCCCTCAGAGACAAAGCCCCTTTGAACTAAAAATTGCATAAATATTGATGTTAGAGAACGTACTTATCTTAAAGTTCGTTGATTATATCATTCGAGGTTTCATACCCATGCTAAATAATTTGCAAATTGGATGGAAGAAAATATTTCAAAAATTTCATTTGGATTTATCTAACGATAGCCCAAAATTCAAATAAAAATGAGCTGTTCATCTAAATTCACTTGTTCAAAGCATTAAAAATTCAGTTTATTCAAATGCACCTCAGTACTAAAAGTTAAGTAACCGGTTAACAATTTTTAGATAAAAATTGGTGTTCCTTTTTACTTCTTAGTACGAAATACAGGAAGTATTGTAATAGAGAAAATTTTCAGATATCATATTTCAACGAAAATATCCATTTTGATCGCTATCGAATGCAATTTAACGATGTTTTTGGGTGACATCTGTACGTACGGACAGAATCTCCCATTCTAATTTGCTGATTGGCGAAATTCAACATGCATTTTCCATATCTCGAAAGCGCGACTTAGAATACGTATTAGATTTACATATACCATTGTTTTAATATAGGAATTTTCACACAAAATCGGATTTTTTCTGAAATGACATGCGAAGTGTTTTTCCGTATCTCTATTCTAAGACTCCTATTATGCCAAACTGCCAATTTTTGTAAAAATCGCAAGAGTACTTTTTTAAAAATTAGCTCTCAAAATTTTAGCTCCTCTATGTAAATTGAATTTGATACATATATTTATTAATATATCTTTTTTATTAAACTTACTTGATTCCTTCTTCCAAAACTCGAAATTTAGGCTTAATCCTAATATAATTCGCACATTTTTTATGATTTGTTTTAAAAATTTGTGTTTTTAAATATTTTTTTATAAATTTTTCGAAAGATATTTTGAAGTATAACCTATCAAAGTTTTAACATCATCTTAAAGTAGATGCATTTCTAAGCATACCTGCAAAAAATTACAGTTTTTACTTCCTTGTACGAAGTAAAAAGGAAGTATTGTAATCGCGAAAAGTTTCAGGCAGCATATTTCAACGAAAATATCCATTTTGACCGCTATCGAATGCTATTTAACGATGTTTTTGCGTGATATCTGTACGTAAGGAAAGAATAAAAGACTCTTTTCCTCCAAAAAATGATAAAACTGCTTTAAAATTAAGAGAATTTTTCGTGGCGTCTGTACGAACCTATGTACGTACTTACGTACGTATCTCTCATAACTCAAAAACGACTAGCCTCAGAACGTTGAAATTTCGTATATAGGACTGTTATAACATGTAGATGTGCACCTCGTATTTTGGTTGCAATCGGCCGCACCAAACGTATATAAATACTATATTTATATATATATCCACTCTGTTACGCGGCTCAGTGATCTCAGTTTCTTTACTCTTATATGTTTGTAAATTGTACATTTTTTGCTTTAAAAATGATTGAATTATGTTTTTTTTTATCTTCCGCTTAAGGTTTTTATGCCTTAGTAAATCTGTATGCAATATTTTTAGAATAATCAACAATTTTAAAGCTGTTTGAGTGCCGCTAAGCCTTTTTTTTTATGGCGGCCATTAATTTTTTTACATTTGGAACAGTAGACTAGTGGATTTGTTGCCAATCTAGAGAAACTTAGCTTCGCAACAACAAAGATAACGCCTTTATTTATTAGTGCCATATAAATCATGCTTAATCCTTTATTGAATTTTTTCGAGGAAATAAGTGTTTAAGATTTACTGCATAATTTTTAATACGGATATTTTTAGTTTTTATGTATTTTTGCCTTGTCGCGAAGTGAGAACTGAATTAATTGAATGAAAAATTCTCAATCGTCTGTGAAAAACTGTTTCTTTTCTGTTTTGTTTGCTTAATTTCTTTCATACATCGTTCTAGCTTTATTATAGTATTTGAATAGAACATGTGGCAACGATAAGATAATTCTTCAAATGATATAAATTTTGTGCATTCAGAGTGTCGTTATAGTAAACAAATATAGTGAATTTTAAAGAGTGCATTTATTCTATTGTGGTTTATGCGCTGTCGACGAAGTAGATTTAATTCAATCCAATCAATTTAAATGAAATTTAAGAAAAAAATGCGTATAATTTAATATTCCGTACAAGGAAGTCATGTGGTGTCCACATCAGATTTTTTTATTCACAATTTCCTAATGTATACGTGAATTTACATTTTGGCCCTTGTTTGAAATTTGGCGTATTTATTATAAGCGATAATAACGAAAATGTGGTTTGCGCACTTTGTTAAAAATATTTGAAAGAATGAACGATAGACCTTTTTTCCTGTCGTGCATCAACGAAGAATAAGGAAAGTAGGTTACAATAAAATTAAGATTTCTGTCAAATGAATTATTCTTGGCGCAAACTGAAAATAATTCGCCAAGATAAATTTATCGACAAAACTTACAAAATTTAATATCTAGGCATAATTTGAGTCGTAGAATCGAAATATGGAAAAAAATGTACACATTCCTGTTTTACGTGCGAAGAGTAAAACTTCTCCCCCCCCCCACTATCGATCCATTTTTTACGAATAAGACTGCAGACTGTTGTTTACTAAAAAGGGCTACAAAAGTCTTGTCCAAGATAAAACTTTTCTTGCCCAAAACGCGAATTCTTTTCAGATGTGACTTGTGTTGCTTTTCTCTGAGTATGAAGAATTCCGCTTTAAGCAAAATTTCCTTGTGAATTGCTAAGTGCTACTCAGAAATCCCCAGAATACCATTTTTACCGAAAGCTTCCAGGAGAAAAGATCTTCTAGTCAAGGTATTTTTTTGTTAAACATACAAATGCATGTTGAATTTTTGGGGGGGAGGAGAGGAGGATAATAAATAAAACACCAGTTTTCGTCATTCTTAATAATTTTTTAAAAAATTTAAATCTAAATAAAGATTAAAATTAGCCATTTCATTTGAATCCTTGTTTTAGTTCTATTTTATCTGTTTATGGATATTTAAAAACTCTGATGTGTACACCACATGACTTCCTTGTACGGAATATTAAATTATGCGAATTTTTTTCTTGAATTTCATTTAAATTGATTGGATTGAATTAAATCTACTACGTCGACAGCGCATAAACCACAATAGAATAAATGCACTCTTTAAAATCCACTCTATTTGTTTACTATAACGACACTCTGAATGCACAAAATTTACATCATTTGAAGAATTATCGTTGCCACATGTTCTATTCAAATACTATAATAAAGCTAAAACGATGTATGAAAGAAATTAAGCAAACAA
The DNA here is from genome assembly GCF_044657685.1 of Stegodyphus dumicola. Lineage (NCBI taxonomy): Eukaryota > Metazoa > Arthropoda > Arachnida > Araneae > Eresidae > Stegodyphus > Stegodyphus dumicola. Next base: position 188,929,380 of record NC_140774.1, read on the forward strand.
AACAGAAAAGAACCAGTTTTTCACAGACGATTAAGTATTTCTCATTCAATTAATTCAGTTCTCACTTCGTCACAAGGCAAAAATATATAAAAACTCAAAATATCTGCATTAAAAATTACGAAGTAAATCTTAAACACTTATTTCCTCGAAAAAATTCCAGAAAGGATTAGCCCACCAGCGGCCAAGCGGTAAAGTCGCTGAACACTAGTAGTTCGGTCCGAGGTTCGAATCCCGCGAATGGGCTGGCTGCATGGGCGTTTTCGTGGTCTTCCCCATGTGTAACGTGTATACGAGCCAGTTTCCCTTAGAAAGTCCTCCACGAAAGGCATCCCTCCCCTTAGGCAGATAGCCCTAGTGTGCTTTGCCATAATTAAATACACACCACCAGAAAGGATTACGCATGATTTAATTCGCAATAATAAATGAAGGCGTTATTTTTGTGTTGCGAAGCTTAGTCTCTCTAGATTGGCAACAAATCTACAATTCTGCTGTTTCAAATGTAAACAAATATGTCCGCCATGTTATTTAAAACTTAACCGCACTTAAACAGCTTTTAAATTGTTGATAATTGTACAAATATTGCTTCCAGAATTACGAAAGGCATAAAAACCTTAACCGGAAGATAAGAACAACATAATTTAGTCATTTTTAAAGCAAAAAATGTGCAATTTACAAACATATAAGAGTAAAGAAACTGAGATCACTGAGCCGGATAACAGAGTGGATATATATATAAATATATTTATATACGTTTGGTGCGGCCGATTGCAACCAAAATACGAGGTGCACATTTACATGTTATAGCAGTCCTATATACAAAATTTCAACGTTCTGCGGCTACTCGTTTTTGAGTTAGGCGAGATACGCACGTACGTACATGCGTTCGAACAGACGCCACAAAAAATTCTCTTCAGAATTCATTTTAAAGCTGTTTTATAATTTTTTTGGAGGAAAGTAGTCTTTTATTCTGTTCTTACGTACAGATATCACGGGAAAACATCATTAAATTGCATTCGATAGTGGTCAAAATGGATATTTTGGTTGAAAATGCTGCCTGAAACTTTTCGCAATTACAATACTTCCTTTTTACTTCGTACAAGGAAGTAAAAAGTATAATCAGAAGCATAAACTCAAATAAAATATTCTATCTAACTCTTTTCTGGTAAGGAAAAGATAATTTAACTTTCATATGACAAAAAAAAAAGAAGCTGGTGTTTGTTAGCTACTATCATTTTTAATTATTACTTTAGAGCTTTATTCGAACTACTTAAAAAAGATATTCACTCTTAAAATTTCATACAAACACTATATAAAGATAAAAAAGCAGCACAAATTTGAATATAATCATGTATAACATTTACTGCTTATCAGCCTGTTTAAAAAATTATAATTTCATTCACAAATCCATAGATACGTATTCTTCTGAGAACTGTCTTTGTAGGATAGGGCAACTTCGTCGACGAATGCATTCTACGAGGCATATAGAACAGGAAGAATAAGTTTTTGCTATATTTGTCTTTTAATTTCAATCGCCAGTTTATTCCTTCCAAGTAAGGCATATATATTCATTGATACACTAATTGTTTTATTAGTGGATTGTGACTTCTAAATCTTAATCTAATGTCAAGTACCTTTCTCAAATACACGCTTAGACAAAAAAAAAAAAAATCTGAAATGTTTCAGATTTTAAATTACGTCCAAAGGGGCGTTTTTTAACATTTTGTGTGTTACCTTTCTTTATTAAATATCATGTTCCTCGCACTTAAACCATAAGATCCAGTGCAACAGCAATATCGCAAAATAGTTTTAAAACGAGCATATCTTTAGAATTTCCGATACAGAGACTCACGCGCTGGAGATAAAAATGTTTTTTCTGCACAACGTTGCCATTGCTCGCTTTGAAATCCTTGAGTTTGTTAATCAAAAATTCGTCAAAGTTTTAAAAAATAGGAAATCGATCATAAAACAAATTTCAAATTGGGTCTTCCACATGCTCATATTCGTTGGAGGATTAATTTATTCAAAATTCGATGACTCTATGTACCGTTATTTTATGACAATGTGAGAAATATACATACATTTACGCAGATTTTCATTATTTAATTTCTTCAAATATAATGCAGGACTCTAACATTTTATGGCAACAGTTTGAAAAGTGAACCGACATTTATCCGTCCGACGCAAAATGCCAAAACGAAACTAATAGTCCTTCGGGATTCAAATCCCTTTGGACTAAAAAAACGACGCACCGAGAAGATATAAAGCAAATTGAACACAAATCCACATGCGTACAGGTTTCGACGGAAAATGCAAAATTTTACATTTTGGCTGCCAATGGTTGAACGTTTGTCGCTACAGCGCATATCTGATCTGCGCCAACTGGCAGGATACTTAAGAGGAGAAATTACGATTCCAGGTCATAAATTCTTCACGAATTTCATTCCCTGTACTCTGGTAGACAGTAACTATGCCTCGCATACAGGTGCGCGAACGATAAGCGCAGATGTCAGAATTCGAGAGAGGTCGTGTTGTTGGACTCAAAGAAGTCGGTTGGTCTTATCGGCGAATAGCTCGACATTTGAGGAGGAGCGATGCCACTATTAGACGATGTTGGCAGGAAAGGGTGAACAGTGGCCGCACACAGCGTCAAAAAGGAAGCGGTAGGCCTAGAGAAACGACAGAACGTGAAGACCGAGCGATCGTCTGAGCGTCACTGACAGCCCCAGATGCATCATTATCATCGATTGTACGTGCAACTAGTGTTTTAGTGACCGCAAAGACCATTCATAGACGACTCACAGAAAGCGGGCTGAGGTCACGGCGCCCCTTGCGCCGACTACCATTGATCTCTGTACAACGTCAAGCCCGTTTGCTGTGGTGTCGGGCTTATTCGCACTGGAATGTCACTGACTGGAGTAGAATAGTCTTCAGTGATGAGTCCCGCTTTGAACTGAGCCCCGATGACCAGCAAAGGCGAGTCTGGAGACGCCCCGGACAGCGGTGTGATACCAACCTGACTGTCTTCCGGCAGACAGGCCGACGACTAGGAGTGATGGTCTGGCGTGCCATTTCATTTCATAGTAGGACCTCTTTGGTTGTCATACGTCGCAACCTTACAGCGCAGCGGTACGTCGACGAAGTTCTAAGGCTCGTTGTGTTGCCCTTTATGTCACGTCACCATGGGCTTGCGAAATATGCGAATACCCTGGGCTTGCGAATCGAAATATGGAAAACAAATTGGTATGTTATTTCATAAAAAGTCCGATTTTGCGTCAAAATACCTATGTTAGAACAATGCTATATATAAATCTAATAGATATCCTAAGTTGCGCTTTCGAGGCATGAAAAACGCAAGTTGAATTTTATCAATCGGCCCAGTAGAACGGGAGATTAGGTGTGTGCAGTGTATATGGTGGGACTGAGTTCAAACAAGAGAGTGGGAAACATTATACAGTCTTACAGATCTGTTGTCGTCTTGTCCATGAATTCCATGGAAGAATGGTTTCCAGGGCCTCAAGGAGGTTGCACTTCTACTTCCACCCCAATTTTGAATGAGAGCACCCTGGAGCGGGGTCCAGAGCTGGCAGATCCTGGGGAGGCTCATGGAGCACCCTGGAGGACGATGCTCCAGGAGCCTCTCCCTCCTGTTCCCTACCACCGAGCCACACTAAAGGACTTTCGGCTCACCGTATATTTAGAGTGCCCCCATGTCGCAAAGACGTTATATATTTACAAACACCCATGCCTTTTCCGAGTTTTGAACCCGGGCCGCAGTAGGCTTCCCTAACCACTATACCGTCTGGGTGGCTACAGTTCTGTTTCATAGATATATATAATTTAAGTAGTTAAAACATTTGCATTGACTTGAAGTTCTTTATGATTGTTCAACTGATTAATAAAAAGTATTTGTAGCAAATACGATAGTAGTGAAAGTAATTAAATGTACAGTTTGACTTGGGTTCTAACCCAGGCGTGAGGGCTGGCTGCATGGTTTGTTTTCGTAGTTTCCCCGTGTGTAGCCTAAATACGAACCGGTTTCCCTTTGAAAATCCTCCGCAAAGACTTCTCTCTTCTTAGGCAGATTGCCCTCGTGTGTTTTGCAATATTCAAATAACCTAACTACACTCATGTCCATAAATTAAGGATAATGCAAAATCAGGCAAAGAAAGAGTTAGAAGCAAAACAAATTTGACTTATTTGTAAAGCTTATTTATTAAACAAAAGGTAAAGAGCAAAAAAAAAGATGCTATATGTTTGATATTATTAAAAAAAAATTAGCGATTTTTTCTCCCTGGAGCAAATTACAAAAAAAAAACCTATTTACAAAAAACTACTATTGCATGGTTGGTATGATTGTTAATACATTGTATGTCTCCCAGACGATGCAATACAATCCATACAACGCCTAGGCATGCCGAGTATCAAATTATCGATCTGATCTTGGGGGATATTACACCACTCAAAAAGCAATGCTCTCCGAAGTTCCGGTAGACATGTAGGAGAAGGTTGACGGGCTGCAACTCGTCGGCCAAGCATGTCCCACACGTTCTCTACTGGATTCAAGTCCGGTGAGAATGCTGGCCAGTCCATACGGGTGATACCTTCCGATTGAAGGCCTTCGCTTACGATGTTTGCACGGTGAGGACGGGCGTTGTTATCCATAAACACAAATTGTGCGCCCATGGCGCCCCGAAACAAACGTACATGTTGTCCCAGAATGACGTCCCGATAGATTTAGCTTGTCGTGGTTCCAATTTGAACATGCAGGTCGGTTCTGGAACCCAGAATAATTCCACCCCAAACGCGCACTCCTGCACAACCGTAACGGTGTCTTTCAATGATGTTTTCTTGGTAGTAACGGATACCTGGAGCTATCCATATCAACGTCCGGCGAGAATCAGACTCCAAGCTAAACCTGGACTCGTCGGAAAACATCACACAAGCCTACTGTTGCGGTGTCCACAATGCATGCTCTCTACTCCAGGCTAACCGCAGGCGACAGTGAGTTACAATAAGTGGAACGCATCTGACAGGTCTACGAGCATATAGACCAATCTGCCCTAAGCGTCTGTACACGGTCTGCCTTGAAATTGTCGTACCAGTGGCTGAAGAGAGCTGACGAGACAGGTCTGAGGCTGTGCTCCGCCTGTTTCTTTTGGCAGTAACTGCCAAATACCGGTCCTCATTCGGCGTTGTAACTCTGGGGCGACCTGTGCTGTAACGTCTACTCGCATTACCATGATCTTGGAATCGTCGCCAAAGCCTGGAGATGACACTCTGGACAATTCCAAGTTCGTCTGATACTTCCAGTTGGGTACGCCCACATTCCAGACGGCCGATAATTCTACCACGTAAAAAAATCATCCAAATGCGTTCTTTCTGTCATAACTATTCGGTTATTGCACTGAAATGCTTATAAAGCGCCTGCGAACAACTTTACTTCTTTGCCTGTATTCCTTATATATCACTCTCTTACACTCTCGTCATTGTGACGTACCATCGGTGTCATCTGGTTACTTCCTGAAATTTGCATATGATTTTTGAAGATATGTGTAGTGATTTTACATGTGATATATTTATTTTAGAGTTCGATTTCCGCGTGAGTCCGAATTATCCTTAATTTATGGACATGAGCGTAGCTAATATTACGAATGCTCTGTTTATAATCCTGAATCCTTGTATTCAGTTCCCGTGTAGAGTCATCAGGTTTTTTTTTTTTTTTTTTTTTTTTTTTTTTAATGCAGGCGATTTGAAAAATGTGCAATGTCCTAGCTGGGACTCGAACTTGGACCTCTCGAGTACTCGCCGAATATGCTTTCAATTACCCACGAAGGCATGTGGAAAAGGAGAATGAAAATACCTTATACTTTGAATACTTCTTTTAGTACTTAATGCCAATTCTATTTTGGAACAAAGAATCTTCACTGTTTTTCTCCATAGCCACGTCTTTTTTACCTTCTCTCAAAGTTTTATTTATTTCTTTTTTAAATTTATTAGTTTTTCCAATAGTATTTCTTATGTTTGTTTCTTCAACCTCTCTTTCGATTTTCTTCCCCTTTGGGAACATTTGAAGAATTTCAAAGAAACATTGAAAGCTGATAATTATAATATGAATCATTAAACCAACGTAACATAACTACTTATTAAATTTCACATTCCTGGATAAGCAAGGTAATAGCTGGATCTTATTAAAACAAAATTAGAGTTCGAAGATTAAAGATTTCACGCTTCAGAAAGGATTTTGCAAATTATATACCTAATCAATTCCATTTTCTTTCGTTATCATGCTATAGGACGGGAATATTTATCAATTAAATCTTTCCTGTTACTGTTACGGTTTTGTGTTTAAAATTCAAACGCAAAATTTAATAATTAGTTACCTAATTAATAATTGATGTATGAAAAAGTATTTATAATTTTTATTTTCTTTTGCAGCTCCGTAAGTGATTTCTCATAAAAAATTATCAAAGAATGCTTTTATTCATATGTAATTATTTTATTACTAAATTTCGTTGGAATTGCTTTAGCTCAAATGAATAAACTCTTAATTAATATTTTACAAACTTAAACGTTAAATGAAATATTCTTGTTATGTGAATTCCAAGTAATGACCACTTCTAGCTAAAAGAGTGTTACAAGGAGAAGGCATTTGGCTTCGGTCGCCAAATAACTAAATGCTCATAAATATCGCACCTTGTGACTCAACTTGATGCACAAAATAAAACCTGACAAAAGAGCGTATTTTTAACGTTTTGTGTATTACCTTTATTCATTAAATATCACATTCTTCGCACTGAAACCACACAAAATTCAATTCAACAGCAATATCACAAAATGATCAAAAAGAGCATATATTTAAGAATTTTCGATACACAGTTTCGCACGCTGGAATAAAAGTCTCTTTTTTCCGCACAGTGTTCCCATTGCTCGCCTTGAAATCATTGAGTTTGTTAATCAAAAGCTTATAAATGCTTTACAAAATTTAAAAGCTCTAGGTACCGTTGTTTTTTCACAATGCGAGAAAGATTTACTCCTTCATGCAGATTCTTCATTTTTTAGTTTCTTTAAATATATTACATGGCTATAACATTTGGTGGCAACAGTTTGAAAAGTGAATCGACGCATAATGCCGTTTTGAGACTAATAAGTACCCTTTGGATCCAACGCCCCTTTAGGCTAAAAATAAACTTATTTAGGAGATCAAACAGGTATCAGATAGTATTAAAGAGACTAAAAAATTTTAATAACGAAAATGTCACAAAAATATTTGTGAAACCAATAATATAAAATATTGAAGTTATATTACAAGTCATTTCATGTGACACACGTTTCGTAAATTACGTTCGTTACTACATTTCAGTGCTCAGACCACTAATTTAATGCCGAAATTAATGGAAATCCTTCAGATATTTCCTTAACTGTCGAAAATCATTCCATGCCAAACAGCTGACTTCTAAACTGATGGACACAATGCTCTCAATTCATGAATATACAATATATTCTCAGTAGGTGATATATCTGTCAAAACCTGTGTGTGCCTCATAAAATGTCAAATATCAATTACTGAGAATACTAAACGACATTAATTCCATTAGTTTAAAGTCAAATATCCAGGTTGACTTTGCAGAAGTGTTTACCAATAAACTAAATGCATCTTTTTCTGAAGTAAAGTTGCTTTATATTTCCATGGATGTGTTTGTAAAAAGATTACTTAATGTGTAAAAATTAGTAACAATATGCATACGTATATTAAGATTACTTTATACGTATGTATATTGTTACTAATTTTGTATAGATAGATGATTTTAGGGCAATTCTACGTGAAACTGTTGTATTTTTCTGTATAATGTAACTTCAAAATCTAGAGAGACAGTCCTCTGCCAGAAAGATAAGAATACAGGGACAAGTAATGGCTATTTTACTAACTTGGCGATATCTCGCCAAGTTGGCAAGGGTTACGGTGACTAATATTTGGCCACGAATTTCGCAAGAAATCGGCAGTCGCCAAACTTAGCTACAATTTGACGGCATTTTTGTCTTTTCACTGTATAAATGTAATTTAATTATGTATAAATGTTATTTAATAATTCCCTGTATAAATGTAATTTACACTGCAACTAGCGGAAACACCCAATGCCAGAGAAATTAAATTAAGAGTAATATATCTAACAACAGTAATCCTTCTCTAATAACGATGCAAAAAGTACGATTCGTACATTTTTTAGTCATACATTTTTTAGTCATACATTTTTCAGTCATACATTTTTTAGTCATACATTTTTCAGTCATACATTTTTCAGTCTGATGCGATATGGAGCCCACATAAAAAATTTCGATAGAAAAATAAACTAATTCCCTCTCATAATATCAGCAATAGTTTTCAGCGGTTTTCGTCTTTCTAATCAATTGGTGGCCAAAAATTTATCATAATTGATCAGAAATCAATAACGCAAACAAACACACAAACAGACATTCTTCTTTATACATTAGATTTTGTAAAACTTACAAATTTTGGATAAACAAACTCTACGATTTGAAAGCGAGTAGTAGCAACACTTTTTGAAAAAAGCAGATTTTTATCTCCAGCTTGTGAGACTGTTGCCATTCGGAAAAATGAGGTTGAAATTTAGCATTTTCAGAGTTTATAAATAATATCTCTGATTTTAGCATTTTTTTTTTTTTTTAATTTCTACTATTAGCTCACACTCTCCCTATATATCTTCTTTAAATTTTCATTCGGTAATAAAATACTTTTTATTCATCCACTCAAGTTCAAATACATTTTTTTTAAACTTGAAGTGGATAACACTTGATGTCAATAAAGTTTTTTGATAAAGTTAGTAAAGTTCTTTTGACATATTTTTTTTTTTGTATTTTTAATTTATTTTATTTTATTTATTTATTTATTTATTTATTTGGTTGTTGTTGTCGACCTAAGCAGGAACTGACTTAAAAAAAATTTTAATTAATTCCTTTTCAAACGTTAATAAAATACTTTTTATTCATCCACTCAAGTTCAAATACATTTTTTTTAACTTGTAGTGGATGGCACTTGATGTTAATACAGTTTTTTACACATATTAATTTTTTTAATTTTTAATCTAGAATAAAATTCGTAATTTTAAAATTTTTCATTGCTGACCTAAGTAGAAATTGACTTCAAAAAAAATTTTTCATTGCTGACCTAAGTAGAAATTGACTTAAAAAAAAATTTTTATATTACTTGTGTTTTGGGAAAAAGTAGACGTCGACCTTTCCCAGGATCCAGAAAAAAATTGTAGAAAATTTGGTGCACAAACAAACATTCTTTTATATAGAGAGAGAAAGATTGGATAACTTTAATTCATCGCTATATGTAACTGCAACCGTATCCGGCCCCTATATGTAACTTTAACCGTACATGCCGTATGACAGTTTGCGAAAAGTATTATACCATATTTCAAAAGAGGGCATTTACGATATAGAGCATTTTTCTCTCTCTTTTCTGCATGCCTTCGTAGTATAATTGGAAGCATACTCAACGCTTATTCGGGAGGTCTGAAGTTTGAATCCCGGCGAAGTTCGGTTTACTTAATTCAAAAACAAAAAAACAAAAACAAAAAAAACAAAAAAAAACAAAAAACCCTAATATCTTTATAAGTGCCCCTCCCCCAGGATTTGGCGATTGGGTCCCCTCATCCCCAGTCTCCCTTTAAAAGGGGTAGTACATAAGGTATTTTCTCTCTCCTTTCCGTGTGCCTTCGTGGTGTAACTGGAAGTATACTCGACGCGCATTCGAGAGATCCAGGGTTCAAGTGCGAGCGAAGCGCTTTTGTTATTCCATCATAAACTGGTCCCACCTGACGATTTTTGTACTTATTTAGTAATTTAATGACTTGCTTATCAAGGATGTAAATGTACAAAGTTTTTCCTTGAACGCAAAGCTTGCAACAAAAATTTCACACAAATGAAGCGGTAAAAATATTCGTTTAGTCATAACAAGAAATTCGTGTAATGAAAACAAAAATACCTTTTCCAACATTTCAGCAAGTTTAAAATATAATACAAGTAATAACAACGCTCGTATTTTCAATTCTTATCGCACATTTCAGTTGCATTTATTGTGCTTACATAAAAATATGGGTACATAAAATAATAAATGTTACGTAATACATACTTACATAAAAGCATGAGTATACATGCTTACATAAAATACATTTTTATTTAATACATGTATGAAAATTTATATGTGTATTGCATATTTTTGTTTAATACATGTATGAGTATACATGCTTACATAAAATATATTTTATGTAATATATGTATGAGTATACATGAATGTAATACATGTATGAGTATTTTTATTTAATACATGCATGAGCATTTTTATTCAATACATGTATGAGTATGCATGATCATAGATGCTTACATAAAATACATTTTTATGTAATACATGTATGAGTACTTTAATACATGTATGAATATGCATGAGTATACATGCTTACGTAAAAATATGAGTATAATTGTAAATCTTATAAAAAATTTGAATTCAAAAGCAGGCAAACATGTGGCTTACTTAAGTAATGATTTCGAAGCCGAATTCTTGGATAGTATTCTCTTAAATATAACAGGTATAGTTTTCCTTCCCAGACTACTATAGACATCAACAAATCTAAGAACAAATTTTTAATTTACTAAATTATGATTTCTCATGTGTTGAAACTTTGAGCCACACCAAGGGAATGTATTTCGTAATATGAAATGTTATAGTTTATCTTTTCTAAGTGCGAGACGATGGGGTTTTTCTACTTTATTTTCATACCCTTAAGAGACCATTAAAAGATATGAGTTAGAGCTCTAATACATAGAAGGATGCTAGTAAAACAACTCAAATTCTGAGCTTTAAAAATATTTCATCAATCCGTTTTAAAGTAACATTAATTTTCCTTTTGAAGAAAAATAATATGGCGCATTTGGCAAAGAGATTTTAGAAAATGTTACCTATGTAACACTTGAAATTTGGGGGAAGGAGGGGTTGAACATGCAATGATCCCTTGTTAGAGTGTTTTCCAGAAATTTTTGCTTTATCGTGTAGAGTCCTTAGGCTTCTGTGAAGCAGGAAACATGAAAAATGTCCTCGTTGGGACTCGAACCTGGACCTCTCGGATACGCGTCGAGTGTGCTACCGTTACAACACGAAAACATGCAGAGAGGGGAGAGAAAATACCTAATATACCCCCCTTTTAAAGGACGAGTGGGGATGAAGAGAACCAATCGCCAAATCCTGGTGGTGGAGAATCATCATCCACCACCGTTTAGTTCGGACGCCAGTATAGAGTCATTAGGATATTTTGATGCGGGAGACGACGTGAAAAATGAGGAATGCCCTCGCCGGGACTCGAACCTGGACCTCTCGCATACGCGCCGAGTGTGTTAACTGTTACACTATTAAGGCATGCTGGAAGGATGGATAAAATACCTTATATACTCCATTTAATACTTTAAATAAAAGAAACGATATTTTGAGGCTTCTTTATAATAATGTTTTTTATTCCCATTGTTATGTATGGAATTACGGCTTGGGGTCGCAGGTCAGAGTAGTTACAACATTTACGTATGAAACTGAATACCATTCAGCGGAGTTGGCCTTTCGGTTTTTTATTGCCGTCACTATTTGGTCTATTTATTTTTAACTAATTTTTTTGTTTGTGTTTGCTGTTCGCGTTTTTTTTTTTTTTTTTTTTTTTCCTTTTGGTGTTTGCTTTTTTCTAAATGTTTGTATTCGTCCTTTTCCTTCACTTTTATGTTTTTAATTATTATTAACACATAATTATTTTCATTTAGTTATTTTACGTGGCCTGTTACGCCGAGACTCAAACCAGGACCTCTCAGATACACGCCGAGTGTGCTACTGAAAGCAAGCGAAAAAGAGTAGTAGTAGTAAGGAGTGAAAAGAATAGTAGGAGATCAAATGCAGTTTCCAGTTTTCCACGTAATAAATGAAGTAAACTAATGAAGGTGCAAAGAAAAACTGCTATTTCTTAACATTTGAAAAACGTAGCAGTTTTTGAGCAATATGCTAGTCTTAAATAATTCAAATTACATATTTGTCAAAAGCATTTTCTTTCTAATTTGCTTACACAAATTCTTTCCCGCAGCAAAAATCATTGCCAGTTGTTCTCAAGTCATAATTCATGAATTTGCCATTCATTCAATGTGGTGCTATCTAGTGACAACCTCTTAAACTAATACTAAAATAATCGCTTTAAAAAAAGATTTTCTGCAAAGTATTTGAATAAAATATGCTTTCAAAAATGAATTTTACGAAGCATAATTTTTAAGCAAAAATAGTAAATGCGGTCAAACCTAAAAAGGTAAACTCGATGCGACATCAGCAATTTTTAAAAAAATTAATTTAAATATTGCGCAGAACTTTTGGAAAGACTGCGATATTCTTTCAAAAATTAATGATCAACAGCTACGCATTATATCATTGACGTAAGGATTTGACTAAAAATACCAATACCAATTTTTATCAAAACAAACTAAATAATTTTGGTCGGGATCCAGGTGCTAAGGAGACGTAAGAATAATTTCGCATGATTTAAGTGTACAGATAATGAGATATAATGATAGCAAAATAAGAGCTATTACAACTGTTAATTAAAATCTCTAACATATATCTTTCAGTTACTAATTTGCATTTAAATAACGTATGTGTTTCTTAGCTGCATTTGCATAAAAGGAGATTTGTTCTACCGGAAAAAAAGAAATTTATTCAAAAAGAATAGGAAATAAGGGGAAAGACAGCAGTCGGTAAATTAATTAATTTTACCCACTGCTGTCTTTAAATTCCGAGACTCGTATACCTTAAAACCGACCTTCGAATATGTAACTGTTGCAAGAATTGGGATAACTTACTTGTTTTAAAAGAAATTACTTCCAACTTTTTACAGCTGACTACATAATATAGCTGCTTTCTGAAATACTAACCAGAAAGTTTGTTTAGCCACAAATATTTTATAATTTAATAAGCTTTGCGACAAAATGTTTCGTCGTGTTTCCACCTTGCGCGTGCAATTTAAAACATTATGTAGCATAATTTAATTCCATATTTAATATATAGCTTTTATAACATTTGGAAACTACTATCAACCAAAAGTTGTAAGAATTTCATGTTAATTTTTTATTCTATTTTGAGTTGAGTTTATAAAATGTATTTTATTAAAAAAATTTGTAATGTTTTCGAGCATAAAATTTTTTAATATTAAAATACTCATCAGATTTTTGGTTCAGTTATAAAATAGTGCCCATATAAAGAATTCCATCAAATTTCAAGAATGTACCATTAGCCATTTTTAAAATAACATGCGCGCAAAGTGGAAACATGACGAAACATTTTGCCCCAAAGCGGATTAAATTACAAAAATATTTGTGGCAACACAAACTTTCTGGTTACTAGTTTTCTAAAGCAGCTATATTATGTAGTCAGCTGTAAAATGTTGGAAATAATCACTTTTAAAATAAATAAAATATCCCAATTCTTGCAACAGTCACATATGCGAAGATCATAAGGGGTTTAAGGTGTATGATCCCCCTTAAAGCAGTTTTAAATTACCTTCTGAAATTAAATTTTTACTTCCTCCTGACATTGTTTTTCACTCTGTCACATATGATAATTGTGTGATTCTTCGAACTGTCTCAAATAACATCTAACTGCATGCTTTGACGAGCCAGTATAGCCTTCTTGTCATGTTGTTTTTGATAGAATAAGCAAAGAACTTGAACTGTCATTCAAGTTCTTTGCTGTAATTTTCTTGATTAGTTTACTGTAGCAATAACTGTGGAAGATACTCGAACAGAATTGCTGTCGTCCAGGTGAAATCGTCTGCTGATTCATTTTTCCGAATATTTTACCATCGTTTACACTGCAATGGTAAAAACTACGAAGTACCGTCTAGCAGGTATTGCAGAGCCCCTATTAAAGTTACACCAAACGTGCGATAACCCACCGCATATTTGACTCTAGAGATGGCAGATTATAGGACAAGGGAACGGTGGACTTTAAAATAGCTAAAAATCAACCAAAATATTGAATTTTATTTTACTGTCATAATATTCTATATACGAAACTACATCGTATGCAAAAAAAAACACGTTCAAATATTCTAATTTTTAAAGAAATTACAAGCATTTCAAATGTGTCAACAACGTAAACTTTGCCCTTTAAATTTTGGAGAAATTGTAAAAAAAAATGTATTTCAACAATTATTTATTGATGTAATAATTTATATATTTGCCCAAAAGAAGTGTTTATTTCTTAAAAAAGGGCTAGAAATGTCAGTGTTGACAATTATCAATGAATTTATCTTTGGTTGTGTGAATTCTATACGCGTAGAACGGGAAGAAACAAACTCGTTTTCCCTACTCGTTGCAAAAACGCGGGATTAACGTGGCTTGAACCAAAGCAAAAAGAGAAGTTTACCTGCTTGGAAAAACCAGAAACAGTATAAAATATTGTAAAGCATTAAAAGATAATGTAACTGTAACAAATGACGGTAAAACATACGATGCAAGTGAATTTTAAAAGTTTCATTAGATATAATGTATAAGTTGTTTCTACCTCCAACTTCGAATCCCATACCAATTTGCGATCTGTTTATTTTTCTCATAATTAATATTAAGAGATTAAAAATAGTTAAATGATACGAAAATATTATCTAGTGTCTACATATTCATATTTAAAGTTAATTTGCTGTTTCTCATGAACATGTATTAAAGGTAAGTTTGAAGAAAAAATTTAAATTCAGTTTTCTCAAAACAAAATTTTTCGCAGTTCGTATCTCTTGAAAATGCTGCATGCGTCTCATTTTTAGTTAAACATGAATGATATTTGGAAGAAACTATCTTGTTACACGTTACAGTAGATCTAAGTATGCATTTTTGGATATGAGGTTATTATGAACTTGTGATCATGTTTAACAAAAGGTGGCATTTTTCCGAAAACTAGGTTTAAGTTCACAAAAATCCTTTTCAAAAATTTCTGATCCATCACATAACGGATACACAAAAACTTTTGTCAATAACGGATACACAAAAACTTTTGTCAAGTCTTTATAACTAACGTAAAGGAAAAATTACGAAAAAATGTTGAAAATTAGCGCGCAAGGAGCATTTTAAATCTTTAATTAAAATAATCAATTATTTGTTTTAATTTTTATTTAAAATAAATTGAAATTTTGATCGTATTGCTGCGTTTTTCTTTTCTGACACCAGTTGTTACGTTATTTTCTTCCTTCACGCTCGTACGGGTTCGTGTGCATTTGGAGTGAATAATGACGGCACTACTTGATGAAATATCGAAACACACTTTATTTAGCCAATATTGATCCGGACAGTTCCAAAATCACGTTACACTCGTCGAAGAACTACTATAAACACCCTGGCACAATCAGCGACACAGCCTTCCCACTATCAGGCTATAACGGTGGAGACAGCTTCACTGCAAAGCACCAGAGTACAGCTCCCGACTCTGCACGGTCGTTCTCGGAACTCCACATACTCTCGAGACTCTCCACGCTGCAAGTCGCAAGGTTCGACGCAGGGTTTAGATAGCTTTCGGCTTGTGTTAAACCGGTAAGAATTCGTTCCAGAAGGTTCTCCATCCGTCCATGGTATATCGCCAGTTTTGTTGCCAAATGTCGCCAAACGGGCGATTTTTCGGTAAATATGGCAACCCTGCCATACGTTTCTATTTTATGGTAACCCTAATCCTTCTTTGCTGGGAACATCCTACCGCGTCCGTACATTTCGTAACAATATATTTTAGTATAAACTAATGTTATATAATACGTATATATATAAAATTTCTTGTCAAAGGAACAAAAACTTAAAAACTAATTTTTAAAGTCCACCGTCCCCAAACTGACGTAAAAACACTTTTTATGTCTCTATTTCTTTGCGTATTGGTTAGCACACACTGCGCGTATTCGAGAGGGTGTCTAGAACTTTTCGCCGTCGCCATTTCACCGTGGCCGTTTCGCCATCGGGACGCTTAGCCGTCAAGACATATTTTTCTTTACATGACTGCATTTTATCTTGCCGTATTATACTCTTATTAAATTTATTTAGCTTAATAATTTTGTTTGCCTTTTGTATACTTAATAAAGGTTGATTTTAATATATATATATCAATACTAACAAATTAATAAATTGGAATTCCAACATATCCAAAAAAGTAATTAACAATACAATAATCAATCAAATACAACGAATTAAAATTATCTGCACAGATACAAAAGATTTACAACGCGAAATTTTGCTCCTTGTTAAAATTCTCAAAAATAATCTAATACACATTCAATTTATTAACCATTGCCTTAAAAGAGCAAGCGTTAAATACTCACTCTAAATCATTTAACTGATAGGGATATGATAATTTGTTCCTAAACCTGAGAAGGCGGTATAAGTTGGATGACTATCAGTTGAAGGATTTGTATATAGTGTAATTACTCAGTTGTATATATTGTAAAAAGCTAATTGTCTTCAGACTTATGCTGTTAATAAAAAATGGGCCTATTTCCTAATCTTTAGTCTGTCAAATAGCTCTTTGACAGTGAAAATTTCTTTTTCTTTTCTTAAATTCTTAATCGTTTCGACACGACAATTAGCCAGAAATTAATTAATTTCCATTCACTAGTATTTTTTAAAAAATTTTAACAGACGGTTTCACTCAAATAAGAACTCCACAGAATACATCCCTCAAGAATTCCGAGTCCCACCCACTACCATAAATTACTTCACCCAAGTCTTACCGACTGATATTATTCAAAGCCCCCGCTGCCGCTAAGAATATTTCGGAAACACTACACTTCTGAGTCAGATGCGAAGAGAACACTTGGCCGACTCCCCACTAGAAAAAACGTAAGTTAATTAATACTTTTTCTGGCCTTTTTATCTTCATGTACATTCACTTTTCTAATTATATTTTTATATTATTTTTGATTTGTTTTCACAAAGTTTGTATTATTTATCTTATATTTTGTAATCTTCTTATGTTTATTTCAACTTTATACTTTGAATTCTATTTCATAATGACAATTTCCAATGTTTAATTTTTACAAATAATATTGAACTTAAATGCATAAACACGAGGGTGTCGGGGACGGTTACTCGAGTTTTTTCGAAATTCACTGCAGAAATTGCTTTTCACTCAAAATTGAATTATCTAAAATGCTTCATAAGAATAAGTTCTTTGAAAATCAGCATTGGATCATAATCCCTTCTATTCACGGAAATATTTGGCCTGACTTGAATTGCCGGTTTGGCTTAGCCTTAATGCTCGAGTAAAGACGAAACACCTTCGTATTTATTTATTAATTATTGTTCATTGAACGGGAGTTGGTTTGTTCCTCTTGAAAAGTCAACTAATTTCCGATCAATGACAGTGATTACATGCATTTAATTTAATTCTTGCCTTTAATTTATTCCTTTTACAATTGAAATTTTGTTCTTCATGATGATTTAATTCCAGTCCCCGTTAAAACATTATTAACTTTTTCCTTTCAAGTTACTTCAAAACATCTTTCAAAATATAACTTACTAGTATGGATTCACTCTTTTAAGATAATTCTACTTTAATTAGGAGATAATATAATCAATTTATCAATATTATTTAGTAAATAAATTATATATCTTATATATATATATATATATATAGCTGTTTACAAGTATGAGATATAAAGAAATTCCACATAGCTGGAAAATTATGTCAGTACCAAAGAGAACTGGGGCTAAACTTCTGATATAAAAAAAAGTTTTATTATCTATTTTAAAATTATGCGGGTGCAATATTTATATGATTCGTCAAAATTTCTTGAAATTTTAATTGGGTAGTTCAGAAAAATCACTCATCCAAGCAGGAAATTCACATGTTTATGAAATCTGAATGGAAAACGAAATCTGTCAGCATCTCACTCTCTTAAAATTAATATAAATTAATATATCATGCGTGTCGGTGTGTACGCAAAAGCATTTTATACATTATTTTACATAAAATGTTTACCAAATTAAATTAAATTATTAAACTGAACAGAGTTATTAGTTTAAATCAACTTAAATTAATACGGCAAGACATAATACAGCTATGTAAAGAAATATATGTCTTGACAGCGAAATGTCCAGACGGCGAAACGGCCACGGCGTGGGAATGAAATTAAGGCTAGTTATCCAAAAGTATTGTTACGAATTTATATTTAGATACCTAATTTTAGTAAAATTGTAATTAAAATTGTTGTATTTCCCCGTGCAATGCATCTCGAGACAAATTTTAAGAGAAAGATATGCCGGAAAAGTAAAAATACAAACGACAAGTGAAGGAGGACGTGGGCACTGCTCCTTTACCATTAGGTTAACCAGTACAGCACCCCGTCCACCCTTATCCAGAGTTGGCCAATTGGTGTGGCCACACGAGAGCCAAGTAAAAATACTGGTGACAGGTGACGGAGGACGGGGACGCCTGAAGTTTAACAGAGGTTAACAGGCATATGTCCCGCGTCCTCCCCTGCAGTTTATTTAATAATTATAAGTGTGGATACATGGCTTATAATTATTAAATAAACTCCAGGGGAGGACGCGGGGAGCACGTTCATTTGAGTAAATGAATATCTCGGTAATTTGCATTGAAACTAAATATATGTGATTGACCATATGTTCGCTGTAACTGTTATTCCATCATTTTATTGCTTTCCAGAGATCTCGAAAACTAGAAATTATTAAAATTTCTTGGGCCTGAAAGTTATAAAAAGCCAGAGAGAAAATCTCAACTCAGTTGTTAAGTTAGCTGCTTTTGTTATTGTTGCGAATTCAGCGTGAAATCAGAATAGCTTTCTCTTTAAATGCGCTGTGCATTTCGTTCTATTTAACGTTTTTAGTAGTTTGAAGTATAACTACTGATTACGAACGACGTTAGGATTGCCATATATTTAGAGATCCCCATGCCGAAAAGACACTATACAGTTAAAAACATCCATGCCTCCTCCGGGATTCGAACCCGGGGCCTTCAGTACCGCAGTAGGCTCTCCTAACCATTTTTACCAGCTGGGCGGCGAGCTGGGATTGCGGAGGTGATATAAGTTATATATGTGATTGTGGAAAGTGTATTGTGGTGGAGTTTCGGTGATGGTTGTTCTCGTACGCTGTTGCAACTCAACTCTTGCTGAGATCCGATGGCTGAGTGACGCCATCTCGAACTATGAACTCTCGTTTAGAGATCACACGAGAACTCGAAACGGAGAAGTGCCACATTTAAACACTTTTCATTATGTAAATATTCTGTAACCTGTTTCCATCTTCACTAAATATGTTTGTGTAAAGAAAGTATTTATCACTTATGGATTATCCCCTTCAAGATTTGCAGATATTTCACAGAGGAACTTCAGCCCTGTGGCCCTGGCAGAACCCATTGGAACAAGGTAAGCAGTTTTGATTTACCTTGATTAATTAGTTAGAAGTAACGATAACGGTAGGGAAAATAACTAATAATTTACTCCTTCAATACATTCGCCCTATTTCTCACAAGAGCTGGGTAAATTTTATAAGGTATCATATAGAATAGGTAGCCACGAGAGTATGAATGACGAATGAGTTGGAAAATTATCAGTAGACTAGGGGCTGGCCGATTGCAAGCGCAGGTGGTTAAAGAGCTAAAAGTAGCGACCAATGTCGTCTGCAATATGTGGAAAAAGTTTCAGAACATCGGATCCATATCGAGAAAACCAGAATAAGGTTGACTAAGATCCACGAAGACGAATAAAACTCATTATTTGTTACTTTCAGCTCTGCGACACGGGACTGATACAGCTTCACAGCTATCATGTAACCTATATGCTACCAATGGACACCAAGTTTTGCGGTCTACAGTTACACGAAGGCTTCGTGAGATAGGGTTGTATGCCAGAGGACCCTCTGTTTGAGTTCTGATCATTGCCGCACACAAAACAGAGCGTTTAGCATGATGCAGACAACATGCGCTTTGGACTAGACGTGAGTATAAGCCTTACCATGCTTTACACCAAGTGAGCCAAGGTTTAGCCTGGACACTAATTCCAGGCGGACATGCATCTGGAGAGCCTGGAAAGCGACACCATCCCTCCCTCATCAGGGAAAAAGATCCTTACGGTAGTTACAGACCACATATTGAAGACCACACGAGTCGTTACTTTGACCTCTTTAACCACCTGCGCTTGTAATGGTTTTGGGCAGGCATTGTGTTGGAAGCCGCATACCCCTGCAAAACAAAGGCTTCTTGACTGCTACGAAGTACAAAGAGATCTTAGAGCCCCTACTTTTCAGAGCTGTAGTTTGTTCTGAGTTCTTGTTAACCTTTTGAAGACAGGATGGCCATTATAGTGGCCATAGAGGCCTCTCTTTGAAAAGACGGGGTTGTCCACTTTAGTGGCCATGTCTTTTTTCCCCATTTTTCAGGCTCAAAGTGGGGTGAAAGGTCAAAGCAGTTTTGTAATATTTATTATGTCTATGTGATTATAGTATTTATTCAAAACTGGCACTTGCACCTTTGTAATCTTATGCTTTGTCAAAACTACAAATGTACACTTTATTTATCTACTTTTTTAGCCCTTGTCTGGCCATGTATTTGTTGAACTTTGACTCAATAAATACTAGGCCCGGGCGGTTGGTGTGAACATGCTTCTGGGGGCTTCTTTGGTCTTTTGGACTGCCACCTGCATGACCTGGTCGCTGGGTTTCGGTGTATGGTGCGAGGCGCCTGTGTGGCCCATCTGGCTCAAGATAGAGGTGGACGTGTTGCATATGCCAATTAACCATTACGGTAAAGGGATGGTGCACACGTCCCCCGTCAACTATCAACTATCAAAGGTCTTCCTTTTGCGACATAGATGCACTCCTCTGAGAATCCATTAAACTACACACAAGAATCTTTGTTGCAAATAGGAGGTGATTTCTTAAAAGGGGAAAAGCATTCGGATCCCCGTCCTTTGGTAGCTTTTACTGCTACCAAAGGCCCGACCTCAAAAGGCTAATGAACAACAACACTCGTCCATACTGGGCACAGCTAGTAGACAATTACCAGGAAAATGAGGGCATTCGCCGTATAGATTGCCCAGCCAGCTCTCCTGACCTCAACACTATAAATCATTCTCAGACAATCTAGGTAAGGCAATTTTATCTCGCCATCCTCCTCCGATAATTATCCCAGAGTTGAAAACAGCCTTGCTCCAGGAATGGGATCGACTTCCACTGAACTTGAGGCAGTTGAGAACTTACCTGCCAGCGAGAGGAGATCCTAAACCATACAGAACTCCTTTTCAGTTCGATATCCCAACGTTGATTTTGGACATCCTTCCACTATGAGCTTTGCTGATAATCAATACCACCTTCCTCTGTTACAACTGTGTAACCATACCAAATTTTATTAAAATCTGTCTTAGTCTGTCTTGTCAAACAGTCCTTCAGAAAATTCAGCACAATGTCAAATTCTCTTAATTTTGCACACTAGATGGGTTAACAGTATCATTAAAACATAAGAAGGTTTTATTTTTAAACAGGAATATGCTTATTCAGGTGTTTTACAGCAGTATTTATTGCGGATACTTTAGTTTTGTAACCCACTTCAAAGCGATCTAAATTAAGATTGACATAACTTCCTTTTTATTTTTACTCGGTCAGTGCTCTTTGATGTAAGCCATTCTCCGAGACCGGATAATGTTCCGGAAGGGAGATGCGTGGGAACATCCATAGATGACCCGTAAGTGAGCACTGACCTGTAGCCATCCCAATTTTTATGAAAAAAGGCTTTTAGAAATGATATATGGGAAGAGTCGGAAAATTATGCATACTTTTTATCGCACATCCCAAGCAATGATTTCATGTTATATGATTTATAGTCTGATAAACGCAATAGAGAGAATGTAATCATGACTTTTCTTTTTTCAATAACAGAGTGAAAACGTAACCAGTCATGCTAAAGATTATAAACCATTAATGCAATCATAAATTGACCACCGATTACATTCTAAAAAGAACTTTTAGTATTTTTTAAAAGCAATAGAGGTCTAGAAAATACTAATTAATTTTTAATTAACACTCACTATTTTTTTTCTTTTAATCATTCATGGTTTTAATTGAATTTCTGTTCCTTGCAGATGGTACATAAAAAGTTTCCTAATTATAAATTATTGGTTTATACGTATGTTACTGTGAAAGACCGAGATTCGGAAAATGTCGACATTCACCGGTGAATGTCAACATTCACATAGTCAATTGGTGCATGTCCAAAATATTTGCCAAATATCCTTATTTCTGACTTACACCGGCAAATGTCGACATTCACCATGCACTAAAAAACTCTCGCCAAGCTTGGCGCTCACCCCGATTATGAAATTTTAACCGGGCCAAATATTAAACTTTCGCAAATATGAATTCTAAAATTTTCTCAAATCTTTCAAATGTGTGAAGAAGAAGAAGAAAACAAAAAGAAAAATTTATACTTTATATTAAAAGTTTCTTTTTAAAGCAAATTCTGAAACAAGTGTTTAAGGAAAAACAAATTTAAGAATACCGTTGTTGAGCCATTAGGATTCTAGAAGCGTGAAACATGAAAAATGCGCAGTGCCTTTGCCAGTATCCGAACTCCTAATTGCTATCTGGACGTGCTTCCGCCTACACTGAGAAGCCACACTGTAAGAAGGAATAAAATACCTTACATTCTCCCCCACTGGAAAAACGACTAGTGAGACAAATAAAGCTCTAGGTTTGCCACAAGAAACCACACAGCCAGAAACCACAACCAAATTAAAATCGCGCCAAATAAAAACTCTCGCCAAGCTTGGCGCTTACCGCGATTATGCAATTTTAACCAATCGCCAAATTCTTGTGGTATCGCCAAATTATAAATTAACAATCGCCAAATTCTTGTGGTGAGGAATAATCATCCACCACATTTTTGTTCGAACACCACTGTAGGATCTTTAGAATCTTTCTGAAGCCATGGGATATGAAGAATCAATCATGCCCTCTCCAGTATTCGAACGCGGGATCTCTCGATTTTCAGTCTGATCTGCTTCCAATTACACAAAGAAGGCACACGTTAAACAAGAAGTAAATATTTGAATTTTTTTTAATGTTTTTGCATTTACTAAGAAGATACAAAGGAAATTTTGGAAACGAAATAAATAATTAAAATTCTAAAATCTTGATGCTCATTTCTGAAAGTAATTTGACAAAATATTTGACTAATACCTCGATGTTCTTTATATTTTCCATAATTTTTTTTAATTTAAACAATTATTTCCAGAGTTAACTGTACGAATCCATTTCATTCTGACTGTTAGCTGCTACATCCATAAAAAGGGCAGTCAGACAACATGTTGTCTCCCCTAACTCCCTAAGTAAAATAACTGTAACTCAGAAGAAAGGTTAAAATTAACATTTTTATATGTTTGCCGCCCTGAGAGTTATGTAACTTGCTTAATAACAGAAAATACTCCGCAGCTTTCGGGAAAAGAGAAACAATTTTTTTTTTTTAATTTAAAAAAAAAAAAAAAAAAAAATCTGAAGGTTTTAGATTTTATATTAGCGTTTCAAAGGGGCTTTTCTTAACGTTTTGTGCGTTACCTTTATTTATTAAACATCATGTTCTTCGCACTTAAAACCACAAAATTTAATTCAACAGAAACATCGCAAAATAATTCTCATAGAGCATATCTTCAGAATTTCCGATACATGGTCTCCCGCGCTGGAGGTAAAAAATTTTTTTTTCGTACAGTGTTGCCATTTATCGCTTTGAAATCGTTGCGTTTGTTAATCAAAAATTCGTTCAAGTTTTACAAAACATGAAATAGATAATAAAACAACATATTCGGGTGGAGGACTACGTTATTCAAACTTTGATACCTCAAGGTACCGTTTTATCACAGTGCGGGAAACATACATACATTTATGCATATTCTTTATTATTTAATTCCTTTAAATATAATGCGGGGCTCTAAAATTTGGTGGCAACAATCTGAAAAGTGATTAACAAAGCTAAAGCCGAAATAAATAACAATACAGTCGCTGAAAGACGTAACAGTGAGATGGGCAATGAACGGTAGTTGCCAAGAGCTCTTTTTTTTTTAACTCAGGCACTCTGCGCTTAAATACATTATTTATTTGCATTCTGAATGTTTTACTTGTTTTCTGAAATTGCCAAACACTCGCAACTTAATGCTTTCATCAGGAATAGCCAATACACATCGGTCATTTGATTATTTCATCAACGAGAATGTCGTCCATATTGCATCACAGAGGACGACCGAGATTACACCCGCAAGAACGGTGAATTGTTGGCTCAATTTTGATATAGAACAAACACCCCGGGCGGTGTTGGTTCCGAGACTCTCCCATCTCTCCTTCTCTACCACGAAACTTTCGACAGAACTTCCGGTTTGCCAGTATTTTAAGTGCATAGACACGTTACACTTATAAATATCCAAACCTTTCCCGGAATTCGGACCCGGGTCAAACGATACAGCAGAGAATACCGCTAACCACTTTATCAGGCAAAACAATAAGCTAACTGGTTAATAAACGTAAAAGATTAATAAACGTAAAACCCTACAAAACTAGAGCGCAAAGTTTTCTTTTTATAATGGCCGGGGGCTTTATTGAATACCCATTACCCTTGCGCCATTACAAGAGCCTGAAATAGTGACCTGGTCTGGTTTGGTTTATTTAATTACGGCAAAGCACACTAGGGCTATCTGCCTAAGGGGAGGGATGCCTTCGTGGAGGACTTTCTAAGGGAAAATGGCTCGTATACACGTTGCACATGGGAAAAACCACGAAAATGCCCATGCAGCCAGCCTGTTCGTGGGATTCGAACCTCGGACCGAACTACCAGTGTTCAGCGTCTTTACCGCTCGGCCGCTGGTAGGCGTGAAATAGTGACCACTTTATTATGGAAGTCCGTAATAAGTCTTGGTGTTGGAAGTTGGGTGGTCAGCAGTGTAGTTAGACTAAGAGCGAAACACATGTACCGCGTTTTATAATTCAAAACATTCTGTTGTCTAATTTCAAACTAAAAATCTAACCCTTTACCAATTACCCTAAGTTTGTTTTGATTTCAAAGACAGAAAAGCGCAAGCTTCTGTTTGACTGCAAATATATGATTCACTTTTCTTTTATTGTATTTATTACAGTTACGGTACTATCTTTCGACTGTTTCTTAGTTTTGAAAATTTATATATATATATTGACTTTAAGACATTAATTTGTAGATTAAAAACTTTGTATGCATATTATATATATATATATGGATAACACTTTTAAATCTTTATTTCGCTACAGCGTAAAAAAATTGAAAACCTCGACATCGCCAGAACAGATTTAAATCAAAGCAATATTTGCAATATTTATGGCTGAAAATATTGTCGCGTGCGCACGGGTTCGTAATAAATTGAATTCACAAGTCCGATGAAAAGTGAATAAAATTTATTATTATCACAACAAATTAAACAAAATGCTTAACTTTCCTCATATATTCGTACAATATTGCAATATCACACAGTAGTTATACCTTAAACTACTAAAACGTTCAATAGAACTTAATTCAAAACTGAGAAATCTAAGTAAGTCATCTCGAATTCGGTACAATCATTAACAGCAATGAGTAAACAACTCGTACAACAACTGAACTGAGGTGTTTTCCTCCCGCTTTTTATAAGCTTTTTAATCAGCACGAGAATATTCTAGTATTTTTCCAATTTTTTTCCGAAAAGCAAAACCGTACGATTACGAGATATGTATTTATTAAATGTGCGTGCTCTTCTATTTTTAATTCTTCCGGCGTAGATTTCTCTTCAAATAACTCTCGTGCTGTATTGCACGGTAATATAAAACAATCTTGATTAATTCTATTTAAAAAATATCTAAATCAATACAAAAACCGTAACAATATAAATCTATTATACTATAAGTTATTTTGTTCCTCTTTTCAGCATTTCTGCGTTGTGTAACGGTAACACATTCGGCACGTTTTCGAGAGGTCCAGGTTCGAGACCCGGCAAGGGCATTGTACTTTCTTCACCTCTCCTGCTTAAGAAAACCCTAATAACTCTAGAAGTGGCAAACGAACTAAAAGGTCGTGGACAATAATTCTCACCAGCAGGATTTGGCAATTGTGTCCCCTAATCCCCAATCGCCCTTTAAAAGGGGAAGTATATAAGGTATTTTCTCCCTCTTTCCAGCATGCATTCGGGGTGTAACGGTAGCACACTCGGCTGGTATTCGGAAGTAAAGGTTCAAGTCCCAGGGAGGGTATTCTTCACACCTCCAACATCTAAAAACGTAATAACGCTCCAATATATTACTTCAAACTCTAAAATTTAGATTTTATTCAATAAGCAATACGCAGAAAATCCAAAAGAAGAAGAGGGAAAATACCAGTTAGCCCTAACGGGATAACATATCGCTTAAGGTATCCGACTTCGTTCGGGTACCATTTTTTAAAAATGGTTTTTATTTTAACTATAAACATATTAATTTGAAGATAAGCATATTAATGAGTGAAAACAATTTAAAACGTAGTGCTAAGTAATTTTAATTTTGAAAAATAACGAAAAAAAAGGATAATTTTTGCTTAAATTTTGCCTTTACGGCAACAACCACGGTGAAAAATGTATATATAAATATGCAGTTTTTTTAATTTGTATTTATGTTTACACTTGTTTTGTATGCAATGAAGCAAAATAATTAAGAAATATTCATATATTCTTGAGGATATGTCGAAATGTATAATATTTACTATATATTTTTCTATTATTGCATCCAAAATCTAAAAATAAAAAGTAACAATTCAACTTCTAATTAATATTTCTAAAAAATTTCTTCCGCTTCAGAGCATGCATCAGACTATGTAAAACATGTATAGAAAGTATCATTTAATTTTATCCATAAAATCTTGAGTTATGGCTGTTACCATTGGCAATATTTACAGAAAAAACATTTTTCAGAAAACAAGTTTAAAGTTTTCATAAAACAATTTCTTAGTGAAAGAAGCATCCCTGATAATTAAAATTCCTCTGCTTTGTAACTTGACACCTTGTTTTTTTATTCCCACACTATGCACTTTTTCTTTCTAACAAAGCGTAATTTTTTCTTTGGGTTTTTGTAAAACTCGTGGAAGGCCACCAAAAGTCATGATTTTGCACTTTATCAAGTTTTCGAATTCCCTGCTTGGTGTAAAATTCAGGGCACATATCTAACCTTGAAAATGCTTCAAGCAAACCTTTAAATAACATTAAATAACACAACACTTACATTTCCTCCAAACATTAATATTCGCTACAATGGAACAAGCAGTTAGTACAACCTGCTGCATCTCAATTAAGTTTCAAATATGACTTCTAATTGCAATCCCTAATTCTGTAGTTTATCAATAAAAGAATCAGTCAGTTTACCTTTTCCTTTCAATTCAGGAGCGGAGTTTTTTATTTTTCGTAGTCTACTACCAACCCTTTTCTGTACATGTTCAATGCATTCCACTTTCTTGACCGAATCTTTAGCATATATATCTTTCACAATTAAAAACCCCTTAGAATCCCCATCCTCGTAATACTCCGTGTACTTCAGCTTTCGTAATGTAATAGATCATTCAAACACCATAAGCACCAACTAGTTCCATACCCGAAGCTGCTTCTTTATAATTTGCAGAACAATTATGTTACGCTTTACATATGTTGTGCATAAGACTGCATGCCATTCTGTTTATTTTGTTGCAAATGATGCAAAAATGTGACATAGCTTTCAAATCAAGCACTTTGTCAACGCTAATCGACAAAGCAGCAACACATACCTTAAACGTCGAATACCCTCTGCGTCAAACTAAATACGAAATTAAAGGGAAAAACTAACACCAGATTCTTAAAATGGATTACAAAATATCTAAACTTAGTGCACAGGTTTATAATTTACAAAATCTTGATGATAAATAAAGTTTTTAAAGAGGTATATCTATTTAAACGCTCACTTCCGGTCCAGAATATTGGAGAACTTCCTGTTTATTCAGTTACAGAAAAATGCTTATAACTTCAGTTCTAATTAACCTATCAACAAGCAAAAACTTGTATTTGATAGCTAAAGATGTATTCTTTAAGATAATGTAATAAAGTAAAAATCGAAATTTTGACCGAAAATCGTCTTTCGTACGAGGTCGGATACCTTAACAAAGACTTTGGGTGAATCTTTACATTATGATAACTTGGCAATTTTTTGGCAAAAATTTGGCGACCAACCCTGCTACAGCAACCAGCTAGTTTTGCTTTGGACGCCATTTGGTTTTCACGAAGTAAAGGCATGTTTTTTTTTTTTTTTTAACTCAATTTTTTCCGACAATCTGCTAGCCGAATTACGCTTATGCTAGAAATTTTATGGAACAAAAATGCTTAATCATGACGAAGATTAGGTGCGAAATTGGCAGAATCGCAAACTGCTTGCCGCGTTTTTAATAATTCGACATACACGGTATCCATGTACACGTCGACCTATTTTCACTTAAAAAAATATCCCAGAATTGCACAAAAATGGCATTGCGCACACTCTTGACTTTATCTGTGTACACAACGACCTATTTTCACTTAAAAAGTCAAAGAAAATAAATAATGACAAAAATCCAATTCTTCTTACTCTTGTAAAAAGCGCCAAACAAATAAGTGGGCGATTCTGCACTTTAGCAGCGAAATTGTTTCTAAGTGCTTATTAGCTAAAATCACGATCGGAATTTTCCGGAAAATGTCACATGACATGTCTCATGATCTCTCATTTCTCTGAGACAAAATAATCTGTGATTCGAACTGTGTACTTCTCAGATTATTGCTAAAGTCCTAGCTAGTAACCTTTATGGCCTTACCAAAATGTCGCCAAACTACCTGTTACCATATTCTAAAGATTAGCCAGACTTTGTTATCTTCCACTATTAATGATTACTTTCATACACAACATTCGTATTTTGAATGTGAACAAGACCTATAAAAATTTCATTAGTTTACACAGTGGATAACTAAGAATGTAATAATAAAACTTATAAATCCATAGCTCTGTTCCAGAAAGTTCATCATCAAAAATGTACTTTGTTCGTCCAAAGAGGCAATTTTCCCAGAAGGGCTATTAATTTCGTTTTGGCATTTTGCGTAGATTCACTATAAACGGCAAATCTCTTTATAAATTGTTGCCACCAAATGTTATCGCCCTGTATTATATTTAAAGAAATAAAAAAGAAGAATCTGCATAAATGTATGTATGTTTCTCGCATTGTGATAAAACAACGGTACTTGGAACCCTCCAATTTTGAATAACGCACGTCTCCACCCGAATGTGGGCATGTGGAAGCCTCGAATTTGGAATGTGTTTTATTATTTATTTCCAATTTTGTAATGTATTTATGATTTTTTGATTGAGAAACTCAACGATTTCAAAGCGAGCAATGGCAACACTGCATGGGAAAAAAAAAGCATTTTTATCTCTATGCATCGGAAATTCTAAAGATATGTTATTTTAAATATTTTGTGATATTGCTGTTGAATTGGATTTTATGAGTTAAGTGCGAAGAACGTGATATTTAATAAATAAAAGAAACCGACAAAACGTTAAAAAAAACCATTTGGGCGTAACATAAAATCTGAAAGCTTTTAGAATTTTTTTTAATTGTTTGAGTTATTTAGATCTTAAGATTTAAATTATAGTACATCTTCTCTTTCCTATATAATATTATTTTAGCTTCTCCGGAATGTGATATAACTCATAGTTCATTTGCGTTTTAGAAAACTACATAAAGGCAACAATTTTCAGAACTGCTTCTTAAGCATATTGAAGAAACGTTCAGTTTATTCCCAATCTTCCTCTGGCTTTTCGTTAGCCTTTAGCCACCAATAATCGTGTCCCACTTTCCCGTAATTTTCCTGTAATAATCATGAAATGGTACATATGATGTCAAAGTGAAATACCTCATTGACTCATTGGAGAACCACTTAGTTCGTCATTCACTTGAATACCACACATTCTGCGAACGCAAGAAAGTAAAACAGAAAATGCAAATATCAATACTATCAGCACCGTCACGTTCGCTACTCAAGTTCACAAGCATTTTCCAGCAAGCGTGAGGGAATTAGGTAGCAGAGGATATCATTTGTTAAACGTTATGTATAACCGGTAGTTGTTTGGATTCACTGTTATCTCTCTTTTGTGGCCAAATAAAATTTGAACATATTTTTTTGTCGCATATCAAAAGGAAATCAGCGAAGCGCTACGAAACCCACGCCGAATTTTCAACACCCTGTCACGGGTGTGAGAAGCTTTATAGAGTTGGTTCGCTACACAGATAGATCAATTTGTTGACCTGTTCATCCACTCTAGGATAACTCGGAAAGTTTCCGAAAGCTCACCTTTTGGATCTGAAGTAAGTAACTTAGACTTTGCCTTTTAAAGGAACTTGTATTAAAGGATTTTGTTTCGCTCTGTCTGTATCGCTAATTCTTCCCTTTAACCGGCAAGGCCTAGAATATCTTTTGTGATATCTGTAAAGATGTGTATATATGTTACGGTGAAACACCGAAATCTGGAGAATGTCGACTTTCACCGGTGAATGTCAACATTCACATAGTCCCTTGGTGTATGTCCGAAATATTTTCCAAATACTCTTATTTCTGACTTATACCGGTCAATGTCGACATTCACCATGTACTAATGGTGAATGTTGAACATATAACAATATTATATTTTCTTCTCCGTAATTCAGTCGCGAATAAACGCACTTGAAATGAGAACTTAAGAACATGAGAACCTAAAACACACGATACATTCAAAATGAGAAAGGAAAATAATAGAAGTTAAAAACTTACTTAATTATACAGTACGTTCTAAATGAGAAAATAAAATAACAGTAATAAAAAACTTACTAAATTATGTGATTCAAATCTTATTTACTGCAACAACTTAAACTGTTATGGCACTTTATGACCTCTCTTTTCGACTTTCACCAGAGCATATCTGTGATTGTCGACATACACCGGTGAGGGTCCGAATATACAAAAATGTAGTGAAATATTCGGTCTTTCACCGACGTATTTGGTGAATGTTGATATTCTCCGGTGAAAGTCGACATTCTTCAATTTCGGTCTTTCACGGTAACATATATATTGTATAGAAGAGGAAATTTCAAATTCGTTAATGTAATTTAAAGTACATTTGATACTGCAGTTCCAGTGTAAAAAGTTACACTGAGTATAAACAATAAGACAATACTAAAGCGGTAAAGGTTAACGCGAAAAAAAACCTACTGTAATAACTACAAAACAATATAAACTTTAAAAACAAAAATGGAATTAGAAAAGAATAATTTTTTAATCAAAAAACTACATTTTATGTACGCAAACAATCAAAAATATTTAAAGGCAAAGAAATTATACACAAAGAATTGCAATAAATGGCCAATTAGCCCAATTCGAGGTTTTTAAGCCCGCCTTGCAGAGGACCATCCATTATTTTTAATTTTACGTCCGTTCTTTCACGAACTCTTGAACAGGCAACATAAAGTTGCCCTTGTCCAAATGCAGGATCAGGTAAAAAAAAAATGCCAACACGCTTGAGCGTTTGGCCCTGAGACTTATGGATGGTCATACCAAAGGCAAATTTTACAGAAAATTGACTACGTCTCAATTGAAACGGCAACTTCACCCCATTGGCTAGTACATTTAGGCAAGCAACCAATAAACTATCGGTGACAAACAAACACTTAAGCTGCATATATATATGAGGTGAAATAACATCATCTTCTCCTAAGCAGCTGGCTCCCGGGCTTAGCGAAACACACCGTTGGATTCCGCAGGTCCGTGGCAAGCCATTTTGACCATTCGCGTCTTCTTGGGACTTTAATTAGCCGAGATATTAATTAAAAACTAACTTTTCCTTACGTTTTCCGTACATGTTCCATTTTCTTTCTTGGGTTTTCCCTATTAGAGGGATTTGGCTACGTGCCAAATTCTTTTCTCTGGAATATCTACGGAACGGCGCCGAGTTGAAGTTCGAGACGCGTATCCTGGGATTCCAAAAATTCTCCGAATCCATAGATACCATTCTCATCTTCGTACGACTTTAATCGGCAGAGAGATTAACTGCGGAAACGTTAATTTCCACGCTAATTTTTCCGAGTGGCAACAATAAACTATCGGCGACACACACTTTAGCTGCTTATATATATAATAAAGATGAGGTAGAAAGAAGTAATATATAAGAGATGGTTTTGAAAGACCATTTTAGAGAGCGTGTTTTGTCTGCTTGAAGGCCACATTGCTATCGTGAATTACTAGCGATCGAATCTCTGTGACGTCGAGCGCTTCTAGCCATTAAGCTTGCTTTCGCCAATTTCTACAAGTCACAGCCTTCCTGCGCGTTAAAGAATTAAGCCAGAAAGGTTGGCTTTGTGTACATCTAAGTCTCTGAAATTATACTGAATGACGAGTACATGAATAAAATAAGGGTTCTTTACAGAATTCTTCTGACTTCTTGTCGTCGATAAGTCCTGAGGATAATTCTTCATACAGTCTTTCCAAACTCGTTAATTTATGTTACCTAAGGTAACGAGACTCTATAAACTTATAAGGTATTTCTCCCACTTTCCTAGCGTGCCTTCGCGGTGTATTGGTTCTGCACACTAAGCCGGTATTAAAGAGGTCCGTGGTTCGATTCCCAGGCGAAGACGTTTGCTATTTTTCCTCTCGTCTGCTTTCAAAAAAATATCTAATATCTCTACAAACTAACTAAGTTTATAAAAAGTAACTTACTAAATTTTATTTTAAGTTCTTCGTTATCTGTTTTAATTAAGCCAGAAGTGTTGGCTTTGTGTACGCCCAGGTGAGGGCCCATTTGCGAAATTATATTGAATGAACTCAAGGGGAGTCGGAGCCCCGTATACCGACAATGTTAAATTGGCCATTTTCGATACACCCTTTCTCAAAATCTGTTGTAGATACACATCTGAAATCTTCTCTACAATTAAACTACACCTGTCTGATTATACTGAAATGAGCTTTTGAACCATTTTGGGTTTTACAGTTTTATAGTTTATTACTTCGTGTCGTCAATAAGACCGTCATACAGTCTTTTAAAGCTTGTTAGTTTGTTACCTAAGAATACGTGACTTTATAAATTAAATAGAAGTTTATAAAACAGTAACTGATTTATCAAATGTTGTTGCAGTTTACAATTCATATAACTAGAGGTAGTATATATAGAACTCTTTTTAACTGCCATTTTTCATGTCATACTATGTAAATTAAGTAAATGTATTCTAAGAGAGAATGCTACGTGTAGTTTTGGTATACAGAGGCTGTTCGCACATTTTTTAGACGATTTTGGTAAGCGGTAATAAAAAATTGTTTGCTGCAAAAGAAGTAATTGCAATTGTACTATGTTTTTAAAAGTCAAAATTATTGTCTGTGGCTCGAAAGTTTTGTTTTTATTCAAAATGGCGAATTTAACAAAGCAGTGGTTCGAAGACTACATTTACGCTCTTTCCGAAGAGAAATATGCATACTCAGTTATCCAAAACCGATGTGAGAGTCATGGTTTTGTGATATCTAAAGCGTCGATAGGTAATATCATCAACAAGAAAGGAAAAAAACGTCAAATTGGAGCCTCAAGTGGGACAAAAATTCCAAACAAGTATCCAAGGAAAAAACGGACATCTTCGACTATTGCAAAATTACGTTGTTTAATGTTAAAAGAAAATCCCCCTAGTCAAAGGACAGTTGCAAAATCATTAAAATGCTCGGTGTCCACTGTAAACAAAATGATAAACGTTGATTTAAATCTTAAGAAAGCGAAAAAACGCAATGTGCATCGTCTTCTTCCAAAGCATATCGCTCAACGCAGGACACGCTGCAGAATTCTATACGAGAAACAATTATCCAAAGAAAAATGAAAACCATTGTCACAATAGATGAAGCATGGGTGTATTTAAATGATTGTAACATAAAAAGAGCCATTTATTATCATAAAAAAGGAGAAAAAATTTAAGTACATGGTTCAAAGAATCGAAAAAAAGTTTTTCTAAGGGATTCATGATTGTTGCTGGTTTTTCTTATAACAGCAAGTTAAAAATAAAGAGAGTGCGAAAAAATGTCAAGATTAACTCCAAATACTATCAGGAACATATTTTATCGCCAATTTTTCTGAATGAAATACCATCGCTTTACCCACAGTGCCATCCATCTGTGAGACTCCATGAGGACAAAGCTAGCAGTCACACATCAAAATCCACTGTAAATTTCCTAAAAGTAATGGAACAAAAAACTGGTATCAAGGCCATACTCTTCACTGATATCCCTACTCAATCTCCGGATGTGTCACCTATGGATTTTTGTGCTTTCTGACTTTTAAAAACTGCATTATCCAAACGTTGTCCCAAAACCCTAACAGGAAAGCTGTTCGGGAGGAATGGGATAGAATATCTCTTCTGCCACTTCAAAAGGCATTATTATCCTGGAAATTGCGGTGTCGAAAGATAGTTCAGAATAAGGGATGTCAAACAGAATATTTAAAACACAAGAATTTTATGTAATTTAGTTTTGTGAATACATTATCGTCTAAAATATGTGTGAACAGCCTCTGTATTATGATTCCATATATCGGTTTGTAAGTGCAAAATTTCTTTTCAGGAACGAAAGATGGAAAATAAAGTGACCTGTTTAAGTAAATGGAGTGTAATTTCCTTTGCTGTTCTAGCCTTTACAGAAAGTTTGTTGATACCACTCGTTGTAAGTATTATAACATTTTGTATCTTCAAATGCTTTGTTTTCCTTAATTTTATAAGAAGGACCTAAGGAATTTGTCCTGTTAAATATTCTATTAAATATACATTTATAATCGTCAACTTAAGGATATTAAATGCTAAACTATCGTTTGTTTTCTTCACCGGAGATATAATCAGAGTTGCAGAATATTGTTAAATAGTTACACAGCAGAATTCCATTTATTCTAATCACTTGGGACGGGACCCCATTCGGATAATCAAAAATTTGGATAATTAGATTTTTTCCGAAAAAAACGTCTAACTTATACTGCGAAAAAAAAATGTCTCGAAGGCGCGACTTAGGATATGTATTAGATTTATATATAGCATTGTTCTAATATAGATATTTTCACACAAAGTCCGACTTTTCTGAAATAACATACCATTTTTTTTTTTTTTTTTTTTTTCAATATTTCAATTCTACGAACACATTTCGAACTTTAGGCTCATTCCAAATAAAATTCGCCAATTTTTTATGATTTATTTTTAAAATTTCTATTTTTAAATAAATTTTATAAATTTTTCAAAAACATTTTTTAATTATAATCTATAAAATTTTTACATCATCTTATAGTAAACGTATTTCTAAGCCTACCTGCGAAAAATTGCAGTTTGTTATTCAATATTTCCGAAGATATACGTGAATGTATATATTGGCGCGTTTTGAAATTTGGTATCGTTGTTGAAAGCGATAAAACATCAAATGTGGTTTAGACACTTTGTTAAAATTATTTAAAAGGAGGAACGATGTGACTTTTCTTCTGCTCATGTAAAAAGATAGGAACGTCGTGACGTTTTTTCCGGTCTTGCACAATGGAAAGGAAAGGAAAATGGGTTGCCATATATTAAGAAGTTCGCCAAATGAATTATTCTTGGCGCAAAGTAAAAAAATGTGCCAAGATAAATTTGTGAATTTCTCCGTAAATTTTGCATCAAATTTTACAAAATTTAATATTTAGGCATAATTTGAAAAGTAGAATCGAAATATGGAAAAAAAGCGGTTTTTTTTTTTTTTTTTTTTTTTTTTTTTTTTTTTTTTTTTTTCAGAAAAAGTCCAATTTTGTGTCAAAATACCTATGTTGGAACAATGGTGTATATAAATCTAATATACATCCTAAATCGCGCTATCGAGACATGAAAAAAGCAGTTTGAATTTCGTCAATTGGCACAGGGAAATGGGAGATATAGATGTATTTTTTTTCGCAGTGTATATAGACATCTATTAAATTTGATGCGCTTTTAAAGTGAATCAATTTTAACGATTCTTAAATGAAAAAAAAATTATATGAATACTTCATTAATTTTTTTTATTTAAAACTTAATTTTAAATCTAAATGAAATTATGAAAGTTCTTTTCAATCTTTATAGTAACACTAAAATATTATTGGGGTTATGGATAAAGTTAAAATGAATTTCGTGTGTTTTTAATTTATTACATACTATTTGATTTAAGCAAAGTTTGATTATTCTAACGATAACTATCAGTTAAAAAATCCATAGTGTTAGTTATATTTTAAAATATTGATTTCGATTAACAGTTCTTTTTTATTGTGTTGTTGTGTGTATATATATGCATTTTAAATATTTGTATTTTTTTCCTACTTATTTAGGTGTATCGTATATGTTACCAGTCCACTAGTGCATTTGTACCTGTAAGTAAATTTGGTGCTTTTTTATATCACTCGTATCTAGAATTAAATTATGATGCTTGACGGTATAAAATTGTTTACAGAGAATTCCTACTTACATGGTTATTACACATGATTCTTACCGCTCTGAAATCCTATATTTTATAAGTTATGGATTGCATGTGTTCCTGATATTTGTGAAACAAAAGAATATATATAGATTTTAATTTTTTTTTTTTTTTAATTTGCGCTTGCAAACACCTGTCTGATAGATAACATTATTCAGTAGATAAGAGTACTTTTTCAAAAATGTACTTTTTAGCGGAAAACGTTTTGAGTTTTAGAATATATAAAAGTGTTTATTCATTGTCATTGTTAACGTAACTTAACCTTTCCACGGTGGTATAGGCAGTCCCGAAACATTGGTTGCCCATGTTAAGGTGACAAACGTTAAGGTAAGACCCCAAATTTTTTTAGCTAAAGAATGGAGAACTTTTTCGTGAGTAACCTACAGAAGACCATCAATGGAGCATTCTCACCATCATTTAGACTTTAGGCTTGTATGCTCTACTGATGGGTACTGTCCACCATCTGAAACTCAGCGGCATTTATTAAAACAATTTAGTGTACATGTTACATTATAATTGGTTAATGTACAAAACTTAAGTAATTAGAAATGTTGAATACATAATATAACTTTCAACTTAGATAACTTTAAAAACAAATATATATATATATATATATATATATTTGTTTTTCTTTTCAGATTTTTTTTTAAATATATATATATATATATATATATATTTAAAAAAAAAATCTGAAAAGTTTCAGATTTTAAATTACATTGGTGGCCAAAATTGTAGACACTTTTGGAAATTTTTGTTTCTGAACTTTGTATGCTTATAGAAAACGTTACGTTTCACAAAATGCAAACTTGTGTATATCATTTTAAAGAAAATTTATTACTGAATTCCATACAAAACACAAAATTCAATTATTTGCAATACAAAAAAAAAGGTTAAACGATAATAGTCATTGATATACATTAGATAGTGATGATTGCAGTGAGTTATCAGTACTTAGTAGGGTACCCTTTATTTTTTATTACAGCTTCACATCGACCTTTCATTGAGCTGACAAGAGTTTTAAGCTCTTCTTTCGTTATTACAGGATGCCAGGGAACAATTAGTTTCCTTTTATTTGATGGGCGCCTCCTTCGAACAAGATTTTTCAAACGGTGCCACAAATTTTCGATAGGATTGCGGTCAGGACTGTTTCCTGGCCATGACAACAATTTAAAGCTCTTTGTACGAAACCACTCTTTCGATATTTTGGCCGTGTGGCAAGGGGCAGAATCCTGCTGAAAAATAAACGAAGCATTGTTGGGAAAGAGATCTCTGATGGAAGGTAGAAGTTTTGGTTCTAGGATAGTGTCAATGTATTTTCTGGCATTCAGTGTCCCATCGATGACATGAAGGCGACCCATACCATCTGCTGACATGCATGACCAAATCATAACACTAACTGGGTTCTTCACAGTTGCTTGAATGCAGTCAGGATGTAGCTCTTCTCCTATTCTACGTCTTATATATTTTCGCCCATCACTACCGAATAACAATATCTTAGTTTTATCACGCCATATAACTTGTGACCACTGATCATCGGTCCAATTAATGTGTTCCT
Organism: Stegodyphus dumicola; assembly: GCF_044657685.1. Lineage (NCBI taxonomy): Eukaryota > Metazoa > Arthropoda > Arachnida > Araneae > Eresidae > Stegodyphus > Stegodyphus dumicola. Next base: position 188,967,531 of record NC_140774.1, read on the forward strand.
TTGCCCACTGTAATCTTTTTGTTTTCGTTGCTGAAAATTAAGATAAGGCTTTTTTTCGTGGAATTCTACCTCTCAGTCCAACATCCGTTAATCTTCTCCTGATTGTTCTTGAACTGACAGAAAGGCCAGCATCATTCGGATCACTTCTGATGGCCGCTGATGACATTTTTCTATCTTGGAGACATAGTCTTTTTATTCTTCTGTCATCAGTACATGTGGTGCACCTTTTTTCAGCCTTTTCCTTCTTTGTTTTTTATTAAATTTGTCTCCTGATATCGTAAACAAAACTTTCGGACTCCAGATGTAGTCACTGAACTACCCACCTGTCTTGCAATTTCAGCATAGGAAAGACCACTTTCTTGTAACACAATAATATTAGATCTCTTTCTAGGTGTACAATCTGCTCTTTTATTTGACGTCATTGCTTTTTGACTAAATATTAAAAATTTTTAGAAAAATTCCTACTCGTAATTGCAGTGTATAAGAAACAGGTCCTCCTTCTACAGAACAAAGCAAAATAATGAATAGTTTCAAGTGTAAACATGATGTCAGCTTCTACTGACAGTTACTAACATTTGATTGGTTCTCAGAACAAGAACAGTGATTGGCCAGGAAAGTTAGACATTACAAACCACTTCCTAACTGTGTTTTTTATTTATATTAAAGTACATATAACTTTTTGTATTGCAAATAATTGAATTTTGTGTTTTGTATTGAATTCAGTAATAAATTCTCTTTAAAATGATATATACAAGTTTGCATTTTGCTAAAGGTAACATATTCTATAAGCATACAAAGTTCAAAAACATAAAAATTTCCAAAAGTGTCCATAATTTTGGCCACCACTGTAAGTCCAAAAGGGCATTTTTTAACATTTTGTGAGTAACTTTTATTTATTAAATATCATGTTCTTCGCACTTAAACCGTAAAATTCAGTTCAAGAGCAATATCGCAAAATAATTTTAAACTGAGCCTATCTTTAGAATTTCCGATACACAGCCTCGATCGCTGGAGATAAAAATATTTTTTCTGTACAACGTTGCCATTGCTAGTTTTGAAATCCTTGAGTTTGTTAATCAAAAATTCGTTAAAGTTTTACAAAACAGGAAAACGATCATAAAACAAATTCCAAATTTCAAATTTGGTCTTTCAGATGCCCATATTCGCAGTAGGATTACGCCACTCAAAATTGGATGGCTCTATGTACCGTTGTTTTATCACAATGCGAGAAACATACATACATTTATGCAGATTCTTCATTATTTAATTTCTTCAAATATAATACAGGACGATAGTATTTGGTGGCAACGATTTGAGTTCCGCCGTTTATAGAGTTCCGACGCAAAATAGCAAAACGAAAACAATAATCCTTCAGAGACAAAGTCCCTTTGGACTAAAAATAAAATATAAAGAGTATATAGAAATCAACATATAAATATGTGTAAAAGTTCATATGTAGAAGTCAACATATAAATATGTGTAAAAGTCCATATGTAGAAGTCAACATATAAATATGTGTAAAAGTCCATATGTAGAAGTCAACATATAAATATGTGTAAAAGTCCATATGTAGAAGAATGTTCATATGTAGAATGTCTATATGTAGTAAAATTAATAAAGTAATAAAATAAAAATATAAAGTCTATATATAAGTCCATATGTTTCCTATAGTAGGTGGATATGGTATAGATTTGAAGTGATGCTAACATATACAGAAGTTCATACGTAGAAGTAAATGTCTTGAAGAGTGTGAAAGAATGTCCATATGTATAAGTCTATTTTGTAGAAGTCAATATTATTAATTAAATCAGAATCCCCTTGTTCAATCATTTTTATGGAGCTTTTAAATTTTCACAGTAGATGGATAAATAGTTTATGGTAGTTTGAATGTTATTGCGAAAAAAGTAGAATCGTTATCTAATAATTATACATAAAATTCATTAAACTATAAATATTTCTGACTTTGAGTCCAAGCCACTAATGCTGCGAGTTTCCTAAATGCCAATACTGAAAAGACTACCAGTGTTTCCTAGAACAATTCATTCTTGGACAAAGTCCGGTACACCTACGAAGTTCTACGATGAATCTTAAGGCCGCATCTAAAAGTCTACATGCAGTGGTTCAGTGGTGTTCCTACTTAAAATCAACCCTCAGTTTAGTTTTGTTGGAAATTTATTGGAATAATAAAAACAAAATAATCTAACATCTCATCAGCAGCATCCAAGTTGCGTTAAAACAAATCGAGAAAGAGTTTTATTTCATATTATTGCCACTTCGCGTTTTCTAAATCAATGATTTTCTACTAAATTTCGCGTTGCCATTCAAAGGCAGATAAGAAGGTCCATTAAAACCGGAATAGTTGGACAGACAGGTATTCGAAAGGTCCAGGGTTAGATTCCCGGCGACGGCACTGCATATATTTCACGTATCATGCTTCATAAACACCTAATGATTCCACAAAGGTTTGGGACAAATCCTACCCAGTATCCAAAAGCATTATAACAAGGAAATATTATAACCTATAATAAAATAGTCTCATTATATGCGACTGTTGTGGTAGAAAAAAAACGCAATATAACCTCTCTTTAATTGCCGTCCAGATGGTATACCTTTTTGGGGAGCCTGCTACTATAGCGAATCCTGGAGAAGGCAAGGCCCGTTCGAATCTCGGAGGAGGCAAGGCTATAATTGTCCGTTCCTTCATAGAAAGTAACGGCCGCCCACCTTTTAGGTGCTTCCACTATAGAGTGACCACCACTTCCGGTCTTAGTGGCCAAGCCTAAGTCGGTTAAGTGCCCACTAATGGAAAAAAAAAAAAAAACAATCTGTAATTCCATATGCATAAATTCCCGGTGGCGCAGTTGCTAACGCATCGCGCAGCAGCACCACAGGTCCGGGGTTCGAGCCCGAGCTGGGCAAGGTCGATTCAGCCTTTCGTCACTTGATTTCAATCCCTTAAGTCGATAAAATGAGTACCAAGTTCCCTTGGGGACTAAACACTGGGGATCCTGTCACCAAGCTGACCACTTGTTCAGAGCATATGCTTACGCACCCCAGGGTTCACGATCAAGAAAGCAGATTTCGGGGCACTACAGGCCTTGGCGCATTAGGGCTATTTGCGCCAATGAGTTTTTTAGTTAATTACATATGCATATTTATTGTTTTTAATGCTTTGACTGCTATGGGCGCATATACGCATCAAGCAAGCTACTGGGGGCTTCTTTGGTCTTTTGGACTGCCACCTGGATGGCCTGGTCGCTGGGTTTCGGTGTATGGTGCGAGGCGCCTGTGTGGCCCATCTGGCTCAAGATAGAGGTGGACGTGTTGCATATGCCAATTAACCATTACGGTAAAGGGATGGTGCACACGTCCCCCGTCAACTATCAACTATCATCGGTGGGGCCTATAGACGCATATGTGCGTCCGGAGTAAGCCATCGGTACAAATGCGCCCTCGGCGGAGGCTTTGATTATTTACTGCAATGTCATGTTGCATGTTTGGAAATTACTCGTACTTCTATCGTAAATGTTCAACACTCGCAGAAACTTCACACCTTGCTCGTTGCTTAGTAACGAGAAAAAAAGTGAAATCTCTTTTATGTGGTCAGTCATTCTGTGAACAGCGCTTCAACTTAGAGCAGTTAGTCAGAGGGTTGAAGATTATAAAAAAATAATTTTTATAGGAAAAGAATTGCTTTTGAGTAAATTATCCAATAATTTCAATGATATAGCGCCTTCTTTTTTCTTGCAGAGCCAGTGTGTCAACTGCCCCTTTCTTGCGCTACAAGGATATGTAAGTATCATAGTTATTAGATGAATTTAAATATTTAACTGCTTATGCCAGATTACACTGAAGAGCCAAAACATTATGATCATCCCCCCCCCATTTTCTTTCCAATGAACTCGTTTGGATGACGTGAAGGGTACATGATTAAGTTGGAAAAGTATTTAACTGCTGCTGGAGAAGGTAAGAAATCATACTATCCTCTCCTTCTGGACCTACTGTTGAAGCTCTTGTCTAAGGCCCAAGACGTTATGACAGCAGGAACACAGCAGTAAATAAATAAAAACACAGCAATAAAATAATAAAACACAGCAATAAGCCGTGCTAATCACGGCATACAGCGAGACACTTGGAGTGGGTTAAGAAGTCATTCTTGCATTTACTTTTTCGAGTGATGGAAAAATCTGCTGATAAAAGCGAACTTGAGAGAGGGGCAGATAGTAATGGCACGAAGTCTCGGAACGAGTATCCCCGAAACTGCATGGCTGGCAAGTTGCTTGCGATCTGCTGTTGTTGTATTTATACAAAGTGGATAAATGACGGTGAAACTAGACGCGAAGACATTGGACGTCCACAAGTTATCAAAGAAAAAGGACGTTGGAGCATGTCCCGCTTGGTATAGCAAATTCAGCCCCAGGAAGCCCATACAATGCAGATCCAAGTGCAAGTCTTTCGGAACACACAGTTCAGCGGACACTGTTGGATATGGGACATACAACAGAGACATACGAGCATGTCTCTGTTGACCAAGTGTCATTGTAAATTACGTTTATAATGAGCCCGGGAACATCGAGACTGGAACCATGAATAAGCGGAAGACAGTTGCCTGGTCTGATGAATAACGATTTCTCATTCATGAGGTCAATAATTTTGTCAAGGTACACCGTCTTCCAGACAAACAGTTACTCCCACTCCTCTATACAACTGGTCATACACAGGTTGGTGGTGCCGGTATTAAGTTTTTAGGGACGTTCTCGTGGGTTACTCTGGAACTCTTAGTTGTGTTAGAATAGTCAACGAACGCTATGGAGAATCTGAAAATAAATGCGCATTAATTGCATCCTTACATCAACTGTCTTCGCAACTGGAAACGGAATTTTTCAGCAGGAACACGCCCACATGACAAGGTTCGAATTGTGTTAGAGTGGTTCCAGAACCATAAAGATGAATTCCAATTAATGTCCTAGCCACCTAACATGCCGGATCTTAACCCGATAGAGCACCTTTGGGATATCATGGAGCGGCAGCCTCAACCAGCACCGTGTCGGAATATCTGGACTTCGTGTGACCGCTGCTTAGACATTTGGTACAACTTGTCTCCAGTCATTTACCAAGAACTTCTGGCATCCATGTCAAGGCGAGTTGTAGCTGTTTTGCGAGCCAAAGTTCGCGCAAGGCTCTATTGAGCAGGTGGTCATAATGTTTTGGCTATCCAGTGTATGTTGAAATAGTCTGTGTTCAACATTCAATTGCATTTTGTAATATAGGGGATGTGGGATATGCGGGACCCTAAAGTCACCACGAGAGGTTCATGATAGGGAGAGAGACCCTCGGATCCTGGCCTCCAGGTGTTCTCTGTCAAAATTGGGGGCGGAACTGAACTGAATCGCATTGTCACCTGAAAGGTGCTCAAGGCTGTTGCCAACGACAGATGTAATCTTGCGCTCTTTGCCATGAGGAATTTCGTGAGCTTGGACTGACTATAGGTCAGACAAGTCAGTATTAATTACAACAACAAAGATATCGAGGGTGTGAAAAAATTCAAGAAGTCTGATATTAGGGGATAAAAAGGTATTGCGTAATAGCTAATAAAGATGTGTGGCTTAACTAAAAGCATAAATTATGTCTCATAATTCCTTCTTTATAACCTGCTTGAGCCATTCAAGACATAATTTGGGAAATCGCAAGTAACTTTAAAACATCGATATGGCAAGTCACACAAAGCTTCGTCATAGGCTATTATAACTATATCCTAATTTCTTAAAAATGAGTAATATTCTAAAAACGAAACTTGCATACAGCTTTTATTTATCTCAATTATTATTCAATTACGGTCAGCAGGATTATGAGCATAAACATGTATGCATGATCTAAAGCTAATTTACTTCACTGAGATTAAAGATATCGAGCCACCTGATCAGTATAGTAGGTAGCGTAGCTGACTACAGACCCGAAAGGCCCGAGTTCGAATCCCAGTGATGGAATGGATGTTTGTAAATACACTCATGTCCATAAATTAAGGATAATGCAAAATCAGACAAAGGAAGAGTTAGAAGCAAAACAAATTTGACTTATTTGTAAAGCTTATTTATTAAACAAAAGGTAAAGAGCAAAAAAAGATGCTATACGTTTGATATTATTAAAAAAATTAGCGATTTTTTCTCCCTGGAGCAAATTACAAAAAAAAAACCTATTTACAAAAAACCAATATTACATGGTTGGTATGATTGTTAATACATTGTATGTCTCTAGGACGATGCAATACAGTCCGTACAACGCCTAGGCATGCTGAGTATCAAATTATCGATCTGATCTTGACAGATATTACACCACTCAAAAAGCAATGCTCTCCGAAGTTCCGGTAGACATGTAGGAGGAGATTGACGGGCTGCAACTCGTCGGCCAAGCATATCCCACACGTGCTCTACTGGATTCAAGTCCGGTGAGAATGCTGGCCAGTCCATACGGGTGATATCCTACGATTGAAGGCATTCGCTTACGCTGTTTGCACGGTGAGGGCAGGCGTTGTCATCCATAAACACAAATTGTGCGCCCAATGCGGCCCGAAACAAACGTACATGCTGTTCTAGAATGACGTCCCGATAGATTTGACTTGTCATGGTTCCAATTTGAACATGCAGGTCAGTTCTGGAACCCAGAATAATTCCCCCCCAAACGAGCACTCCTGCACCACCATAACGGTGTCGTTCAATGATGTTTTCTTGGTGGTAACGGCTACCTGGAGCTCTCCATATGAAAGTCCGGCGAGAATCAAACTGCAAGCTAAACCTGGACTCGTCGGAAAACATCACACAAGCCCACTGCTGCGGTGTCCACAATGCATGCTCTCTGCTCCAGGCTAACCGCAGGCGTCAGTGAGTTGCAGTAATTGGAAAGCATCTGACAGGTCTACGAGCATATAGATCAATCTGCAATAAGCGTCTGTACACGGTCTGCCTCTAAATTGTCGTACCAGTGGCTGAAGAGAGCTGACGAGACATGTCTGAGGCTGTGCTCCGCCTGTTTGTTTTTTTGGCAGTAACTGCCAAATACCGGTCTTCATTCGGAATTTGTAACAATGGGGCGACCTGTGCTGTAACGTCTACTCCCATTACCATCATCTTGGAATCGTTGCCAAAGCCTGGAGATGACACTGTGGCAATTCCAAGTTCGTCTGATACTTCCAGTTGGGTACGCCCACATTCCAGACGGCCGATAATTCTACCACGTAAAAAATCATCCAAATGCGTCCTTTGTGTCATAACTATTCGGTTATTGCACTGAAATGCTTATAAAGCGCCTGCGAACAATTTTACTTCTTTGCCTGCATTCCTTATATATCACTCTCTTACACTCTCGTCATTGTGACGTACCATCGGTGTCATCTGGTTATTTCTTGAAATTTGCATATGATTCTTGAAGATGTGTGTAGTGTTTTGACAGGTGATATATTTATTTTAGAGTTCGATTTCCGCGTGACTCCGAATTATCCTTAATTTATGGACATGAGTGTATATAGTGTCCGTGCGGCGTGGGGGCACTCTAAATATGCGGGACTCTAAAGTCCCCACGAGAGGTTTGTGATAGGGAGAGAGACCCTCGGATCCTGTCCTCCAGGATCCTGTCCTCGGATCCTGTCCTTCTCTGTCAAAATTGGGGGGACGAAACTGAACTGAATCGCACTGCCACCTGTAAGGTGCTCAAAGCTGTTGCCAACGACATGTGTAATCTTCCGCTCTTTGCCGCGAGGAATTTCATGAGCTTGGACTGACTATAGGTCAGACAAGTCAGTATTAGTTACAACAACAAAGATATCGAGTGTGTGAAAAAATTCAAGAAGTTTGATATTAGAGGGCTGTTAACAAAATATATGTAATTTGACCAAGACTGGTTGTTTAATTAACCTTTGAATTTTCACGCTAGCCTTCATATATGTTCTTTTATAATTGGCACTTCTAAAAAGACTGGTTTAAGCATTCTGGCAGAGTGCCAAACAGGATCGCGCTAATCGTGGTCTGATAACAGTCATTAAACAGCCTTTCTAATAAATTTCCGAGTTAACCGCAGAATTAGACAACATAATACATAATTTTTTAAAACGCACAATGCAAGATATTTTTTATAGTCTCAACTTCAGCTGCTTGTGATTTGTCAGGAAATGGTAGAGTTGCATATATACACAGTTTATATTAAATACGGGGTGCTCTAAAAACATGTAACGATTTAAAAAAATTTACGAAAAAGAGATATTTGGATAAAACAGAGTGCGGTGTATTAGAAATTGATTCTCGAAAGGGGATGATCTTTTTTATAAGAATAGGTAAAATAAATTTTTTTGACAAAAATCATGGGTGCTGTGAGATCGTAAACAGATTAGCACTAAAATGATTTTGAGCACTTTTTTTTCTCTTGGCAGATCTCAAGCAACAACGTTTATGATATGTAACATACTTTTCGCGTGTTAATATATCGTTTGCAGAGGCTACTCGGATTACGATCTTTCATGTCGCTATAATGCAATGCCTCCGTCTGTAAAAGGCCTTAAAATATTTACCTTCTGCCCTATTACTAGCAAAAATACTCCACTCCAAGATTCATTTCCATGCAATCAGCAGTAATACACATTTTTTCATTGTATGCACATTTTTTTAGTAATTACAAGCATGTGAACCACTGAAAACTTCACATACACACACACGAAAACAAAAAATAATAAAAAAAAAAAAAAAAAAAGAAAAGAAAAAGAAAAGGAGAGAGAATTGCCAATTGCGGTTTTCCAATAGCCTGTTGCTGATAAATATTTTACACAAAATGCCGAGAATCGTCTGCGCAAATACAGGAATACCTTCTTTGAACTTTGTAATGTTTTGCTACCATTTCTTTAAAGTATGACAAACTTCAGGCAAGGAGATCAAGACGTAATTAGAATATTTTAACACTTCATATATTTGACTCGGCATACTCACATGTTATTCGAATAAAATGGCTACAAATCCAAGTTCTTAAATATTGAATCTTGATAGGTATTTTGAATCACAAAGTTCCGCATAAATAAGCTAGATAAGTTTTATTAGAACAACCTCAGCCCTGGAGATAAAGCTGTTTTGAAAATAAGAAGTAATTTTACAGTCTTCCTTTTGCAACAAGACTACATATAAAAATATTCGCAATGTCTTAAATTAAACACAAAAGCTCCATACTTCTGCATGCAAAAATTTGTGAAGATATCACAAAAACAAATCTGTGGACTCTAATCACCTATTAAAGCGCATTTTCAAATGGAGTAGGACTTCCTTAAGAAGCCCGCTAACAGTTCTGAACAATTTTTGTATTTTGTGGAGGTGGTTATCTTGGAGAAGCTGACAATCATTGATGGCGATTATCGATCTGCATAATGATTGTATCTTATTAAAAATCTACTGAAGTCAGCTAAAGAAATATGCTGAAGTAGAAGTGTAGTATGTCAGTTTATTAATATCGCCATATTAAAAAAAAGGTACTTTTCCGTTTGGCCGGCGCAAGCGATAAAGTCGCCAGTAATGGTACAACCGATGCCAAACGAAATATCCTCGCTGGTAACCTTTTACTTTTACTTTTACACTTTCAAAACAAGTCGCAGCCATTTCTTATCAGATTGATTGTTTCTTTCAATACTGGCATACAATTACACAGAATTTTTACCCAGATAATTCGATTGTATGCCCTAAGACCATTCGCGGGCGGTAATTAAGTCAATTAGGATTCAATCACACCGCTCACCCGATGGCGAAAATACAGAAAAGGCAAAGTCAAGGGTTAACTTCATCAATTCTAATGAGAATGCACTAGCAAAGTAAAGCACTACGGTTTTACATAATTTCTGAGTAAGTTATTTGTATGAATTGGAATTATTCTTGCACTTGTATTCCAAATTAAGATTTAACTTGAAATTAATATAGATAATTACTGAGAGAATTAGACTTTTGTAGCGTAGTTTACGTGAGATGAGATTACTTGGGGTCACGTGATAGGAACCGGCGAATCAGGATGTTGTATGATGAAAGCATAGTAAATTCTTAAATTAATATCTTTTTAAAAATTTATTGTCTTTATTTATTGGCTTTTTTACAAAATTTTAAACGACATTAAAATGTCTATGCCTTCAAAATAAAAAATTCTTAGAACTAACATTTGTCAACACTTTTTATGTGTATACTGTGTGTTTTCGCTAATAAAGTCTACTTGGCGAGATTTGCGCCGGCGAAACGGAAAAGTACCAAAAAAAAATACGATTTAATTACAAAAATCGGAACGCTTTAAAAAAATAAATACATAAATACATAAAAAAATCTGAAAGCTTTCGGATTTTACATTACGCCCAAAGGGGCGTTTTTTTAACATTCTGCGTGTTGCCTTTATTTATTAAATATCATGTACTTCGCACTTAAACTGTAAAATTCAATTCAATAGCAATATCACAAAATATTTAAAAACAGCATATCTTTAGAATTTCCAATACACAGTCTCACGCCCTGGAGATAAAAATGTGTTTTCTCCCCCGTACAGTGTTGCCATTGCTCGCTTTGAAAACGTTTAATTTGTTACTCAGAATTGGTTACAGATTTATAAAATATGGAGCAGATAATAAAACAAATTCCAGATTCTAAATTTGGGCTTCCAGATGCACATATTAGAGTGGTGGATTACGTTATTCGAAATTTGAGCCTCTAGGCACCGTTACTTTCTCACGATGCGAGAAACATACATATATTCATGCCATATTCTTCATTATTTAATTTCTTTAAATATAATGCAGAGTTCTAATATTTGGTGGCAACAATTTGAAAAGTAAAATGGATATTTAAAGTTTTCAACGCAAAATGCCAGAACGAAATTAATACCTCTTCTGGGCTAACGGCCTTTGAGCTAATAAAACTGTGCATTGTTATACAGAAATTTCAAAAACACTTACTGTTTATTAAAATGTTTATTCACTGACGTTTGCTGGTCTCGTTTAAACAGATAGGCTACAATATTTTCAGTAATTTTTAGCTGCCTTCCTGAAATTAGTGTTCTTAGTTTTTAATTTATTCTAGTGCGAAGGAAGTCTATGTGATAAATGACACAAAACTACGTAGATAATCCTAGCATACGTAACATTTAATCAAGCAAGCGGTAAAAGTTTACAATTGGGTGTCCCTTGTTTTTTGGCGATTCTTTTTTGACGCCAAGATCGGCGCCAGGAAGACACAATTTCAACATGGCCGCTACACAAAACCAAAATAAAAAGTCAAAGAATTGCATAAACTCTGTATCCATGTACACATCGATCCGTTTTCACTTAAAAACCTTCCCAGAATTGCACAAACTAGGCATTGCGCACTGCTCTAAATTTGTCCATGTACACAGCAATCTGTTTTTATTTTTAAAAAAATCAGGACGCTAAAGCAAAGTTACACTATCATGGTAACCAGAAATGAGATTTCATCGCCAAAATTTTACAAAAAAATTGTCGCTAATCGAAGGGGCACCCAATTCTACACTAGAGCCAAGCAAGCTAACAAACCCCATTTAGTTGAAAATCCATTATTACGTTCTACAGGGCGGAACATTTTCAATGGCCCATTTTGAAAGTGATATACTCGGCGCTGGAGACAAAAAAACTCCAACTATTTTATGTCAGCTTTCTCGCTACACCTGTCCATTTATATACATGTCACGTAGACTTTACTAATACTGTGTTATTGCTGCTCTACTGGTGTATGCATTTGTTACAGTTATTTGTGAAGTTTGAATTTTCAGCTGTATTGCATACATTAACCTCGACTACTACTGAGAAATACATAACGTAATTGGGAAATATATTGGAACTCGAGCACAGATGGTCTGCAATCAAAAGAACACGACTTTTTGATATACGGGGTGACCTGCATAAAAGTACGTTAGCATTTGAAAATTTAATAATTCATTGAATGAGATAAAAACTAAACCAGGTAGAGAGATAAAAGCTGACACTCATGCTTGAAATGTTGGGCTTTTATTGAAAGCAAAAAGAAAAAGTGCTTGAAACGGCCAACAGATGGCGCTTCACATGATAACAAACCAATGTCCAATCGCGATTGATGTGACAAATCCACATCACACTGTGACCAACAACACCCAGAGGCGAGGACAGTCCTCGTCTCTGCGTATTGGGACTGATTCTCTCTCTCACTACAGCTCATTACACTACAGCTTAAGTGGCGTCCTGATATTTTCTACCCAGCGGCCATTTTTTTTTTTTTTTTTTTTTTTTTTTTTTTTTTTTCCCTTTGTTTTTCCTTTCAATGAACCTCCATGTCTTTTCAAGCATGTGTGTCAATTTTTACCTCTCTACCTACATTATTCCATGATTTATTGAATTTTCGAATGTTAACGGACTTTTGGGCTATCCTTTATTTAGAAAGGCAGGGTATTTTTAGAAGGCAAGGTAGGCTTTCCCACTTGTAAAAGGACATGTGTCTGGAGAACTCCTTCGGAGACCTGCGATCCAAACATTTCTCATTCCTAAAGCGAGGATGGACTTGTGACAGTTTGATGGATGTGTGATTTGATGGCTTGATGAAGATGGAATTATTTGATAGTTTGATGAAAGATAGGCTTGTGACAATTTTGTCCACAGTATCCAATAAGTCCCTGGAAGCATTGGTTGCTATTGATGGTACATCATGGTAGTACATCAATGTCACGGATTATCGTGTTTTAGATAAACAAACAAATCCACCCTGGAAGCATTGGTTGCTATTGATGGTACATCATGGTAGTACATCAATGTCACGGATAATCGTGTTTTAGATAAACAAACAAATCCACCCTGGAAGCATTGGTTGCTATTGATGGTACATCATGGTAGTACATCAATGTCACGGATTATCGTGTTTTAGATAAACAAACAAATCCACCCTGGAAGCATTGGTTGCTATTGATGGTACATCATGGTAGTACATTAATGTCATGGATTATCGTATTTTAGATGAACAAACAAATCCACCAGTTAAAGCCCCGGGTTCCGATGCACGTGTCATAAACGTGTACCATTTCACACAGCAAAATGTAACAGAATAGCTTGATAGAAATGAACTAGAACTCTCCTATTCTTCACAATTCCTTGATCTTATTACCGTTGAACTTCTCTGATTAAGCTAGGGGATACATTTGAAAAAAAAAATTCCTCCTTTATCATCATTATACAAAACAGCCATTGCAAAGTTTTGCATGAAGAATGGTTAAACATCTTTAATGACTGTAAAAGATTTGTATCAATCATTTCCAAAAAATTTGCTGAACTTTACATTTCCGAAAGAAGGCCTAAACTGTATTAAAATATTAATTACTCTAGATGCAGATGTAATTATGCAGTCTCTGTATGTGTGTATATGTTTTCATTCAAGTATTGATTTGTAATTTAATATTGCATTTCTTTTCTTTTCCAGTCCTTCAGCTGTTTCGGCAATGTAAGTATTATTTTTCATATATCTACTTATTTATTTTCTAGCCGTATATTTTAAATTCTTTTTCTATTACGTATTTATTAAAATATGCCGACATCATATAAATCATGATAATAGTTGGGGTGAATGTGCATTGATAGCATAGATAATAGATAAACCAAGATAATAGTTTTAATACATAAAATTCTCTCCAAATAGAAAATTTTGTCACTTTTTCGTTGAACCATTTCGAAGACAAAATGGCATCCTTGGCGAATGGAATCGCTGTATAGACATTTTTCCTCATTTACTCCTGATTCACGTGACAGACATTTACTCTTGGTTTACGTGAGAGAAGCTACAGTGGGTAAAAAAAGTATTTGCACACCTAATTTTTGTTTGCAATTCACAAAAAGAAGCATTAAGAAATAAAAAAATTGGTATTGCCAAATCAGAATAAGTTTAATCATCCAAAACAAACAGAAAAATTACAATAATATAAATAACAATGGTTTTTTGTAACAAAATTAAAATATCTCGTACCAAAAAAGTATTTGCATACCTGCATGAATACAAAAGAAATAAAATATATAAGCAAATTTCAAATAACTAATATTTAGTATGCATGCCTTTAGCATCTATTACTGCTTGTAATCTTGCTGGCATTGATTTAGTTAAATTTTCTGTAACAGTAGGCTCAGTATTCGGTCACCCTTCAATAAGGGCTTGTTTAAGGGCAGATTTGCTTGAAATCTTCCTTTTTCTTATTTTTAAATCCAAAGAATTCCACAGATTTTCCAAAGGATTTAAGTCTGGTGATTGTGGTGGAGCGGCAAGTTTTCTGGGTACATTATAAAGCAACCACATACGAGTTATACCGGCAGTGTGCTTGGGATCATTGTCTTGCTGAAAATAGTACGAATTACTGATACCCAATTTTATTGCACTTTGTGGCAAGTTATCTCGCAACACATCAATATAGGTTCGAGCTGTCATATTCCCATCAATGAAACACAAATTACCAATTCCTTTGCTAGCCATGCACCCCCAAATCATAACAGAACCTCCTCCATGTTTAACTGTAGGTAACACATTTTTGGTATGAAAAGCAGCACAAGGTTTTCTCCAAACTAATTTTCTACCATCTGATTTAAAGATATTGAACTCACTCTCGTCGGAGAATATGACATTTTTCCAGAAATCGATTGGCTTATTGATATATTCCTTAGCGAATTCAAGTCTCTTCAGTCTGTTTCGTTCAATTAGGAGAGGTTTTTTCCTTGGTGATCTCCCATAAATGTGTGCATCGTGCAGGACATTTCGAACACTTTGGGCACAGATTTGAACTCCAGATGTTGAAGCGACATCATTGGCTAAAGTAATTGCACAAACAAATGGACTTTTTTATGCTTCTCTTATGATTTTTCGCTTCATTCGCAGTGAAAGTTTCTTTGGGCGTCCAGAGCGCAAGTTATTTGATGTAGATCCTCTTTCTTTCTAACATACCAAATAGTAGAGAAGCAAACATTTACTTTTTTACCTATTTCTTTATAACTTAGGCCATTTTCACGTAGAGAAAAAAAAATTTTTCTCGCAATGTAATCGACAATTCAGATTTCTTAGGTGTCATTACAATTTGAATCGGCAATCAACTGATAACGTTTCGACAACACCTCCTTTCATAGTCGTCTTACATATATTATTTACTGCGGGATGACTGTCAAATAATAGCATAAAATGCAAATTTGCTAGAGTTGAGTTGAGTGTGCAAATACTTTTTTTGACATAAGCTATTTTAATATTGTTGCAAAAATTGTTTTTTATTAATATTATTGTATTTTTTGTAATTAATTTAAATGAATAGGCTTATTCTATTTTTTAAATGCCAATTTTTGTATTTATTAATGCATTTTCTTATAAATTGTGAACAAAAATGTATGTGTGCAAATACTTTTTGTATCCACTGTACTTTTCCTAACAAGTCCTCAACATCGGTTAAGAGGCCCACCAGTAGCCGAGCGGTAAAGTCGCTGAACACTAGTAGTTCGGCCTTGAGGCTCGAATCCTGCGAATGAGCTCGCTGCATGGGTGTTTTCGCGTTTTACCCATGTGTAATGTGTATACGAGCCTGTTTCCATCAGAAAATTCACCACGAAGACATCCCTCCTCTTAGACAGATAGTCCTCGAGGCTTTGCCGTAATCACCTAACCAGTTGTCGAGCGGTAAAGTCGCAGAATACTGGTAGTTCGATCCAGCGCTCGAATCCCGGCGAACGGGCAGGCTGCATGAGCCTTTTAGTGGTTTTCCGCCATGAGTAACGTGTATACGAGCCATTTTTACTGGATCGTATACACGTTACAGTTTTAGTTGGATCAAAAAGAAGAAAGAATTACACTCATTTATATGGAAAAAATTCTTTAGCATTGTCGAGTGCAAAAACTGGTGAATCTAATGTTGCAGGATAATAGATAAAAATATTTCCATATGTAGCATACAATACACACAGACGTGATAATACTGCAAAATACATTTTCAAGATATTCATTTCCAAAAAAATTTCATACTGAACTGAAACATTCTTATGCTATTCATATTATTATGTCTAGTTACACAATACACAATACATGCAAGTGCTTTAGTAATCAAAATACAGCCTGAATGTGTTTAATAAACAGTGTTTATATTTTCCCTAATAAATATATTTTTTATTAAAAAATAAATACAGTCTTATTATGCAATTTAATAGCATAGGTATATCATGGTTGTAAATAAATAAATATTAAAGTCTTTAACGAGGGCCATGGCTAATTTCTGTACGACGGTGCAACTCAAATGATCGAAAGATTGGTCACTTAATATAATTTCTCTGTATTAAAAAACATGGCAAAACTTTTCGCAGTATACTTCAGATTTAAATTTACTTTTAATGGAAAACAATCAGGAAAAAATATGCTTTTCTAACAACTTGAAACCGAGTTCATTTACTGCTTTCATTATGCAATAATATTCAACTAAAAAAAAGTTTTTTTTATAAAATAAATTTAAAAATGGACATAATAATCATATGGACATATATATATATGGACATAATTTAAAATAGACATAATAATCAACGCACCGAAAGGGGAAAAATAATTTATCATATAGTTAAAGGAAATAATAGATTAAATTATTCTATTTTCAGAATTAATCTATAATTCTATATCGCCAGTAATAAAATGGTGGGCGTCTATGATAAATTTTAATAAGAAATTTTTAAGATAATGGCTTATACATTTGACAATGCAATTAAATTAGTAGATTTTGTTATTTAGACTACGCGCCCAATTATTTAGTCTATTTTTCGCATTATACTATATACGATTATTATACTATATACGATAAATATTATATACGTATAATATTATACTATATACGATAAATTATTTTTGCACCCAGCGATGTGTGCATTAATTATCATTTTCATTTTCATTTTAAATAAGAACTTATTGTATAAAACCATTTTTAATTTATTTTATTTATCATTCTTTTCCTGTTATTTTAGTCACAATTATATGCTATCAATGATAAAATTTTTATTCATTATTAAAACACAAACAATAAATTATACGAAAATTTTGAAATAAAGAAAAATAATGGTATTGTTCTATTATCAGAGACCGAAGTCGTCGCCATACGTTTCGCTAAACTCGCCAAAAGATTGATTCATAGTCGCCAATGTTTATTCTAAAAATCGTTATATTACAAACTTTTAAAAAGAAAAGTAAAATAATATACATTTTCATAATTGGCAACTAGAATATAGATTCTAAAATGTAGCAGTTACTTGTTCGAATTTTACGAATATATGTTATGTTATTTTTCCTTGGACCTTTTTGTCAACTTAACCGTATCGCAAATATTTGGGATTTTATTTTTTAGGCTTTTTCCCAAAATCATTAGCTTTTGGCGATATCTGAATATGGTCTCGATAACAACACAGTACCAAAATAAACGAACGCCATTCAAAGCAAGAAGAAATCGCTTTGTATATTCAGTTTCGGAAATTGGATGCAATAACAGTTTTATAAAGTGCATTTTACTTGATGCTACAACAAAAAAAAATATCACCGATTCGTCACTAAACACGCCAAAATGGCAAACTCAAAAGTAATTTTTCAGCGAGAAATGCTTTTTCCTCGCCTGCTTTAGATAGCAACACATTTCTTTTTTTAAATGTAGAAAACCACTCAATTAACATTCTTTTATCATTCTTCTTTTAAAACATGGCGAAAAGTTTGTTTCATAACCTGTGAAAATTGCAAAAATTGCAAGTCAATTTGGATGTCGAAGTTTTATAATCATAAACATCAAATTATCCAAAAAATCGCCAAAAATTCAAAAATTGGTTAAAATTATCATACAAGTGTCGGTGAAAAGATTTTTTTTTTTTTTTTTTTTCCTCTCTGTTTTCGATGGTGCAAACAGTAAAATTCTGATATTTTTAGTTTGTTTGTTAAACGAAAATACGTGCGAAAAATTGTTTAAAGTCAATAAAAAGAACATCTAAATTCAAATTTTGAAAACTTCCTTTTACCACATAGAACTGTCATCAACCAACAGTTTGTGTACAAAATTTAAACTCGATATCTTATCAGGAAGTAGGTTAAAAATCGATGGCAAAATTCCAGCTTTAGTGAAACACCATTAGTGAACTGAATAAAAACTTATAAAAAATCACATTCACGATAAATTAAAACTGTGTCAAATGATTTTGCGAGGTTGAGACCTTGCCACCAAAGATGTGCATTCGAGTGTTTGCTATCAAAATCTGACCTCGAATTATATTGAATATTGCCAAAGTTGTATGAAAGACTGTTTTCACGCCGAAAATCAACACTGATCGTACTACAATGCGAGAAACATATATACATTTATGCAGATTATTTAATTTCTTTAAATATAATACAGGGCTCTAATATCTGGTGGCAACAATTTGAAAAGTGATTCCCGTTTATAATGAATCAACGCAAAATGCCAAAACGAAATTGATAATTGTACAAATATTGCTTCCAGAATTACGAAAGGCATAAAAACCTTAACCGCAAGATAAGAACAACATAATTTAGTCATTTTTAAAGCAAAAAATGTGCAATTTACAAACATATAAGAGTAAAGAAACTGAGATCACTGAGCCGGATAACAGAGTGGATATATATATAAATATAATTATATACGTTTGGTGCGACCGATTGCAACCAAAATACGAGGTGCACATCTACATGTTATAGCAGTCTTATATACAAAATTTCAACGTTTTGAGGCTACTCGTTTTTGAGTTATGCGAGATACGCACATACATACATACGTTCGAACAGACGCCACGAAAAATTCTCTTCAGAATTCATTTTAAAGCAGTTTTATAATTTTTTTGGAGGAAATGAGTCTTTTATTCTGTCCTTGCGTACAGATATTACGCAAAAACATCGTTAAATTGCATTCGATAGCGGTCAAAATGGATATTTTCGTTGAAATATGCTGCCTGAAACTTTTCGCGATTACAATACTTCCTTTTTACTTCGTACAAGGAAATAAAAATGGGTGCTACTTGATTTCCACGGCCTCCGCGAGAAACCGCCAAATTATGTAAAAAACTGTACTTTCATGAATTTGAAGAACGTCATGATACCTCAACAGTCACTTATCAATTTAAATATCATAAAAAAAAAATGTGGTACTATTCCGTTTTGAGGACCGTAAAAAATTGCAGCGAAAATGTATGCGCAAAAACACCAAATCTAGCAAACGCGCCCATTTAACAGCGCGCCAAATCTAGCGTACGCGCTGATTTCAAGTTGCGTAAGTTTACATAGTTCTATATTTCTTAAGACGCCATTGAAATACTAATTTAATTTTTAAATCCTTTTGGATATCTTATGGATTTAACAATTTAGGAATTGCCCGTGACGAAAAGTCGGCAACAGAATTTTTTCAAAGGCATCATTTATTATAGTAAAGTATGTTTGAACAACCAACGAGATGAAATTATGCTTTAGCGATAACTCGGTAACCAAATAGCGATGCAGGAATCCATTCAGTTATGTTTACCTTTTTTTATATAAATTATAATAATAAAAAAGTATTATATGAAATTAACCTTTCATACAAATTAAAACATTAATCTTTAAATAGTTATTAGTCCAAAGGGATTTGAATCCCGAAGGACTATTAGTTTCGTTTTGGCATTTTGCGTCGGACTCATAAATGTCGGTTCACTTTTCAAACTGTTGCCACAAAATGTTTGAGTCCTGCATTATATTTGAAGAAATTAAATAATGAAAAATCTGCGTAAATGTATGTATATTTCTCACATTGTCATAAAATAAAGGTACATAGAGTCATCGAATTTTGAATAAATTAATCCTCCAACGAATATGAGCATGTGGAAGACCCAATTTGAAATTTGAAATTTGTTTTATGATCGATTTCCTATTTTTTAAAACTTTGACGAATTTTTGATTAACAAACTCAAGGATTTCAAAGCGAGCAATGGCAACGTTGTGCAGAAAAAACATTTTTATCTCCAGCGCGTGAGTCTCTGTATCGGAAATTCTAAAGATATGCTCGTTTTAAAACTATTTTGCGATATTGCTGTTGCACTGGATCTTATGGTTTAAGTGCGAGGAACATGATATTTAATAAAGAAAGGTAACACACAAAATGTTAAAAAACGCCCCTTTGGACGTAATTTAAAATCTGAAACATTTCAGATTTTTTTTTTTTTTTTTTTTTTTTTTTTACTATTATACTTTTTTTCTTACGTTAGGGTTGCCGCAATTATTTTTGGCAGCACTGGCATCAACAATAATTTGGCGATTTTTTACGGTCCTCAAAACGGAATAGTACTAAAAATGTTATCAAATACACACACACACAATACATTGTAAGACTGCAGTTCTCTTTTTCTGCTTTTGCAAAATGTTCATCTTTTGTTCTTCATAGCTGAGTTGTCTTACATGCAATATCTGTTCGCTCTTCAACTGCAGTTTACTTCAAATCGAATAAGTCTCATTACTTTGAAGGTTCGATTTATTTAAGTTTGGCAAAGTTCTCGGGAGGCTATCTGCTTAAAGGAAGGAATGCCTTCGAGGAGAACAGGATCACAACAGTTATAATAAACACTTTCCAAATTTGCAGTAGTTAAATATGACAAAAAACATACTGAAAATATTTTTTGAATACCCTCATAATATGAAGTCTTGAAATTGAAAAGAATTAAAAATTGTGCTTGAATAATTATTAATAAAGAAAAAGTAAAATTAATGATCGCATTATTTATTTTTCCAGACTGCATTTCCAAGAAACATGACCCCAAGTCAAGCTCAGTGTATGATTCAACGATGTCAAAATGTAAGTACGTTTCAAATGCATAAAAATATACCTTAATATGATATTTTCATTTGCCTGCCTTTACTCGAAAATATATTTAGTAATTAATCTGACATTATTAAAAATATACTTTAATTATTTGAAATTTGGTTAAATTGATTTTGCTGAATTATTTATTGCACAAAATCTAACGAAAATATCAATAAAAAAATCTGAAAGGTTTCTGATTTTTAACGGTCGACCAAATGGGTTTGTTAAGGTTTCTACCCTCTCGCTCAGCTCGCAGTCTACCAGTTTCCTTTTACACTCACTGCTAGCCATTTCTTTGTCTTTTTAGCTTTATTATTAACGTATCCGATCTCGTACAAAAGACGAATTTGGTCAAAATTTCGATTTTTTACTTTATTACATTATCTTAAAGAATACATCTTTAGCTATCAAATATAAGTTTTTGCTTGTTGATAGGTTAATTAGAACT
The DNA here is from genome assembly GCF_044657685.1 of Stegodyphus dumicola. Taxonomy (NCBI): domain Eukaryota; kingdom Metazoa; phylum Arthropoda; class Arachnida; order Araneae; family Eresidae; genus Stegodyphus; species Stegodyphus dumicola. The sequence goes on from NC_140774.1 coordinate 188,988,829, forward strand.
GAAGTTATATGCATTTTTCTGCAACTGAATAAACCGGAAGTTCCAATATTCTGGGCCGGAAGTGAGCGTTTAAATAGATATACCTCTTTAGAAACTTTATTTCTCAACAAGATTTTGTAAATTATAAACCTGCATACTACTAAGTTTAGATATTTTGTAATACATTTTAAGAATCTGGCGTTACTTTTTTCCCCTTAATTTCGTATTTAGTTTGGCGCAGAGGCTATTCGACGTTATATGGATGTGTTGCTGCTTTGTCGATTAGCGTTGACATTTACTTGATTTGAAAGCTATGTCACATTTTTGCATCATTTGCAACAAAATAAACAGAATGGCATGCAGTCTTATGCACAACATATGTAAAGCGTAACATAATTGTTCTGCAAATTATAAAGAAGCAGCTTCGGGTATGGAAGCAGTTGGTGCTTACCCGCTGTTTGAATGATCTATTTACATTACGAAAGCTGAAGTACACGGAGTATTACGATGATGGGATTCTAAGGGGTTTTTAATTGTGAAAGATATATATGGTATTCGACCAAGAAACTATGCATTGGACATGTACAGAAAAGGATTGGTAGTAGACTAAGAAAAGTTAAAAACTCTGCTCCTGAATTGAAAGGAAATGGTAAACTGACTGATTCTTTTATTGATAAACTGCAGAATTAGGAATTGCAATTAGAAGTCATGTTGGAAACTTAATTGAGACGCAACAGGCTGTACTAGCTGCTTGTTCCATCGTAGCTCTTCTTCGAAGCCAATGCCCTCCTCAATCAATGAGTTGGTGCAACTATGAATGTGCGATTGCAGAAATCAGGGAAAAAAACCTCTGTTATATCAGCATATATTTTGAATTTAATTAAACCTATATATATGGAGCTGACTACATAAACAAAAGTTATTAAAAAAGTGCATACATGGCAAAACTCAAAGTATCAAGGAACGTTTTAATGGCATTTTATTGCAAATTGTTCCAAAAAAAGCATTCATAAACTTGAGAACATTAATCTTTGAAGCAAATGTAAATTTTGTGTTATTTAATGATGGATTTATATGTTTTCTTGAAGCGTTTTCAAGGTTAGGTATGTGTCCCGAATTTTACACTGAGCAGGGAATAACTTGATAAAGTGCAAAATCATGACTTGTGGCGGCATTCCACAAATTTTACAAAAACACAAAGAAAAAATTACGCTTTCTCGAAAGAAAAAGTGCAAAGTGTGTGAAGAAAAAACAAGGTGTCAGTTACAAAGCAGGGGAATTTTAATTATCAGGGATGCTTCTTTCACTAAGAAATTGTTTTATGAAAACTTTAAACTTGTTTTCTGAAAAATGTTTTTTCTGTAAATATTGCCAATGGTAACAGCCATAACTCAAGATTTTATGGATAAAATTAAATGATACTTTCTATACATGTTTCATATAATCTGATGCATGCTCTGAAGCGGAAAATTTTAGAAATATTAATTAGAAGTTGAATTGTTACTTTTTATTTTTAGATTTTGGATGCAATAATAGAAAAATATCCAGTAAATAGTATACATTTTGACATATCTCAAGAATATATGAATATTTCTTAATTATTTTGCTTCATTGCATACAAAACAATTGTAAACATAATTACAAATTAAAAAAACTGCACATTTATATATACATTGTTCATTGTAGTTGTTGCCGTAAAGGCAAAATTTAAGCAAAAATTAACCTTTTTTTCATTATTTTTCAAAATTAAAATTACTTAGCGTTATGTTTTAAACTGTTGTCACTCATTAATATGCTTATCTTCAAATTAATATGTTTATAGTTAAAATAAAAAAACATTTTTAAAAAAATGGTACCCGAACGAGGTCAAGCATCTTTTTTTTTTTTTTTTTTTTTTTTCACGCTTGCGGCATAAACAATTCAACAACAAAATTTCAAAATTTCAGAAACAACATAGAAATACACATTTAGAATTCCTAATGCAAGGAATAAACATTTTCAGATTTTAGCCCAAAAGGGTGTTAGACCCAAAAGGCTTTTAGACTCAAAACGGCATTTTGCGTCGTTTCACTTTCTGCGTTGATTTGCTTTTCAAACTGTTGCCACCAAATATTATCGTCATGTATTATATTCAAAGAAACTAAATAATGAAGAATTTGCACGAATGTATGAATGTTTCTCGCACGGTGAAAAAACAACGGCAGCTAGAGACATCAAAATTTGAATAACATAGTCCTCCACTCGAATATGGCATCTGGAAACACAAATTTGGAATTTGTTTTATTATCTATTTCAAATTTTGTAAAACTTTAACGAATTTTTTATTAATAAACTCAATGATTTCAAAGTAAACAGTGGCAACACTGTACTGGGGGGGGGGGAATTATTCCCAGCGCGTGAGACTGTGTATCGAAAACTCTAAAGATATGCCCTTTTGCTGCTTTTAAATATTTTGTGATATTGCTGTTAAACTGAATTTTATGTGGCTAAGTTTGAAGATATTTAATAAATAAAGGTAACATACTAAACGTTAAAAAAAACGCCCTTTTGGGCATAGCATAAAATCTGAAATCCTTAATTTTTTTCCCAGTCTTTTCTCTTCATTTTGGTTAATGTTAATTTACTCAGTTCATTCAGTGCTCAGGTTTCTTACTAAAATGGCTTTACAAAACATTATTTTTCTTTTTTTTTTTCTCTTTTCATTACTCACATTTTGTGTGTTTGCTTTATTTATTAAATGTCACTTCCTTGACACTTACGCAGCGTCAAATTCAACCGAAAAGCAAAATCCCAAAATATTTGAGAGCAGCACATCTTTCAATCTTGTGCGTTAGAGATGAAAATGCATTTTGCTGTACATTGCTGCCACTGCTCGCTTTGAAGTCTTTGAGTGTCTTAATCCAAAATTCGTTAAAGTGTTACAAAATATGAAACAGATAACAAAACAAATTCGAAACTCAAAATTCGGGCTTCCAGAAGCATATGTTCAGGTGGAGGACTACGTTATTCAAAATTGGATAGCTCTAGCTACCGTTGTTTTCTCACGATCAGAGAAACACGCATATATTCATGTATATTTTTCATTATTTTATTTCTTTAAATATAATACAGGGTGATAATATTTGGTGGCCACAATTTGAAAAATGATTCAAGGCTTTTAGTGAAGGCCGCAAAATGCCGTTTCGAGATTAAGAGACTAATAGCCCGGTGAATCTTCACATTATGGTAACTTGGCGATTTTTTGGCGACCAACCCTGCTACAGCAACTTGCTAGTTTTTTGGGTTTTTTTTTTTTTTACGCCATTTTGTTTTTACGAAGTAAAGGCATTTCCCCCCCCCTCAATATTTTATCCAACAATCTGCTAGCCGAATTATGCTTATACTAGAGCTTTTATGGAACAAAAGTGCTTAATCATGACGAAGATTAGGTGCGAAATTGGGAGAAAGTGTAGAATCGTCCACTGCTTGCTGCGTTTTTAAGAATGCATATACACGGTATCCACGCACACGTCGACCTATTTTCACTTAAAACAACATCCCAGAATTGCACAAAAATGGCACTGCGCACACTCTTGACTTTATCCATGTACACATCGACCTATTTTCACTTAAAAAGTCAAACAAAATTGACAAAAATCCAATTCTTCTTACTCTTATAAAAAGCGCCAAACAAATAAGTAGGCGATTCTGCACTTTAGCAGCGAAATTGTTTCTAAGTGCTTACTAGCTAAAATCACGATCGGATTTTTCCGGAAAATGTCACATTACATGTCTCATGATCTCTCATTTCTCTGAGACAAAATAATCTGTGATTCGAACTGTGTACTTCTCAGATTATTGCTTAAGTCCTAGGCCTTTATCACCTTACCAAAATGTCGCCAAACTACCTGTTACTATATTCTAAAGATCAACCAATAGCCCTTCTGGGCTAACGCCTCTTTGGGCTAAAACAAAACATTAATTGTTGTTTTACGATTGTACTTCTATGATCCCTATTGGAGGATTTTTTACACATACCTAACTGGCGAAGTCACATTTGTTTACAGTCTATGTACAGTCAAACAACGAAGCCACAGAACCCAGCAAAAAAATTTCGTTAAATGCAGGAATTCTCAAATGCAGGAAATCGAGGTTATGATAACACGATTTAAGATGAAAAATGTTAAATGCAGGAAATCGAGGTTATGATAACATGATTTAAGATGTGGTGTGTGTGTATTTAATTATGGCAAAGCACACTAGGGCTATCTGCCTAAGGGGAGGGATGCCTTTCGTGGAGGACTTTCTAAGGGAAACTGGCTCGTATACACGTTACACATGGGGAAAACCACGAAAACGCCCATGCAGCCAGCCTGTTCGCGGGATTCGAACCTCGGACCGAACTACCAGTGTTCAGCGACTTTACCGCTCGGCCACTGGTGGGCTCCATGATTTAAGATGAAAAATTTTGGTAGTGTTCTATTATCGAGACCGGAGCAGTCGCCAAATATTCTGCCAAACTCGCCAAGAGAATGATTTATATGAAGTCGCTAATGTTTACTTTTAAAATTGTTACAATGTTTACATTTTAAAAAAATAAAAGAATGCATTTTAAATTTGGTAACGAGAATACAAATTCTAAAATTGTAACGGTCAGTTGAGTTTTTATAATTCTTGTACTTAACATAGACTTGAAAAATTGGGACTTACCTATTGATGAAACATCTTCCATACAATTTCTTCGGGAAAGGAGAAATTATCCACGGTGGAAGAAAAGTGCACGAAAAACCATTATATGAACACTACTTCCAGTCGAAAGAAGCACCGGAATGGAGATGTGAAGCTCCATATTTAAACATATCTGCATATGCGAGTAAATAAATGTAATTTTATCGATCCCGATACTGATTGTCGTACTCAAACTATTGAAAGGTTACGGGGCAGTGCGAAATAAACTTCAACGCGGCACTAACCAATTAGATTCTTATTCGAGTTCGGCGACAGTGGCGTTCTAAAACGCAAATGTTTTCTGGGAAGTTAATTGAAATCCGCAGTTTTACGCTTTGCGTTAACTTTAATTCCCTTAACCATTTTTTTTTTTTTTTTTTTTTTCCCTCTTCCCTAATTTCTTTTGTACGTTATTTAATTTACATTACAAATTTCTAATTTTATGAAAATCTGAAAAATGTTACTTTTTCCTTCAAATTTTTGTTTAGCTTAACCGTATCGTAAATATTTCGTTTATTTTTATGCTTCGAATTTTTCGCCAGATCGTCAGATTTGGCGATGTCTGAATCCGGTATGGTTTTTTTTTTTTTTTTTTTTTTTTTTTTTTTTTTTTTTTTAATGTAAAATTGTACTAAAATGAAATATAAATGCAATATTACTTACGTTAGTGTACCCTTTCCGTAAAGTTAAACATGAAAATTAAATATATTCATTTTTTTAAATGAATTTATTTAGTTTTCATGCGACTAGTTTATTTTAAGTGGATGGAGCACTAGAACTTCGTCAGTGACTTTAACAGGTATTGCTCCGCCGCACTACTCTACCCGGCTTTCGGTTGGCCTAACATAACATAACATAACAGGATATTTACATAGAAATTTTACATTAATACTAGACTTACGTATTGAATATACAATTACAAAGACACAATATACAATTATTACAAAGAAATTAACCTATTAACAAAAGTTGGACTATGGCAGATTAATATAACATGATTACTTCGAACATACATCATACAAGCTTTCATTGTACATCGGACATTGTACTTGTACTTCATACAAACAATATATTTACATTAGTATATCTAATTACATCGAATTACATTAAACATCTTTTTTAAGGAACTAATTGGTGAAGAATTTTTTGTGCATCTCATAGTATTTTGTTGTATTCCTAAGGCAAATTATCTTGTTAATGCATTTTCTTTCATTTTTTAACTTGTTACACACAATTGCATCAGCTCTGAAGTCTTACTTTTTTTTTTTTTTTTTTTTTTTGTAAATTAATGTATCTTAAAAGCAAAAAATATACATTAGAAAATCACATAATACTTGCATTTACATTAATATATCTAATTAAGTCGTATATTATTATTTTTAATTAATGATTTAATTATTACAAGATTTTTTTCCCCTCATCTCCTAATACAGGCCAAATTCTTAATGCAATTATTTTGTAAAAACAATTCGGTACTATTCGTTTCGAGGACCGTAAAAAATCGCCAAACTTGTTGATGCCAATGCTGCCAAAAATAATTGCGGCAAGAAAGGAAGTATAATAGTAAATAACTACCAAAGATTGATGTTTTAATTTAGATAAAAGGTTCATTTCATATAATACATTTTTATTATTATAATTTATATGAAAAAGGCTAAACATGACTGAATGGAAGCATAAGAGTAAACTATTTCAGATCATTATTATAATTTATATAAAAATTGCTAAACATAACTGAATGGATGCCTGCATCGCTATTTCGCTACCGACTTATCGCTAAAGCATAATTTCATCTCGTTGGTTGTTCAAGCGTAATTTTCTATAATGAATGATGCCTTTTCTTTGAAAATATTCTCGGTAAAGTACAGAATCGCTCACTTATTTGTTTGCCGCTTTTTACAACGGTAAAAACAATTCGAAGTTTACCAATTTTCTTTTACTTTTTAAGTGAAAATAGGTCGATGTGTACATAGATAAAGCCGAGGGTGTGTGCAGTGCCATTTTTGTGCAATTCTGTGATTTTTTTCAAGTGAAAATAGATCGATGTGCACGTGGATACCGAGTATGTGCAATTCTTACAAACGCGTCAAACAATGGGTGATTCTGCACTTTACCCAAAATTCTATTGCCGACTTTTCGTCATGGGCAATTCCCAAATTGTTAAATCCATCGGATATTGAAAAAGAATTTAAAATCAAAAAAGGATTTAGAAATTAAAGTGGTATTTCAATGGCGTTTTAAGAAATGTAGAACTATATAAACTTACGTAATCTGAAATCAGCGCGTACGCTAGATTTGGCGCGCTGTTTAAATGGGCGCGTTTGCTAGATTTGGAGCTTTTGCGCATACATTTTCGCTGCAATTTTTTACGGTTCTCAAAACGAAATAGTACCAACAATTCATACCATATTTAGCCTACTTCAGACATTTGCAATATTTCTGACATCTTGCATTATTTTTGTAAGTTATGGAAAAAGAAGCATTTATACAGATGTGATAACATCTTGACATAAGTCTTCTCTTTTATATGAGAAAAGTTTCTTCATAATCAAGGAAACCTTTTGTTGTAATTGAGGGATCGTTAGTAAGCATTTAATGTACTCGGGCGTCATTTGTGACCTTTCTTTGCAGTGTAGCTCTTTTGTGAGCTGGCACTTGAAAATATAGAGCTCCTTAGAGATTCTTTGCTCTGGGTCTCCCTTTTCCCCACATACGTACTTGTCTGAATCGCTCAAATTTCGTGCAAAGTAGTACGTGGGGAAAGGACCATGTCCAGATAAGAAGATGTTGATGAAGAAGTTATATGAGATTGGATCATATGTGGGTTTCTTGTAGAAGTTAAAAAGCCTTTTACCTACTTCTGCATTTTCCCATTCAGCTTGCCATTTCTTTAATGTTATTTTTTTCAACATATGTTTCGCATACGATTTGGGCAATGGGACATTGATTGAAGGTAGAGATGGGTCTTGAGCTGCATACTTAGCAAGCGCATCTGCCCTTTCATTTTGGGCTTGTCCTGCATGCGCTTTTACCTACTTTATTTTTATAGACGTCCTGTTGTGCTGTGATATTAAATCGTAGATATCTTGTACTATTAGTGACTTATTTTCTTGCATCATCAACAGCTTTAGTTGTCGCTTGGCTATCACTGTAGATGGTAACGTATGTTTGATGCTTTTGATGAGACTATAGAATAGCGTGTTTTATGGCTGAAAGCTCAGCTTGGGAAAACGCTGTTGTTGTTTCTTAGGTATCTTTTCCATTCTGTTGTTTCTTGCTCCGAGAGGAGTGCTAAGAACGCGCATCGTACTTCTTCGTATATCTTTGACCCATCCGTGTACACTACTGGAAATGTAGGTACACTGAGGGGTTTCTTCTTTTATAGATATTCTGAGTTTTGCGTGTACTGCGGGGTGTCTTAGATAAGGATTTCAAGACTGTTTGAAATCAAGGGGGTACAGGTCTTGATCTTCTACCTCTATGTTTTTCTTGAGGTGGAATAACGTGGCTAAGTCTGCATCTTCTTTTGCTCTCAGATGGAGGGGTGGGATTCCTATTAATACACAGAGTGCTGCCGTTGAGGTAGTTATGTATGCTTTTGCTATTTGTAAGAGGAAGGGGCGTTGTATCGAAGCTAAGTCTTTTCTTTTTCTCTGTCATGGGGTGAGCCCATGCTGATGACCGGTAGAGGATTATTTTATCGATTACGGTATTATAAAGAATGTTTTGCATCCTCGACTTGAGGCCCCACGATGTGCCTTGCATCCTTGCGAAGGCTCTAGAAATGGTTTGGGTCTTCTTCTGAATGTCCATGAAATGTGGGATCCAAGAAAACGTTTGGTCAATTTTCCATCCAAGAAATTTTATTTATTTTGAGATTTTGATTCTTCTATTATTGATTTTAATGCAAGGTAGCCTTTGTAGCGATTTGCCCGGTTTTGGAAATAAACTAATATGTGATTTGGGCTCTGAAATTATTAGTTTTTGATTGACGCAGAGAGAATGGAATATGGAGAGAGTTCTATTATTGTTCTTTTCTAGTATGTCTCTTGAATGCCCATTTGTTACAAAGGCCACATCTTCGGCAAAGGCGATGAGATTTTTGTATGGTCCTGCCATTTGTAGGAGGTGATATAATTGAAGATGATGTTCCATAGGTCTGCACTTAGACAAGAGCCCTGTGGACAGAACCTTGTTATACTTCTTTCTACTATGCAGTTGTTGCTTATGATAACTGTTGCTTTATTTGTTAGGAAACTATTCATTGGCTTGAATATGTTCTGAGAACATTTAGTGTTGCGCAAGGCTTCAAGGATACCAGGCCACCACACGGAGTCAAACGCATTTTTTGAGATTCATACAGAGTACTGCTGTATGGAGAGCTTAAGATTTATTCCTATGGATCTGCTCTTGAAGTTCTGCTATCGTATGTGATGTAGATTTGAGATGTCTGAAGCTGTAATGGTTGGGGGCTTATGGTACCGTTTTTCTCTAAGTGGTGGCGTATTTTGCTAGCGATTGCACGTTTCAGAAGTTTACCTTTTGCAGGTAAGAGGTTGATTGGTCTGAAGGCTTCCGGATCCGTAGTATCTTTATTATTTTTCTTGAACAGTATTATTTGTCCCTGTTTGAGACAATTTGGGAAAACATAAAATTTGAGTCAAAGGTTTAGTAGTTTGTGGAACAGAAAAGGTGTTGCGTGGTGAATTAATAATCGTGTTGTCTAATTCGTGACGTCCCGAAGCTTTATTATTTGGAAGATGCTTAATAATTTTTGTCGGAAACAACATTTCATGTTTTCATTCATTCATGAAGTCTCATAACTTTGTAATACACGAAAAACATCTTCTGGTACACTTTCCTCATACTAGTTTGTTTGGCTAGTTTGATAGATAATGACAAACCCATTAGGGCTATCTACCTAAGGCGAGAGATATTTTTGTGGAAGACATTCTACGGGACACCAGCTCATACGTGTACGTTACACATGGGAGATGGTGGGCACCCTTTCTTCATACTGGAAACCGCAGTGGAAAATTGTAATATGGAGAAATGACGGGAGAAATGAGTGCATTGAAGACCGAATTCTGAATATGTCAATGGATGTGTTAAGCAAAAATCAGCATAATATGCATAAATTTGCAGGACTAATTTAGAAGATTTAAATATAGAACTTTCTTCAGCACCTGCACAAATGCAAATGACAAAGGAAAAGCCTGTGCTTAGGCGATAGCAATAAAAGAAGGAAGTCAAGCTAATGGCACTACCTATTGACAAACTATGAAAACAAATATGAAATAATTTCCTTAAAATCTTACAGTAAAGACAAATTAAAATCCTTTGTTAAAACTGCAATATTCTTCTTCCCCAAGTTTAGTAACTAAGAGTTTATTACTTATAAAAATCTTTCTGCAGCTGAAAAAAAAGATACTATATTTAAAACTTCTGAACTAAACTGCTGGCCATTAAAATTACAACACCATTAAGGAAAGCAAATACAAAAAAGATATTTATTGAACGTAAAGAGTAAGGCATGAAGACAAAATGATTAAATTTGTAAACAGTTTAGGGGTTTATAAGAATGCGTGTCGTGTATCCAATGGCTGCCCAAACCGTCACACCAGGTGCAGGGCCTTGAAGCCGATATCGAATGCAAGCAGGCGACGAGCGGTCTCCTCGAAACCTCCAGGTACGTATACGGCTATCAGAATACCTCATACAGAACCGGGATTCGTCTGAAAAGATGAAGTTGTGCCACTCCTGTATCTAGCTTTGTTGTTCGGCATGCTGCATTGTCAAGGGTTGCCGAAGTAATGGTTACCGAGCTGATTGTCCACGCTGATACAAACAACGACGCACAGCACGAGCGGATACTGGACGTGCTGCAAATATGCCTATTTGCTGACTAATGGTCCATGATGTGGTTGTACGCTTTTGCAGGGCTGACCTCACAATATATCTGTCCTCGCGGGCGTTATTCATGGGAGGGCGTCGAGATACTGCATGCCGTTCAGTACAACCCTCAGCAACCCACTGATTTCATATTTGCATGACAGTAGTTTTATGTCGACAACTGCGACGGGCAATACCACGGAACGATAATCCATACTTTCGATAGGCAAAAATCCTGCCTCTATCGAATTCCGACACTTGCTGATAAGCATTTCTTCTTATTGTTCGAGGGATAACACGATATTCAAGCTCCCTATACAACTTTTCTTTTATGCAGTGCTTCGGATGTCGTTTCTCCCTCCTGCTTCGTCTAAATGCGCTGAAATACTAATCAGTTGCATATCCCAACATCTTCTTTCCTTTCGTATGATTTTGACGCTTGTCAGCTTATTCCTTCCTGGTATTGCAATTTTAATGGCTAGCAGCGTAGTTTTGCAAATTTATGAATGTCACACTGATTATTGTTGCCTTAACACCTCCAATAATCGTAAAACGACGTGTTACTTTAACTCAGATTCGAATTTGTTTGATTTATTTTGTATTTCATACAAATTTAACAATTTTTTTCCCAAAACTCAGTGATTTAAAAGCGAGAAATGGCAACACTGTTCGAAATAAAACATTTTGTCTCCAGCTCGCCAGACTGTTGCCATTCAGTAAAATGCTTCAGTTTATTAAGGTCAACGCCTCACTAGATTCAGCCTTCTGGGCTACACAGCCCAATTCTGTGTAGAACGCCGTACATTATTTAAACCATAGCTTTTTCAATATCTAGTATTGCTTTGATGATGAAGTTGGGACAGGCCAAAACCTAATCTAATATCATGATCCTGTTCAACAGACAAAAAAAAAAAAACTCCTTTTACTCCTTTCCCCTAGCACAAGATAAGCCTATTAGGGAAGTCATTGAAAAACTGCTTATTTTTACAAAACCAGAATATACCAAAAATGGCATCTTAAATACTGACATACCTGTCAAAACAGTTAAACACTTAATGCGCAAGATAAAGAATGAAATCAGAAACCTCGATCGGAACGCAAACTAAATTACCACTAAACTAACCACTGTCTCTCAATATTCGTAGAACCTTTCAAAACTGCGCCCTGGCCAAACCAATATCATAATTGCCATCGGTACGGCCATTACAATACAAGATGCTTAAAATGCTCAGGAAAACATGAAACCTTGGAATGCAAAAGAAAACAAAAAAACACACTCCCAAGGAAGTCCTGTTGGAGAGCCAAACATACCCCAAAAACAAGGAAACAATAGCGAAAAAATCTAACCTTCCCCGCCCATAACGGAAAAGTTTTGCCTTTACTTACCTCAAAGAAGCGCTCAGAACACAGAGCAGAACACCACCACAGGAAGTGGTTCCCAGACCTACTATGCTCGAGGCTGCCTTAACACGGTTTATTAATGCCCCAACCTCCAGAGGCTAACTGAGAGGGTGCCACTACCCTCAGGCAACCCATGAGGACTTCAAATATCTCAGTGTCTGGGAAATATAAATCTCAATGCTTAAAATATCACAAAGTCAGACACCATTCATCCCCAAGTGTTGACCAACGGTATCCCGTCTCCCTCGGACAACCTGCAATATCTGACAATGTAACATCCCCACAATCAAGTGGCAGAGAAAACCGTACCAGTACGGTCCCTACCAAGCCTAAACCTACCACCAAATAAGTGATGGTTCTAGTCCTGTGAAGACGGTTTATTTACCTCAGAAGTCGATGCTATCTAGACATTGGTCTAGCAGTGCAACGGCTAACATGTCATCCTTCAAAACCAAAGATTGAAAGTTTGATTCTCGGAAATCTGCTTTCCAGTCATCAGTGTAAACCGTACCCAAGACAAATCTCAAAATTTTATGGGCTGGTTATACACAAAAAGCAAAAATTCTTTTCGCAAAAATTTGAAAAAAAAAGTTCAAAATCAGTAATCGAAAAGCTCCAAATCAGATTTGAGGCACTAAAGCAGATTCAATCCAAATCAGAGTCGTAGCTAGGGTTTCAGCGCCCAGGAACAACTGAAGATTTCGCGCCCCCTACTACTTGCCAAGGATGGAAAACATTTAATTATAAAATTTCGTAACATCAGTTTGGCGCCCCTTGGATTCTGCGCCCGGGAACAGATGCCCCCCTCTAGCTACGCCCCTGATCCAAATTCCAGATCAGCAGTTTAAATACTGCATTCTTCTGCACTTGCAATATTAAGAGGCAGGAGAACTAACTTGAATCCTATCTAAATAAGTATAATATTGACATTTTATAGTTCGACCGTCTATAGTGCAACCCTAGTTGGCATTCTGCCAAAACACATAGACTCGTCCAAAAGGGGCGGTATTACTTGCTGCGACGTGAAAGGTCTTCTCTTCTCCGGAAAGAGCTATGCTCAAGGGGAAAGTCCACATCCTTCCACCCTATTTTGAAAATAATTCGGTTCGAATGGCGCATGCGTTTTTGCGCTCATGGTCGCGGATGAGGCAGTCGAACTATACTTGTCAATGAAACTCATCTCCGTTCTTGTGATTGCAAGCGGAACTACGGCTATAAAATTTTCAGAACAGATCGTTCATACAATAGTGGCAGAGGCACCTTAATTATGGCTAAAAATTACTGAAGACTTCAAAATATCTCACCTGTAACACTTCAATAGATTATACTGTGATAATGTTACAGAACCTCACTGGGAATCCATATATTACCATCTCTGTTTACAGTCCTCCAAAAAATAGATTTACATATAGTGATCTCACGATGCTGACTAACTGCAATTTTCCACGCTAATAGCTGATGATTTAAGTGCAAAAGCCCCTTCTTGGAACTCTCGCATCAGAACTGCAAATGGGAATATAACTGATAACTTTGCAATCATCAATAGACTCAACACCATTGGACTTACTCAACCTACCTACTTCATCACGTTGGATCCTCGGAAGTATTGGATACATTAATTATAAAAATATGACTCAAATCCCCTTTCCTTGAAGTGAAACATTAATTTTGCTCCCATTATCTACCTTTCAGTTTCATCTTGCATGGAATTAAACATAATCATCCTCCTGCAAGTTACATCATTAACTGGAACAAGTTTAAATCTAGCATCACAATGCCAACAGCCAACCCTATGCTGCAATAACATCTCTGAATGAATAACATTGAGAATGAAATTCACAATACCAATAATTACATTAGAAGAGTCATTAATAATGCCACCAGATTAAAACAAAATTACGATAACATTACATACCATCCTGAATCGCATGTTCAATTTGATTAGAAGAAAAAATGAAATTGCTACACAATGGAGAACAGGAGCTCCTGCAATTAAAAGACTGCTCGACCAAAATTTCCTACCTCATCGCACAATACAGATCGAATAAATGAAGTGGGAGAATTTATCACAAACCTACCACCCCGCAACTCATCCAACCTGATCGCTGCTGCATTCCCAAAGGAATTACAAAATTTAATAAACGACTTCAAAATCCACAAAGTGCAGACCTTTGAATAACATCACTAATAGAACTTCCTTCGAGGTACATTAACACGGGCTTACGCTTAACTACTTTCTGTAGCAATGGAAACACGCCATTGTCACTATTTTTCTAAAACGAGGAAAAGATCAGAAAGATCCTAAAAATTATCATGGCATAAGTTTGCTCACCTGTATGGAAAAAATATCTAACGAATTTTACAAATTGAAATTACCAAAATCACCGAAGACCGTAATCTATTCAGCTCCTTTCAGTCCGGATGGAACCAGCCACACTACTGTTCATTGCAGAAGCATTTACGGTCGCAAGTTGCTTCCTCAATACAGAGGCCTTTGACAAAATTCAGTATACAGAACTGTTCTATAAATATCATTAAAACCATCAGCTTTTTTCTCAAAAATCTTACATTTCAAATAAAAATTAGAGATACACAGAAGATGCAAAATTGGGACAGCCCAAGGTGCTATCTTTTCACATTATTTAATATCTATATAAATGATTTTTCTGAGCCACTTAATTCAAAAGTTACCAAATATGCTGATGACACTGTATTTTCATCAAGTCCTTAAAGCCTCAGTTTGTTTTAAAAAAATTCTTCAAAATAACTATCAACATCGTAGCACATTATCCAAATCTGGCGAATGAAACTGAATCCTCAAAAATGCAATATTGTTTTATTCAGAAGATGCAGGAAAATGCTCCCTCAGAAAAATTGTGGATTTTCGAGGGAGACCATCGACTGTGAAGGTTGTCATTTTAGTCAGCTGCTTCTGCTTCAAATACGTAGCTACGATTGCCACCAATTAATTTGCTTAAAGTGCCGTCTGACTGGCTGTTCAATGCCACTGCCTCTTGTGAAGTTTTTGACTTGTTCTTTGATTAATTAGCATAAATATTGCTCACAGCTCAGTTCAGGTCAACCAGTCATTTGCAATTTTGACCAAATTAGGATATAAGGTGAAGAAGAAGAAGGAACTGAAATCTTTCGGAGTCTCAATGATGTTGATGATTTATAAGAAAAACTATGCTGGGAAAACCAATTCAAGCTAGCTTCATAAACTAAAAGGTGAATTTTTCACCTTAATGGATGCAGAGGATTTTGGTCTTGACGAATTTTATTATGCAAAATACTTAAATCAGTTTAAGAAAAGTACAGTCGATTAGGAATCGGACCACATCGAGAAGCGATCGTTTTGGTCCTAATAACCGGCTGGTCCGATTACGCGAACATGTCCTATGTTGTAAGATGGGACGTGCTATATGTAGTAAACAATAAATGTGCATGTAAATCATGTATTAAAATGTAATTATGACCTTCATTGTGCGGTACACACACATGGCGAACATACATGTACAAACAAGAACGACAGTCAAACTTTATCATTGAGAAAATTCATTTAGAACCAAATTCTAAGAAACAATTTCCACGATACTCAGCATGCGAAGCACAATAAAAACAATTTCTTACTAAGTCCCATTCAACATTTGAAGAACTTATCCAATGTGATCTGAAGCGTTCTCTTGACGGCTTGCACATGAAAGAAATCACCACAAACATCTAATGCAGCAATGGGACTGCCTTCATTTCCCTCCTGCATGAAATACCGACGCAAAGTTTCAATGGATTTCCTCGCACCCTGTGTTATCACTTGCACTAACTTATTAGCGACATCATCATCACTTTCTTGGTCTTCCAATGCTGTCGTGTGTTTTGCTGCAACTCGAGCAACGATTCCAGCACCGTAATCTTCATTTTCATGATAGCATTGAAGCTCGTTGTCGATGGATAAAAATTATTCGCAATTTTGTACCTGTTGAAGTTCCACATGTCCGTCATCATTTTCACTTTCAATGAGCATGTCCACATTCATCTCCAAGACCAAGTGCTTAAAGTCACAGTGAGAGTCCTGGGAGGTAGAAATTCCAGTTGGATGTTCTTCAAGTAATCTGAATGAGGATATACTGCTCAACTGTCAAGAAGCAGCAGCACTTTTCTAGACTGGCATTGTAGCTCTCTGTCCATCCTAAGTCCTTTAAAGCAGCGAGGCTTAGAGCTTTTTCCTGTAACCAACAGCTTCCTCTTGTCTGCTCCTGCCATGTTTGAGCAGCACAAGGCAGTTACTCGATCCATCACATTTTTGGAGCCAGAGAGTGCAACATGTTTGTAACTTATGAAAAATTTTAGCTAGGGCAGATTTGTTGATTTCCATTCTTCAGCATCTGCATTTTCTTTCACACCACGTGCTTTCTTGAATTTTATATCATGTCTGAATTCCATCGAGACAACCAACCGTCTGTAGTTTTAAAGTCATCGTGGACCAGCTTTTCAGCGAGCTCTTCTGCTTTGCATTTTAACATTGGGCCGTTTGCTTGCACAGCTCGTCCAGTAACAATGGCAAACCATTCATTAGGGGCTTCATCGACGTCTGGATCCTTGCCTTTAACACTTCCGTTTTTTGGAAGTTCCTCCTCGTCCTTCACATTATGCCCATTCTTCTCATAGCTCATTCTCTTGTTTTATCAAGTGCGAATTCCACCAACCCACGCTGACTAGTGTTTCACGGTTGTTGCTTGATCTTACCCAGCAAACCAATTTTTTTCAGCTAATGTCAAGTCCCATCATGGCATTTTGGCAGGGGAGACAAGACATGCGCACAGTTCACGGACTAAAGTGGTCTAAAGAAACCTTGGTGTTTCGGGGTCAAGATGTTGAGGTCAAGAGGGAGATAAAATGCTCGCCATTCAAAGCTTTGGCACTAAAATCATCCCAAAAGGGTGGTGAAATGATAGCTTTCTTGTGTAAACTTTAATCATGATTGACAGGCGGGAATTCCTTTCAGGTGAAGCCGGACACTCTGTTGTTCATTTCCTCGAAAATCGAAGACGCAGTGGTACCAATAACTTCACTGTCGGCTAGTGGTGGCTCTGTTTTAAGAAAAGTCAAAGAAAATGGTGCTTGCATTCACATCCCACTGGTTTTGCTTTTGTTATGCACTTTAAGGAAGTCTTGACCTTTGATAAAGCATTCGCCTGGGGAGCGGAGCTACAGATCCTCCCATATCTCGCGGACCACCTGTACATCTGCTGTACGCATCTGACTTGTGGCTTCTGTTTCTTATTCGCTCTCGCATTTTTTGGTCCGATTAAACGGAATTTTGGTCCAAATAAGCGGCTGGTCCGTTTATCCAGTGGTCCAATTAACCAGATTTGACTGTAATCTCATAGTTGTTGAAGTCAAGGCTAGAAAGAGCAGAAGGAAACATAATTAAACATTCTGCGTTATTAGCCATCAAGAGAAATAGGGCCTCAAGAGCTTCTACGCAGCAGCCGGATGAAGATTTTTTTTGGCTTGGTTTATGTGATTATGGTTACGTCCAAGGGCTACCTATCTAAGGAGATAGATAGATGCCTTCGTGTAGGACTTTCTAAGCGAACTGGCTTGTACACACATGGGGAAAATCACAAAAATGCCCAAGCAGCTAGCCCAGTCGCGGGATTCGAACCTCAGATCAAATTACCAAGTTTTCAGCGACTTTACTGCTCGGCCACAGGCGGGCATGCGAAATAAAGAAGGATGGATTGCAATGTCAAAAATTCTTAAGTCGTCGCTTGCTCATATTGAATGGACTAACCACTTCTGGGCATAACAGATGCCGTGGAGAACATCTCATCATTGTTCGGCTTTTGGACTTCTCTCCAAGTTTTGTTTCTCATGCCTGGATATACTGGCTTCTCTTTTTAAACTTTACTGTCTCACCCTTTCTGGAAGTCTGTGATATCAAGGCTTACTGTAAAGAAACATATTGGGAAGGAGGTATAAGTATACTAGAACAAATAATTTTAGTTTAAGTGCAACCCAGTATCAGGCCGTTTTATACTGTAAATGTGGTATTTGTGACGTAGTAGTTCATGCTAGAAACTGGACTATTGTTCGCCTCATTAATTTTGCAAAATAATTTCCTTGAGAATTTGGTAGTAAAAACAGCTATTTATTCTATGCCAAGCTCTTCATGGATAGCAATATTCTGTATGAGCCATTGGCTCTTAAGCTCTTAGTAATTTGTCTTAATATAACAATTTTGCAATCTAGCAAACATTACCGGCATAATCCTAGAGCGTATTTCACTATTAAGTTTTTGATACAAGGAAATTCATATTTTGGGCAGAATCATGTGAAAGACTTTTCTAAATAGATGAATTCATAAAGCAGTATTCCTTATAATAGAGACTTCATTGTATTACATTACAAAATGTTTACTTGATTCTCATACTGGTGGTTTTACTATTATGGTTTTCCTCCTAGATATGTGCAAATGACTATTCATTTTGTACGCTTACAATATATAAGAAAATAAACAAAATATACCATACACAAAACAAACATTAGAAACCAATGGGACTCCATTGGCATAAATAGCTAATAACCATCATATGCTTCCCAAATGAAAAGCTGTAAATAATATATTTAAGAGATAAAAATTTCTCAATCATGTGTTCATGATGTAAAACGAACCTATTTTTAAGATAATTTTTGAAAAATTCAGCAGTTAACTATTCTATAAATTCCTTAAGTACAGGCTCTGGAATATCTACTGCACAATTCTTTCACATTGGGCAGTTTATTAGCATTTGTATTCAATATTTGATTGGTAATGTTTTATCTATTCTTTGATCATAATCATTTTTGCCCATTTCCTGTAGTGTAAGAGGTTTATCTTTAACAGACCCTGCATATTAAAATAAGTTAAAAATTCTTGCTGAGTATATGATATTTTGTATAGATGTATAGCAGTTTAAGGGGGGGAGAATATGAATTGTATGCATCATTTTTCAAAGTCCAGATTAAAACAAAAACTTATATTTTTGTTAAAAATGTGGATGATCCAAAGAAATGTTTAAGGGGGGGAGAAGATACAACCTGGATGGAACCAACCTTTATGTTAATTATCAATTATTTTTCACTTCTCTTCTCATAAATATTATAACTCTTTAAAACACCCATTTCATAATTTTCATCAGATACCCATGCTTTGTAATATACAAATTAAAATTTCTAAGCAAGCTTAAAGAATCTTAGCTTTTCATATTTTCTCACAAATTATAGTACTGGCTGCAAACAAGATGTGTTCGCACCAAACACAGTCACTTCCAGTTATATGGCTTTCATTGATACAAATCTAATCGGTTATATGAGCAGCATGAGGAATATGAAAATAATATTGTTTTTCTCATTTTATACATTGCATTTTAAAGCAGACCCTCAACAATGCATCGCAAGCACTTTACTATTAAATTTCTATCAGATAATCATTTTTCCTCCCTACAACATGTTATACTTTACAGTTTTACATATTATACTTTACAGCCAGTGTTTTGAACAGTCACTTTCTCAATATATCCCTTCATGATCATTCCATTCTTCAACTATCCAATGATTATCTTTCTTATCAGACTGAATGCAGCCCTTCAACGCATTTCCTAGCTGACTGCCGTTTTCCTTATTAAAGAGTACAAATAAGTATTATTCTAAAGGATTTTCCTATTCTGTCTTAAGTTATTTTAATTTAATTAATCTTAAGTAAATTTAAGATTAAGAAAGTTGATTGAAAGAAAAACTATCAATTCTGATTAATTGGCCACCATTTAGGCAGGGAAAAAATTCACCAGAATCAACTTTAAAAGAATAGAATTTCATCAGAAAGTCTTTTATACCGATTGTGCTAAGCGTTCAAAGAAATGATCAAATTGAAAATTTTAAATTTAGAAACCGAGGTTAAACAATGAGTTAATAAAAGAAAAATATTTGTTTTGAAATTAAAGCTCTGGAAAAACTAAAGCAAAGGTACAATTAAAAAAAGGGTTGTCTGCTTAGAGAAAGCGTAAATCAGTATATGATTATTTTACACAATTTTATTAGTAACACTACAAAAAACATATTCTTTCATATATAAAGAAATTGGCTTTTATCAATTTCTACAAATAAAACACTGGATTTCAATGGGAGATCTGTCACAATGATAAACACTTGGAAAGACTAATTGTGATTACACAGTTTACCCCCCCTCCAAAGAAACAAGAAATTTGCTCTTTAGTTATTGATTGTTCTATTACCTTATCACAGAAAATTCTATTACTTGCCATATTCTCTTATCAGAGTAATGAGCCTCAGACTGATAGATAACTGAGATTATGCAGCGTATCTATCAGTAGAAAGATAAAAACAGAAACAACATTAATTCATCATATAGTAATTTTATATGGAATATCATATGCACGAAATTTTACTCAGGGAACACACAAAATTGTTTCCCATTACTGCTACATATTTAAAATTGAGCAAAAGGTCTAATTATTTAGACAAACCTGTCTAAATAACACCATTAAAATTGGTCAAAATTTAAAATTATGCCATTTCCAATGTGTGAGTTAACTCTCAGAGAAATCATCAACATTATAGGTGAAACGAATTTCAAGAGCAAGATATTCAAGAATAAGTTAGTTTCATTAATTCACATAGTTTCATTTAATTCCATGTGAGTATGTAAACGGTACACTTTAAACAGAATGTGAAAACTGAGCATCAAAACATGTAAGAAAGAGTTGATTATGATATCTTAAATTTCCAAGGAGCATAAAAAGACTATTCTTTACATATTTAAGATAAATATGTGTCTTTATTTTGGATTTAGGACTAAGTATTCTTTAAAAGTTTTTAGCCTTCTTTAAAAATTAATTTTTGCTAGTGCAGGTAATGATAGATGTTTTCATCTACATCAAAAATGCTTTGCTTTATTATCAATCTTTATTACAACATATATTTTTAACAATATTTTTTAACATTTATCACATGAATTGCTTTTAAATTTTTATAGGGAGTAAAGCAGACACCAGTATATTTAGGAAGAAAAAAGAGGGATGACATCGATCCCGAAGATTTTTATACACAAAGCAAACAAATTGAAGAAGAAAATCAAGATGTAAAATCCAGTGAGAAAATACAAGTAGAGGGTGAAATATTTGTTCATGTTGATCAAGACTTTGAATATGATGAAATGTTTTAAAAAATGTTCTCCTTTACAATCAAAAGAGAACTCGTCAGCTGTATAAAATGCTGGTAACATTTTTATATTAGTCACGATTCTGGTACATAAACAACTTGAACAACAAATAACTTTTCCGTGAATTTTTTAGTTTTCATAAAAATACAACACACTGAAAGATCACTTGATTTGGATATGTACAATGTGGCACATTTAAACTTGTTTAAAATTATCAAAACAATTTTAGACATGAAAAGCTAAATGAAAATATATTTCTGCTTTCCTTTTTACATATAATACAATTGGTCACAGTACGTTTAATTCAAACAGAAAGTTCAAAACTAACAGAAACATTTCAACCCCAGTCTTCTTCATCAGCTACAGGTTCACTGAACGATGTTGGTTGGCTACTATAATTATTAAATGCATCGTTGGAGTTTATTGGCTTGTCACGACCCTGAAACAGACACACATAAAGTGAAAGAGCTTGCCAAAAAGGTCACAATTTTTGTAAAATTAGAAGCATTTATAAAATTTGAAAAGAGAAAAATGGAATGTTTCTCATTGCAGTCACATTTTTTAAGATATATATTTTTTTTAAATTTAAACTGAAATGAAAAACACACAAATTACAATTCTTGACTATTTTTTAAAGCCACTGATATTTAATAGAAATGTAAAAATTTACATACACTAAGGTATATAGTTATAATATATTAGTTTATATTAAAATGTAATAGAAATGTTGAAGAAGATGACATTAAGACATAGCTGCAGCATAAGGAAGTAACTGCAGTCATATTTGATTTTTAATATTGCTTTTCATTCTCGTTGATGAACACTTTTTAAGCCAATTTCCGTAATAGCTGTTTATTTGTGAAGAATTACACATGCACTGTATATAATTTTAAATTATTTTCAAATATAAGCAACAAGTTTGGTGGCACAGAAGTTAGAGGAATGTGACGAATGTAAGATGGAAACTTAGTTTAAAGGGATTCGAATTATGGCACTGAAATTTTCCTATTGGCTGTTAAAAGCTGTTTGAGTTTCAGTATGCAAAGAAATTTGCATCATAAACATTATGCAAGAACCATAAGACATGGAATTATTAATGTGCTGCAGTTTGAAGCAATTTATTATAAGTAATTGCAATTTTTAAAACAGAAAAAGGAAATAACTCGTGTACTTTATTTATGTACTTTACCTTAATTATACAGTTATAGTTTGTATACTGTAATACATACAGTTACTGTTAAATATACAGAAATATAGATTGCATCTTATTTCCTCTACTGTTTCAACAGCTATATTGAATATATATATACTTTGTCAGAATGAAGTACATATTTCACAATAGACTTACTACTGGTTCACATAAGTATCAATTTCAGATTATTTCTACTTTAAAAACATATTTTTCATTGCTATATTTCATTGACCAAAGTGTGCATACAGATAAGTATGCACACTTATCTGCATGCACACTTCGGTGTTATCACTTCGGTGATAACTTCGGTGTTCGGTTTATCAGAACTGCGTTACAGTTCTGATAAAGAGAAAACATTAATTTTACAACGTAACTCTTTTCATCCACATCTAAGTTCCTTGTTTTTTTTATGTGGAATGAAAGAGAAATACAGCCAAAAGGAGAAAACAATAGTAAAATTATTTCCTACACAAATTCTATATAATCCATGAAAATGGATGAAATATTTTTAACAGCTAATCTTATATTACTTAATATTACTACTTAAAATGGCTATTGCTAATATTCGTAATAAAGAATAGGAATCCTAACAAACAATGTATAATTAAATGTTTTACATATTTACTGTATTTTTAAAGCATAACTAACTATGTTGCTTTCTTTTAATTCTAAAAATGTTTTTCGCTCAAATATTCATATAATAAGATACTTTACATCTCGACACATAGCAACTCAGCACAGTGACATATAGTCCCTCAATAGATGGCATATGTTTCCTTTCAGGTCTGCTAATTAACACTGAAAAAATACAAGATTGTATTGGAAAAAGCTAACTTACCCTGTTATTACGGACATCTCTAGAACCAAAATTGCCTCGGCCACCATATTGTACAGTTGTACCTACAGCTTGATCAGCTTCTTGAGAAAGCCAATCAGGTACTTCTTTGTGTGCCTACAATAAAAAGAACACAGCAGAAATAAAAATTCTTGTTGGTAATAATAAAAATTTTTGCAATTTAGTATCAAAAGAAGACAAAAATTCTGTCAAAATTATTTCAAATGATTTAATATATGCTTACGTAGTCCTAAAAGTTCAAAATTAATACTAATGAAACTATTGTTGTTAAAGTAGTTCACTGTAAAACAGAATAAAACATTTCATACCAGCAAACAAAAAAGAAATTTGAAAGAAGAAATTTTAGTACTAGTCAAAAAACAAATTCCAAAGAAATACACAGCCACTGACTGCATTACAGCACTGTAAAGTACCAATGACGACACAGATATAAGAGGCAAAAAGTTTTGCACACGATAAAAACAATCAAAGGACCAATCAAATCAACAGTTTACCAATAAACTAGCCCTAAGAGGGGAAAACAATATACAGTAGACGAAGGGGGAAATTATGCAAATATTTTTTAAATTTTCAGAAACAATTGCTAAAAAAAACTAGGGGGGGGGGAATATTTTCAAGAAAATATGGGTAAACAGATTTTGCATAGCACTTTACTTCTGCTTCACATTGATAAAGTTACATTTCTATAAAGAGGAAAATTAAAATTTAATCAAAAATATTCCTGAGTGAATCTTTTACAGATATAAAAAAAAATTTAAGTAATAAATACTTACATCAATTAAGATCTTTTTCAATGATCTTGCTAATGGCTGATCAGCATTGGAATCATAAAAACTAGTGGCTTTTCCTAGATTTCCAACTCTACCCGTTCTTCCTATTCGGTGAACATACTCATCAATTGTTTGTGGAAGATCATAATTTATAACATGTTTCACATCCTTAATATCGAGACCTCGAGCTGCAACAGCTGTGGCTACTAACACAGGCATTTTACCAGTTCTAAAATCTCGCAATGCTTCTTCTCGTTCACGTTGTAGTCGATCTCTAGAAAGGTAATAAAGATAAATCTTGTAATACTTAATTATTAAAGTTTCAAATGTTATAGAAACAATTTACATATAGAAAGCATACCGTCTTAAGTGATTGATATCCGCTTATGATAGAAGAATTCGTAAATTTACCATCGAATCCAGAAAAAGTAACCCTCTCCACCCCTCTCCCCAATGGAGGAAAATAATAAAAAGACCTCTTTTCCCCTCCTTTAATCCAGAATTAAATATCTTTCAAACTTTAAAACAACCAATTCACAGTCTTTCTTTAAATTTTGCACAGCACAAAAATCCACATTATAAGTCTAACTGAGAATAAGTCAATGAAATATTTTTTTAATAAATTATACAACAGTCTAATTTCATACGACACACAGCTTACGCATGCTATGCCATATCGGAATAAATGAAATTAATTTCATATATGTAGTTTTATCATAACTCCTTTGATGGTTCTTGGTGTCATGATGAATTCAAATAAACACTTTATAAATAATAATCTAAGAACAATGCATTTACAAATTTGATGGGATTTACATTACCAGTACGTTGAACTCTTTTTTGCCACTCCTGATCACACTCTCTATCAAAATTGAAACTTTTAGATAAATTATGCAAGAGCAGTGCAGTGCCCTCTATAACTTCTTTTACATATTTTAAAAGGAAATGACTATATTTGTATACATTTAAAGAAAGAATGAAATATTAAATTTCAACTAAAGAAAACAGTTCTACAGAATTTTAGTTCAACTGAATAATTCTCAGAATTTTAATTTGACTAAATGAAATATTCCTCAGAATTTTAATTTTTATTAAATAAAGTAAAGCCTCAAAACTTTAATAATTTCTTAAAATAAGCTAACTAGCAGTCAGAATGATCATCTTCCTGACTCGGTATTAGATCCTCAACAACAGTGGCTACTCATATTTGAAGAAGAAATTTTGATGGTTGTGACAGAAAACAGACTCAAAGTTGATGGCAGAGGATGTCAAGTAAATAATGCCATCAAAATACTTGATAACTGACTTTCATGCATTGACAACATAGTACACTGCATTTTGAATGTTGAATTTTTTTTATGAACTTCTGTACTGCAGTACCAGAAATAAGTGAAGAACTAGACACCTCTCATTAACATATACTGTTTCTGGAGTATACTGCCATATTAAAAAAAAAAAAAAGAAGAAGAAGAAGAAGAAGGGGGGAAAGCCTCCAGAAAATAGTGCTGCGCGAATGCAGCAATTTTTAAATACACTTCGAAATTGTCAGAAATCTGAAGGCAATGTCTTATCAATGGCTCGATTTTTTAATGTCAACCTGCTCTTTTATTTTATACCAAATCAAAATCATTTGCACAATGAATTTTCTTACTTTTCAAATATCCATAATAAAGTAAATCTCATTAAAAATACACAGACATAAAAAACAAACACTGATGTAGGCACTGCATCACTTCCCATTCAATTAAACATTTTTTGTTACACTTAAACTTATTTCCTTGAATTTATTCTACATTAATTAACCAGTCTCTCGAGGAAATTTAAAAAATTCAACACTAGAATTTTTCACAATTAATTCCAAGTTCTATTTTTTCATTAAATAGCAAGAAAAAATCTAATGTGGACTTCCTTGTATGGCCTATTAAATTATATACAGTTTTTGCTGCATTTCATCAGGAAAAAGGATTATTACGGTGGCAGAGGTGTAATGGTTTGCACAGGCACTAAATGTTAGATGGCCTACAACCCCTCCATGCATTTGAAAGTGTCAAAGACTTCCAGATTGCCACTGAGATGCACAGGAAATCTTGCAGGCCTATGTTCAACTTTTCAGGGGTGCAGTTGGTCTTGGATTCTTGTTAACAGACAGCACTCATTTAAATACAGCTCGGCTGTTCGACGATTATCTGGAAAGTGAGGCTATTCACTGCATAGATTGGCCAACTTCTAACATAAATTCTATACAGCATGTCTGGGATGTTCTTGAAAGAGCAATTTCATCTCGCCATACCCCTCAGAGAGCCACTCTGGAGCTACAAACTGCCTTGCTGCAGGAGTGTGATCAATTTCCACAGGGACTCCTCAACTGCATTTTGTCTAGTATGCCATGCTGCGTGACCTCTGTCCTATACAACTCATTTTCATTTTAATATAACATAGTGGATTTTGAGCATCTCTGCCCTCAGCTTTACTGATTCTTATGTACACATAAAATGACTTTTGAATGGTATTTGCCTTTCTCTACTATAAAAATGCATTCATAACAAACGTCATTAAAAACTGTTCATTACATTTGGTATTGCCAAATACATATGTGTGTTTGGTATTGCCAATCGCAATAAAAAACTGAGATATAGAACTAGATGTTATAGCAGTCACAAATGGAAAATTTCAATGTTCTACGGCTAATTGTTTTTGAGTATGAAAGATGCATACTCAAAAACAATTAGCCCACAAACAATTGAAAGATATCCCTTTCATTTGCTCATAAATACTGACATCAAGCACACACACACACACACACACACAAAAAAAAAAAAAAAAAAAAAAAAAAAAAAAAAAAAATCATGCAAATTGATTTGGGAACATTAAATTGAGTATTTCCATTCAAACCTGAATATATGAAATTTGTCACAATTTCAATACTTCCTTTACTCTGTACAAGAAAGTAATTTCAATAAATAGCAGTTTGAAGTAGAATCTTAAAAAAACCAATAATCAAAGTTTAACATTTTTTGCTTGCTTGTATTAAATTTCACATATTTTTTAATTCATTACATATAGCTCTTAGTTTTGTGAGAATAAAATGAAAATTACTTGAATTTATATGATTAAATAAAAATTATTATTACCCATGAATGCTTGTGGTTGGAATGTTATTTTGAGAGCAAAGTGAAGCAATGAAATCCGCTGTTCTTTTTTGTTCCACAAAAACAAGAGTTCTATCAGTACCTAAAAAAAGAACAGTCACCTTCAATAAATGTATATTACAATGTGCTGCATACTAAAAATTAAAGTTATGTATTTAAAAATTATTTTAAAAAATAAAATCTTAAAGAAAAGAATTAAAGAATGATGATCAGCAAATTTTAAAAACTAATTTTTTACGAGTTAACATTTCTTACATTTCAACAATGCATAGAAAAGTAAATGTCCATACTCACCAACATCTTTAAGAATGTCCATCAACTTTTGCCGTTTGTCATATTGTCCTACACTGAAGAATGTTTGTTCGACATCAGCATTGGCAGCACCAACCATGCCAACAGTTAAAAATAAGTAGTTATCGAGGAAATCTCCAGCCATTTTTTGAATATCTTCTGGGAATGTTGCACTAAACATTAAAGTCTGACGCACACCTTTTTCTGGCATAGATGAATGTTCGACCATCTTGCGAATTGCTGGCGCAAAACCCATATCCAGCATACGATCAGCTTCATCAAGAACAAAATAACGAATTTGAGAAAATGAAACCTGGAAAGAACGACATAATTAAATTCACTGGTAAAAAATTCTTGTATGTAATAACACTGCTAATAATTTTAAATTCCAATAGCAGTAATACATAATTTTAAGAAAACATACTGGAACAAGTTTTACCTTTCACATTAAACTTATAAAAATGGTATACTATAACACTTGCTAATTTAATTTCTGTATTATATCTGCCAACCTTGAACTCTCAAAATTCGGGAGATTTTTTGGGAGAAACCTGGAAGAAAACCGGAGGTTTTTTACATTATGAGGCAACCGCAACACCATTACGATGAAACTCCAAACTGACTTTCATTCACTTAATAATACATGATTCAGGTTACTGAACTATTTATAATTCAGTTCTGATGTAAAATATATTAGCATTTAATTGGATATTCTAAATTTCATGTTCTTCAGTTAATTTCATTTTAAAATTTTCTTACACTTTTATACTGAGAAAATACTGAGGAGTGAAGGAGAGCTTTTATTTATCGAAGTAGTATTTTTGTGATTAAACTTAGTAATGTACCATATATTGAAGTAAATAAAATTAAATACAACATCATTTAATTGGATATCCTCAATTTAACATGTTTTGACTGATTTTTAATTTTCTTACACTTTCATACTGAGAAAATACCAAAGAGTGAAGGAAGCTTTTATTTACCAAAGTACTTTTAAATATGATGGAAACAAAATTAATTCTTAATGTAGGTAGTATTTGTGTGATTAAACTCAGTAAACTTAGTAATGATTAAACTTAGTAAGTTACCATGCATAGAAGTAAGCAAATTTAAATACAAATATTAACTCATTAACCACTGCTTGAATCTACATATAAAACTACTGTAGATTATGACAATTCCATGAAGGTGAAAGAAAGGAAGGAAAGAAGGGTCAACCCCCCACCACCACTACTTAAAAATAAGAAACTTTTGCTCATGTTTTGGCAAATGGTCTAGATTTTTTACTGATATACCCAACTTTTAATCCACATAATCCTCTATATAAAAAAATCAGTGAAATATGCTTTGTGTAGAAAAATAGCAGAATAATGTTTAATATTTTATACTAAATTATTAGTACTCCAAAGTCTGGTTATCATTTTATTGCATTTTAATAGTTATATTTGAATATAAATTTGATTACGAGAGTTTAAAAAACTGCTTATATGATACAGGGTGTCTTTCAGCCGCCTAAGGGTAAAACTGTTGCACACTGGTAGTTCGTTCGTCTTGGAGTCAAGTGGAATTCAAGCTAACAGAAGCTAAACAGCACAGGAGTGCTTTTCATATTATCAATACAGTCCAAGTCTTTAATCCGGACGTCCATAATCCAGAATGACCTGTAATCTGGACCTCAAAGCTACAAACTTTCTACGCATGCACATAAGCTAGGCTAAAATTATCTAATTATCTATTTCAGTTAATGTTGCAGATTGCATTGTTCCTTAATCTTCTAATTGGATCCAGCTTATTATTTTTTGCAGACTGTTAGAGCAATTTTATAAAAAGTAAGCTTGAACTTTCGATTATGTCAAAAAGAGTTTCCGATTCTGAAGCTGCCAAAGGATCTACAAAACAAAAGCATGTTTCGATGTACCGCTTCCGATAGTGAAGAAAGTGACAGAGAGGTTTTTGAAAATGAAAAAATTTCTATCCACAAGTTAGTCGGTATTCTCGACACAGCAATTACAGGACTTGAACGGTGGAACTGAACAAGAAATTATGTCTGTTTATAGAATTAAAGAGCAAGTATTAGTACAAAAAACTAAGCAACTTAAACAACTTACATTTAAAGAAATGTTTAATAAAGTAAACAAATAAATATCAAGCTTTTTTTGTAAATTTTGATACCCTTTAGATCATAATTGCTCTTTATTTCATAAATTATGGTTTCATATTTTTAATTTTATAATTTCTACATGCCACTTACCAGATTTAAATTGATGATCTATAGTCCGGAAAAAACCTAATCCGGAATCGCCCAAGTCTCGACGAGTCCGGATTAAAGACTTTGTACTGTAATCTTATTTATACATGGACATAATTAGAAAAAAGGCATTTGGTTAGATTAAAGAAATGACTTCCATACATTACAATATATATATTCATATTAGAAGTACAATCAACTTACTTAAAAATTAATTCCTGTTTGTTATGGCCAGACTCCCAGATATTTAAATATTAAGTAGATAAATTTAAAAAATTTTCATTCTAATTAGATATCATCTGGAAATACGAGCGATAAGTTAGAAAAAGAGCATATTTTATTCTATAAAAATAAAATCATTTTATTCTAATTAGAAGTGTAATTTATTTAAGTCTATTTGGTTTATTTAGAAATTAATTATATGTAAATACACATGGGATAATGCGAGCCATAAGTAAGGAAAAGGAGCCCATTTTGTATTTTCTCATACAAAAATAAAATTATCTTATTCTAATTACAGGTGTAATTTAATTTATTTAGAAAATAATTAAACAGCAAATTCAAAACGTCTATTGACAAAGTCATGTGATTTTTATTATTGTGATTACAATTATATGGTACTATCTCTTCTCTCCGAGCATTCCGATATGATCTGGTTCCTAGATAATGCCACAAGAGAAGTTCAAAGATTTGACATTGATACAGTCACTGGGCCCATTGATGTGATCTCTCTATAAGAAATCTCTATAAGAAAGTCACCAGATTGGATATGTTTTATATTCTTCAGTTCAACTGCTGTAGTAACCAAAATGGAGATATTTTCAAACGTTTGCCATCTGAGCTGCTTACAACAAGAAATCTACGAGGTAAAACATACCATGTTTCCATGGCATTTTGTATCTATCCGTGATTTTTCCTTACAATGTCAATATCAGTATTTGATTTTTAGGTATTTAAAAGAGCCATACTTGAGAAAAGATTCTCACCCACAATGGAGACCAACAAGGGGAAGCAGACAATGATGCCAGAGCTAACCAGGTCTGTACACCATCTGAAGCCTCCTAGTCTGCTTTCCCAAAAGCTGGAACTCCCAAAAGCTTATTGCCAAGCCACTGACACTAAGGACTAGTAACATGCTGACTGATACTAGCAGGGACAGCCAAATGCCTGCCATTCCGATCTGTTGGGGACAGTACCTCAGTCCTCAATTACCTGAACCCTCCTTTCCATTTCCAGCCTTACGGGTTACAAGGCATGGCAAACACATAAGCAGTTTTCTCTCCATGAAAGGCTAGACAAAAAGAGATGTAACAGCATCTTACTTTGAGCACCAACCTTTGAAAACAAACCACTAGTGAGGAAAAAAATGGAGAAGGAACAGATAAGAGTTGGAAAGGAGGAAAGATTATTAGGGTTCCAAGATCATGACATCCATCTCGCCAAGAGGTTTATCCCTCAAACAGTTAGGTTACCTTGGGATTGCTACACTTGTATTCAAGAATGAACACCTGAGGGCATTTTCAAAAAGAAAAAAAAAAAAAAACTGTGCATTCTAATATAAACATTTTTTGCATGCTTTTAGTAATTTTATTTCACTACCAAATTAGCATCATTCTGTGACTTTCTCTTATACATTTGAATACTTGAATACTTAAGAAGTGATACAAATACTCATATATTAATCAGCAACCAACAAACTACTGGCATCTTTTACTTATTTTTTATATTTTCAACATCAGCAGATCGATTAAATGTTTTTCCAGCAGGTACTATTTGTAAATTGCGATCAAAATCATACATAACTGCTATTCTCAACAATTTATATCTACACAAAAAGTTTTTTTTTTAGGGGGTCTCAATTCAAAATCTTATCTGATCAGAAAAACTGCAAAATGTAAACAGTATTTTTCTTTATCTGTCTCTACTTCATAAAACACAATCAAAATACCAGTCAAATCAATATGAATAATAATAAGCTGTTGTGTAACTCTCTTTTTACATAAACTGCTTGTTTTCACATATAAATTGCCATTTCACTTAATTTAGAAGCATTTTACTTAATTAAAAGTGATATTTGTTCCAGCATGATTTTCAGGAATGCTGCAGTGAGGAGCTTGATCATTTTCATGATGCCAATGCCTGTTATGCTGCCTATCACCAGTAATTTCTATTTTTGACAAAGCATAACAAAGATGACTGATAAATACACACAAGAATATTTGCTGGGCCAAGCAAAAAACACTGCAAGTTAACAAGTAACAAATAATAATAATAATAATAATAATGCTTCGCTCAGCATTTAAAATCAAACAGATTATGCATGCAAACAGTTTACTGATAGTTAGATTACAGCTAATTGTATTCTTCTTCTGTACTAATTTTTAATAAATAAAGCAATTAAGAAAGGAAACAAAACACTGACACGGATGTGAGATTTAAAAGGCTATCAAAATGTTTAAAAGCTTTTTCATACCATTGATTATTATCAGAACATTCTAAAATTTTTTCTCAGAGTAATAAAGCTACTAAAGCATATTTTTACCAAACAAATTGGAAAATCAGTATTTGCTCTTTAGAGAAATTCCGGCAAAATTTTTAAACAGCAAAATATCAATCAGCATTTGGGCAACTGCAATGTTTACTGTTGCACACTGCTTATTCAATCAGTATTCTGCACATATAATATACATATTACACAAGACAGAAGTTAATCTATTACCCTAGATCTAATAATACTTTTGATATTAAGCTGGGTTCAAAAGTAGTTAAATTCAAACCATGATGAAAAGTTTTTAACAGAGAATTAAAAAAAAAAAAAAAAAAGGCAAATGATACTAATTTTGTTAATAATGCCAAACATGAATGTTATATTTACTTACTTTTCCTTTTTCAACGAAATCCAGAAGTCGTCCTGGAGTTGCTACGAGTAAATGAATACCTCTTATTCTGCTAGTCTGATAGCCCACAGAGGTACCACCATACACCACGGCTGTCTTTACACAACTGTCATAAGCAAACTTGCGAGCTTCAGTGGCAATCTGAACTGCAAGTTCTCTAGTTGGAGCAACAATAACTGCCCACGGCTCTTGTTGTTCAAGATTATTATTATTAGGAAGATTTGGATTAGGGATCATGTCGTTTAAAATTGGAAGCAAAAATGCAGCCTAAGGAGGGAAAAAAAAAGAAAATCAATATAAAAATTCCATGACATTTTATTTTAAATTATTTACTTCAACTATTGAATGTCTGTGTCAAACACAAAAGTAGATACACTCTTAACCATTTCAAAAGTTCAAATATTAAATAATATATGAGTTGTATGATAATGGATAAATACTAAATGACCATTTAATTCAAATGAGTTCTTACTTTCTACATAAAAAAAAAGATTACTTATAAAGAAATCTAAGCTTATTTATATTGATGGTGTTCATGCCTGTGCACCTGATCAGACGAGTTTTGAGAATTGCCATCGACGATGTGCGAGGGCTGGTAATAGCTATGAGTTAATGGGTGATTGTAATTAATTATGAGAATTAATAAAGAACCGAACCAGCAAATTTATTATAGTGTGTGTTATTTGGGATGAGACCCACACATATCTGGCCGGAGGAGCCGGAGATTAAGTTTTGTGGGTGAATATATAGTGTTTCGTTTTTGAGAACGCAGGAGTGTTTGTGTTTGCCAGTATATCCCAGCTTGTTCTTTTCAACGAATATCGCAGATTTTGGATAAGGATATTCATCAAAAGTGAATCACTGCAGAGGTAAGTGATTCCTCTCTTGTTAATTCTGTACATTCCGTGCTTTGTTCTGTTATAAAATAACAATGTTATTTAAGGATGTTATCATCAACATCCTGAGCTGGTTGGAGGGCCCTGCCCATAATGCTCCAAACGTGCTCAATAGGAGAGAGATCTGTCAACCTTGCTGGCCAAGGTAATGTTCGGCAAGCAGTAGAAAGATGTGCAGAGTGAAGTCGGGCATTATCTTGCTGAAATGTAAGCCCAGGCTGGCGTGACATGAAGGGCAACACAACGGGCCTTAGAACTTCATCGACGGATTGCTGTGCTGTAAAGTTGCGACGGATGACAGCCAAAGGGGTCCCTACTATGAAATGAAACAGCACCCCAGACCATCGCTCTTGGTTGTCGGCCTGTCTGCCGGAAGACAGTCACTTTGGTATCACACCGCTGTCCGAGACGTCTCCAGACTCGCCTTTGCTGGTCATCGAGGCTCAGTCAGTTCTACTCCAATCAGTGGCATTCCAGTGAGAATGAGCATGATACCACTGCAAACGGGCTTGACCTTGTACAGAGGTGAATGGTAGTTGGCGCAAGGGACGCCGTAACCTCAGCCCCCTTTCTGTGAGCCATCTATGAATGGCCCTTGCAGTCACTGAAGCACTAACTGCACATACAATCGATGATAATGATGCATCTGGAGCTGTGAGTGACGCTGAGATGATCGCTCTGTCTTCACTTTCTGTCGTTTCTCTAGGCCTACCGCTTCCTTCTTGAGGCTGTGTGCAGCCATGGTTCACCCATTCCTGCCAACATCGTCTAATAGTGGCACCCCTCCTGCTCAAATGTCAAGCTATTCACCAATAAGACCAACCGGCTTCTTTGAGCCCAACTACACCACCTCTCTCAAATTCTGCATCTGTGCATATAGTTCACGCACCTGTATGTGAGGCATTATTACTGTCTACCAGATTACACGGAATGAAATTCCTAAAGAATTTATGACCTGGAATCATAATTTCTCCTCTTAAATATCCTGCCCAATTGTGCAGATCAGATGCACTGTAGTGACAACCGTTCATTCGATGGCAGCCAAAATGTAAAATTTTGCATTTTCCGTCAAAACCTGTATGCATATCAATTTGTGTCCAACTTCCTTTATATCTTCTCGGTGTGTTGTGGTACGTTGTTTTCTTTGTCTAAGTGTGTATTTTCAATATACAGGCTGCGATTCAAGTTTCAAGACATCTCAGAAGTAGAAATTTATTGGGCATTTAAGTACAGCGTACTAAAATCCCTCAGCATCACCACAGTGCTGCCAGTACATCTTCCACTGTTTGTAGCCCTTCTGGAAGGCCACGGGCATCATGCTGTAAAGGGCTTTCATCGAAGGAGTCGAATCGCTTTTCTTTTAGACCTGTCTTGATTTGGGAGAAGAGGAAAAAAGTCACTTGGAGCCAAGTCGGGGCTGTAGGGTGGCTGCGGGAGTGTTGTCATGTTGCACTTGACCAAAACTTGGGTGGCGACATGTGAGCGGGTACGTTGCTGTGGTGTAGAATGCAATCGCCCTTGATCGCCGGGCATACGCAGTAGAGCACTCTAGCCTCTTGAATCATACCGAGAGTCTTCGTGGTGGTTTGTTCAGTCTCAAGCAAAACTTAATTGCATAACATTGCTCAAGTGCTGCTCCATTTTCGCCTCTCCCACTTTTTGACCGAGGTCAATGACACACACTTACGCTGCAAGCAATGCTCACTCTCCAGGGTTTTGAAGGCAACTCCCGCAGCGTGAGTTCATTCCCCGAGACTCCCACTACTTCCCTCACCCGGCGGAACCGGTCCGCGCATGCTCTCCCACTCAGAAATTAACCAGTCTTGAAACTTCTGACTCACACCCTGTATTATAGCTACTGATCATTTCCAAAACGAAAATTTAATCTTTTGTAATTTCTTATGTTTTCTCGGTGGCTTTAAACTTATAAACATGAATGCGTATTTGATTTAACTGTATATATATATATATATTATAATAAACTTCAAAAATTTTAAAATAATGCTCTTCACTTACAAACTTTGACAGATACAAACAAACCCATTCTCAAAGATTGAAATTTGTTTAGTTGAAAAGATGATGAACAAACAGAACACTGGGAATGACGCTATATGATGTGAGTTGCACTTTCATTTAGATACTTATTTTCTTAAGACAGACATCTAAGAATTCAGTGTTACCGGCCCTTTTAACATGGCAACTCCTTCCAGCTCTCATACAGACTTCTGATTACATATGTCCCTTTTATCTGCCAGTAAGTTTTCAGAAGGCTAGTCAGATTTCGACTCGCACCCACCCATGCAAAGATCTATTAGTCTGAACTCTCCATAAAGGGCAATAAATTCTTCCATTAATTATTATGAATCATTTTATATTTAAATAATTATCATTAATTAATAGAATTATCCTTAATTTACAATATGAATTCACAAGAGCTGTTAATGACCTTTTCATTTCTTTACTCTGATAAAATTTTATCAAGGGTTGAAAAAAAGCTGCTACTCAGATTTAAGTAAATACTCTAAAAATTCTGTAGATAAGCTAAGGTAAAAATCAATTTTAAAAAAATACAGCAATAATAAAACAAATGCTGCATGGTTAACTTCTTAAACTTACAACTATTGACATATTTTGTATTTCTTCTCACAAGATGATACATGTTTTTGGTATTTACATATTAACACAACCACTCTAGTAAAAATTGACAAATTTTCAGACAATATTTAAACCAGCAACCATGTGCATAATAATTCTTTAGTTTTTATAAATACTACTATTATTTTCACAAGCGTTCTTTTTGTGATGTCCCAATGGTTTTACAGGGTTGCCACTCAAACAGGAGAATGAAATTCCCTGACTTTTCCAGGTTTTCCAGGTGTGTTTCAAGAAAATTCCAGTCTATCCGCGTAATGTACGTTGGCTGTGCTAAGAGGTAAATTAATTATGGTATTACTTGTATTGTGTAGCAAATTCACTTAATTATTCAATAAATCCCAGAGGACATTTATTCTTAATTATTCTTGGTATACTTTGTTTGATAATTTTGTTTAGTTTTCCACTTAACAAAATTTAAGATATATACATTGGATAACAAATGTATGTTTCATTTAATTATTACTCATGATCATCACCAGTTCAACACGAGGCTAATCCGGTCCTTATAAATCACAACGCAATGCTAAATAGTTAGGTTAGATTTTAGGTAAATTTAATTTGCGTGAGGTATGTTCTTAAAAGGCACCTTAACACTTGAAAACACAAATATAATTATAATAGTTGTTGTTTTCTCCACTGAAGATTGAGATTAGAATCTTCCCAATCTGGAACAAAATAAGGCTTTTTTTTGGCAGATATTCTGCAGCTAAACGGAAGAAAGAAATCTATTTTAATAAATTGAGGTATTTTATATTTATTTCGCAGCATACATAATGAAAAAATATGAGCATTAAATTTCGTGATGGTATGTCATCATACTGCTATAATTAATTTCTGGATTATGCCAGAGAAAATTTCCTGAAATTTGGAAATATTATTTACTAATAATAAATAAATTTAGAGGGAAGAAGCAACATTAAATTATATGAATAACATAAAAATAATTACTTAAAAATTGAATTAGAATAATCAACGATATTTTAACGAATATAGTTATATTACATGGCTAGCCTAGATGACTGATTACTATTTTTTTATTTTACTGCAAAATGGCAAGGTATTTATTAAAAAAAAAAAAAAAGGTTTAAAAAGATTTTGCGGTAAAATTCTAGTATACGGTAACGCTTTGGCATGATTTTGAAAATTGTCGCCAAGACCAAAATGACCCGTTTACTGCGCATCATGATGTCGCCAAATCTCATTATTATTCTAACCAAAGAACGTCTATGTAAAGAAGAAAAGGTTCCATACAAGTAAAAATGCTATTACGCCGTTAGAATGCGGAGGAAAAATTTGCCAAGGGATTTGGCAACGGAAACTGGCGGCCACAATTTCCCTCTCCGCGATGTGTACAGGAAATTGAGAAATACGTGTTAAGAAGAAACGCTCTTTGACAAAAAGAAAACTACGAAAATCCGTTTTTAAAATTATTGAGAAAAATCCACGCAATAACTTTAAAAACGGATTTTCGTAGTTTTTTTCCCCCTGAAAATAACTAATCCATGAATTAATTTACTTGCGCCAAAAAATATTTTCTTTTCCTTTAGAGTTTAACCACTTGCGCTAAGACTAAACTTCACAGTTGCGGTGCCTTGCGCTACAATATAACAAGCGGTAAAGTGTCTCATTTACGCCGCTCCGCATCTGCGAGTGCAATCCAGAGCTGTAACTCGAGAAATGAACAATCTCGTTGTTAGGCGACGTGTGCACCACGTTATTTTCATTTTTGCGATAAATGCTTATCGACGTGGTATTCACATTGCTCACGGTTTGACACAAAAGCATCTCGACGTGCGTGGCACGTCTTTTTAGCGCAAGTCGTTAAAGAAATTTTAAACGATATTCATTTTATGAACTCTTGATAACGTGACCTTCGAACTTCGACACTGGTTTCGAGCTTTGGCAACAGATATATCAGATATGCACAGCTGTTTCCTTCTATGATGGAACGGAGCCACGTCTGTTGCAGAGAGGTTTTCCTTCTTTACAATACATATTCTTTGATTCTAACCTCCATGGTACCGTATACTAGAATTAAACCCATTTTGTTTTATACGAGAACAGGTACTTTCTTTAGTTCATGCACTGCACATGCGATTCTCGAGAATACTGGAAACCAAAAGTTGCGGGAAAGTTGCTTTGCCTTTCTAAAAGACAATCAAATTGGAGCTGCGAAAATTGGCTCTATGCCAGCTACCCGAATGACACTCACGTGATACATAATTCGCCAAAAAAGTTATCTCTTCCGACGTCGGCGCAAAAATCGCTTTTTTTGGCGGGATCGTTGTATGAACTTCCCTGACTTTTCCAGATTTTGACAAAAATACTTAAATTCCCTGACTTTTCCCTGAATATTTTGGTCAATTTTCGAATTCCCTGACTTTTCCCGGTTCTCCAGGTAGCGTGGCAACCCTGGTTTTATAAAAAAATCATATTTTTTCCTAAAAATTCCGTTTTATAACAGGCACTTGAGAGATTTACCTGCG
Source organism: Stegodyphus dumicola (assembly GCF_044657685.1). NCBI lineage: Eukaryota > Metazoa > Arthropoda > Arachnida > Araneae > Eresidae > Stegodyphus > Stegodyphus dumicola. The sequence continues at coordinate 189,027,468 of NC_140774.1, forward strand.
GAGGAAGAAACTATACTAGAACATTTTTGCAAGAATAAAGTAGTTTGCAGTATAATTACTAAAGAGGAAAATTGCATTGAATTTATTTTCATCCCGCCCCCCGGAAAAAACCTAAGTTTTTTAATCCATTTTTGGGATAAATATCTAATTGAAATATAAAATGTGAATGAAATAATATATGAATGTAAATAACTGCAAAACTTTGCCAAGGTGGTTTCAGTAACATTCAAGTATCTTCCTTTTTCCTCAACTCACTTAGTTATACTGAATGAAGAAAATTCTTCCATTAATTATACATTATTACAGTACACAATAAAGCTTAAATACATACACTATAGCTTCTCATGAGTTTCCTATATCTCATTAAACCTATAAACTGAAAATGTTTATACAAGCTCAAATTTATCCAGCCCGCATTATACGTTTTGACGCAAGAATCAAATGATATGCCAGAAAAATCATTTGACATCAGAGGTTTAAAAAAAGAACTTTATCAATATCACACTTTAGTTGCAAAACAAGACTACAGACCATGCATTTTTAAAATGAAATATAAAAATTATTTACACGATTACTTTGAAACATTTCAAGCTTTTGTATCCAGCACTTATTTTTAATTATATAATGTACTCTTGATCATCCGGGCTAATAACAAGAAAGCAGCTCTCAGATAATCCAAACTATCAGTTTTCATTCATATTATATAGGTCTATTTCTCAAAAAATGAATAGGCAAAACAAATTCTGCAATGTAACTGTTAAAGATGCAATTCAGCAGTTAAGAGCCTGCTCAAATTTGTGAGTGTTCATTTTTTAGCCTGTGTGAGCAATCTGCACCCAGATAGTCAAGAGAACACTGTACTTCCTATTAGAAGATTATTTACCGTTTTTCCAGAACCAGTTTGTGCACATGCCATCAAATCTCGTTTCTGCAGGATTATGGGAATTGCATACTTCTGAACTGGAGTTGGCTTTGTATAATTGCACTTAGAAATATTTTGTAAAAGGTGCTGACAAAGACCAGACGATTGGAAAGAGTCTATTGGTCGAGGAACATTTGTTCCTGATACATCTACATGTACCTCATCATACTTTGAGAAATTTATTCCAGTAGGAACTCCTTGGAATATATCTTCATCCTCTGAAGGTTCAGGAGGTACATAAGGAGGTGGTCTGGGTTTACCTAAAAAATTATAAATACTTGATTTAAATAAAATTTAAATTTTGAAATTAAATATCTACCTGATATGAAAAATTATAATCAACATTAAAATTTTACTAAAAAAGCAGAACTTAAAATACTGTATCTGTTTACATACCATCTTCCCCAAGATTATTTGGACAATCTTTAGCCATATGACCTTCTTCTTTACATTTAAAACATCCGGAACCTCTGGTGGTATTACGATCACCATCAGAGTTTGGACAGTCTTTGGCAATATGACCTTCTTCATGACATTTGTAACAACCAGAACTTCTAGTGTTGCTACGATCACTGTTTGAATTTGGACAGTCTCTAGCCATATGGCCATCTTCATGACATTTGTAGCAGCCAGATCCTCTGTTACCACGATCACTGTTAGAATTATAATCACCACTATCTTGATTAGGACAGTCTCTAGAAATATGGCCTTTTTGATTACATTTATAACATGATCGATCAGAACCTCCACCACCACTACCTTCATTAGGACAGTCTCTAGAAATATGGCCTTTTTGGTTGCATTTATAACATGATCGATCAGAACCTCCACCACCACCACTACCTTCATTAGGACAGTCTCTAGAAATATGGCCTTTTTGGTTGCATTTATAACATGACCTATCAGAACCACGGCTGTCACCTCCACCCCGACTGTCCTTATTTGGGCAATCTCTTGACATATGACCAGTTTCATTGCAATTGAAACATTTTCTTCCTCCACCATCTCTATCACCATAATCTCGTGTCACACGATCATCATGATCATTATTTCTGAAATTCCTGCTACTGCCTAAAAAAAATTTATAAGAAAGTATCAGTATAAAATACAAATAAAAAAAAATTACAGATGTATAAGAATTGTAAAAAAAATTGCTGCAAACACTTGTATAACCTTTGAAAGTTTTAAAATTTAGCCTATTATTACACTGTTTGCTAAATATTTTAGATAACTGATTACATACTGTCCGACCTACAATGCTAAAGAAATTCACAATATTTTTTTAAATGATAAAAGTGTATGCAAAGAAAATATACTTTTTAACAATGTATTAACTTTAAACAGTTACTAAAATTAATATCAGAAAGTTCAATTGCTAATTCTTAAAGGCATATAGTACAAAAATACACATTTTACTTGCATTACACGTGAAACAGATTTTTATTCTTAGTATGCTTTAATTAAAAAAATAATACTTAAATCAGTTTTTGTACAAATGCTAAGAACAGTGGTAGATTTTTGCTTTCATTAACACTTTCATACGACTGTCATGCATACGTGCCAGCAAGAAATGCATTTGTTTATTTCCCAACTGGCATGCCAGGATGTTTTCTCCTTCACCTTCCCCCAGACCATCACATATTTGTGCCAATGTCCTGAAACGTTTCAAAGAGAGGTCCTTGTGTCTATTACTTTTGAACTGAATAACAGTTTTTGGATCCTGGCCTTCAATTCAATCACTTTCCACGTAATGTTGATGTCAGCTGTTGGGAAGCTCTAATGTAAACAAACAGAGCTTGGCTCTTTAACTCGCCATGTGATATAAACACTTATGTTTCTGATACCCCTTTAAATCCCTCTTTTTATTATTATTTTTATTTCCCTACTAAGTAAGGTTTCTTAAGTGTTACTATGTGCAGCTCTATTATGGGTACTTTTCCGTTTTGCCGGCGCAAGCGATAAAGTTGCCAATAATGGTACAACCGATGCCAAACGGAATATTCTCGCTGGTAACCTTTTACGCCTCATTTTCAAAACAAGTCGCAGCTTTTTCTTATCAGATTGATTGTTTTTTTCAATACTGGCATATAATTGCATAGAATTTTTATCAGATAGTTCAGCTTTATGTCTAAGGCCATTTTTGGTAATTAAGTCAATTAGAATGCAATCACAGTGCTTACCTGAAGCCGAAAATATAGAAAAGGTAAAGTCAAGGGTTAAATTCAATTCTAATGAGAATGCATTAGCGAAGTAAAGCACTGCAGTTTTACATAATTTCTGAGTAAGCTATTCGTACGAATTGAAATAGTTCTTGCATATAAACTTGTATTCCAAATTAAGATTTAACTTGAAATTAATGTAGATAATTACTGAGAGCATTAGAATTTTGTAGAGTAGTTTACGTGAGATGAGATCGCTTGGGGTCACGTGATATGAACCGGCGAATCAGGATGGTGAACCATGAAAGCATAGTAAATTCTTAAATTAATGGTTTTTTTACAAATTTATTATCTTTATTTATTGGCTTTTTATAAAATTTTAAGCGATATTAAAATGTTTATGCCTTCAAAAAAAGAATTCTTAAAACTAACATTTTTTTAATATTTTTTATGTGTATACTGTATGTTGTCGCCAATAAAGTCTGCTTGGCGAGATTTGCGCCGGCGAAACGGAAAAGTACCCTATTATGCTTTGCATTGCTTTTATCCCTTGTATTTCGTGTACTTCCTTTTTTATTTCAGAAAACCTTGACTTCAGTTTATAATGGCAAGGAAGTGTTCTTTTTCAGACAAAGGATATACTTGCATGGCAAATGAGTTACATGAATGAGAGTAATGATTTATTTTCTAAAGAGTTAGACAGCGATATTTCTAGTGATTCTCGCATGGACATTTTGTCAGAGACCGAGCCCACTGAATGTCTGCCTTCCAATTCATGGGAAGATTTTGTTACTTATTGTCAATAGTCCTTCTTGGGTTTTTTATTAGTTTAAAAGTTTAACGTATTTTATTAATTAAAACTTCAGAATAATTTGAACAGTGCTTCTGAAAATTATTTCTCCAAGTAAGCAATTTTTTAAATATATTTTCATGTAAAGGAAAAAGATCACTAAATGCTGATTTTAACATATACGATAGCTTAAGTAATAAGCTAAAATAGTACCAAAAATGACATTAGGGTGTAAACTTCCCCCCCCCCTGAAGTTAGGATTAGCGGATGCAAAACCCTAAACCTTGGCTAAGCAACTGTAATGTTTCGACGCAAGTTTTCTCCAGTTTTATACAACCCACACGTTGTTTCTCCGACTTGTTTCATTTTTGTTTTTTCACTAATGCTAAAAGCAGCTTACGCTTGACCTCAGTCAATCAGTAGTTACTGAACAACTAACGCAAAAAACGCAACCCAGCAACAGTAAGTGTATTTAAAAACTTGCATATACAATAATTGAAGATTTAATATTAATTGAAAATTATTGGACACCTTTTTTAAATTATATTAAAAATATGAGGATTGGCTAATTTTCTATCAAGTATTAACACATGTAAAGTTTACAAAACTAATATGCCCACAAACTGATAGATGATATCATATGTGGCATAATGAGAATCACATGAGACACCTGCAATCAGTAGTCATAGCACCTGCATAGTAGAAGGTTATGTTACACAGCAAGATTATGTTTTTGCTTGTGGAATAAGTCTATCATTAAAAAAAAAAAAAAAACACTAAGAAGAATATGCTTCTAATCAATCATTCAACGAGTTCAATTAAACATAGTTTAGAGAAATGGCCAACATGTTACATCATGAAGAAGACAGCGACTTGTGCATTCTAAATCAAGAATTTATAACACTCTGCTTAAGAAATTAAAGCTTTGTGCATAAAAAATTCATATAGTGCAAAAAATATTTCCATACGATCATAAAGTGCGATACCAATTTGGCATGAATGTATTAAATCAAGTCAAAACAACAAAAACTTTCTCAATCATTTTTTCAGTAGGGACTAAGCGCATTTCATGTATCAAGTTGTGAATTATTACAACAGTCATATAGAGAGCAGTAAATTTTAGCATGCTTTTAGTGAACTGGAATGTTATTCTCTAAATTACTGTGTGGTATCAAGAACAAAGTGATCCGGGCTTTTTTCTATCAATATAATGCAAATGAATTTGACACAGCATCATTTTCCAACAATATGGTAAGCTTTCAATTGGTCAATATGTATTATACACAAAACTAAAAACACCTGCCTTGTCTTCTATCGCTATCACCATTCCAACTGCTTTGCTTATTGTTATTAACAGCTGGCTTATCCCAGTCATCTTCCTCCCAGCCAGAAGACTCTGTTTTAGCTGGAGCTAAGTAACAATTATAAAAAAATACCATTTAAAAAAAACTGGAAATAAATGTTTCTAGACATTAAAAATTATATAAATTCAAAACTGATTACCTGTATTTTGTCTTCTATCACTGTCATCATTCCAACTACTTTGTTTATTGTTATTAGCAGCTGGTTTATCCCAGTCATCTTCCTCCCAACCAGAAGACTGACTTTTGGATGGAGCTGAGTAACCATCATCCCAACCACCAGAATTATTTGATTTACTACCTAATAAAAACAGAAGTGTAAATGTTTAAAATTACATAATAATGATATTGGCATTACAATAAAATACATGTACAGTACAAAGTTCGAAATCCTGACGTTTCATTATCCGGAAAGATCTAAAATCCGGACTTCTCGTAGGCTTTACGCATGTGCATTTTATTCCGCCCTTCACAAAATAATAAAACATCTGGAGAGTTCAGATTCTTAATTTTACTTCAACACTAAATTTAATACCTTGTCATTGAAGAAACAATCATTTTAGCATAAATTTGTACAATCAATAATTTGGCTCCTTTGCTGCGTATCTGCTTGGCACTCATCTCAAACCGAAACATTCCACATAGACATATCGTTGATCTGACGCCAACCTGGGGAATCATTATTTATTATACTTTCCTTTCATCACCACATGTTATCAAAACATGACAACTTCAATAATGACTCATGTAGCGATGCCTAAACGATTTTCTTATGTTAGTAATTGAACAATAAAGAAGTATGGTAACCTTTTATGTTGACATTATGCTTGATGATAATTAGATTTAAGTTAAATGTGCTAAAAAATGTTGACAAGGAAAAATTTACCAAAAAGTTCTTTTCATATGCTAAAAATAGATTTTGGTGGTTGGGATGATGGTTGATACTCATGGACCCAAAGATTACATTTAGGGCTATTTGAATAATTCATTTGTTTTTCACATAAATCCAGAACCAATGCCGAGCCTAGTATGGGCGCGCCGAGTCGCAGAATTTAGGACCCACAGAGACCGCATCAGGAGGGAAGATATCTAGCACCAGCCCTCAAGGCTTAAGTATATGTGGGAATTTATTTATTCAGAACTCTGATGCCTTAAGCATGTGCAAGAAATAGACAAAAGTATAATAAATAACTAATACAATTCAGGCTTAATTGTCTCAGTGCGCGATAGAAGCGTGATAAAATTCAACAGAACAACTTGTCGTTAGTTGTCAAGTTCATGATGCATAGCCAAGTATGTATAGTGAAGGATAGCTAAATTTGACGATGATAGCCGCTAATTTTAAAGGTTTTCGGATATCGCAAAACAAAGGCGAAATTTTCCAATTAACGGATTTTGTAAAGAAATTTGGAGAAGCGGTAATAAATGAAGATGATATAAAAAAGTTTTTCATTGTGATGACAATGTTTCTCATGAATGATGAAATCTGTAGTATGGTTCTAAATCCAGAAATACCGCTACTGAAAGTGAAGAAAGTGACAGAGAAGTTACTGAAAACGAGAAAATTTCGACTGACAAGTTAGTCGGAATTCTCGAAACAGCAGTTAGAAGACTTCAATAATGTAACTAAACAAGAGATTATGTCTGTCTACAGAATTAAAGAAAAAGTATTAGCACAAAAAAAAAAAAAAAAAAAACGAAGCAACTTAAAACAACTTACATTGAAAGAAATTTTAATACGTTAAACAAATAAAAATTAAGCTTTTTTTTTGTAAATTTTGATACCCTTTACATCATAAATACTTCATTTTTTCATAAATAGAGATTTCATATTTTTAATTTTATAATTTCTACATGCCATCTTACTAGATTTAAACTGATGATCTAATATCTGGAAAAATCCCAAATCCGGAATTGCCCAAGTTCCGACGAGTCCGGATTTCAGACTTTGTATTGTGTGGCAAAAATTAGATTCATTGTATAGTAACAATAATAAGCTCATAAACTTTGGAACGACAATTATTATACTTTTGAGTTTGTATTGGCATAAGTTTCTTTCATGTACTTAGATATTCATAACTGGTAATTAACTAACTAAATAAATAAATATTTAAATACTAATGGAGTCATATTTTGAATACTTATTTCTACCTCCTAAATTGGTTGACCCGGATATTTGAAGACATGTTAGAATCATGACCAATGGTAAAATAGAAACAATACAACAACTTTGATGATCACCAGTTCTTAAAAAGCAAGACCAGTAATTTATCTTACAATTTTTAATTGCTCAACTTTTGTGTGTTATGTTATATTTAATTCTGTTCAGCAAGTTAAAGTTTTTTGAAAATTAAATGCCACATAACAGCAAATCTCAAACTATCGAACTCTCTCATATTGCTTTCGTGCACCTTCATTTTAGGAAAATAACCCAGAATTATGGTTCATGCAATTAAAATCAAATTTTAATTTATCTGGTTTGACATCAAATCAAACGAAATTTCACTCAGTTATAGCTTCAAAATTTCTGGCATGTGTGCGTAATCCTACGACAACTAACATGTATAATCAACTGAAAGCAAGAATTTTAGAACAGTTTTCTCAATCAAAGAACTCTAAAATGCATATACAGTCAAAAGTCGTTAATCCAGACTCGTCAGGACTTCGGCGATTCCGGATTTTCAATTTTTACGAATTATAAATCATCAGTTTAAATCTGGTAAGATGGCATGCAGAAATTATAAAATTAAAAATATGAAACCGCAATTTATGAAATAAAGAACAATTATGATCTAAAAGGTATCAAAATTTACAAAAAAAAAAAAAAAAAAAAAAAGCTTAATATTTATTTGTTTACTTTATTAAACATTTTTTTCAATGTAAGTTGTTTAAGTTGCTTTGTTTTATGTGATAATACTTTCTCTTTAATTCTATAAACAGGCATAATTTCTTCTTTAGTTACAAAGTTCCGCTGTTCAAGTACTATAATTGCTGTGTCAAGAATACCAACTAATTTGTCAATCAAAATTTTTTGGTTTTCAATAACCTCTGTGTCACTTCCTACACTACCGGAAGCGAATTATAATGACGAGGAATTTGATTTAAATCATATCAAAGACGGAGTACATCGAGATGAAATACTACATTAGTAAGGAATTATAAGCCAAATAAAATAAAAACATCTGCCCTGAAGATAAGGATAGTGCTGACAGATCAACTTCCAATTCATTGCGCGCCGCGGCGTTTCCCCACCCGCCGCAGAGCAGTGTGAAATTGATAAACAGATTTCGGAATGGTTAGAGAAACGAAGGATATTCCTTTATCCATTTTTTGCAGCAATTCCACTTTTTGTTTAATGAACTTCGAAACATACTTTCGCTTTGTAGATCCCTTACATATTAGTAAATATATATCGAAAATTCTATTTGACACAATCGAAAGTTCAAGCTTACTTTTATAAAATTGCTCTAACAGTCTGCAAAAAATAATAAGCCGGATCCAATTCGAAGATTAAGGAACAACGTAATCTGCAACATTAACTAACTGAACTAGATAATTTTAGCTTAACTTATACCGTCCATTATACATTAAACGTGCATGCGTCAACGCGACGCATGCGCAGAAAGTTTGTAGCTTTGAGGTCCCGATTATAGATCATTCCGGATTATGGGTGTCCGAATTAACGACTTTTGACTGTATATATACTTTTACATGAATTACAGTTGGGAGATAAAAGACCGTCGCAACTTTTATTTGAAATGCGCAATTTATCAGCCGATAACGTAAGCAAGGAAGTATTAAAATCAATTTGGCTTCAAAGACTTCCAATTTCAATTCAAAAAATATTATCAGTATGCAGCAATACATTAGATGGTTTGCTAAAATAACTGATAAGTTAATAAGATATCTGGTTACCCACCTGACAAAGCGGTTGTAAGTTGTCATGCACTTTCTCTTCAAACCTTAAAAGATGAAATCATGGCATTGAAAGCAACAGTAGAGCGCACATCCCGTAGTAAATTTCGGCAAGGTAGCGAAAGCAGAAATTCTAGCAAATCAATAAGTCATTATGTTAAATTGGAAACTCACGATTTGTGCTGATATCATAGCCATTTTGCTCACAAAGCTAAAAAAAAGAATTTCCCCGTGCGAATGGCAGGAAAACTTCCTGACGCCACCGTATTAGCGGCAACAGATGGTAGTCAAGCGCACTGCCACTTATTCATTTTGGATAAAAGTACCGGTTTTCGATTTTTGATTGATAGCGGCGCTGCAGTTAGTTGCATTCCTAAAAAATTTACAAAATGTAAGATGACTTTATATGCTTGCTGTCAATGGTTCAAAAATATGCAGTTATGGCACAAAAACCCTCAAACTGATATTTAGAAGACGATTTCCCTGATATTTCATTATTGCTGATCTATCCCAACCTATCATTGGGGCAGATTTTTTTAATAAATTTGGAATTTTGTTGGATATTAAAAATCGATATTTGATCGATAACTTCACCAATTTGACTTCTAAAGTATACAGGGCCCTATGACTTTCTTTGGGATTAACTCTCATTTGTGACAATGCTCCTTATAGTGAAATTTTAAGCAAATTTCAGGAATTATTTATCCCACTATAAGTGCAAGCTCAATTCTTCATAATGTACAACACTGTATCGAAACTAAAGGCCCTCCTGTCTATTCGAAAGTCAGACGACTATCACATGAAAAATTGGAAGCTTTAAAAAAAGGAATTCAAATCCTTAATGGAACAAGGAATCATTCGGCCTTTGGAAAGTCCTTATGCTAGTCCTATACATCTTGTCAAAAAAAACAAAATGGTGATCGGAGAATTTGTGGTGATTTCAGGAAATTAAATTCCATTACCTTGCCTGATAGTTACCCTTTACCACATATACATGACTTTTCTCAATGTTTAACCAAAAAAAAATATTTTCAGCAAAATAAATCTGGTCAAGGCTTATCATCAAATTCCAATACAGCAATCTGATATAGAAAAGACAGTGGTAATTACTCCCACTGGATTATATGAATACGCAAACATGACATTTGGGTTAAAAAACCCAGCTCAAACTTTTCAAAGATTTATTGATCAAGTTTTACAAGGTTTGGATTGCCGTTATGCTTACCTCGATGATGGACTCATAGCATCAGAAAATGAAACCACACACAAAACCGATTTAGAAAAGATGTTTGAACAATGGAGAACTAGGGACTTAAAGTTAATTTACCTAAATGTGTTTTGGGGAAAAAGAAATCCGATTCCTAGGTTTCCTAGTTTCTTCGGATGCTATATCCGCATTATCAGAAAAGATGAAAGCTCTATCTGAATACCAGAACTTACATGGGATGTTAAAACAAAAGATGCATTCAACTTATGCAAGCAACTAGTTATCCAATGCAATGCGTTCCCGCATCCTGTTCAAAAAGCAAAATTTTCATTAGTTACTGACGCTTCAGAAATAGCTACTGGAGCTGTATTACAACAACATATTGGTAATACGGTTCAACCCTTATTTATTAATTTTATTATTTAACACCTTCTGAATGTAAATGCAACACTTACGATAGAGAGCTTTTGGCAACATATTCAGCAGTTAAAATTTTTTCAGCACATGGTCGAAGGTCCAGATTTTGTGGTATTCACAAGCCCCGTTCACATACAGCACTCTTTTGCACAGCTGCCGTTAGAAAGAGGAGAAAAAGGAGACCTGAAAGAGTTTCATCTTTAGGACCCGTTCAGAAGACCACTGTCTTCCTTCCCTTTACACCTAAGCCTCTGTGAACAATCACGTCTCCGAATTGGCAGATTTCCAATACTGTTTACACATTTTTAACGTTGTTTATTGTTGTTAATTTTGTAATCTGTACTTTCGCAACTGGTACTTGAACTTTCGTAGTGGTTAATGAAAAATATATGCTTTTTAATTATTATTATTTTATAAGCTGTTATTTAGTTCACTTTTGGTGCTTGTCGCTATGGTTAAAAGGTGGTCATGGATTTTTAAACTGCTTCCCGATTTGTACATACACTGCTTGTGGATGTGGTGTAACGCTTTTGATTTTTAGAGGATTAGATTTTTTTCAAATTTACAGCTGAAACGATTTTTTGCAAATATTAACAAATAAACTGAGAATCTCAGAATATTATAGTTTGCACCATAACACACTGCGGAGGGAAAAAAAATTAAATGAAATTTTTAGCGCAATTTTTTTTTTAAAATATTTCGGGAGAATTTTTGAAAATCGTTCATATTTTTAGACTTTTTGATGTCCATTAATTTTAAAATTTCATATCTAAAAATATACCGGTTGCAAACTTCTGACAATTTCACAATTTATAAAACAAACTTTTCGCATTTAAAAAAAAATGGTACAGGAAATTAATTGGATGATTTTTTTACTTTTTTTTTTGAAAAAAGATGCAATGATGCAGAATGGGAAATATTGGTTCTTTTTGGGCATCAATTCGAAACATCGGTTTCAAAGTAATAATCTCATTATACCACACTATTTTTATGACATCATTTATGCTACATAAGTTGTTATTGTTTGTTGCCAGTTGTTAGTTCAGCATGAGATTGGAGATATTTCCGAGTTAACTTTCTCTTAAGATGCGTTTTGCATTCCGTTGTGTTTAACTTTTTTATTAGATTGAAGTATAACTACTGATTATACTTAGTGCTATTCTAAACACTTGTACGAGTATTTCTGTGGAAAATTACAGAACTTTTGTGTTTCTATTGATAAAAGAAATTTAATTAACCTATCATCAGATTTGAGTGAAATGACAATCATTACAAACACATACGCATGCAACAATATTATAATTAATAAATGTATTAAAATGGTTTTGAACGTGTTTTACAAAACAAAGACAGGTAAAGAAAAATTCTGTTTGCGTTTTATGAGTTTTGCAATTTTTCTGGCAACATAAGGTTTCAAAAAGTTTGTAATTTATGTTTATATTTACCAATTTATTAAATAACACTAGGTTTGATTTATATATGTGTGTGTATTGAAATTTAGTAATAAAATTTTAAAGATTTGAAATGATTAAATGTCTATTCAAACAGTTTGTATTCTTTAAACTGCAAATGCAAACTGAGAGACCTTTTGCATTCTTTTCAATAAATCCTTTTAAAGTCCTAAAACATATACAGGTATGGACTAAATTATTTATTATTTTTACTGCTTTTTTAAAATTATATACTTTATAGAAACAAGGATGGGTTTTGCAAAATACTGAAAGGAAAAATTATTTGAAATGAAAATGTGAGAAATATTTGTTTTAAAGATTTTAGATACAAATGTATTTTTTCTCAGAAACTAATTCATTAATTGCAAAATTATTCCTTGAAGTTAATAAGAACACTCTAAGAAATAAAAAAAAAAAACTGGGGGGAGACATTGAAAATTGTAGAAGAAAGACATTTTAATTGTAAAATTTTTCTTCAAAAATTTAAATTAAAAAAATTACTAGCAAAAACTTTTTTTTCAGCTTAAAATTATTTTGTCTCACAAAACCATTTAATAATATTCATAAAAAGTAGATGAAAATGCTTAAAATTTTTTTAAATCATTCAAAAGGTACCGAGTCCCTTGTCGTGATGAAGCCGATATGCACTTATCTTAACTTTAGTTTTAATTTGAACAATATTTCTGGAATACCTAGCGTCAGATAACCTTGTCTGTATTTGTCTATAATTTCCGTATCTTGTACAGTTCTATCTAATTTTTGGGGGGATGCTATCACATCCCCAGCACGATTGTTTTGCTGACAGTCCAGGGAGCAGTACCTAAAATTAAGTTAACCACACAGTATAGTACGGGAAATCTCCCCATTTGCCCTGCTCCCGAGAGGTAAGGAACATTCAACCAAGTTCTACCTCCAATTCGGCGAGGCAGTTAATGCTTGTTCCATGTGAATGGGATACATTGGAAGAACCGGTTTTCGCTACCGGTCGAATCTGCTCTAGTGAATGGGGCTACAGAAACCTTTGAATTATGCTCTACAACAAAATCATGATAAAGCAACACCTCGGCAAATTCGTTATTTAGAATTGACATCATAATTCACTACCGGTTTGAGATATGTTTCTGGAAGTAATAACACAGTAACTTTTTTTTGAGAATTTCGGAAATTCAATTGCCTCAAGTTATTGATTATGATGAATTGGCTCATGCTCAGGAACATGACAGCGAATTGTAAACCCTTCTCAAATCCGATACTGGTCTTGTTTTTAAGCAATTAAATTTCCCTTTAACGAATCTTCCAATTTAACGTGATATATCTTCAAAACGCATTCGACTGTATGTACCTTAAAAGCTCAGATTTCAAGTTTTTCAAACGTTGCACAACTTATCTCATCCAGGAACAAAAGCAATTACAAACCTAATAAAAATTTAATTTGTATGAAAATTACTCAATAGTGATATAAAGAACTGGTGCAAAAAACCAAAAATCTAACTGATAAAATTACCGTTGACCTTTAGAAAATCACCTCAACAATTTGTTAGTTGATAACCAAACGTCCCCTGCCCCCCCCCCTAAAAAAGAGAGAGAAAAAAATAGGAAAACACAAAATGAAACACCTTTCTGTGGACCCACCTTTCTGTTGTCAATGAACTGACCAACGAAATACAGAGAAACAAAGAATACAGACTCTCAGTTGTCCTAGATTATAGGTGAGCCTGATCTGGGCACACCTGGAACTTGCCGTTCAATTTTAGACAAGATTTCAAGGTAAAAATTTAAAATTAATCTAGAATAAGGAGATTAGTGTACAGCCAAAAAAATAACATAGAAATTTCTTTTATACCCTAAAAAATTTTGGAAAATTTCCTTGAGAAATGAGGATTCTAAAAAAACTAAACATGACTAAAATACATGGACTGGTTTGTGTTGAGCTGTTATCTACTATAAATAAAGAAGGTTCAGAGTAACCTATAATTTTTTTTTAATTTAATTTTTCTGTGCGTACAGAAGGAAACTTTTAGGTGTGCCCAGGCTGGGCACACTGTGCTGCAAATGGTTAATGTGCCAAATATATAAAATTCATCGGCACACTAAAAGTCCTCTTAGTACATTTTCATTACCTGATGTTAGATTTAGCCATATACATATCGATATAATCGGCCCACTTCCACCATCAAAAGACTACAGATATATTTTAACTTGTATAGATAGATTCACTAGGTGGCCCGGAAGCTTTTCTGATGCCTAACCAAACTGCTGAGACTTTTTACTCTGGATGGATTACTAGATTTGGAGTACCTCATACCATAACGACTGATCGTGGTACCAATTTCGAAACCGTCACAAAATTCCTAGGAACTCACAAAACAAGAACTACTGCCTTTCATCCAATTTGTAACGTTATTGTAGAATGCATGCATCGACAACTAAAAGCATCCATTAAATGTCATGCAAAAGTTAAATGAAGTGTTACCATCAATTTTGCAAGAGGTCATGCCTTAAAGTAGATATTGAATCTTCACCAGCTAAAATGGTTTATGGAACTTGCTTGAAACTTCCAGGAGAATTTTTTCGCGATTCTTTTTCAAATGTTGTTCCTGCAATAGACTTTGTTGACAATCTTCGGCAACAGACGCGACTTATTCCACCATCTCCTGCTTAACGGCACTTTTCGAGCAATGTGTTCATTCATGATGATTTACTACAATCTCGCATGTCTTCCTTAGACGATGTGCAAAAACCTTTAGAGCAATCATACCAGGAACCATTCGAAGTATTAGCTAAGACTGAAAATTTTTTTACGATTGATATAAGTGGCAATAAATCTACAGTATAAGTAGATCACTTAAAGCCTGCATACATACTAGTAGACTCTCAAGAAAAAAATCATATACGTAACAACAAAAAGTCTGAACCTGATTCTATAGTAAAGCAAACGTTCCCAACTTTCACTAAGTCAGGCAGATGCGTACAAATTGTTCAACATTTCCAAGCTTTTTAGATCGCCCTCTGGACTCGAAGGGGACCAATGTGGCAACAATTAGATTCATCCCATAGTAATGATAAGCTCATAAACTTTGGAACGACAATTATTATATTTTTGACTTTTGAGTTACTATTGGCATAAGTTTCTTTCATGTGTATAGATATTCTTAACTGGTTACTAACTAAATAAATAAATATTTAAATACTAATGGAGTCATATTGTGAATACTTATCTCTACATCCTAAAACTTTATAATAAATGGCTTATTTATATGTACAACAAAAATTACACATATAACTAAGTAACTTATTTAAGATTTCATATTATCTACAACCAAAAATTTTGGAACCTATTTAAACACTCACTTTAT
This sequence comes from Stegodyphus dumicola, assembly GCF_044657685.1. NCBI lineage: Eukaryota > Metazoa > Arthropoda > Arachnida > Araneae > Eresidae > Stegodyphus > Stegodyphus dumicola. The sequence goes on from NC_140774.1 coordinate 189,043,046, forward strand.
ATATATATATAAGGTTAAAAAAGAAAATTCTTCATGCTATTGCTTTAAAGCAAATGTGATACTGTAGTTCCCGTGAATAATTTTTAACACTAAGTTAAAATAAATTGCAATTAAAAGTTAAAATACATGATAAATGAAATTATAACAAGAAAACTAACAAATAAAAAGTGAATGTAAAACTCAGGTCAAATTTAAATGTTAAAAAATGTTGATTAAAGTTTAAACAATCCTAAAACATTTAAACAAACACAAAAGTTATTTAAGACACAAGCAAAAATACAAAGACACGTTAAATGGTAAATTAGCCTAATTCGAATCTTATTACGGACTCTTCAGGGAAAATGCACAATGATCTTCGAATCCAGCTAATTCCATATCGCGTTTCGTGAAAACAGAAGAATTGAGACTGAACACTTTTGACTATTAAACCTACAAAATAACCTATTAAAACTCAAGTCTCAATTCCTATGCTTCATTTCCCGATGCGTCCGCTGGTTAAAAATAAATTAGAAACACATTAATGGTGTAAGAGAAAACTATACAGACTAGCCTGGTTAGACAAATGTACAGAACAAAATAAATAGCGAATTGCTATTAGTCAATAATACGCGATTTTTAGGGAGGACCTACTAGCTTAAAGAGTTAAAACTTAGTGAAAGAAGGAAAAAAACTTTTAAAATTTAAAACTAAAAGCGTATCAAATTGGGTCTTGCTATGGCCAAAATTTAAACAAGGAAAGGTCTTTTTTAGTTTGCTATCTTTTCTTAAAAAAAAGAATAGTAAAAGATTAAATTAGCAGCGTAAATTAATTTCCCTTCTCTATTCTAAAAATAGCAACATCTATTTGCACTGCGCCATTTCAAGACTATTCATATGATTCTTATGTAATTCTGATGATGTAAATGAAACTAAAATTCAAACAGCCAATAGTAATTTTACAGCAGTATTAAACATCCAAACAGAATGCTTTGAGAACCAAAACTAACTCGGTCTGACTTGAGATTTCATCCTGAACACTACACACTTTCTTTCCGCGCTTTGGCCTAGTTACACTGCTGTGTCTGCTGCTGCTTTCTTGCTACAAAGTTATCAAAAATGTAAGCCTTTTGGAACAGCCCCGACTTGTGTGTAGCCGCAACATGTTGCCAAAAATAAAACTGAAAATTTAATCTGCATTCGCCTCCAATTTCCTGGTCATTACTTCTAAGTTTGAATATATTACAACTGAGTCGACAGGATACATGTCTTGTGCTTTGAAATTTCAGTGGAAATGTCATTGCAATGTCTACAGTAACCAACCATCTCTTCAAACTTCCATGTGTAACGGAAATTCATAATGAATATCGAGTACCTGCAAGTCCAAAATACAGTGAAAATGTAGTGTACAGCCATCTTTTAAATGTTTAGAAGAAAAAGAAAAATGTTTTAAATCACCAAAGTGTACCTGTTCTTCACACAGGTGTTATCCAAATGATGTCTACAATTATGAAAGCAAATTAGTTCATTAATGCCTTCATGCTGTACCTTCAATATATCTTTGGCTCCGTCAATCTATGTGCGTGACCTGGAATCAGCAGGTCGTGTTAAAAGTTTTAAGTCAAAATCCATTCTTCGAAATTTAATTTAGCATGTGGTGATTTAGTAACTGCAACATTGTAATTGAACAGCGACATGAAAATATAAAAAAAAAATTTCGAATCGTAGAATTGCGAAAACTGCATAAAAATGAAATCTAGTGCCAGCCCTTCAAAATTAATACAGCGTTTATTTACAGTACAATGACAAATGTCTTCCAAATGCTGACATTTGACTGCTGCTTTCTTGCTACAAAGTTATCAAAAATGTAAGCCTTTTGGAATAGGCACATTTAATGTGCAAACTTGTGTGTAGCCGCAACATGTTGCCAAAACTAAAACTAAATATTTAATCGGCATTCGCCTCCAATTCCCTGATCATTACTTCTAAATTTGAATATATTACACACAGTGGCTCCCAAAAGTGTTCATACACTTATGATTTTCATTGAAATAAAGCTCTATCCAATAATTAAAAGTAAACTTTCTGAATGAGATTTTAATAATAAGATCTATAATCTATTCATAACAAAATTGCATGAAATATTTTTTTAAATATAGTGAAACTTTATTTTTAAGAAATTAATAATAAAAAAGGACAAACATTTTATCTCACAAAAGTCTTCGTACACTGTAATATTTTTGGATAAAATCAAAATTAGAATTATTGTTTGCCGCTTTTAATTTTTGCATTGTGGTGGCATTTAAAATATCGTTTGCTTTAATTTTTTATTGTTTACTTCTCAATATTCTATTTATTATTGAAAAATGGGTCGGTGTCGTAAAGAAATTAGAAACAGCATTCGAAAATTGATTATTTTTCACCACAGTAGTCGTAAATCAATTCGAAATATCGCTAAATTAGTTAATTTATCCCATTTTACAGTGTAGTATGTGATAAAACACTTTAAAGAAGAAAATTGGATTGAAAACTAGGTAAGAAAAGGTCGACCAAGAAAGTTAACATGATGAGAGATTTATTATTAGAAAATTTGTGAAAAGCCCACATTTGAGTGCTGTAAAAATTTCTGCAAAATTTAATGCAAAGTTTTCTACTTCAATTTCACCTGAAACTGTTCGACGAGCTCTCAGTGAAGATGGATTACATGGGCGTCCTGCCCGTAAAATTTTTTTTTTTTCATTGAGAAAAACAGAAAGCTTAAGCTTTTATTCGCAAAATCGATGATAAACACACCTGAAACGTACTGGAATAATGTTCTATTTGCTGACAAAAGCAAATTTAACATTTTTGGTTCCAACGGTCGAATAACTGTATGGAGAAGAAAAAATGAGGAACTTCATACCAAAAACTTAGTTGGAACAGTTAAGCATGCGGCGGTGGAGGTGTTCTTGTGTGGAGGTGCATGGCAGCATCAGGACTAGGTACTTTGGTATTTATTGATGGCATAATAAATCGATCTCTTTATTTAAATATTTTAAGAGACAATTTAAAATTATCATCCCAAAATTTCGGTATTGGAAACAATTTTATTTTTAATCATGATAACGATCCTAAGCATGTGGCTCTTAACGTTTACCTGTGGTGTGTCTATAATTGTCCACAGGTTTTCAAAACACCACCTCGGTCACCAGATTTAAACCCCATAGAACACATTTGGAAAGAACTGGAGGTTAAAGTACGGAAACACGACATCAAAATGAAAAGCAAACTCAAAACAGTCATGATGGAAGATTGGATGAAAAGATTGGATACAGAAATTACAAAAAAACTAGTAAACTCTATTCTCAGATATTTAAAAGCTGTTGTGAATGCTAAAGGATATCCTACTAAATTTAACGAAAATGAAAATATTTACTAATATGTAAAGATTTTTTTTGAAGTGTACGAAGACTTTTGCGAAATAAAATGTTTGTCATTTTTTTATTATTAATTTCTTAAAAATAAAGTTTCGCTATATTTTAAAAATATTTCATGTAATTTTGTTATGAATAGATTATAGATATTATTAAAATCTCATTCAGAAAGTTTACTTTTAATTAATGGATAGAGCCCTATTTCAATGAAAATCAAAAGTGTACGAACACTTTTAGGAGCCACTGTACATATATTTCACACTTCTGGGTTGCTTCATTTAGATACATTCTACTAAATTTATATGAGATAATATAATCAATATTATTTTAGTAAATAAACTATTATTATCCTACTTTGCAGCTATTGTGCAAGTATTAGGAAATTTATTTCTATTTCAATGAATTTCAGTTCATTAATTCAATATGTATGTATATATATATAATTGGAAAAAATTATGCGACTATGTTTGTAATACATTTCTTGAATCCAATTTTAATTTTATGACAAAGTTTGAAGTTACAGAGTAATAAACATCTCAGTTATCCCATGCTTTGTTTAAATATTCTGAAAAAGGTCTAAAAAAAAGGGTTGAATATTTAAAATGCTGAATTAGCTATTTCACTATATGTATATATATAAAGCATGAATAGAATGTTTCGAGTTCATGATTGATGATGGCTGCTAACAGCGACGGACGTATGAGCTCTGAGCTCCGTAATGTCAAAGCGAATAGTATCCTGAATACGGCGCCGCCAGCGGGCAATCAACCTTCTTCTCCACCACCTTTGATGATTCAAACTGAAATGGAAATATCTGCAACTACTCCACCTGCCTCTCCTTCAGCGCTAGAGCTATCCAAGAGCGCGATCCAGATTTACTCTCTAAAGAATCGGCACACAGACCTCATTTTCGACATCCAGCGATTACAGCGAACGGACACTCCGAATAAGGACCAGATGATCAAACAGTTACAGGATGAGGGTGAGAAAGTTTTATTTTCCCTACATACCCTATGTTCTAAACTCGGCATAAATTTATTCACCCTCCCTGCCACTGAAGAGGAATTCTTCAAAGAATGTAAAAAGACCTCTAAAACCCCTGATTCGGACTCCAACACTCAAAATTCTAACCCTAAAACTCAAAATACAAATCCACCCTCATCCCCAGCCAATCAAAATCCTCCAAAAGAAAATCCTAAAACTGACTCAAAAAAACGAACCAGACCAACTGATAACGAAGGATTTGTAGTTCCTCCAAAACATTTAATTGCCAAAAAAACACTTCCCAACACTAATAGTAATGAGACCATCACAACATCCAATTCTTTCACAAACATAAACTCTGATAACACTGAACACTCGACGCAGCAGCCGGCTGTCACTCAAACACCAAAAATTCAAGCACCACCTCCAATTTTCATAAAACCGCGAGCTGATTGGTTCTTTCTCCTCAATCAGCTTCGCCGACACGCACCAACTGTTCTTTCCAAACAAAACGTTGATTTTCTAAAACTCACAACTACTAACGAAACAGACTATAGAACAGTTGTTAGATTCCTCACAGACAATAATATTGAATTCAAATCTCACACACTCAAATCAGATAGACCACTTAAAGTGGTAATTAGGGGATTACCCTCAAATACACCGCTCAACGTTGTGCAGACTGCGGTTGAAGTGCTTGGCTTCAAAATCCACAAGATCTCTCAACTTAAGAAATGGAAGACAAAAATGCCAATGCCTCTCTTTTATCTACAAATCTTCAACAGCCTCAAAGCTGAAGAAATCTATTCCATAACAGAGCTCCTTGGAACTGAGGTATCCATGGAACACTTCAAAGGTCAGAAAGGTCCCTCCCAATGCTGGCGTTGTCAGGGATTCTTTCATTCATCTGAAGTCTGCACATTACCAAGACGATGCGTCAGATGCGCTGGGCCGCATCAAGCCAAAGAATGTACTAAACCATTTGAAGAACCGAACAAATGTGCAAATTGTTCGGGAAACCATGCTGCTAACTGGCGTTCCTGCCCGAAGTTCCCAGGCTCCAAAAACAGACAACCTCCAAGGCCAAGCACCAAACCCAGTCAGACCGTTGACACCACAAACAAATTTAACCTACAACATAATACATTTCCAGTTCTGCCGGCTGCACACACTCCCAGTGCAAATAATACTCGCCCTGGAGTATCATACTCTGCTGCCCTTACGGGTATGCAACAAGCTGCACCCCAAATTCTTCCAAATTTATCGGTCCCCTTAGGAGCTAATTCGACGCTAAATTGCACCGAAATCCTATTGGCAATTATTCAAATCTCAAACCAACCTGGTATTGACCAGAGCAGACTTCTTTTGGCATTCAAAAACGCCTTACCGCAGCTCAGAGTGGCTCCATCTGGTGCTGACGCGGCTTACTATATCTTTGAGAGTTATATTACTCTCCAATTCTCTGATATCCCCAGTCAGTAAAATTCAATACTTTGAAAGGATTGAAAAACTTAAAACTATGCACCTGGAATGCAAATGGCATTCTATCCAAATTCCATGAGTTTCGAGACTATGTGGAAGAGAAAGATTTTGACATTATTTTTGTCCAAGAGACCAAACTCCAGCCAGGGAGAGCTCCCAAGCTTGCAAATTATGCATTATATAAAAATGACAGACAAGCTTCTAATACTCGTGATGTTTATCATGGTGGCACATGTGTCTATATTAAAAATTCAATACCACACAAAAGAATTGACACTCCGAGTATGAGTAAACTCGAGGCAACAATCATCGAAATTTTCATTCAAAATTCGCCCTCCCTTGTAATGATCTCTGCCTATCTTCCACCAGGTGGAAATTTACCTGTGGTTGATTTTAACAAATTGCTCACCTTTTCCAACAATCTAATCATAGCTGGTGATTTAAATTGTCACCACCAGCATTGGCGTTGCCATAGATCAAACCCTGCTGGTCGTGGCCTTCTAAAATGGGCTCAGTGCGCCCAAATTAAAGTTATTGCGCCGGATTCCCCTACTAGATATGGTTCACGGGGTGCCCCTTCATTCATCGATTTGGCACTCTTTCGAAACATCTCTTTTGGATATCACGTGACTGTGGAAAACTGTTTATCCTCAGATCACAACCCCGTAATCATAGACCTTAATTGTACTATCTTTAATCAAAATTCTCCGGCACTCGTCTCTACAAACTGGGACAATTTTAGTTTCAAACTTAAAAGTAAAAGTTTGCCCTCCCTTGAAATTAAATCCAGCCATGATATAGACTCGGCAGTTGATCACTTAACGACCATTTTAACAGATACTTATAAGGAAGTATCAAAACCCACCCTCAGACCCAATTTTCGTAAATTACCTCAAGAAATTAAACTCAAAATTAAAGAAAAGAATAAAGTACGGAGACTTTGGCAAAGAAATAGAAATCCTGGTTTAAAAATTCAACTCCGTGCTCTCCAAAATGAGATCAAGGCATCATGTGACCATTTCTTCCAATCACAATACACGAATTACATTCAGTCCCTAACGACCAATGATAACAGTCTTTGGCGCGCATCAGCCCGCCTACGCAAACACAAATCTAACATTCCGTCCTTAGCTACGGACGCAGTGGTGGCTCACACAGACGCTGAGAAATCCGAATTAATTGCGGATTCTCTTCAAACTCAATTTACACCACATAATGAAGGAATTTTTGCGAACAGCGCAAGTTCTTTCCCACAGGATGTTGAACGTTTCCTCTCCTCGCCTTTTGCGAGAGAAATACAATATACATCCATGAGCGAGGTACATGAATACATTACCAAGCTCAAACCCAAAAAAGCCCCTGGTATGGACTCTATTTCTAATCGTATGATTAAAAATTTACCCACCCATTATCTATTTTTCTTAGTAATGCTTATAAATTTTATGATACAGCATTGCTATTTTCCTCAAAGCTGGAAACAAGCACTTATTGTGCCTATTCCAAAACCAGGCCAAAGCCTTTCTAACCCTCAAAATTATAGACCTATCAGCCTCCTATCCTCGTTATCTAAGATATACGAGTTTGTGTTACTTAAACGCCTGAATGATTTTCTCCGAAATCACAACGTTCTGATTGATGAACAATTTGGATTTCGAGCAAAACACTGCACCACGCACCAGCTGCTGAGGACAGTGGAGTTCATTTACGAAGGGTTTCGTAACAAAATGCTTACTGGCGCTTTATTTCTTGACATAGCCAAAGCATTTGATAGGACTTGGCATATAGGAATTATTATCAAGCTCATACGACTTGAAGTTTCGGCCCATTTAATTCATATAATTAATTCGTACCTCACTAATAGATCTTTTTCTGTACGAGTTAATTCTATCATTTCAACACCCCGTCCTATACTAAGCGGCGTCCCCCAAGGGTCACTTTTAGGCCCAATTTTGTTCAACATTTTCATAAATGACATACCAAAATCACCAAGTATCACTCTTGCACTTTATGCAGATGATACGGCCATCCTAGCTCAACACAAACGCCTGGAAAACTTAGTCCGAAACATTCAGAGTTATCTCTCTAGCCTTGAGCACTGGCTCATCACTTGGAAAATAAAAATTAATGTTGCTAAATGTGCTGCTATGATATTCAAACGTAGCCCCCTCCCGTACCCTTCCATTAATATTAAATTCTTTGACGACTATGTTCCCTGGTCAAACTCTTACAAGTACCTAGGAGTTGTACTTGATTCAAAATTAACCTGGCGCCTTCACATTGAAAATGTTCTCAACAAAGCAAAAGGTGCCAGAGCCCAACTTTACCCATTTTTAGCTCGAAAGAGCAATCTGTCAATTAAAAACAAAATCCTTCTCTATACTTCCATAATAAGACCTGTCTTTATGTATGCATGTACAATCTGGGGTACTGCTGCAAAAACTCATGTGAAAAAACTTCAATCTTTTCAAAGTAAAACCTTACGTATGGCCCTAAACGCAGCTTGGTACGTCCGTACAGATGTGATTCATTCGGACCTTAATATTAAACCAGTTGATTACCTTATCAAAAAACATAGTCAAAATTTATTCCTCAAAATTGAACAGATTGATAACCGAGCACTTCAGCAGATGCCAGCCTACGATCCTACTATTCGCAGCTCACAGAAGAGACCAAGAGCCGTGATTGGCCGAGAGTTCGGCATCTACCCTCCATCTAAAAGGGCAAGACACGCCCTCTCAACATCAGTTCCAGCTCCCGCGCCATGAAGGAAGGAAGTCTCTTCAGCGAGCTGCCATATAAATGCTTATTACCATCTCTACCTGCAACCAAGATCTCCAAGTAAAGTTATCAATCTGTTCGCATAGAATCACATCTCCCGCAGATTTTTAAAATCTGCCCATGAATATTTTCAACGCGTTCATATTTATTATTTGCACTATCCTACACAAGCCACATGCCAATGAGCCTATTAATCTTAAAATCTTTCTTCTCCGCTTTCTGCTTTAGTGTTGTATTGTGTATAAAAAATTTATAAAAACCAAAAAAAAGTATAAAATTTAAAATACAAAAAAAAATTATAAAACCTAAAAGCTTTTTAAAAATATTATGATTCTTAAGTTTTTATTATCTCATCTCTATCCCTAAACTTTCTTGAGCCAGTGGCTCCCTCTAGTGTGCATCAGGTAATTCACTTATGCAAAATTTTTTCTCATTTCTGCTCGCTTTTAGTAATTCTGATGAGGAGGTAAATGGTTTTGAACCATAGGAACTCCGTAATTTTCAAATCATTGGCATTGGCAATAGAATGTTTCCAAAATTATTACCAACTGTTGGAAGTGAATCATTCATGGCCGCCATGTTACCAAAACCTCGGCCCCGTCCAACACTGAAAAAAAAATTTTAAAAACATGTTATCTTAGAACTGTAAATGCATTTATAAAAAGAAAATTTCTAAAGGTAACTACATATGGGGTAAGTGCAGACAACAATAACATTTCTTGCTCATTTCAACATAAATTTAACAGCATAATAAATATCACATTTTTGGAATGTATACTCTCATTACATCATACATTTCTTTAATTCTACCCAACCACTGATATTAAGACTCTTAATTTCAGTATCATTAACAACAAACAATTTTTACTTTAAGGTAAAATATATCCAACTGATATATAACAGAATTCAATTTCAGACCAATTCTTCTTTACAAATAGTAAGAAAGTAACTGACTTTCCTCTGAATCATTAATAAAATCTGATTCTTCTCAGCCCACACTACCAATGTAATTCAATGTGAATTCAAGAGTAATTATCAGCTATCTTTTTCTCAATTATCTCATAATACACATCCTTTAAATGCATTAAGAGCACTGATAATGCATACTTTTTTAACATATGTTTACACACTGACTTTCATGTAACACCTCAACTAATCAACATTTAACTATTTGTATTACCAAAGTGCACCTTGACAACATGGACATCAATACATTTTAGAATAAAAAAAAAAAAAAGGAGAGCGAGAGTTAATTAAAAAAACAAAAATTCTGAACTACAATCATCTAGAAGCTACGGATACCTACTTTCTATGGAGAAAGTTCCATTAAGCAGCCAAACTATAAAGCTTTGTTCAGACGGGGACGTAAAGGGCATAAGTGATTAAAGCTGAGCTCCGTTACCAAGGCAACCAGTCTGTGCTACGTCACGAAATCTGGTTTCCTGCTCGTGGCATAGGGTTCAAAGTTTTCAACCCCGAGTTTGGGATAAGTGGTGACCAATCAGAGCGAAGCTAAAACGAAGTGTCATTCTACAGAAGATTTCGCTGTCACAAAACAAGCAGAGCGAACGCGGGAAATCAATCGAGCAGTAGAACAGCGCGGGAAAGTTGTACACACATCGACACATGCGCAAATTTAGCTTCTCTCATTGGCCATGGCTTACACCCCGTTCTCGCAAGTGTGAATGGAATTCCCGTATTTTACACCCTTATGACTACGCCTTACACCGCCATCTGAACGCAGCCTAAGATACAGAAATAACCTAATATAAAATCATTTTTTTAAAATGGTGCCCCCAAACACCTAATTTTAAGAGGTCTGCAAAATAAAGTAATGAGACTGAGGTGAGCACAGCAGGTGAGCAGTTACTCTTCACAAGGCACCAAGTTCAGCCTTTCATATTTTCAGTCAAATAACAGTTTTGCAAGATTTACATGCATAGCAACATTCTGTTTTTTTTTTTTTTTTTTTTTTTTTTTCTTAAAGCATTGTGAAAATGAGTGATCTGCACTTTGAGCTACAATGCATCAAGTTTTGTTTCAAACTGGGACAGAACATGACTGCAACTTAGAGAACAAAAATTCAACAAACCGATCAAATATCTTTGTCAACAGCACAGGTTTTTCAAATGACTTACGAGGTGTATTCGGAAACTAAATACTGTTTTGAAAAAAAAAATAGTAAAACAATTTTTTCAAATCCTATTTTATTTTTACATGAAAATACATGTCAAACTATTTTTCAACATAGTTTCCACCAATGATCAAACACTTGTCATAGCAGGTGACCAGTTTTTGTATACCATCGTCAAAGAAACTTCCTGCCAGTTTCGAGAACCACGACTCCACAGCATATTTCGTGTCATCATCAGATCCAAAGCGCTTGCCACCAAGCTCGCGCTTCATGTGCAGGAACAAGTGATAGTTGGACAGCCCCAAGTGCGGGCTGTATGGCGGGTGATCGAACTGCTCCCAATGAAACTGTCGAATTAACGATTGAGTGACACCAGCAGTATGGGGCCGAGCACTGTCGTGGAGCAACACAATTCCTTTACTGAGCATTCCTCTTCGTTTGTTTTGAATGGCACGCCTTAGTTTTGTTAAAAGTCTCACAATATCGTGCCGCATTAATGGTTTCACCTCTGGGAAGAAATTCAGTAAGCAAAATGCCTTTCCTATCCCAGAAGACAGCACACATGACTTTTTGTAATGACATTATCACTTTGAACTTTTGTTTTTTCGGAGAATGAGTGTGTCTCCACTCCATCGATTGTTGTTTCGATTCTGGTGTGAAATGACACACCCAAGTTTCATCACCTGTCACAATTTGGTTTATAAATTTTCTCCTTCATCACTGTACCGCATGAGAAATGTCAGGGCACTACCAAGTCGCTTTGTTTTGTGAACATCAGTGAGCATTTTTGGAACCCATCGGGAACACAGTTTGCGATAATTCAAGCGGTCAGACACAATTTCAAACAAAACAGTACGTGAAATTTGTGGAAATGCCTCTGAAAGAGTTGTCATTGTGAAGCGTCTGTTCTCATGAATTGCTTCATCAACTTTCCTTACCAAATCATCGGTAACAACAGAAGGTCGACCACTCCAAGCCTCGGCGTGGACATTTGTTCGACCTGCATTAAACATTCTTTCCCACTTTCTCACCATTCCATCACTTATCGCGTATTCACCGTAAACTTCTGTCACTTGACGATAAATTTCGGCCGCTTTAACATTCCTCGCGTTCAAAAATTTAATCACGGCACGAATCTCACAGTCAGCGGGAGAACTAATTGTCTTAAACATTTTTAATGTGCACAGCAAACTGAAAACACAACGTAGAGCAACCAAAATGGCGACAATTAAAAGTCAGTGAAGAAGAAAGACTAGTGCGCATGCGCGGGACGCCTACCACAGCACTGCGACGGCGCTAGAATGAAACGGTACTTAGTTTCCGAATACGCTACGTAAAACTTTTCATAACGTTGAATACCAACTGAAGATGATCCTTGTTTTTAAGGGCCTCCAACAATAAGTGATGAAAATATATTTGTTTAAATCAGAGACCTTGATCAGTCACACTGCATAAGGCTCATTAACCTGCATATTCTTAAAACCTAACTGCCAGCCTTAAAACATACAAAAAAAAAGGGGGATTATCATGCAAAAAACTGGAGATTTTAAAGCTATGAAGTGGCACTTTTTTAAGAAACTCAAAGTTGACTAAAATTCACTTCCTAACAAATGATTCAGGTTACTGAACTATTCATAATTATTAAAACAAAATATATGAATTAGATAATTTAAATTTTATGCTCTTTGATCAACTTCATTTTGTAATTTTTTTACACTGTTATACTGAGACAATCCTCAGTAAGGAAGGAAAAAGCTTTTATTTATGAAATTATTTAAAAATATGAAGATAAAATAATTAATGAACATATTTTGCATACATTAATTGCTGATTATATTTATTACCACATATATAAACTTAATAATGTCCCATATATTGATTTAAAGCAAAATTAAATACAAATAATCAAGGATTGCTCAAAATTCTATAAATATCTGCAGTAAATTAAGACATATGTGTCTGTATTCAAGTTTGTACGGACTCAATGAGATCTTTTGCCACACCTATCATACACTGACTACCAATAAGTATTTGGACACCTATGCAAATGATGATATCTGCGGTCCTAAGGTATGTCACAGACTACGCCGGTATATATCGTGCAGGAAACAACATCGGCTTTAGTGACATGCAAGATGCCTCGCAGTTCGGGGCTCTCTGATTTCGAGAAAGGTATAATTATCGGGTATCACAAATGTGGCTGATCCTTAAGGGACATATCTAGCGATCTAAAGTACCCAAAATCGACAGTGGCCTATGTGATTAAAAAATGGAAGATGAGCGGTGATTGTCGAAATGTGCCCAGAGTCGGCAGACCAACGAAACTAGGAGATAGAGACCGACGAGTGCTGGTTAGAGAAATTCGGAAGAACCGCACCTAACCGATGGCCCTCATCCGCGAGGAGTTTCAACAGGCATCCAGGAGTATTGTTTCAATGAATACCATCCATAAGGAAGCACATCTGATTGGTTTTCATGGTCGTGCTGCTGCCCATAAGCCTTTGATCACAAAGTCCAACCACACTGCTCGGTTAATGTGGTGCAAAGCACATCGAAATTGGACCGTAGATCAGTGGAAACGGGTTCTTTGGAGTGAAGAATCAAGGTTCACCCTTTACCATTCGGATGGCAGGGTCTGGGCCTGGCGTCTACCTGGAGAATGTCTCCTGCCAGAATGCATTGTGCCAACAGTCAAGTTTAGCGGAGGTGGAATTATAGTCTGGGGGTGTTTCTCCTGGTATGGGCTGGGAACCTTGGTCCCCATTCATGGTAAGCTCAACTCCGATGCCTACTGCACTATTTTAGATGACAATGTGCTTCCTACGTTGTGGCAGTTTTACGGGTTGGACCCCTGTTACTTTTAGGACGACAATGCCAGTTGTCATGTTTTGACATTAACCAAGGTTTGGTATGGTGCCAATGGAGTTCATCGAATGGACTGGCCTGCCCAGAGTCCAGACCTAAACCCTATCGAGAACCTCTGGGACGAGTTGCATCGCTGAATTCAGGAGTGCACTACCCATGCAAAATTGGTGAAAGAACTTCTCTGTCTTCTCCAAGCTGAGTGGAAGCAAATACCACTAGCTGTCATACAAAGACTCGTGGAAAGTATGCCCCGGAGGATCCACGCTGTAATTACCTCTCGTGGAGGCTCTACCAACTATTGATTTTGAATAAAGTTAGTTTTTCTTTTCTATCACAGGTGTCCAAATACTTATTGGTAGTCAGTGTATAGGCTAGACATTTCTCACTTAGACTTCTACCTTTTTTCACATCTGCAGCTACATCTTGTTGGTGATATCTTGCATTCTGCACAGGATGTCTGAAATGAGGTTGATCCATTTTTGGATTTGTGGACAAAGGCCGTAGTTTTGAAAAACTACCAAAATGTTGGCAGAAAATCATAGATTTGAGTGGCGATTACTACATGCACTAAAGGTACTGCTTTCATTTTTTTTTCTCAACTTTATTAAGAACGTTTTTTGGCGAAAAACTTTCATTACAATATCATCAGACATTCAATGATTTAGGAGGGGGGAAAAAGTTACAAAAAATTGAATTTAAGAGGCACGTAGTTACTAGAATACTATCACTGTCAAAGAAATAATATCTTAATTAAATGAATGTAAACACATAACTATACAAATATCTAACACTTACTAAAATCCATTTCCAGCAGCCAATGAATTTCCTGAAGACTGAAACAAAAGTAAAATATAAATTTCATGTAAATACAATGAATGATTAATAAAATCACAAGTACAAATATCTATTCAGTTTTTACTCTGTTGTTACACATAAAAAGTATAATTTACTTGGCAACACGACAAAAGAAAAGTTTTAAAAAAAAAGTAGAACATGCAGCAATTTCTTATTTTAGATTTATATTAAAAACATTATCAGCTCATTTTCACAAACCAGAACAATTTCCAATTTCATGGAAAAAGCAAAAAGTAAGCTAAACAGTTCATAATTTTCAAAGAACATATAAATGTTCAGCAAATCTGCAAATGTTTCATTCACCATCAAAGACTTGCCTTACTACAGCATTTCAGGCATTCCATATGAAATAAAAGATGACAAATATCAAGTTAAAAACATACTTCACTAGTATTTTAAACTGTATAAATATTGTAAAACACCTAACTTAAGCAAAACAAATTTTGTCACTCTGAAAACAGCAAAAACATACATAAATAAAAAGTACACAATATCCAAAATTTTTAAACAAAAAATAACTTCCAAATTTTTTTAACTTTATATTTTCAGAGTAAAATGCTCATTTAAAAGCATTCATACATAAATTGTTGTCTTTCTCAAACATACATCTTTTTATTATAACTGTGTCCTGCATCTCTAAATGTCAAATAATTATATGGGAACCCAACTTAGATTGCAAGACCGTGGTAGCTATGTACTATACCATTTTTTATCTTCTTCTATCTTGTTTTAATACATCATTTTCGAACACAGTTTTCGGTTTACCATAGACACATTTTCCCTAAAGGAAAAAGGATTTTTTTTTTTTTTTTTTTTTTTTTGTTGTTGTTGTTCTTGTTGTTGAATAAGGATTTCTTTTAGGTTTCCTAATGCAGCTTCATTTGTCAATGTCTTACATGTTTCCTAATGTCATACAATTTTTTATTATTCCTCATTTTCTCAGCTTTTGCCATTATTATTTCATATCACTCTCTCAAGCATTTTAATTAATTCCATGTTCCTCTTACATATTTAATAAATCTTTTGAATTAGTTACATCAACTTTATTCAAGGCACTTAGCCAAACTCTAGTCTTCCTTCCCATTGTAGTTCCATTATTATTTAACTTAAGTCTTACTTTTTTCCTTAGTTTTTACTTCCTTGTACGAAGTAAAGGGAGTATTGTAAAGGCGAAAATTTCAAGGTACCATATAACAAATATATCCATTTTGATTGCTATCAAACGCAATTTAATGATGTTTTTGCATGACATCTGTACATAAGGACAGAATAAAAGATTCTTTTTCCCAAAATGAATTATAAAACCCATTTAATATTGATTCAGAAGACATTTTGTCGTATATGTACGTACACAGGTATGCATCTCGCATAACTCAAAAACGAATAGCCTCAAAACGTTGAAATTTTGTATTATAACATGCAGATGTGCAATCGGCCAAACCAAAAGTATATATACCCACTCTGTTACTTGGCTCAGTAACCTCAGATTTTTTTATTCATATGTTGGTAAATTGAGCATTTTTTGCTTTAAAAATGATTGAATTATGTTCTTTTTATATTCCAAATAAGGTTTTTATGTCTTTAGTTAATCTACATGCAATAGTTGTAGAATTAGCAACAATTTAGAAGTGATTTAAGTGCAGCTAAGCTTAATTTTTTCTTACCATAGCAGCCGTATTTGTTTACATTCAAAACTTAGTAGAATAGTGAATTAAATCTTTCTGCACCTTCAGTGTCTTTTGCCGAGTGGGATCAACAGGAAACTTTTTATGTTTTGTGCACCCAAAAATCTGCCTACAGACAGAATTGCTTGTTTTTGTGTAGAATCTGTAATTTTAATTGTAAAAATTGTTTCTCAATGCCTTTAACTGTATTTGGTATTTTAAGTTTTTCTATATCTTTCAATTTTTAATGAAAATATTTTGCGTTTTTATGCACTGCCTTGCCACGAAGTGAAAATTGAATTAGTGCCAAGTGAGAACTGAATTAGTACTGCGGCGAAGTGAGAACTAAATGAGAAATATATTTTAAATGAAATTCGAGGAAATAAGTTTAAATGAAATGCAGGAAAAAATGCAGATAATTTAATATTACGTTCAAAGAATTCAGGTAGTTTACACATCAGACTTTTTCTATTTATTATGCAATCCCTCATTATAATTAATAATTCAGCTTATTTTAAAGTTAGCTATTTAAAGTGCTTTTATTTTCTTACTTTTATTGGTATTTATGTCTTATCCCATCAACTGTTAAAATGTCAAGCACTATGATTTAGTGCCAGTTGTGTGATGCAACAATAAATATAAATCTGCACTTTCGTTTGATGTCACCTTGATGGATTCTCGATAAGCCACGTTTTTGATTTTATGAATAAGGATATAAATTGTTATTCTTGTATTTTTTCATGAAGTGTGAAAAAAGCCTTTGAAATTTGGGAACCACGTCTACAGAACAGCAAGCTCTTGAATATTTTCAATATTATGAAATCCTCTTGTTGATACATCAGTAGATTCCTTATGTTGGCCCCGGAAGTGGCACATGACTGCTGGATCAGGACAAGTACAAAATGAAGAAAAGGATATGAATTATGCACACTAACAATAAATGAGAGATATGAAACGGATTGTGATAGACTGTGTGAAAGAGCAACGTGAGAGCAGCATATCTATAAAAATGTGAAGTAGATACATGCAGTGCAAATGAAGCAGGTGAGCAGTAAAATCTTTAAAATGCAGAAGTTGCAATATAAAAATTGCAAAAATGAAAATATAATACAAGAGATATTAGAAAATGCATATACATTATATGTACAAACTTGTAAAAGATAAAGATGCAAAGAGAATTGAAAAAAACTATAATTCTTGATTAAATATAACCATTATATGTTTGTACATATAACCATTATATGTACAAACTTGCAAAAGATAAAAGATACAAAGAGATCTGACTATGTTCGATACCTAATTTTGAAAAAGGGTACAAATAAATTCATTTTTGGTTTTAATTAGCAGAATGCTACCTAAAATGATAGAAACAGTTTATAAACATATTATTAAAATGTAATTTTTACTTTTTTCTCACATTTTGGATTAAAAATGTATTCAAATTTCAGTAGCACAAGATTAGTTTCCTAAAAATTATTTATCAATATTTTACTTTTATTTTTTTCACTTATATTTATAAAAGCATAATAAATAAAATGGCCTAAAATCTAAGTCACAAAGCAAAATGTCTATTAAATGTACCTGTTTGAGTACATACACTAGTTATTTTTCGAGAAATTTTTCTCTCTTCATTTACAAAATTGTCTGCAAAAATCTTAAATAAGTACAGTCAAAAGTCTTTAATCCAGACCTCAAAGCGACAAACTTTCTGCGCATGCATCAATGTACAATGCGTTAACGCAGGTGCATATGCGTCTAAGCACACGCAAAAGGCTGTGTTCAGATGGCGGTGTAAAGGGCATAAAATACGGGAATTCCGTTCACACTTGCAAGAAGCCGTGGCCAATGAGAGAAGCTAAATTTGTGCATGCGTGGATGTGTCTACAAGTTTCCCGCGTTTGCTCTGCTTCTTTTGTGACAGCGAAATCTTCTGTAGAAACCAGCTTCGCTCTGATTGGTCGACGCTTATCCCAAACTCGCTGAAAACTTTGAACCCTATGCCACGAGCCCTAGACCTTATTTTCTGACGTAGCACAGATTGGTTGCCTTGGCAATGGAGCTCGGCTTTAACCATTTATGCCCTTTACGGCCCCATCTGAACGAAGCTTAATACGTTTACGCACGCGCATTTAATGTCTAAAGGATGGTATAAGCTAAGCTAAAATTATCTAATTATCTATTTCAGTTAATGTTGCAGATTGCGTTGTTCCTTAATCTTCTAATTGGATCCGGCTTATCATTTTTTGCAGAATGTTAGAGCAATTTTATAAAAGTAAGCTTGAACTTTCGATTATGTCAAAAAGAATTTCCAATTCTGGAGCTGCCAAAGGATCTACAAAGCGAAAGCATGTTCCGAAGTCCATCAAACAAAAAGTGAAATTGCTGCAAAAAATGGATAAAAGCATATCTTTTGATTCTCTAATTATTCCGAAATATGTTTATCAATTCCACGCTGCTCTGACAGGGGGAGGGGGGCGACGTGGCACACAAAGAACTGGAAGTTGTTCTGTCAGCACTATCCTTATCTTCAGGGCACATGCTTTTATTTTATTCGGCTTATAATTCCTTACTAAATGTAGTATTTCATATCGGTGTACTCCTTCTTTGATATGTTTTAAATCAAATTTGTCGTCATTATAAATATCACGAATACACATCAAATAGTTTTGACCCTTTAGATCATAATTGCTCTATATTTCAAAAATTACAGTTTCATATTTTTAATTTTATAATTTCTGCATGCCATCTTACCAGATTTAAACTGATGATCTATAATCCGGAATCGCCGAAGTCCCGACGAGTTGCTATAGTAATATTTTAAGTTACGGTGTTTTTCGTATTAGAAATGATGACAAAAACAAGTTTTTCAAAAAACAAATTTAAAGTTTTATCTTTAGAAAATATATTAGAAATTCATATATTACATGGCTAAAAGTGTTGTTTTGTATATTGCACCTTCTGTTAACTCTATTTTAGAAAATATTTTTCTTTAAAGAAGCTTTTAATTTTTTTCTTGCGATTTTTGCGAATGTAATGTCGTTTTGAACTCGACAATCCAAGTTTTATCAATACAGTTATATATCCCTTGACAGTATATTGTCCATGTTTCATATTAAGTTTCCCAATATTTTTAACATACCCAAAAATCCATTATTAAACTGTATTACTCCTATACAGGAACCAAGACACAATGTTGTCAACTCAACAAACACTTGTTTTGGTACGATACGTTATTAAAACTCTCATTATTGTTTTGAGTTTCGAAACACACTGGACAGGAAAATGCAAAAAATAAGTTTTATAATTTCAACATCGAATATTCTATTACCAGCTTCATTATTAGTTTCATTATAATTTTCAGAAAATGTTATATTGTTTCTAGTTTCGATTTACTGGTAGAAGCTTTCAAAGTACAGTCAAAAGTCGTTAATTCGGACACCCATAATCCGAAATGATCTATAATCGAGACCTCAAAGCTACAAACTTTCTGCACATGCGTCACGCTGACGCATGCACGCAAGACCTTTAAGGCTGTGAATATATGTGTGCGTATGCACATAATACATTTACGCATGCGCGTTTAAGGTATAACGGACAGTATAAGCTAAGCTAAAATTATCTAATTCAGTTAATGTTGCAGATTGCATTGTTCCTTAATCTTTGAATTGAATCCGGCTTATTATTTTTTGCAGACTCTTAGAGCAATTTTATAAAAGTATGCTTGAACTTTCGATTATGTCAAATAGAATTTCCGATATATATTTACTAATATGTAAAGGATCTACAAAGCGAAAGTATGTCTCGAAGTCCATTAAACAAAAAGTGGAATTGCTGCAAAAAATGGATAAAGGAATAATCCTTTGATTCTCTAATCATTCCGAAATATGTTTATCAATTCCACGCTGCTCTGAGGGGGGGACGACACGGCGTGCAATGAATTGGAAGTTGATCTGTCAGCACCATCCAGATGCTTTTATTTTATTCAGCTTATAATTCCTTGCTAAATGTAGCATTTCATCTCGATGTACTCCTTCTTTGATGATTTAAATCAAATTCGTCGTCATTATAAATATCACGAATACACATCAAATAGTTTTCTAGTTGCAATTTCTAATTTCGACTATGTGTAATGTATGCTTTACGCATGCACGCGTTTAGCAGTAAACAAATAAATGTTTAAACAGTAAACAAATAAATATTAAGCTTTTTTTTTGTAAATTTTGATACCCTTTAGATCATAATGGCTCTTTATTTCATGAATTACGGTTTCATATTTTTAATTTTATAATTTCTGCATGCCATCTTACCAGATCTAAATTGATGATCTATAATCCGGAAAAATCGCCAATCCGGAATCGCCGAAGTCCCGACGAGTGTGGATTAACGACTTTTGACTGTATATCTGTTTCCAGCAAAAATACCGTTTTTTTAGAACGAAAAGTTCCACGCCGACCCATTACAGCGTTAACAATAATAAAGTGAAAATATTTTTATCACAATGTTAAAATAATAAAGCAGAATGAGATAAAAATAATACTGAATAACAGCAAGCACACTAAATCAGAGTGTAACCAAATCTGAATGTAAAGACAAACGGAAATGTTGCCAAATATGATACTGAAATTTTGAAAATAATCTTGCTTTCAAAAGCATATAATAATAATACATATATTTCAAAATCATTTTTTGAATATCGCCAACAGTATTCAAATGAAATATTCTTGTTTAGAGCAGTTTGTGTCCCTTAAACATCAACTTCCGGCCATTTAAACAGCAACTTTCGGCATTTTAAACAGCAATTTCCGGTTCATGGTGTAGAACAAAAACAGCCATAGCTTTACTTTTAATCACCGGAGAGACAAAACAAAAAGTTTTTGGAAGCTAAAAATATAAGCTTTAAATCAAAGAATTAAATTTTTTTTTTTTTAAATTTCTTCAAAATTGACAATCAGAACGTAGTTGGAAACTATAATTCTTGATTAAATATAACCACAAAACAGAAACAAGATCTTGAGTAAGTACTATGTAAAATAACAAGAATCTCAGTACTCAGTATTATGCAGTGCTTTAAGTAGAGAGATGAATAAAAGTACTGCGTGTCTATGATGCACTATACGGAAAGAGAGAAAAGTGAACTGACGGAAGGAAAAGCAAGCTGTCATTACGACTAAAAAAGATTTTAATTACCGCCTCTCCCTTATCTTTACATCTTTTTAAAATGAAGCATAAACTATTTCTTAGTGAATATACTAAAGTTTAAAAGTCTTTCTAAAATATAACTGCTAAGCAAACTATTTCAGTTAATGCTTTTATCAATTATTAATTTTTTTAAGTGTACATTTTTCCATTAAAGCCATACCATGCCTTTACAGGCCATACAGGTAAATTTTGACTCATTGCTTTCGGCACATTTTTGGTTTATTCAGTCTTATATTGAGCAAAATAATTAGAAATAGAAACAAAAAATAAATTTCCAGCTTCATTAAAAAACCATTCAAAAAACCACTGAGTGAAGAATACAGCCTACATCAATTTTTTTTCCCTTTATAAGAGTATGTTTTGCTTAATTTTTACAATTTAATTGTGATTATTGATATTGATGTTAATATAAGATAACATAGAAGTTGTCGCGCCACAATCAAACTCCATGAGAGGTAGGTTTCTCATGGCAATAAGAGAGATTGTTATTCAAAAAGATGGATGATCGAACTGTGTTGTAACAATCATTTTGTGGATGTTGTGTATTGTAAAATGAACCTATTAGACTGTGCTAAATAGTATTAAAATGCTATATATTAAAAGATCTTTCATCTGATATAAATTTTAACAAATCCCTCATTATTTTCTCTTAAACTCACAATGATGTTCACGACAGAAGTAGCAGATACATTTTTATCTAATCAGTATTATCAATTATTGTGCTATGATTCATTCAAAGCAAGCTATGGTTTACAAAACTCAACAGGCATCAACTGATACCATACCATAAGTAAACTAGTTATATGGCAATAACATGTAAAGGATGATCCAAAAAAATCATATTATCCATACTAGCTTTATGAATTATTTGAAATTTATTAAATTATTCACTTATTGCTTAATTATTCAAAAAAACTGTCCTGGGCAACTTCTTTCCCAACATATGGGAAGGCTACACAGCCATTTCAGCTCTGAATAACAATTTATGAGGGTGGCTATTTGAACACAATCTTCATTTGAAGAAACATAATAGCTGCTTCTTCATCTCTACATAAATTCCAACCTAAAATCATAACAAGAGAAAACAGATTACACGAAAAACTGAGTGATAGTTCAAATAATTATTGCTAAAATGAAGCTTAATCAAATTAGTAACTCCTGGCGCAAAATGGAAATATACCAAAACAAAGAAGCTTGAAGACTTTAATATAAAAGTATCTAACTACATGATTACATTCTTTCTTGCTTACCATCTTGCTTTGGCCAACACTCCAATCTTAGATTGATTTTTCACTTTGCAAACTTAAAAAATTCCTTTAGCATTAGAAATTAATGGAACTGATTATAACATTCCCAAATTCTTTGGCGAAAATTTAGAAAAAAGAATTGTCACAAATAGGTTGGTTCTCTGTGAAAGTCGACTCCAAGTTTTAACACCCACAATTATTAAACTGCAAAATGGTTTAATATTTCCTCATTTAAAATTAATCTTGCATAAATCTTTGACATTTGAAATCTGCACATTTCAAACAGGACAGAGAAGCTTTTCAGATCTGGTGACAAACTGGTCATGTCCACTTTAATACGGAAGTACTAATGATTTCAACAGCTCCATAAAACAATAAAATATTGAGAAAACAAAATCATAATAAAAAACTAAAAATTTTCCATATAACATTGATAAAGTAAATGTTAACTTACTTTCATATCAAAGGAATTTTCACTTTAATAAGACATCACACAACAGATTTCTATCAAAAATTCTAGAGATATTTACATATGGTTATGATCTATATTGATATTTATATGATGCATGATATGACATTATCAATATTTACAGTTTTTCTCTCTATTTAGAGATGGACAATTTCGTTAATTCTAAAGCTGCAAATCTTGAAATATGAAAAACTGTGATGTTTTCCACAATGCCATTTAAAAACAGCATCAAATGCACTCCTCATTCAGGTTATTACACTATTAGTAATATGATTTGATATAAAATAGATTGATATTTAAATGTTATGTTTTTTGGCTACTTACGATTTAATTTTTTTACGATTTTATAAAAAACCTCCGAGTAGAAAAAGAAAACTTTTCTTATTAAAATGCTTTTTAATACGAAATCAAAATTAATAGCTAATTAACAATAACTGAATCTTTATAATATAGAATAGTAAGAAAATTCACATAAATTTTTCAGCTGAAAATTACTAAAGTTGAGAGTATCTGCACAATTAAGTCTTATAATTCAAGAAATTTTATTTATGGCTGAGAAACATTTTCCCTGGTAAAGGCTAAACATAGAAAACGGAAAGTTGTGTTGAAAAACCAGCAGAGTTGGCAGCTATGTAATTCATAACAGAGTTTGACAATTACAGTAATGAAACACCTGGCATTATTCCTACTACAAAAAGCATGGATTAAAATGAACATAAACTCACATTCAACATAAACTCACATTCATGAATAAACTATTTTCATAATACATCATTTACTTCAAATTAATTTGAATTCAAATGACATATAAAATAAGTTCAATATATGAACAGAATCGTAAGAAAGCTTAACATAAATCAATGATGTTATCAAGTGCACGAATCTAATATAAACTTAAATAAATAAGGTTAAAATATATTTTTAATAACTTGCTCATGAAATTCAGAAAACCTCTACAAGACAAAAATAATTCATGTGCAAGATTATTACAGTCTTGACATCTTTATTTACTTTACTTTATAACATTAAGATACTAACTCTCTTACCCTTGGTTTTATATTTCTTGTACGATACATAGTGTACAAAACAAGATCCTTAAAACAAATATAGTAACGGTACCTATTTCATAGATATCACAATCACATGATAACTAAACAGGAAAATGACAATACTCAAAAAGAGAATATCTGCCTACCAGTGATAAATTTATTATGATAAAATCTGAAAATGATAAAGTCAGTTACATGTATTTCTAATCTTAAATTCTTCATTACAATAAATGCAATAAACTAATTTTGATGATGAAATTATCAACTTGCATGCTGTATTTTTTAGTTAAAAAATTATACAAAAGAAATTTTTTCAGACAGAATAATTTTAATGTCAAAAGTTGACATAATAAAATTTTGAGTGGAAATACTGACAAAATTATCAAACAAACTTACCTGTTGAGTTGTAACTACAGTATCATCATCATCCCACATTCTAAAAAAAAATTACAAGCATTTTCTATTACAAATCGATTTTTCAAAAATATTAACACAAATTTTAAATTTTATATTTTTGAATTTATAAAAAATTTATACATTCAGAAATAATATACAAGATTTCAACATTAATTAGCTACATCATACTTTAAAAGCTTTAATGACTAAAACAGCGATTCTGTTTTTTTAGGGACAGACGTACAAATATGCATGCATACATTTTCCCTGAATCCGGTCCCGATAATAAAAGCACCAAAATATCTTTAGATGAAAAAAAAGTATATTAAGAACATTCGCGAATCCCCCCCCCAATGTAAGGTGTATTGGAGATAAAATTTATTTATTTCAAGCATCCTTTAATTCGAAAACGAGATATGAACACGTACGCTTAGATAAAAAAAACTACGGCTGAAAATCAAACACGTGACGAACATTTTCTCCCATGCATGTACAGTGGTGATCGGTGATTAAGTATATGCATAAAGCACGTAAATCTTGTAAAAAAACACTAGTTATTTCTAATAAGTATTAAAAGAAAAGACTTTTGACTAAGCGCTGAAACAGCACATTTTCATTTCTTATATTCTTAATAAAAGGATGTCTAATATTGAAGGGCTAAGACTTCCAATTCACAAATACTAACAAAATTTATTTTTTAATTCAGAGATGATACACGTTTTTAATTCAGAAATTTAAGTTCTATTGTTCTACAGCTTAATTAGCATATATATTATGAAAAATATTCCCAACCTGATATTTATTTAATCTTCTTAAACAAGACACTCTCGAATCTTTTTAAATTTTAGTATAATGACACTGAATTTTTAAAATACCACCTGCCCTTAAGCAGTACTATAAGAATATAAAATTACAACATACTTGAATGAAATATCAATTCTTCTCAGTTCAAACAGTTCTAAATTGAAAGAGTTTCAAAAAAGATACTCAACAAAAATTACTTTTGATACTTCACAGGAAATTTTAATACAATCAGCTTTTAAAACTGCGATACAAAAGCTCTCGAATTATAAAAGCATGTTCTTTAAGCCTACTCAGCAAAAGCTTTGCTTACTTCAACAAAAATCACAACATAGTCATATTTCATCATATACAGACAAAAAGTAAGATGTTAAAAATATTATTAACTACTTACTTTTTTAATAAGAGCGATAAGCTAATCAATACCACAAAAAAATTAAAATACTTCCACCACAGTAAGTACTACCTTTGAAATTTACAACACACTAAACACAGAAGTTAGAGAATGAGCCGCCAAATGATAGTTGCCACATCAGTTAACACATTCTCGATCAAAAATGCGGAAATAAGAGCTACTTTTAAGCGCCATTTTGTATGATAGTTCAAAAAATATAATATTATACCCTACTATAAAAATATATAGCAAGGATATAATGCATAATTTATTCATATTTTCAATGAATGCCAAGCAAATTGATAATAAATCAATTATTGAAAATAAACCATATAAATAAAAAATTAACGGGAACAAAAAAAGCAAGTTTTTAATCTATTTCTTTTGATTATATTTCACTCTCGTGTGTGAATCCTATTTCTTTTACAAAAACACTGATCAGTCTCCAACATGTTCACAATAATTGCTTTTGCCTATACATTCTTTTCTTTCGCTTTACGTCTTAATATTTTGTGTAGCGGGTAAAAAGACTTGATGTGTTTGACATTCGACGTAAACAGAGGATTTTTTTTTTTTTTTTTTTTTTTTTTTTTTTTGTTTTTTTTTTTTTTTAATACCAGGAAGAAAGTAATTCGTGACAATTTTCGATCTTTTAACCCTTAGGTGCTCAAAGTCAACTACTTCATTTACAGTAATATCCTTCATCTGTCTTTATATCCAATTGTATCTGATATTTCATTGCACTGAACTTTAGCGTTAGTATGTCTGCAGTATTTAAGATTCAGGGTGTTCTGAAGAACTACGATTGGGGAAAAATTGGTCTTAACAGTTTTGCTTGTAAATTGTATAAATCTGCATTCAGTGATTTCAAAGTGAATGATGTAGCTCCTTATGCAGAACTGTGGTTAGGCACTCATCCTTCCGGCCCTTCTGTTATTCCATCTCTGGGAGGAATGACACTTATGGATTGGATATCAGATCATCCAGAATGCCTTGGACAGAATATCACAAACTTGTTCGATAAAACGAAGGGTCTGCCCTTCCTTTTTAAAGTTCTTTCTGTGAATAAATCGCTGTCTATTCAAGCACATCCAGATAAGCAAACTGCTGTAAAACTTTTTAAACAAAATCCTGATTGTTATCCTGATGATAATCATAAACCTGAAATGGCTATTGCTTTGACAGATTTTGAGGCTCTGTGTGGTTTTCGGCCTATCAGTGAAATTATGATATTCTTGAAAGAAATTCCTGAAATACAGAAAGTTGTAGGAAAAGAAATAATTAGTGAATTTTTAAAAACTGAAAATCGTGATACGTTTAAGAGTCTATTTCGTGCTCTAATGACTTGTCCAGCAGAGATATATCAACCTTTATTGTCTGAAGTTGTACAGAATTTTAAATTGGATAAATATCATGGTGACCTATGCAAATCAGTTTCTAATTTATTTCTGAGAGTTTCTGATGAATATCCGGGTGACATTGGTTTATTTTGCATATTTTTTCTTAATTATTTAAAATTAAAATGTGGCGAAGCTGTATTTCTTGCTGCAAATGAACCACATGCTTATCTCTATGGTGACTGTATTGAATGCATGGCATGTTCTGACAATGTTGTAAGAGCTGGTTTAACTCCTAAATTTAGAGATGTTTATACATTATGTGACATATTAACTTACAACTGTAAGCCAGGAAATGAAAACATATTTCAGTCAACTGTTAATTCTAATGATCCACTAGTGAAAACATATAACCCTCCGGTAGAAGAATTTACCATTGATAAAATATCATTGTCATCAGATTATAAAGCTTATGCGTTAAAAGTTCTTGCATCTGCTTCTATATTGTTGGTAGTATCTGGTGAAGCTACTTATAAGCATAAAAGTGAAGAACAATTATTACATCCTGGAACAGCTTTATTTATTTCTTCTCAAGCGGAAATTTATTTAAATCCAATATCTGAACTTCTCATTTTCAGAGCTTATTGTTGCAATTAAATATTAATCAGTTTAGTGTTGTTTCAATCTTTATGAATTAAAGATTTATGAATTGTGCAAGTTATAGTGTTTTCGTTTTTATTTAAAATGGACTAAAAGTTAGTATAATTATTTGTAGCAATCTTCTATTTCTGTAGCCTTTATTCTGAACTATAATGGTGTCTTTTTGGTAGCAATTTTATTTACCTCTTATGTTTTTTTATATAACTATGTAGAATCATGGCATAAAAACTATGGCAATATCTAATGTAATATTTTAAATGTTTGCTTATGTGTGCTATACACAAGATATGGAATCTTCTTTGTAACCCTTAGATTTCACCATTTTAAAAATATATATATATAATTTAAATAATGTACATAATTTTTTTAAGAAAAAATTATAATTTTTATTTATTATTTAAAAATAATATAGGAATAAAAATATGTAATATCTTTTTAGTCGGAATGTTTTTTCATTTAACTTACAAGAAGGCAAATACTTTCGATTCATAATATTTAACATTCTCAAATTTTCATGATTTATCACTACAACAAATAGTCCATATAATTTGTAGAAAGCTTTTTACCCTGTTCATTCATATATTTAATTAAAATTTAAATTAATTAGTAAAATATCGCAGGTTTAGATCAATAAATGAAATTGAAGCAGTAAAATATTTTTAAAAAATGTGAATTTTTTGTTTTCCATTGGAATTCTTTAAAATTCTTCGTTTAAAAAAGAAGTTATTGGACAACTGTGATTGTATGTTGCATAAAACAAAAAGGCTTAGTAATGTATATAATGTTGTACTATTGCCTGAATAGGAAACAAGAGGAAGCATACAAAAGTGGCTTGAGTGACAGATGAAAAGTGCTGCTATGTTTGGATTAAAGGTATGTCCATGCATATAAACCATTTCATGATTATGAGATTAGGACTTTTTTGGAAGGAAAGAGTGCAATATTAATAAAATAGTAATATTCTTTGACATATTCTTTGTATAATAAATAATTGCTAAAAGTTACTTATCATGTATGACTTTTTTTAAAAAATCACAAAACTATCGATATTTGTCCAGCAAACATTATTAACACACCAATAAGAAACACACTTTTGCAGCTTAAAATAAAAATTGTAATTACTAAATAAGGATTATATGATACATTAAAAAAAATAAGCACTTATATTTTTCAAGAAATCATCCTGCAAATTTTTTTCGCACCATCTTCTTTTTTATATATGTTACCGTGAAAGACCAAAATTGGAGACAGAATGTCAACATTCACCAAATACGTCAGTGAAAGATCGAATATTTCTTTACATTCTTGTACATTTGGACCCTCACCGGTGTATGTCGACAATCACAGATATACTCTGGTGTAGGTCAAAAAGAGAGGAGTATATGTACACGCTGCCATTCCAAAAGGAAGTGTTCCACAAATAAATGCAGTTGTAAAAGCAAGGGCCTCTTGTGCAATTCAAAGTGTCATAATAGTTTAAGTTGTTGCAATAAATAAGATTTGAATCACATAATTTGATAAAGTTTATAACTTCTATTATTTTCCTTTCTCATTTTGAATGTACTGTGTGTTTTAAGTTCTTATGTTCTTAAGTTCTTATTCTGAGTCTCAAGTACGTTTTTTTGCGAATGAATTACGGAGAAGGAAATATAATATTCTTTTATGTTTAACATTCACCATTAGTACATGGTGAATGTCGACATTTACCGGTGTAAGTCAGAAATAAGAGTATTTGGAAAATATTTCGGACATACACCAAGTGACTATGTGAATGTTGACATTCACCGGTGAAAGTCGACATTCTCCAGATTTAGGTGTTTCACCATAACATATACGCATCAGTATGCTTGTGCTAAAAAAATAAAAAAAAAAAAAAAAACAGAGAATTATATATATTTGGTATCATGTACAACCTTGGCACTACTCACTTACGTTTATCAAGAAATCCTGTAATTTTTTTTCACTCTCGTTCTTTTCGCATACACAGTGATCCTTTTTGCTAAAAAAAATATCACGGAATTCCACAAAATTGGCATATTACACTGGAACAACGAAAGTAAGGTTAGCAAAATAAAATCATTATCAAATAATGAAATTGCTAAATTTGGCCTATATTTGATAGTTAACTTTAGCAAAATACTTTTATATAGCCACATAAGTATGCATTACACACTATATGATGCATGCATATATGTAGTTCTGTAACATTACATGGCTAATGCATGTAATCACATATTTTTCTGCCTAGCTTTTTAACGCAAGGTTTTGAAAATTTTTTAATTATTTGCAGAATTTTTCCCTTTTTGAAGGCATTTAGAAATGGATTCTCCCATGTAGTGATCATTTTTTATTTGCTTGTAGATTTTTTATGAGGCAGTGACTGATGAAGTGATGACAATTATAATGAAGAGCTTCAAGAAAATAGACTATCTAATGCTCTTAATGGTTCTGGAAATCACTGCATGAGAGCAAGTACAGTGGTTTGGATTGGCGCATAGAATACAGCAAAGCCTCGAGGGCTATCTGCCTAAGGATAGGGATGCCATCAAGGAGGACTTTCTAAGGGAAACTGGCTCACATGGGGAACAACACAAAAATGACCATGCAGGTAGCCAGTGTTTAGCAACTTTACCATTAGGCCACTAGTGTGCTAGCAGGTACATTGAATGGTGATGACTTGCAAGCTGTAGCAGATGACACAAACAAAAATTCCAGCAGCACTGAATGATAGAAGGCCTGAGGAATAGCCATGGAAAATAAGAGTGAGAATTAAAGTACAGTGAAGTAGAAAGCAAAATATCTTATTAGCTATTGTAATGTTAACATTACTATGTATTCTCATCAGAATGTTGATCTGATCTACATAAATAATATTTTGATAGTTTATCCATCAATACTTTTAAATTCATTATGTTCTGACTGCAAATACATCCTTCAGAAATTAAATTATTTGGGTAATTTTCCCTACTTGATTTTCATATGAAATTTGTAGAAAAAAAGGGGGAAATACTCATGAAATACTGTATTTTAAGTTTGTAACCCAGATTTCTATTTTTTTATCTGTATTACGTTATCTGTAATAAATTCTTTAAAAATTTTGTTGAATATTTTTATTAGAATTAAATTACTTATTGTAAAATAAATGAGGCAATGCATAATCCTATATTTGAATAACTCAAAATTGATTTACATTTTTTAAAATAATTTGCAAAAAAAATTTTTTTTTTTTTTTTTTTTTTTTTTTTTTTTTTTTTTTTGGTGGGGAAGGGAGTTGCTCAGTTAATCTTGTACACAAATTGACTTAATTTCAGGAGTGTATCATATTAGTAACAAAAAATAATGTTATGCTTTTTTATCCAATCGGTCAATATTTGTGCATAGTCCATTTACTTCTAATTTGTCATCATACTTCTAATTCTAACTGGAATATTACATCTTGATCCTTATGCTTTCCTTTAATAAAATAGATTTAGGTTATTACGGCAAAGCCTCGAGGGCTATCTATCTAAGGAGAGGGTCCTTCGTAGAGGACTTTCTAAGGGAAACTATTTTATATACACGTTACACATGGGGAAAACCACTAAAATGCCCATGCAGTTAGCCTGTTTGTGGGATTTGAACCTCGGACCGAACTAGCAGTGTTCAGCGATTTTACCGCTCGGCCGCTGGTGGGCCCTTTCAATAAATTAGACCAATTTAGGGAAACATTATTGATTATGAGATCCATTATTTTCTGCTTCTTTGCCAATAAGAAGCTGAATAATACGAGCTTCAGACAAAGTATATCATATGAATAGTTTCATTTAAAATCTCATTTGTGGTAAATTTCATACTGTTTAAAATTTTCATTGCTTGCGTATTATTCTGTCGACTGTGAAAGTTGACAGAGATCATTCCTGTAAAATTCTCAAATAACTTACTCTTCCTTTTTAATGAAACAAATCAGTATTTAACATGCTTCATTTTTTAACTTCAGAAAATGTTTATCATTGATTTCCACTATTTTGTTAGGCTTTCTGATTTTACCAGAAACTCTCTTTAGAATGGTTCGAGTAGAAACTTCACTCATATAATTGTTCCTATCTATTACTGTTCTGTTGACAATATTGTGTTCTTTAATACACTTTTTTATGACAGAATCCCATAACTTTGAAAATAATCAGTGGTTGCTATTCTACAGAAAGCAGCTCCTAAATTTTATTCACTTCTTTGAAATGCAAGAAAAATACAGCAATAACAGCTAATTTATGTCCTTGTTTATAAAAACAAAATGTGGCTTACTGGGGTAACAAAAGCACAGATATTATGAGTGCATTGTGACATTACACTTACCCATAACTAGCAAATATCATGCTGTTTGATGATAATTTCAAGATCGATAGGATAACACATAAGTACTCAATTTTCTGAATGACCTTGCTATAAAATCCAACATTTCTGCTATTTATGGAAATTGCAAAAATACTTTTCATCATCCAAAATAATTAATTTTCTATCAGCAGAGTCTTCATCAGAACTTCAACAGAGTTATCTGTTTATCAATGTATTTTAGAATTTCTAATATTTATAACAAATATATATTTCTAACATTAATCAATAAATTTCTCTTCAGTATTTATGAACTCCTATGCACGCAGCATATTTTTTAATCAATTTTTACACTGTTTTCTTTTCTTAGCCATTTTCAAGTCTCTTAATTTTCTACTCTTGAACATCAAACTTTTTTTTGTCGATGATTATACACCAGGGATGGTCACAGGACTCCTCATTAGCTGTGTGCAGCTCTTATGCAGATAAAATATAATAATCTAAAACTGTAAAAAAAATTACATTTCTTTTTACAAAATTTTTAAACTTAAAACTGATCAATACCCAAATGCAATTATTTTATTCCATTTCTTGTTATTAAAAAACTTAATAAAGTTAATCCCAAAAACTTATAAAAAGATTGTAGTATATCCATCAAACAATTCTGTAAAGAAAATCTTTAAAAGTTATATTTGCTTGTGGATGCTTCACAAATGTTGTCCATTTTAGCAGTTAGCTACCAGATGTTTGAACATGAAGTTTACCCCCCCCCTTGATATATATAGCACAAAATCCGAAATAATCAGGACTTTGCCGATTTTGGAAATTTCTAGATTGCAGATTATTAGTTTAGATTTAGCAACATTGGGATTTCAGTTATTGCTATGTCAGATACAAAATTGCTAACTCTCAACAAGCTCAGTGCCAAAATGCATGCTGCCACATAGTATCAGAATTTAGAGAACAAAAATTCAAGATTGATGGAATTTTTAGAATTTAGGAGAGGCAGTGGGCAGTGAAAAGTTTTTAGAATCTAGGGAGGCAGCAGAATTTAGGATGCATAGACTGCACCAAGGCTGCAAAATGGGTAATGCTGGCCCCTCCCTCACACACACACAACCACTCAAGAGCCAAAAGTATGATCCTGGCCAATGTCAATCAATGCATTGGTGCCTGAGGCCAGCAGATACTTATGATCTTCAGTGAGGAAAGAATAGCAAAGCATATCTCTAAAACAGCTGCAAAAAAGCAGTTTGTACATTGAGAATTCAGTAAGGTATTTACTGACAAAAAATAAATAAATAAATAAATAAGACAAGAAATAAAGAAATTTAAGTGTGTATCTTGGGGTGGGAGGAAACATCTAAAGAGGAAATAGGACAAAATTATGTAATATTACGTTCATATAACAAAATTATGAAGAAACAAGATAAGCTTATGTTAATTATCAAAAGTGATTAAAAACACAGATTGTATACTTTAAATTGTGAATTCAAGAAAGAAGCAAAATTAAAAATGCATACAAAAATATAATAAATTGGGGTCAGCCCTTTTTGTGTGTGTGTGTGTATTCTATATTTTTTGCACCGATATTAATAAATATCTTATAATTCAGAATTAAAAGAAAATATGCTACATATCTGAGGTTTGTTTCACTGAAATTATTATATACCTTAATTAACGCAGAAAATATTTCATAAGACTTTTTAATACATATTTAATTTACTTGTTTAAGAAAAACAAAAAGACATGCTGCTAAACATTTATAAAACCATTAATATTAAAAAAAGTCAGACAATTGCAAGTAATTTCTTCCCCCCCCCTCCAGAATGATATAATTGGTGTTGAAAAATTATATAATATTATATTTAGACGTATAAAAAATAATCTTAAGAAGGAACCTCTAAATAAAATTTTAAAGGGTAGTCCATGAAGGGCTACCCAATATTCCTCAAACCAGTCCTGTTGTTATGCATAGTGGTTAATAGAATTTATTGAAATAAATCTTTGCTTTACAATTTAATGAAGTAATATATTGACAAGAGACAAAACAACACTAAAACTGGCCTTTATTTTTAATTACAGATGATTTTTTTAATGAATGAAGGACGTTAAATAACACTTTGTTCCAGAATAAATAGAATTAAATATCATAACAAAGACATACACAACATAAGGTGGGACTTTTCAAAAAGTGATCAACAATTATACATATCGAAACTATGGAACAATGAATGATGAAAAACAAGCATATAAACAAATTACATGAAACAAGGACTGCTAAGGCTGTTCTAGTAAAAAGTACCTTCACTTATCCTTACTTAACAAATAACTTAAAAAGTATAAACCCATGGCGCAGTTTGGTAAAAATTCATTCATTCATTTCATGCATTCTCCATTTACATTGATCAAACTTTAAATAAAAATGCAGTCATTTTATAACAGAGTGGTTTCCACTAGATCTACCAAGCTTTAAAAAAAAAAATTTTTTTAAGAAACGTGGAATGTTAGAGCTAATTTGAGCAATTTTTTCATTCAGGAATAATTTCAAAAATTTAGTTTACTAGATCAATGCAGTACAACAATAATACCAGAGAAATAAAACTTAAAAAGAAAAAGGTGTTTAGAATAAGAAAATAAATTTTTCTATTATTATTTTCATTGCTTACAACCCCACCAACAAAAATTTAAAAATTATTTTTCTCCTGGTTTTGATGATTTTTTTTTTCTATTAAAATTTCATGAAAATAAATTATTTTATGTTTGGATCATCGCAAAGCAAATTTGAATCTGACTGTGCACTAGCAATTCTTAATAGATATTTTTTCCTTATGTAATGTATTCAAACAAAAGGGGAGGTAAAATCGTATAATTTTCCCGCAAGATTCATAATATGCAACAATATATGTATTTCATGTAAATATAGGCTATTTTGAATAGGTGATACATGAAAAAACCTAAACAGGTAATAGTGTATTTGCTGCATTACAATATATCTTTTTTTATTTGAATTTTCATTAAAAGTTATTTTTGACATTTAAAGAAAGAGGTGAATATCCAAATCCACTTGTGCTTCTATCTGAATGCCAAAAAACCAAATTTACATAAATGCATTAAATTTTTCCCCCCTTTGTATTTGAGAATTCTTTGTATAATAAAAAGATATTACCCAATGATAATAAGTATTCTGTTATTAATTTTACAACCTCTTTATATAATACATTATATTGAATTATACGATTTTAAAATATTTTATGAATAAATTATTTTAGTTTACGTATCAGTAAAATCAATTAATGAAGAATTATAAATTTTACACAAAATAAATTATAATATTTTACAATGTGACAAATAAATAAATACATATATAAAATTTTTTAGCTTTTATTACTAATGATTTTTAAGCTAATTTAATTATATTTAATTGAAATAAAAATTTGAATCCTCAAAATCAAAGTGTTTTACTTCACAAATATTTACAAAAATATTTTGTATTCCTTTGCAGAAAAATACTATCAGTGTAATGGTCTTGATATGTCAAATGACTCATTTTAATGCCTAAATAATACACTGAAGAAAACTTGAAATCTACATGTATTGAACTCAGAATTCATTACTTATATTCAATCATGGTACTACATTATATGAATTAGTGCACTACATTAAAAAAACTGAATGCAGATTGTAGAGACATTAGGTTAGACCAAAGCACGAGAGATGAAAAATCAGCAATGCTCTCGCCGGGACTCGAACCACGGACCTCTTGAATACGTGCCGAGCATGCTGACCACTACACCACGAAGGCATGCTAAGAAGTGGGACAAATACCTTATAAGATGAATGATCATTTTACTATATTGTAACACTGATAGATATATGATATCAAACTACTACCTCAACTTGACAAGGCAGTTAATTTTAAAACTCATTAATTTCGTTTTGGTAAACATAAATCTGCAATTCATAGTCTTGTAAATTATTTGCAAGTTGAATACTTGAATGTGTTCCTTGATCTGAAAGGAGAGTTTTTTTTTAATTCATTTATAAAGTTCATTATTTCTTTCAAATAATTTATGACATATAATCAATACATATCTTCAGCCCTTGGCTAATATTAAAACAAATGATATTTGTTTTCATATACTTATCATAAATCTTTCATATAAGCCTACATATGAAGAATGGCAGTATAATATACCTCATAAATAACTTGCATGCTGTTTCAAAATCCTTCAAAGCATATATTTAACAGAACATCTTAGCAGTCCTTGACAGACATTAACAAAGCAAGGGGGGAAATAAAACTTAAGCTTATGAAAACGATGATTGACTTCAGTTCTAAAAAACATATTCATATAGACAATGCATTTCCATTGCATAGAGTACTTCACACTATGTACATAGCACTGGACTTGCACAATATTAGCTGATATGAATGGAAGGACCAACACATAAGTCACAAAAACAGTCGTGCTCTCCTTCAAATGAATGATAGAAGTCTTTCACTAATTTGTCCTTGCAATGTATATAACAAAGTGTCTTGTCTTAGATCAGATTTAAATACTTTTGGAAACAGTGTATTTGAACAAATAGAAGACATACTTTTTGTATTTTAACTATACAAAGGTAAATATGTACGTAAAAGTGTTATACAAATCATTATAATCACATCTTAACAAAAGACAGTTAACAAATAATCACAGAGTTTGTTTCTTATATAAAAAAGGGGGAAGAAATTTAGGACATTAACAGCATAATGTGTTCAAGCATTAACAAAATGAGTAAATATAAAATTCCTATTCTTTTACATTTTTAGAGACAAAAAAAGAGCATTAAATATAAAATGCAAATTTTTTCTGCACAAAATGTTTCATACGAGCAAAGAAACAAAAGCATGTCAAATACTAATAAAAAAAAATTTTAACAAACTAGTACACAGTTTCATATTTCAGAATATATATATATGCAGTTGCTATTGGCATATGAATATATATGCAGTTGCTATTGGCATATATCAATTTTTTATATCTTTTTAAGTATTTTATACAGGAACTTATGTACAAATATTAGAGATGATATAATGGTTATTGTTAAATACCAAGAAGCATTCTTTTCTACATATCAAACAAATATGGTGATATCTGAATGATGACAGACTATAAAAAATGAGGTAGCGAGAAGGAAAGTTTTACAAAATAAGAACTAATTCTTAAAAACAAAAAAGTATATGTGTGTATATATATATATCTGTATATATATCATTGGCTTCATACATTATTTTTATGATCAATACCTTAATGCTGAAGGTGAAATTTGGAAACACAAATTTGCCTAGAAATAAAATATTATAAATACATATCAGTTATATATTGTTAAAGATATTTCATGATAATATATTTGAGGCACACTGTAATAAACTCTTTTCATTTAAAGAAAAGGCAGTTTTAAACATAGTAATAATTTGCTGAAAAGGAGTTATCCCGAAATGTACTAAATTAATTTTTTACCTTTTTTGAGCCTTATATTTAAATTGCATATAATGTAATCTAGCAAAAGAAAAAAAAAGGCACAACTCTATATTACTTCTGGGGGGGTTGCAAAATTCTATATCCTTATACAACTGAAATGTGCTAACCAGCTTTAAATATGATAATATGTACAGATTTTTGATAATTTGCCCATGCATTTTGAATAAGAACTTATAACAAGTACTACAACAATAAATATCTCAACCCAAAAAGTACCAACGGAATTAATTACTAAAATTGCTTAAAAACAATAGCATTGTGAATTAACAATCTAATATGTGATTAACATAAAAGACTAATACCTTTGTCAGCACTTTTTAAAAAATCAGTAAGATCTAGAATTCATATCATGACAGTTAATAATTCTAGACTATTACATATTCTGTTGCATAATGGTATGTGATATTAGTAACAAAATAATTAAGTGCTCTTTCTCTATAAATTGACCTGAAGGCTTAGATAATATAGTGTAATGGAAATATATTTTGAAATTACTGAAATAAACTGTATATTACAAATTAGAATGCAACCCCCAATTAACTTGTTCAACTTCATAGATATGCAGTTATTTCCTAACAATAAAATCCAGTCATTTAATTTTCTGATATATTTTAAAAGTTTCACTATGGAATTTCTTTTTAATTATGTCCGAAGTTCAGTTATCAAATGACTTAAAAACCAAACAGCATTTCCAAAAAAGAAAATTATAAGAATGAATTTTTGCTATCATAATTTATATTTCAGTAGGACAAATATTAAATTTTGAGCCTTTTATTTTCTTTCTCCAGATCTAAATGATTATCATGTTAGGTATCATTAGATGAAGAACATATGACAAAATAGTATCTTAGTTCTTCATAAAAAAGACATGAGGAATTCAGAATGTTTCATCTTGTAATTCCAACATAAAATCAAAGACTACATCTGTACAAATTTCTACATAAGGCTAGAT
The DNA here is from genome assembly GCF_044657685.1 of Stegodyphus dumicola. Taxonomy (NCBI): domain Eukaryota; kingdom Metazoa; phylum Arthropoda; class Arachnida; order Araneae; family Eresidae; genus Stegodyphus; species Stegodyphus dumicola. The sequence goes on from NC_140774.1 coordinate 189,081,537, forward strand.
AATAAATATAATGCTTTAAAAAAAAATATTTTAACTTTATATTTACTCCAAAAAATAAAATGAAATAAATTTTCACTTCTGTCTCTGACACTGCATTTTAAAAATTAAATCAGAACATAATTATTTATAACGGTATAAAGAAAGGAGTACGCTTTCCTACTGAATATCAACAATTTCTAAATTTTGCTTCCATTTATTATCAGTATTGCTTATAAAATGCTCAAATTATTACAAAAATCATTTGACACCTACATTACGCAATGTTTTACTTATTAAGCAACATATTTTTATGAATAATTAGTTTCATAAATACTGACAAGTTTTTACAAATGATTCGAAGGCATGACTTTGACAGGCAAAAACTGTGAGACATATATGACTACAATTCAGCAAACAGATTATGATCATTTTGCTCCAAGATGTACCACAAATTATCCTTGGCTTGCCAAATGGTTTTGCATCATTTAAACACTGTCAGTGCTAAAAATATTTTGTACTAAGCTTAGAAGGAATATTTGCTACCAGGAAGTTGATAAAATTGCATATAAGTAGTTTGGTACTACAGAATGTTGTTCAGCTGAAATCAAGTTGATAATTATTGCTTTATCCAGAATTGTAAGTGATACTCTTCCAGTGTTCAAATATAAGTTATAAAAAAAATCAGAGTATGAAATTCTAAAGAAATTAGACGAACTTTACCTTTAATACGTTACAGAAAGAGTACTTACAATTCCAATCCTGCATAGATAAGAATATAACAATCTGTGAGCATAAAGCATAACAATATGAAAACTTTAAAGTATATTTAGCTTATCAAATACAATTTAAAAAATTATACTGCATATAGTTAATCAGTCATAGCCAGTGATTAAATTTAATTTCATATTCACCAGCATCTAACAGTCAAGTACATATATATGACAGTAATTAAGTTATTGTATTCCCTGCAGAGAAATATTTGGGAATGCATTGCATGGAATGATTTTTTTTTTATTTGATATTTTTATTTACTGGAGACAAAATTTATAAACAGTGTAAGATTATAATACCTGAAAAATTCAGAAAGCTTTTTAGCTGCATAGGTAACAAACATAGATATAAACTGCAATTAACTGACCAATTAAAAGAAATGGATCCTTTAAAACCCTTTTAAAGTACAGGATATTAATAAGATATCAATAAGGAAACTACTTAAAACTGTAATAAAATTTCAAAAAGTGCATTTAATTTCTTTCTCTCAAGCACATAACTGGCTATGACATTTTTTTTTACATTGATGTTATTTAAAGACATACATAATTTTCTTTTAATATTAAAAATGAATATATCATATAAAATGCTTTTCCTTCCCATACATAATTTCATAAACAGTAATCTCAGTAATGAACTATTAATAATGGTTAAAACTTTATATGAAATATTTTGCATAGATGGAGTATTTGAACATAAAGGAACTAGAAGACTATTCTCAAACATTCGTTATAAAATGGCAACATTAAAATCACCGGTAGTTGCATTTAAAAGGGAACACAACTTCTTTAAAACTTTAATATAAGAAATTTTAATTGAACATGATCATTTAAACTAGCAAAAATGAAATCTGTTTTGTTTAAGTAACATTATTCAGATATAATGTAGTTTCTGCAAGAAAGGGTACAGATAATAGAAAGTAATGTATAAAAAAGTTAAAATGCTACTTATTTTATAGTAATGTTTCCAAGAGTAAGCTCCATGTTATTTTTCCACTTTCTTTAATCTAAAATACATGTGATTTCTTTCTATGATTAAATTTAAATACAGCAAAATTTCAATAATTTACACATGCCCGACACCAAAAGTCATGCAGATTACAGTTTGACCACATAAGATGCAAACCTGAGCAAAAACCCACATGTATTGTTATGATCTATTTATTTATGACATAGAGCAGATGAGTAAAATTAGCATGGAAGTGATAAGATCCCCATCATTTCTTAGTCATAGTTTGTCATAGTTTTCTTGCTAACAACCCAATTAGACAAGTTAAATTCTTTTCAAGAACGTCAATTAAGGCTGTATTGGTGACAGTCAGAGTACAGAATTTTGCAGATTATCAGGTCATGTCTTCTCAACTCTTACACAAAACTGTTGAAAACTGGTGTTCAGCCACAGTTCAGATCTCAGTGAATGGGCCAGCTGCATAGAGTTTTGTGGTTTTCCTCATCTGCAACATGAAAACAAGCTGGCTTCCCTTAAAATATCCTCCATGAAAACCCCTTAGTCAGATAGCTCTTGAGTTCTTTGCAATAATCAAAATAACCCAAATCCTAATTGTTGCATTAAATTTGGTGGTGTGGTGTGGTGTGGTGTATTTAACTACGGCAAAGCACACTAGGGCTATCTGCCAAAGGGGAGGGATGCCTTTCGTGGAGGACTTTCTAAGGGAAACTGGCTCGTATGCACGTTACACATGGGGAAAACCACGAAAACACCCATGCAGCCAGCCCGTTCGCGGGATTTGAACCTCGGACCGAACTACCAGTGTTCAGCGACTTTACCGCTCGGCCGGCATTAAATTTGGACTGTTTGCATATAGACAATTAACCAAAGTACACTGCTGGCGACCGTAAATCCAACACCCTGAACAAAGCATGCAAATAACATGAAATTTACAACATGCATTAGCAGAGGTGAGATATGCAAATGATTAGAATTTCAGCACATCAAGCGCGCCTGTGATGCCACTTCAAAGCGCTATTTAAGGCTTGGAGTTTTTGATGATTTCAAGTTCAACAATTGTGTTTTTCTTGTGGTTTTTTCACAAAAACGATCAATTATGCCTCTTAGTAAACAGCGATCATCGTTTGATCAGGTATCCGAGTTCAAGAGAGGAAGGATAGTGGCCTACCGAGAGTTTGGATTATCTTTCAGGGAAATCGGTAGTGATGTTGGACAAACAACTGTAATTTGGATATATGACCATTAGATGCAGGAGGGTACGACGGACTGACGTGTTCGATCGAATCCACCTCAGTGCTCCACTTCACGTGATGACAGGAGCATTGTACGCATGACAGTGACGGACCGCTCAGTCACATCACGAACCATAGCACAGCATATTCAGTCTGTAACAGATCATCCAGTGTCTGCGCATACCAGACACCATTTACAGCAGAGTGTTCTGTCCGCAAGACGTCCACTGCTTTGTCTACCATTGACGCAGAACCACAGACGTCTCCACCGCCAATGGTGCGATGAAAGAAGGATGCGGACGGCAGAATGGAATGAATTGTCTTTACTGTTGAGTCACGCTTCTGCCTGCAACACCACAATGGTCGGATTCGAGTCTGGAGAGAGAGGATGCTGAACAGCTGCGTTATGCACCGCCACACTGGTCCTGCACCGGGTATTATGGTATGGGGTGGTACTAAAACGGGTGCAGCCCCCGGTCCCCCTGATCAACGAAGTCGATCTTATGACCTTAGGGAGACAAGCCCAGCTAACCAACAAAGGGCGGAGCCAATGAGCCGGCCGTGTTCAAATCCTATCATATAAAACACTTATTATTTTCTCTTCTAAATTTTTAGAATAATCCATAAGTTTAATCTTAGCTCCGGGAAACCAAGCCCAAGCTCTGGGCAACTAAAAAGGTTATATAACGAAAACAGAACAAACAAAAGATTACAAGACTAATGGTTCCCAGCTTAAAATCCAACTCCAAGCACACATTTAACTGAACCGAGGAAAATAATAAATTCACAATGTTAGTAAACAGCAAAAGTAATAAAACAACACAGAACCTTTCATGCAACATAAAGAACAAGCACAACCAAGGTGGTAAATCCAAGATTCAATTTTCTTTATCGAATAGGATGTGAAACACACCAAAATCTATTCTTAAACTGTGGGGCTTAAGCCAACAAACACCGCAAAACTCAATGACACAATCTCACAAGACAAAACTCACAACAACAATTAAAACCAACCCCCAAACATTAACTGAAGACTGACATTTAAGGCAATCTTAACTGAAGGGATAAACAAAAGTTCCCAAGAAATAGGGAACCCCTAAAATCCAATCTACTACTGATTAAAGATCACTGTTCCATGCAGAAGGATCACTATTGACTTAACCACTAGGACACTAGTTTCCAGTGGCCTTATATACAATATCAATAATAATAGTTTCTTTGACAGTTTCTAATTTTACAAAGTTATAATTTAATACAAAGGTTCTCTTTTCTTAACATTAAGTACAAGATCTTTCTTAACATTAAGTATCAAGCCACACTGGTCCTGCACCGAGTATTATGGTATGGGGCGGTATTGGATATCACTCTCGCAGTCCTCTAATATGCATTGCCGGTACTTTAAACAGCCAGCACTACATCTCCGAGGTGTTGGAGCCAGCTGTCCTTCCTTACCTTCAGGACTTGCCCACAGCCATATTTCAACAGGATAATGCATGACCACATGTGGCACGCATTGTTCAAGGGTTCTTTGTCAATCGCCAGATTTAACTGCTTCCCTGGCCCGCTCGCTCTCTGGATCCGATAGAAAACATGTGGTCCATTGTTGCTGAACAATTGACCCAGATTACATCTCAAGCTGCCACACCAGATCAATTTTGGCAAAGTGTGGAAGCTGCTTGGTCTGCTGTACTCCAAGAACACATCCAAAGTCTCTTTGAATCAATGCGAGGCGTGTGGCAGTGGTGATCTCCAACAATGGCAGTTACTCTGGCTACTGATTCTGGAAGGAACCACACTTCACAGAAGTCTATGTTGCAATTTGGATGGCCAGCCCTGTATATCCCTACCTTCAATGTTATTTCAGCAGTATTTATTAAATACAGAGCTATTATATTTTTTAAATATATACAAAAAAATAATATCAGGGTAAAGTAAAGACATAGTGGAATGAAAAAGGATAAGTGACAAGAAATTTTTTCAGGAAGCAGAAATTCTTTTGTAAAAAATGTGTCAAATTATCTTATGATTAAAAAATATGCATATCCAGCTAGTAAAGTTATTTTCACAATAACTGTTATACTTTTGACAGAAAGAAAAGATACATATCAAATAAATATACTGCTTACAGACATCCCAGCAATCAGGTTTTCCCTAAATTAAGTCGCTGCACTAATTCTCTCATTACATTCTGCACATGTGTAATTGGATTAGTAATACTATTAGCAGTTAAAAAAAGGGGGGCTAGAACAGAACCTATGGATTTATGAAAATTCTCTGCTCTGTAGCTTCCTTTTCTTATTATTTTCTTCTTTCTAACATTAAAAAAAAAAGAAGAAGAAGATGATGATGATGATGATGAAAAGAAGGGAGAAAGGAAATAGAAAAGAAGGAGGTGGGAAAAAAGAAAAAAAATTCTAATGAATGTCATCTTAAGGTTCCATACTTTGTCTACGTAAACAAGCCTTCTTATTGCATGAAATGTAAAGAAATCAGGATTGCATTTTGGGTACGATCTCACTGTCTGAAAAGCTGAGGACAAATTAATTCTTTGCATGTGTTAATTACATAACCTCAAAATGAATTTTAAAAAATGACTATGTAAATACCCAAAAATAAAGATTTATCTAAAATGAAAAATTGGCAGAAATTCATGATTTGTAAAGAAGCACTGAATCATGTGCAGATAATAGCATAAATAATAATAAAATACCTTTCATTTCTTCAATCAAAATATAATAAATATATGGATTTTTGTTAAATAGATTATTTACACATAAATATTTTTAAAAAAATGCCCAGAAACTTATCATACCAAATTTTCTGAAAAGCTGAAATTTCATTTGTTTGTATCTAAACACATATTATAGAAATTTTGGAATTTAAGATATGGCACTTTATTTAAAGTTTGCCATATTAAATCTTGCAATGCAAAAATATTAACAATATTGAAAATTTCTTAATTTTTATATTTAATAAAAATGTGCTTTTACACACATACTTAACTAGATTTGAATACTTTTATTATATGCCTCAGTGGCTACATGGATACTTTAAAATTTTTTAAGTATTAATTCTTTTCATTACAGACTACTTGAAAATCAATAAAAATATTACATAGCTTAACCAAAAGACAAATATTATATAGTTATTTATCAGTACCCTTTCTTTTCAGGAAAAATAAAATACTGACCATATTTAAACTAAATATAGTTAAAACTTAAACATCTTATTGGTAAATAAATTCCAAGTGATATATTTTAAACAGTGCATTCTTAAAAGGAAAATCTTTAATTCTCTACCAGTAAATATGAAATCAAATGCAACATTTTTAGGCAACAAAACAACACATCTGTCAGTAGAATTTGTGAAAATATTAATGTGTTTATACAAATTTTAAAACGGCATTATTATGCTTGGTCCTAATGCAAATACACAAGCTTCTATTTACAAATACACAAACATTTACAAAAAATATACAAACATAGTCTGATTGCAAAACTACATGATTTATGTTCTAAAGTACAAGTTTACATACCTCATACAAATATATTTCAGTTGGATTATAATAATTTTGTAATTTTTGTTCAACTGTATGTTATGAGCATTTAATAAAATAAAAATTTTAAAAATTAATAAATTAATATACCATTGGTGTCAGAAATTCAGAATTTTTTTAATTTTATTTTATTATAATTAATATTGGAAAAAAGTGTTTTAACAATGATAAATTTAAACTGATTTACAAAGCAATTCATATTATTATACATAACAATAAATGCAATTCAGTATATAAACTGAACATAATATAGACAAAAAAATGTGGCAAATTTCAATTCCAAATTTACTATTTGAAAATGCATATTTAGAACTTCAATTTGACACATTTTAGAAGCTCATTTTAATACATACAAAAACTGAATCACAAATCCATTTCATGTACAGAAATACATAATTAGTTTACAAACAAATTTGCCTCACTAAATATTTTTATATTCAAAGTCAAATAATTCAACAAAAATATAACCATAAATTTTTAAGTAGTACATAAAACTTTAGCATAAATGGAGTATGTGAGAAATATTTTGAAAATAAATATAAAATCAGCACAATGTTAATAAAAATAACTATTCACATCAATGGTCAAGTAACATACATCAGAACAAGAATATTTGTATGAAATGTGTCAACAAGTACATTTTTGCATAGGTGTTTCTTGTGTTCTTTGCCACTGTTGACTGAAGAATTGGCCACAAACTTAAAATGTATTTTGTACAAAAGAAAATATTAGTGAGGTAGAAATTAGCATTTTGCATGCAACAAAAACCTTCTCAAAAGATAACTCTGGTAACAGAGTAAAATATATTTTGAAAAATTAATTTCAAGGCTTTTAAGTTATCTTTTTCATACCTTTTGCTTTGCTTTCAAATACACTGAGAAGTAAGTCTGCAGAAGACTTCTAAACCAATCAAGTTGTTATACATAATAAGGCAACATTTACAGGAATATATTTTATTACTCACAAAGAGTTAGACTTTTTTTAATTCAGTTTATTTTGAAGTTTATGTAATAAATAACTCTGAATAAAAAGAGGTTAACCACAACTTAAGATATAGAAATTAAAATTACATATAGATTTTTCAGAATTTGGCCTTCCCTTATAAACTCGCTAACAGTTTCCTTTCTTTTTTTAGAATATCCAATATATATTTGTTCCTGTATTTATTTATAAGTTTCTTTAAAAAATAATATATTCTTATAAATTCTTTTATATTTAATACACACACATACATCATAAAAGAGTTTTCTTCCTTTCCTAGAATATTACAAAAAAAATTTCCCCGTTCCATGTAACGAATTGTTGTAAAAAGTTGAGAAGTTTTTACATTTGCTATTGCTGCATCCACTACTAGATGGTATGCAGTTTCAAAAGCCAATGTTTATTATACAATCATCAAATATTCTGCGTCAAATTAAAAAAAAAATAATAATAATAATAAGGAAATTTTTCTTTTACATTTAGCACATACACACACATACAGTAATTTAATAGCTTCCTTCTCTTTCTTATAATATTAGAATACAATAAAAACTTGTTTATTTATTTATTTATACATTTCTCAAATAAAAGAACTCAATATAAAATCTCATCAAATCAAAAAATTTGTATTTTTGTTTTACATTTACCACACACACATGAATTTATATAAAATTCTTATCACATTTTTAACTAATTCTTTTTTTGTTCCCCTCCATATTTCTGTAATGGAAGTCCCATTCTGTCTAAAGATATTTAGCCATTCCTGAATTAAAAAAAAATAAGGAAAAGAATTCAGAAATATGAGAAATGTTATAAAGTAATATAACACAACCTGATATTTAAATATTCCAGTAAATGTTACCTTATTTCTTTTGTCATAATTATCTATTCACTTTATATGTATAACAGCTTCTATTCTGTCCTGCAGAATCTGTTTATATAGTAACTGACAAAAGGCGATTTCCTATTGCTCACCTGGAACAATACATTAGATAGGCTAAACCCAAAAATCAGGTAGCCCTCTCTGTCCACAGAAACAGCAAATCACAGCTTTGCGGGTAATATAATTGACCCGAATGAAGTTTGTAGTACAAAAAAGGGGAAAAAGAAAAACACAAGGCTGCTGAAATGTTTAATATATTTAGCTAGCCAAACCTTTCCTTGACTAGTAGCATGAGCTTTTTCTTTCCTTTATATGCCGACTTCATATTGTCAACTAATTGCGCAAACTGAATGTGGCCATCTTGCGCCAATAGGAACGTCTCTCTCGCTTTTCCCAGGAACTCTATAAAGTCACCATAGTGGCGCGGACTTATGTGCGTCAGACGGGAGTGAGTTGTATTCACATATGCTGATATGGCAGCCTCCAGAAGCTGACGCAAAGGAGGTTTGTCCAGAGATAGAGGTTTGATACAGCGTCGCTTAGCGTCCAAGGTGGCAATACCTGGCGCAGCCATTGAACAACGTCTAAGTATATCAGAAAGCACAGTGGCACATTGCACGTTTTTCACAAGAAGTGGTACAAGATTTGTCAGCTCAGATTTTCCCAATGAATGGGCAAGAGCACAAGCCCAGTGGATGTCATTTATGGCAGGGTGATTGTCCTGGTTGTAGGCGAGGTGAACACCCTTCATGGCTAATACAGCAAGTTTATAAGCCCGATGGGGATAGCCACGGTGTTCCATGTAACGAGCTACAGTAAAAAGTTGGGAAGAAGTCATTACATTTGTTGTTGCTGCGTCTACCACTATCTGGTATGCAGCTTCGAAAGCAAACGGTTCACTTTCACACAAGGTTAAAGCATTCAAAGCACAGTTAGGAGGGTCTTTAGTGGCACACTGAAGAGCTAAAGTACGAGCACAACTGGATAATTCTTCCTGCTGCCGAAAGTCCAAATTCAGACGCATTACTGTAGCATGAGACATAACAGTAGTTGCAACAGGGCCTGAAAATTTCAACAGATAATAAATTTAAAAATCTGCTAAGTACCATCTTTTAACATTAAAGACAGGAAATTTAAACGGGATAAAGAAAAAGTTCATATAGTTTTATAGAATCCTGTAATTACTTCTGGGGAAAAAAATTAATAAATACAGCTAATTTTTGAATATTTTCTAACCAACATGCTAAACTTTTCATAGAAATGTCTCTATGATCCTTAATATACATTAACACCTAAACCCATGTTAATTAAATAGTCATGTATCATTAAATACCCATTTCCTATGTTATCAAGACACTCAATTGCTAATAGGAATGATACCTAAATGGAAAATGCATAATGTTTTTATTAATAACATTTTAGGTCTAAAATTAGTTAAATTTAAAAATACATATTAAGCGAATAATTTATATTAATTATTTCAGATATTAAAATTATTTTTATTTAAATATAATCAAGTACAAATTTTACAAATAAAAGATAAGATATTAGTAACTAGATTTCGATGGTTTTCTTTTGCACAGAATTAAGTAAAAGGGGAAAAAAAGGGGGAACTTCTATTTTATTTTATCTAATTTTGTATGTATATTAATAGTTTGTGAATTATGACATGATAAAAAATTTACTAATTTTTAAAAATGCAACTATTTAAAAAATTTTCAAATTTCTATTTATTAAACAGGAGATAATGATATTAAGTTTCATTAAATAATTAATTTCAAATGATATATTATTCATTCAAAGCAGAGTCAATAACAATGGCTACAAAATGGCTTAAAATACACCACAAAGGCTAAGTAATCAACATCAACTGGCAGTGCCTTTTACAGCTACTCATGAAGCACTGTTCTTATTTTGTAAATATTCTGTCTTGGTGCCTATTTTAGCATTGTATATATTTTGCCTTACTACCTTTGCAAGTAATTTTGAAATTATGCAGTTTTGAGAGATTTATTATAAGCAGTTATTATTTTTTGGATGGATAGGGGAAATAACCAAATTAAAAAGAAGAGTTAAGGGACAATTGCAAATCAGAATCTTCATTTAAATATTTTTTATTTACATATATATACACACATGTAAAAGAACCTCATAATAAAGACATCTTAAAACTAAGAGTTATAAGGTTATAAATCATGCCTTTTATATATATGAATTTCTATATAAAATCTTTCTCATGTTCTTAAAAAATTTTAATTTGGACAGCATATGGGTAACTCCCAAAATACACATTCATTACGAATTAACCGATATTTGAAGAATAAAAAACTATACAATTATAAAAAAATACAATTACAGCATACTCTCAATTATTCAGGATAATGCCAGAGAAGCAGATCATGGATAATAGAAAAATGCAGATTTTGGCAAAGCTTTTGCTACTCCATATAATGGCATGTAATCCACTGAAACCTTTCCAGAACTACATAAATCTCCGTCCTTCCTCAGCAAGAGTTGTGAGATGACCAGAATAATAAGTCATTTTACTGATGATATTACCTTGGCCTATCTTCTGAATAACATTGGTAGCATTTCATGGTAAAAATTTAGCTGTCACTAGACTGACTGTTAGTTTTTACATACTCCTGCACAGAGTGTAGAGTGTGATTGCATGAGTAAGTGTTTACGCAAGGATAATCTGCAAACCAAAATCGACAGCACACTGTATATATCAAAAAAATTATATCAGTATAAGAGAAAAACGGGGAAAAGAGAAAAGGGATAAATGAGGGGGAAGTATTTTGCAGGGATAAAAGAACTATTTCTTAAAAATATATCAAAATATTTTATTGGGGAGGGGGAATACCACCACCAGCAAAATTCAAAGACAGTGATTTAATATTCTTAAGAAAATAAATAACTCTTTCATAAACAAATCATAAAATTAAGCAGAGATTATGCACTAATTTTATGGATAAAATAGTCAAAAAATGCAAAGTTTCAAATTTTTAACTTTAAATGGAATCCTGCAGAACAATCATTTTTAATGATTAAGAAAAAAACATTATTTCATATCATGTCCTTCATAACATGAATTAAATTTAATTCCATTAAAAAGAAGGGGAGAGCCTTAAAGCAAGGCTATCATACTGATTTTATATATATATATATATATATATATATATATATATATATATATATATACTAAATATTTAAACCTGCCTCTCAAAAAAAGTGTCCAGCACTTTGTAATTCCAGCCAAAGGTACAACAATGCATGGATATATTTAAGAAACTGTCCTATGACTAAGAATTTGCAAATTCAAAAATGACTTGTCATTCAAAAATGACTTGAAAATGGACTATTAATGAAAGATGAAATTCTAGAAAAGCACATTAATTATTCTAAATTAATCAAGAAAATTTCTAATACATGATTATCTCAGTAATTTACTCTTAAAATAAGACTTTAAAAACACTTCTTGTAAATCAAGAACCCTAAATTTAGGGTTTAATTTACTTTGAAATTTGGTGTAGCAAAATCTATAGACAGAACATACCTGTAGCTTCAGTTGGAGTGAATAATTGATACCAATTTTGAATTATTGATATCACTGCTTCCAAACCTAACTCTGTAGCACATGTTACTAACCATCTAACCATTTCTCTCCTCTTCCAGTTCAATGATGATAATGTCATTCGCATAACCTGAGATAAAAATAGCAAATTTTATTAAAAGAATTATAACTACAGGAAACTTGAAATAATTCAATATCATATCAATGGGAATTTTGATTAATTATAATAACAGCCGAGTTCTGAAACACTGAGTAAAGAAAATGTTATTTCTAGAATATTTTTGATATTTTGAATAATTATGATAATTACTAAGAGTTTGAATTAACGAAAGTCCACTACATATGTACGCCAATTTTTAAATAATTCCAAAATCTCAAAATACCACAAAGTTTAAAAAAAAAATTCAGTTTAAATATACACAGCTTTTTCAGTCTGTTTTACTGATTAATAAATATTTAACCAGTCAGAATCTGCAATATGTAATATTTTATCTTGTTACATAGAGCAGATTCCGATTTATTAGGTCATCAGTTAACATGAATGACTATCTACTTTATAAAAGATTAAAGTAACATTAGAAAATAGAATATTTTACCACATAAAAGCTGATGAACAGTATCCTTGAACAAAATAAGGAAAATTCAGTGACATCACATACAGAAGCCAAGAATGCAATTAAAAATATCTAAGTTCAAAAGATATCAGAAAAGGTCATTAATAAAGTAACTGGAAAATTTAAATCTGCTATGTTTATTGCCTTTTCTTTCAAGACTCTAAGATGACTAATAATATTTCAAGATATACAAATGATTCAATATATTTTTTTTACCATAACCCCATTGTACAGATATAATATATTATCATGAAGAATATAAAAGTAAGAATAATAATACTGAATTTTTAATACTGAATAAAAATTTAATCATTGATACCATTTCATAAAAATATCAAAGCATAAAATTAGAGATGAGAAACGTGTGATAAAATATTTAAACATCAGCAACTCTGTACTACAGATGCTGAACTATATGATTAATATAATTGCAATAGTTTCGTTGATTACAGAACTATTGCAATTATATTAAATGATTAATATTAATGTATTATATTAATTAATCATGTATTTTTATTTATTTATTTGATGAATAAATATGAAATTTTCTTTTCTGATTTTAAAAAAAGTTTCAATTTTTTAATGTAAAAATTACACATCTCTATTTATTAAGCAAATGTAAAAAGCTTCTTCTTTTGGAATTTCATATTTTCAGGTTAAGCAACTTCACCTCAATTTCAAAATATTTTTAATTACAATTTAAATTAATATTAAAATTCAGTGTGAATAAAACTACTTAAGTTTCGATACAACATAAAATTAATTCTCTACGCTAAATAAAATGTAAGGATTTTTAAGCAGCAGTTAAACAATTTCAGTATCTGCTTTTCTAATTTTCAGCAATATAATCATATAAGATTGATTAAACAGGTGTGATTGTGATCCCATTTCAGAAATCCTGAAAATTACTGCAGAATAAAAATCCAGCAAGGTTTCAAATAAATGAGAATACAGACAAAAGTCGTTAATCCGGACTCGTCGGGACTTCGGCGATTCCGGATTATCGATTTTTCCGGATTATAGATCATCAGTTTAAATCTGGTAAGATGGCATGCAGAAATTACAAAATTAAAAATATGAAACCATAATTTATGAAACAAAGAACAATTATGATCTAAAGGGTATCAAAATTTACAAAAAGAAAAAGCTTAATATTTATTTGTTTACTTTATTAAACATTTCCTTCAATGTAAGTTGCTTCGTTTCATGTGATAATACTTTCTCTTTAATTCTATTAAACAGACATAATTTCTTGTTCAGTTACAAAGTTCCGCTGTTCAAGTCCTATAATTGCTGTGTTGAGAATACCAACTAATTTGTCAATCGAAATGTTTTCGTTTTCAATAACCTTTGGGTCACTTTCTTCCCTATCGGAAGCGAATTATAATGACCAGGAACTTGATTAATATCATATCAAAGACTGAGTACATCGAATACTACGGAAATATAAACGGAATTATAAACCAAATAAAATAAAAACATCTGCCCTGAAGATAAGGATAGTGCTGACAGATCGACTTCCAATCCGCAACGTGAAATTGATAAACAGATTTCGGATATCAAAACATACTTTCGCTTTGTAGATACAAATTACATATTAGTAAATATATATCGGAAATTCTATTTGACATAATCTTTCTAATCTATCATAATCTAATAATGACGTTTCTGCCCTCCCCTCTGCCGCAGAGCAGCATGAAATTGATAAACAGATTTCGATTTCAAAACATACTTTCGCTTTGTAGTAAATATATATCGGAAATTCTATTTGACATAATCGAAAGTTCAAGCTTACTTTTATAAAATTGCTCTAACAGTCTGCAAAAAATAATAAGCCGGATCCAATTCGAAGATTAAGGAACAATGCAATCTGCAACATTAACTGAATTAGATAACTTTAGCTTAGCGTATAACTCCGTTACACATTAAACGCGCATGCGCACAAACATATTCGCAGCCGTAAGGGTCTTACGCGCTCTCGTAAACGCCTGTGCGCATGCGTGAAGGCGACGCATGCGCAGAAAGTTTGTAGCTTTGAGGTCCGGATTATAGATCATTCCGGATTATGGGTGTCCGAATTAACGACTTTTGACTGTATTAATATGATACATATACATAAAATTATACATAAATATTTTCAAACAATTTGACTAGAAAAGCAAAAAATACATATATTTTTTTAATTTATAGAAAATTAATTTACTTTACTACATCATTTCCTACAAAAACCTGCTCTTTTGTTAGTTTCTCAAAATTTTTGGAAATAATTGCAAAATTTAACTTTTTTAATTTTGCAATTTTTTTACTTTGGGAAGGGGGGAAGATTGCTGCATTTATATATTTCTTTGCTAAAAATTTAAAGGTTTAATACAATCAGCAAGACATTTTGATGCAGACAATTTCAATTGTTAGGTAAAACTTAAAATATGCATATCAGGAAGAGTTGAAGATATGGAAATGCTAGAATGAACAGAATGATCCAGAAGAATTTTCTTCGCTGTCCAGATATTCCGTAAGTTATCCCTACAATCTTTACCACTAGGGTCTTCATAGGACTTTTATGCCCAAAAGGTTTCACCTGTAATTTTGTGTAATGAAAATAAATAATATTTTATAGTCTCCACAAGTAGGCTATCACAGTTGAAGCATGTTCTACATTCTATCATATTAGCCATATAATTAAACGAACTTTCAACAATAAGTCTATGGAAACAAGTTAAAATGGATTTAATCAGTTCTGTAAATGAGTATTTCTGTTTTCCATCTTTTTTCATCCCAAAAGATTACAGTACAAGTTGTTTCTGTACAATTATCTAATTTTCTCTGCTGTTTCTGTGTTTACATAGTCTAAGAGTTTCCAATTCATGTAATCTCTGAATGATACATTTTATCCAAGACAAATTAAAGATGACAAACCGACCAACATTTCGTAAGTCTAGAATTCCTGATTTCAGAAAGTAAAATATAGGGGATTCCAGTTATATCTAGACCACAATCACCCCTCAATAAAGAATTTTAAATTACCTGTAATCCTAATTGAAAAGCAGCATCTAACAATGTAGAATGTCTTCCACCTCCATCAGGGGGAACAGCTATGCGAAAAGCATCTTGGGCAAGTTTGAACAATTGTGTGGAACTATGAATATTACGCTGAGCTGATTTTAAAACTGTTTGTAGCTTTACAACATCACCTTCAAATTAAATAACAAACATGTACTTATTTATATATTAACGTGAAAAAAATATTGCATTTAAAAACATAATATTAAAATTTAAATATATTTGAAGAAAATAGGTGATACAAACAATTCAATTATTTCAAGCATTTTAAATGCATTATCAGAATATTTTACTATTTTTACTGTTAGTTTAAAATATTTTATTACAATTAGATGTAACCTCTAGTCAAAAGATCAATTATGAAAGAAATGAATAAATTTTTGTAATTTCAAAAATATAAAATATGCTTAAACTACAACATATTATTACATATAATATTAAACAAAGGATTTTTGCATTTTATTTATGAAGCAATTTCAAAATATCTGCCAAACAAATTTTGCTATGATATTAAGAAATATACACATGCCAACTTACATTCAGCTAAATAGCTGCCACATTTTATGTTCATGTTACAAGGGGGGGGGGAGAATCAGTAGCAGTTTGTTTACTACATTGCATATATTAAATAAACAGATTGACTAATCCAAACATTTTGAAATAAAGGTAACATGCCATTTCATATGTATATTAGGCAGAAGAAAAATTTTGTCGTATTAACAACAAACCCTTTAAGCTTCACTTATGCTATATTGTCAAAAAAAGTAAAAACCTGAAATAGACCACTGTTTTTCAATGTTGCATATCACACTAGAAGGGAGCATTAAGAAGCAAGTAGGTAATAAAGTCATATTTGGAAAATTTAAAATACTCAAGATTTTTGGAATATATTTATATATATTGGTGATTTTATTGAAAGAGATTAATTCTCCTTGAAAATTTAGAATCTTTCAATGACATCGGTACTAATTAACATTGTATTTTAGGGTTTTCTATTTTTATTCTATTTTTAATATTTGGGTTTTGATAATTAAATTTCATAGAATTTCCACATTTAGCTTTCCACAATTTCATACCATTTACTAATATTTAATTCTTAAAAGTCTCCCATTATGTTAGTATTTTAACCTTATTTCCTTGGAGATTATCAATAATAATAATTTAATATATATATGTTTGAGGAGACATTAGCTAACAGAAAAATTACAGTCACACATCTTTAAAGAATCAACTAAATGTAAGCTGATCCTTCGCATATCGATCCATATCATAGAGTGGTTCATTTTTTTATTTTCAAGTCCATAGAACTTATAAAAGTACCTTTCAGATATTCTAAAAACATGACCACCAATCTCTATTTGCAATATTATCCAGTACATGCAAGTAGGGTGTTTTGTTAACATACATCATTGCCTTGAGATGTCTAATCATTTTGGTTCTATATTACATGGTGAGTTTTAATTATTAATTAAATATGGTGCAAGTACCATAAATATATAAAATTTTAACAAATTTTTGGTCACTGCCTAACATTAAATATATGACTGTTAAAAAACAGGGGAACAGAGTCAAAGAAGATGTTCAGCAAATACTTCCAATGAGACATGCAAATTGAATGCATTTGTAATTTTATGTTCTCAGATTAATTAAAAAGTCAGCAAATTTGCTCAAGTAATTTATTATATCTAAGAACTACAAGGAAAAACAAAAGGAAGTGAAACAATACAGAAATATTATATCGATAAATGTGAATTATTAAATTATTAATCATCTTCAAAACAATTTTATGACAATGAAGCCATGTCTTTAACCCCTTCGTGCCGATTGTCATGTATACATGCCAACAACGAACACACTTACCTACTGGCCGACATGCAGGCATGCCAGAGCATTTTTCCGTTTAAAACCGACTGTCACGTATTTGTGCCAGTACCCTGGAACGTTTTTCAAACTATAATTTCTGCCACAAGACGGCACTGTATGTCCATATGGTTTCAGATACATGTACATTAGACCTTCTACTCGAAATGAGAGAAGCATGACTCACATACACGTGTTTTGGATTATATAAACAAACGGGGAACTAAATGTTTCCGAATGGCGTGATTTATGACGTCTCTTTAAATTGCACTTTATTCGCACGTGCTAGTTGTTTATTGTAAGTAGAAGATTTATATGTGCTAAAGCGTTGAGTATTTCGGTTTACAGTTCAGTTTTTAGAAAATAATTAGATATTGTTAGACGTGAATTCTTTCTGTTTTTACCGTTGCAATGTCGAAGCATCGAAAATATTTAACAGAGCATGAAATAGCAGAAATGATGCAAAATATTTCAGATATTGATTCTGAAATTCTGATATTCTGATATTGATTCTGAAAGACGTTTTCCAAAACTTTGTTCAGAAGAGACTGATAAGAAAATGAGACGACAATGCTTCGTTTGTTCACATTCCCGGAAAAATCCTCCAAAACGGCAAATGAGTTATTACGAGTGCAAGGAATGTAACGTAGGACTGTTGTGTGTAGATCCCTGTTTTCAAATTTTTCATACAAAAAGAGAATTTTAAGTAATATATTTAGTTTTCAGATGTATAATGTTAAAAGTCATAAAATGGTGAATAATTAAAATAAAATGTGTAAAATATGCATTTAAACAAGAAATAAGGTAATTAAAGTATATATATATAAATATCTATAAAGCATAAGCCGTTTAAATACTCTATAGAGCATTATTAAACAATACGTTTATACTTCGGAAATTTCATGGATTTAGGCTTAGTAGCAAAAAAGCCCCCAGCCCTGGAGAGACGCTCGCGCAAGACAACACTGCCGGCCTCCGCGATAAGCGTGCGTTTTCGCTACCCGGCTCGAAGGGGTTAATACCCTGGAATAGGCACTGATAGGGTTACATCTACTGAAAAACACTTTCAATGCCTATTCCACTACTGCCAATATTATTTCAATGCCTATAATACTTCTATTGAAAACACTTGACAGTTTTTAGCAAATATAACTGAAGCAACATGATTCTGAGATTTTGGCACAATTTAATTTTGCCAAGGACAATTAACTTTTAAAATATAGTACATTGAAGAATGTAAAATAATTTATTTAAGATAAGCATCTGTCTTAAGTGCATTTTGTAAAAGAATTTGTTTAAGATAATACTAAAAACATGTACATTGAGCTTGCTAAGAACATAATATCTACTGACCGAAACAAATTCTAAGATCCATCATGCTCAAATGAACATTCAAGATCATAATAATTGGATAATGGTTTCAAGACAAATATATTAAGTAATTTTTCCCCCCCCCCCAAATGAGTATCAAAGAAAACAGATGTAACCAACTACTTTCAGATCCAAATTCTCATCTTAAAGATTCTTTCTTTTTTTTTTAATAAATGAATCTTGGTTGTTTATGGACATAGAAATTAAATGAATCCTGGTTTCTTGTTCATGGGATGACAGGATGACAATGTCAAAATCTAACGGAATGGTTTGGTTTAGTTGATTGTGGCAAAGCACACTAGGGTAATCTAAGAGCAGGGATGCCTTCGTGAAAGAATTTTTAATGGAAACTGGCTTGTATACAGGTTACATATGGGGAAAACCATAAAAATGCCCATGCAGCCCAGTTTGTCCACCTGGAACTGAACCCACTGAACTCAAGTTGAAACTACCAGTGTTCAGCAATTTTACCGCTTGGTCCCTCGTGGGCCTCTACCAGAATGAATTTATTAATAAATATCTAAACATACGATTTTGAGTATGTGAATTGAGAATTATGACAACTAAATATCATTAACCCAAAAAGTTAGATTAGGTCAATTATGGCGAGATGTCTACAACTTTCTTTAGTGAAGACTTTTATAACAGAAAATAGTTTATATTTATATTAGCCCAAGAAGAGAAACTCGAAAGACATCTGTTAGTAGTCCATTCTGCCACTGGAAGTTAAATACAGGATGCATACCACAGTTTTAACTGCTAATTGGCAAATGACTATAGGAGACTGAGAAACTATAGGAGTTTAGTTTGTTTATTTTATTCTGGTAAATCAAATATGGTTTATTTTTCAACAGAAAAAGGCATTTACAATGGACTTTCTATAGAAAACAGACTGGATTTATGTCAAATACAAATAAAGGCATAAAGACACTCATCCAGCTATCTAAATTCAGAGCAGCATTTGCAATGATTTTATTATTGCTTTGTGGTTTTTTAACTATTCAAATGCAGGTCAGGAAATACTTTTGCAAATTTAGAGAAGTTGAGCAATTTTAGTAAATGGAATTCAAGCCCCTTTCTTGTTGGAAATATAATCTAACACCATAAATTTTGAACTGCTTTTTTACAGAGGGGGTCACAGATTAAATGCTTTGAAGCAATAATTTTCTATTCGTGCGCATAAAAGCATGTTTTGCAATCTACGTACAAATATCTAACATTTTAATAAATAATAATAAATTGATAAAATTTATCTAGTAGTAAAAGAGTTGATAAAATAACATTCTTGAATTTCAAAATACAATTTATTATTACAATTAAGATTAGGAAACTAATTAAAAAATTTCAGACATAATATTGAACTCAAAAGATAATGAGGACTATTTCAAATAAAATTAAATAATTTAAATATACAAACTTTTAGCAGCAGAAAGCATTGTTGAAGCTAGAGCACACTGTTGAACTTCTATATGCCCTAATGTAAACCACCTGGGATAACGACTAAGAACAGAAGGATTTAAAGAAGGGTTTATAACCATTTCTTCTGAATCTTCATGTTCTTCTAAAATGGGCAACCTGAAAGGTAAAGAAAATTTTGATTTTTTTTCCCTTTAAATGACTAAAACTTAGTAATGCAAATGAAATAAA
This sequence comes from Stegodyphus dumicola, assembly GCF_044657685.1. NCBI lineage: Eukaryota > Metazoa > Arthropoda > Arachnida > Araneae > Eresidae > Stegodyphus > Stegodyphus dumicola. Next base: position 189,102,037 of record NC_140774.1, read on the forward strand.
AAAAGAATGGGATCTGAACATCTAAACAGAGATTAATGGTCTCGGTCAACACAGGATTTCCGAAATGACCTCCAGATTCCAATAGTCTACGTATATTCAGGCAGTCGGAGGATAAAGAGCAAAGGATACATTTTCTCCTTCTTGCTTTGAAATAAATAAAAGTGCTTGCCGAATAGCAATAATTTCAGCAGAAAATATAGAGCAAGGTTAGATGAACCAAATACTTTCAATAATACTGCCAAAAACAAATACCAGTGCATCATGATCATCAGATAAAATCATTAAATCCATCACTCAGTAAAGGCACATAATTGTCATAAATATTTCTTTGCTCATAGAAAATTTGTCTAATAATTGAATCATGAAAAAAAGATAATTTTAAAGACGTCTAGTCACATAGTACATGTTCAAAGTGTAATTACACTGTCCTATTTACATATTAATTCCACTCAATTCATTAATCATGGTGAAAAGGATTAATCATTAGTAAAAAAAATAATGCAACATTAAATAACTGAAGAACAAAGACAATATAATATTGAAGTGTGCTTATCTTCCCTGAAGGGAACCAAATCCTGTATGAGAATTGCAAATTTTACGCTTCCTACTTGGATCTTGATTTTGCATTAGAAAAAATTATAACATACAAAAAATTATGAAAACATTTATAACTTCTGATTGCTCTAGTTTTGCATAATTTAATGCAAAATTATAGAAAAAAAATTACCTCATTGCACGAAGACCCACACTGTATGCTAAGTCTGAATCGTATGGAAGCATGGCAGTAAACAAATACTTTGCAAATGTATGCATTGGAACACTTTCTGGATGAATGCCACAGCCTAAACCACTGAATGGACCACCTAAAATTAGGCACAAAGTTTATTAATGATAAATCATTTACCAAGCATTATAAAATAATACAGATGCATAATATAGATATCAAATACTATAATACTTAGCGTATAAATGCTTAAAACTGCTATTAGTGCACGATCAGCAAAGGTTAGGTTATACATGGGGCTTTTATATATAAATCTGAAGAAAAAATATATTAATTCAACATAAAACATACTTCTTAGGGAATTCCTGGAACATAATATTCAATGCATAAATGAATTAAATTAAAATTTGACAATTATTGCAGTCAGTCAGGTAGCATTTAAAAATTTGGTAATTATTTACTTTTTTTTAATTTTGAAATTTTTAAGTGGGAAAATTCTTAACAATAATATTTTAGTACTTGATCAGCTTTGAGTTTATCCAAATACATTTTAACATTAATTCAAAAAAATATTTCTAAATCTGAAGCTTTCAGATTTTATATTATGCCAAAAGAGGCATTTCTTTAAAATTTTGTGTGTTACTTTTATTTATTAAATATCGTGTTCTTCACACTCAAACCATATAAAATTCATATCAACAAAAATAAAATATTTAAAAACAGCATATCTTTAAAATTTCTGATAGACAGTCCCATGCACTGGAGACAAATAGTCCCAGTTGACAATATGATTGGGACATATTGTCCCAGGAGATTTCCAGGAAATGGGAAAAGTTAAAAACTTTAAACTCATATTACACATCTTTTAGCACGTAAACATTAAATTAAACTACTTTTCAAACTTTAATTTTAAACATGAAAAAGTCAAAAGGGTTGAATTCAAATTTGAACACAATCACATACTAAGGAAAAGATAAAATATTTAATATATTTTAAAAAAAAGAAAATCTTAAATGAAAAATATTTTAACACTGGAATACAGGAATTTTTCTCAGATTGCACAAATATTCCATATTCAAAAATATTATTTTGCATGTGCCATTTACTTACTATATGAGGAGGAAAAAAAACTGAAGTGGATTTGAGTTTATTCACTGACTAGTAAAAAAAAAAAAAAAAGAGAGAGAGAGAGAGGGGGAAATACAACTGAGCAAACATAGAAGCAAGAAAAAAAAAATCTGGGAGCCTAAAAACATGAAAGTCGATGTCAAGTAAAATAATCAGATATAATACCTGTAATTTAGTGAAGAGACACTATGATGGTGGTGATAATGGAAAATAGTTAAATGTTATTATGTTTTAGATAACTAATCAAAATATGTGCCTGTAGAAATCTGCGAGTAAATATTATATCTGCCCTTGTTATAGACATCAAGACCAGGAAGATATTTCAAGTATCAATTGTGATATTTTAAAGGAGGGTGGAATAATAAACTAATTAAATATATTGCTTTACATGAAAATAATCTCTTCACATGAATTTATTTTTCTAATCCTTTTACCCTAATTTCATATATTATTGGTGAAAAATTGTAATTAATACAATTAAAATTTTTCAGAAACATTATATAGTTTTTACATTTCTTAATTTTATATAAAGTTCCTTCGGCATATTTCAGAAAAGTTACATAAATTATACATACTGTCAAATTTTCTTTCAGCCAGCATGCTACATTTAAAATTAAGTGCAAAAAAAAATTGATCTTTCATCTTCAATCGCAACTAGCAGCCAAATAACAAAGCAAATGAAGGTCATTTTGCCTGTAGGAAAGGGTGTCTTCTTCAATGACTTTAGAAGGAAAACAGGCCTGGGCATAAGTAAAAGCACATAAAAAATCTCAAGTTGCATCCCATTCAGCTGCCAAGGATAAAACTCGTAACAAATTACCAGTACAGCCAATGGGCTACCAGTGAGCTAACTAAATAACACAACACTGGAAGTTGTGTGAATGAACAATGAAGTTGTGTAAACAAGTGTTTTCATGGATTTTCTCATCTGCATTGCATATATAAACTTTACCTTAGAAAATGCCCATGATGATATTCACTGCATGTTTTGACATAATTAACATAATAATCAGTTTAATCTGCTAAAATCAGAATGTAGATATATTACCTTTCACCAATAACTTCACATGTTACTATTCATACAATTTAATTTCAACCCATGTGATTTATATTTCATTGAACAGAAATCAAAATATTTCCTCCTAATTAGTTTTTTTTTTATGCTCAGTAGTAAAAAGTATGACAAAACAGGTTTTTCCATAGAATAATAAGATACTTCAGTATCAAGAGTATATTTAAGTTTTTAAATTACATATAAATGGCAAAATAATTAAATCATTCATACTTATTGCAGAACATTACAGAGTATAAACTATTCTTAAATCCAAAAAGATTTCAACATAATAGAATGTTGTCAAAAGTTTTGTTCTTTAAGAAAGGTCTACTCATTGTGAGATATTTCCAACAAGAATGGTAAGAAATGAAAACAAAGTTTTCAGTGTGTGCAATTATATATGCAGTACTCAGATAAAGATGTTGCGTTTTTTTTTCTTCTTCCTTTACGTTCGTACATACAGGATTCGTGCAGATTTGGAGTGAATAACGATGACAGCACTTAATGGAATCTATATTCCATCAAGTGCTTTTTTGGCCAATAAAGTGCAAAACACACTTTATTGGCCAGTATTCTCAGGACAGCTCCAAAACATGTTTTTACATTCATCGAAGAACTACTATACACATGATGTAACAATCAGCGACACAGTCTTCAGGCAATCAGGCTATAACAGTGAAGACAGCTTTACTGCATAGCACCACAGTACGCTCCCGACTCTGCTCGGTCGTTCCCGGAACTTCACTTACTCTTACGCTACAATTCGCGATGCACTCGATGATACACTAAGTACAGCTCCTGACTCCTCGGTTCCATCGTTCCTGCAGCTCAACACACTCTCTCGACAATGCACTAACTGTGATACACTAACAGACTCTTTCGATGCACTCGATGACCAACTCGGGACTCATCGACCGACTATCAACTTGATGGACTCCGCACAGTCTAACTAACTAACTGACTGACTCTCCATGTACCAGCAGGGTTTATATTTTGGCTTGTGTTTGAGAACATTCTGGACTAAACCAGTATGAATTTGTTCCAGAAGGTTCTCTTTCCGTCTATGGCATATCACCAATTTTGTCACCAAATGTTGCCAAATGGGTGATTCCACGCCAATTGTGGCAACCCCACCTTGCCTTGCCATTTACCGCGCCTGGAAATTTCGTAACAATTTGAGTAAGTACTGAATATTTTAGTTATTCTGAATCTTACTTCTCATTCAGTATTTCTAACATTTCTAGTTACACAACATTGTCCTAATGAAATTATTCAAGTGATTAAATAAATCAACAGAAATGGTTTATATTTGTACCTTCAAGTAAGAGCATGGCTTGTTTTCGAAGCACAGCAACTAGCGTTCCATCCAATTCAATATCGTGCAATTTTGTAATGAGGCGATCTTCATGCTTGCAAGCTTTTTCCTGTGCATACAACCCAAGAGGCATCACTCGTTGCTGACCTAACCCAATGAGAGCTGCTTCCACAGCTAGCGATAAATATGTTTCACTTCGGTCTCTACTTCCAGGTACAGACACATGATGATACCTAGGTCTTTCACGTGGAGTCAGATTACCTTCGTCATTTGATGAATTTGATATAGTTACATCTAGAAATAAATTTATCAAACATTTTTTTTTAAAAAAGCAGTAGAAATAACGAGATGCATAATTCAAAATTGCATCACTTGAAAAATAAATGAAAAGAAGGTGAGGGAAAATGAAGTTCTTACCATAGTACTGATCAAAAGATTTAGTTTCAGGAACCAAAGAAGATTCAGCTAATGTGTCAAAAAGAGCACCTACTGGATCTAGGGGATGCCCTATCCAACCCTCAGAGTTGTAATGTAATGGATTGCTAGTTATACCTGAACTTGAACAAGGAGCAACTAAAATAATTCAATAGAATGCAATGAAAAAACATTGAAATTTCTTCTAGTTTTTCATTCTTATCAATAATTAAATGCATTATAGTAATGAATAAATTAAATATTAATATAATGGCATGTAGTGGCATTTAAAAGTAATTATACACTTTTTAAACATGAAAGTTTACATGAAAAAATAATTATACATTAGTATACAATGAAATCATGAATAAATATTTTTTCCCAAATTATTCAATATGAACCTGAAAGATCATGCAATTTTTAACAATTATTTTTATCTAAATAATATCAATCATATAAATTATTATTATAAATTATATAACTTATTATAAATTATATAATTAATTATTATAAATATATATATTATAATTACAGTCAAAAGTCGTTAATCCAGGCTCGTCGGGACTTTGGTGATTCCGGAATATCGATTTTTCCGGATTATAGATCATCAGTTTAAATCTGGTAAGATGGCATGCAGAAATTATAAAATTAAAAATATGAAACCGTAATTTATGAAATAAAGAACAAATATGATCTAAAGGGTATCAAAATTTACAAAAAAAAAAAGCTTAATATTTATTTGTTTACTTTATTAAACATTTCTTTCAATGTAAATTGTTTAAGTTGCTTCGTTTTATGTGATAATACTTTCTCTTTAATTCTATAAACAGACATAATTTCTTGTTCAGTTACAAAGTTCCGCTGTTCAACTCCCGTTAATTGCTGTGCCGAGAATACCGACTAATTTGTCAATCGAAATTTTTTCGTTTTCAATAACCTCTCTGTCACTTTCTTCACTATCGGAAGCAAATTATAATGACGAGGAACTTGATTTAAATCATATCAAAGACGGAGTACATCGAGATGAAGTACTACATTTAGTAAGGAATTATAAGCCAAATAAAATAAAAACATCTGCCCTGAAGATAAGGATAGTGCTGACAGATCAACTTCCAATTCATTGCGCGCCGCGTCGTTTCCCTCCCCCTGTAGAGCAGCGTGAAATTCATAAACATATTTCGGAATGATTAGATAATCAAAGGATATGCCTTTATCCATTTTTTGCAGCAATTCCACTTTCTGTTTAATGGACTTCGAAACATACTTTCGCTTTGTAGATCATTTACGTATTAGTAAATATATATTGAAAATTCTATTTGACATAATCGAAAGTTCAAGCTTACTTTTATAAAATTGCTCTAACAGTCTGCAAAAAATAATAAGCCGGATCCAATTCGAAGATTAAGGAACAACGCAATCTGCAACATTAATTGAATTAGATAATTTTAGCTTAGCTTACACCATCCGTTATACATTAAACGCGCATGCGTAAACGTATTATGCGCATTCGCACATGCATATTCGCAGCCGTAAAGGTATTACGCGTCAACGCGGCGCATGCGCAAAAAGTTTGTATCTTTGAGGTCCGGATTATGGGTGTCCGAATTAACGACTTTTGACTGTATATAACTAAAATTTGTGGTATTAGAATTATAGTTATGACTGAGAATGGTATAAAATAATACTCACAGTAAGAAATTAGTATTTTTCTGTTGCACGTATTAACTAACAACATAGCCATTCTAGAAGCTACATAAGTTAACTTTGCATATTCCTCTTTTTAAAATAATAGATTTTAGAAAGAAATAAGAATTTAAGTCTACATTTAAATTTGTTATATGCTTGCAAGGACTTGAGGATTTAAACTTCTTTTATCAAGGTGGTCAGTTATTTTCCTCAATTAAGGAGTGCATATGCTTACAAATTGACTAGCTGACGAAACAAAATTCATGGCACAGAGTGGAAATGAATCGATCCAAAGAAAAGAAAGATTCAGTTAATTAAAACTTGATTTATGCATGCTAAAAGTAAATGAATTCAGCCTCTCTTGGTGAAGTGAATTTTATACACCTTACAACTCTCCAAACCATGCATAAAAAGTTTTAAATAAGAAAATCAATTTCAGATGAGCCAATTTTCACTTTTCATTCAGAATTGATGAATATTGCTATGAATTCCTGATTTTTACTCAACGGCCAGTATTTCTGTCATGATTAAAATACTTCTTAGCATATAATGGTTGACCAAGCTATTACTCATTATTACACATAGGAATATTTTAAGGATATTAATATTCTAAAAATTAAGAATTTTTCTTAAAAAGTATAAAATTTAATTAATACAGATCATATTAATTTGCATATAAAATGGTATCCAAATTCATCAGCACATTAAAAAGAGTGGTGTACACAGAAACACTGATCCATAGACTTACCCCCTCTATCTTGTTCAGCTTGCCACCGACATTGCCACTCTCTTTGTTGACGTTTCATAGTTCTTACGATGGCGACAGCTAGCCTAAGAGCCTCTGGCTGATAACCATGTGACCTTAATGCTTCTACTCGAGCACATGCTGTTGGGATATGTTCTGAGAAAGAAAACATGTTTTATATATTTTTTTTATTTTAAAAACGTAAGTTTAGCATATCTTAAAACTTAGGTAATTTTAAGAACCATAAAATTAAAAATGTTTTTCTTTTCTTTCTTTTTTTATTAATTAAGAATTTTCTAGGAAATAAATGTTACTACTTTTATCACACACACACACAACAAAAAAAAAAAAGGCTTCTTATCAAAATAAAACAGTTTATTTTCTTTAGTTTTCCCGGTCATGTTTAAAAAGAATTTTTATTTAATTAATACAGAAAATTACTTAAATTAGCAAACATTCAAGATGAAAATATTTAGCATTATTTTAATTGTTTCTCATAATATGCTTTTTTTTTTTTTTTTTTTTTTTTTTTTTTTAAAGTTTGTTAATATATGACTCACTGATTCCTAATATTATGTATTAGTAATAAAAACATAAATTAATACGTGCTACAGAATTTAACTCACCTGGCCACAGGGGGTATCCCTGAGAATTGAAGGCCCCTAAAAGAGGAGTTTCATTGTTAGAATTAAGGCTATCATTATTTAGAATGAATTTAAGATGAGGATCATCCCAGCTCAAGTGGCAGGCTTCTAGCGCTCGATGGAAGATTGTTCTTAACTGAGGTGCTGTAACAGGTCGATGATGCCCTGATGCAGTAAGTGGTCTGTCTCTAGGATGATCTGCAAAGAAAAAATATATATATAACCTGTTTTAAAGATTTCATTGTTCAACCAGGTTCATATTCCTGATAATTGTATGACATTAATAATAAATATCTCAAACTATAATTGTCATTACATAGTAAGAACTAGATGGTGGAGAATTGCCAAACAAATTAAACAGTAGAAGAAATGAAGTAAATAAATTTTTTTATTTACATTTTTTATATTTTTCTGAACAATAAATGAGTTTTGATGCATTATATCCTTTCATAATTTATAAGGATAATCTTCAACCAAAACTTTTTCTTGGGCTTTAAAGATTAAAGGTTAACAACACTATACATTGAGTTCATAATTGCAGATAAATTACTCGGAAAAAAATCAACCAATAAAAATGATCAATAACAAATGGTGTATTATAATTAGCATATTACTATACCATTTTCATCATCAGATGAATCAGATGAACTGTCATCCACCAAAGGCCTCCGGTTGTTGTTAGTTCCCCTCATTGGCCTGAAGTCTGCATCCTCTAAAGGGCAAACATGCATAGCAGCCCATTTTTCTAAATAGCTTTTCCAATGTGCACGTTCGGAAGCAGTGCAGTGGGGATTGAGGACTATACACACCCATAATGCACCTTGACAATAAAATATGAAATGAATAAGAATTCAAAAAACATATAATTATGTATTTTTAAACCATTAAAATATTTTTACAATTATCTCAAATTAGCATTTCAAAGTTGGCTGATAAAAAATTGATTAAACACCATGATTTATAGCTAATTGCAGTTTTGAAATGCACTTACATCCTCTCTTGTCCAGTATGATGTAAAAGAATACAATAAAAGTAAAAGAACAGAATACATCTGATGTGGACATTGTAAAATACGGAAAAACCTAAAATACTAAATACAGTTTAAAGAAATAATTAATTAAAATTAAGAGTTTCTATGCTAAAACAAGCAATTCAGCCGGTGGGCAGGAAGACAGATTTTTTGGTGCACAAAATTAATTGGATGTTAACTTTCGTCCCACTTAAGAAAAGACACTGAAATTGGTGCACCTACAGACGTAATTCACTATTCTACCAAGAATTTCAAATGCAAACAAATGGCGGCTTTATTAGGCTTAGTGTCACTTTTAAACGGTTGATAATTCTATAACTACTACGTGCAGATTAACTAAAGACATAAAATCCTTAGCCAGAACATAAGAACGATATAATTCAAACACTTTTAAAAGCAAAAATGCACAATTGACCAACGTATAAGAATAAAAAATTGAGCTCACTGAGCCAAATAACAGCAACTGAGAATAAAGAACTGAGCACCCTATGCAGGATGTATATACACAGGACTGGATTTAGACTTGATAAGGTTCTAAGCTATTTGAGATATGGGGCCCTTTAAGTCCAGATATTATATGTCAGTGCCAAATATGAGTTTGCGGAAAGGGCTTGTGTAGCTTATATGTAAATCCTGTACTGTACATACGTCTGTTGCGGCCAACTGCAACAAAAAGGGAGGTGTACAACTAAATGTTATAACAATTCCATAAACAAAATTAGAATGTTCTACAGCATTTTTGAGTTATGCAAGGTACATACATATATACATACAGACACCATGCAAAAAATCTCTTCTGAATCCATTTTAGAAACCGTTTTGGAAAAAAGAGTTATTTATTCTGTCTGTATTACACACAAAAAAAAAAAATCATTCAAATGAATTCGAGAACAGTCAAAATGGCTATTTCCGCTGAAATATGGTACCCGAATTTTTCGGGGTTTACAATACTTCCTTTACTTTATAGAAGGAAGTAAAAATCATCATTTTTCCTAAAGCATTAATTCAAAAAAACCCTTTATCAATTTATTTATTAAGTATTTAATTTTCACCCTCTGAGTTTCCACTTTTATACAGTCATAAAATTCAATTTCAATCAGTATACATTACTTAATTTTTTGAAATTGCATTTTCAATTTGTTTAATTACTTGGATATCATCTTAAGGAAAGAAGGTTATGAAAACAAAGTTTAAAGCAAGTAACTATATAAATATAGTTAATAAATTTTCACTAGCAAATACAGAATACTGTTAAGATAGTTAAAAAGCTTCATCTCAGCAATTCTTTTAAAAAAAAATCAATGACATGTATTTTAACTTTGATAATATTAACCCATTAACTGTCATATTTCCCCCCTCAATTTACATTTATTTCTGGGTGTCTAGATGGACAAAGAGATGGGAAACTGGAATATAAATATAATATAGATGGAACATGCCATGAGCCTCAAATGGGAATTGACATTCAAGTAACCCTCACCGGAAAATAAAATTCACATTGACAATAATGTTAGTAAATATATTCTCAAACCACTAGAGAACATGGCAGTACACAGGAGTTGGAAATGATGTACTACATACTAACATAATATACTGTGTTTTGAAAATATTGAAATCTTGAAAGTCACAAAATTTTACTTCTCTCAAATAATATTCTCCAGCTCATACATTTAACAACTACTACTCAACAACTCATGCAAAAACTTAAAAAAGGTTTAAAAAGCAATTTAAAAAAGTAACCATTGTTGGCAACCTAATTAAAGTTACCAAATTTCCATTATTAAGACAAATCCCCAAATGGGGATCATGGGAATCAAATTGCAATGCAGTAACAAAATTCCTAAAATATATCTAAATAAAATACTTTTTTTTACATTTAAATTTTAAAACAGAGAAAATGTAATAAATATGATATAATGATTTACTAAGCAAACATAGCATAATAAATCTGCAAGTACAATAGGAAGCTTAGAAAAATAGCTATGTAATTGTTTATTTTTTCTAAGCTTCCACAATAACTAATTAATTATCGCCAATTCAAAATTAGATAAATTGAAAGAAAAAATTGAAAGCCCCAAAATCTTAACTAACATGAAATGAATATGGAAATATTTGTGACAATTCAAACAGTTTTGCAAGACCTAAGGAGTTCAGTTTATTATGAGTTCACTGTATTTACTTAAGGATAAAATAACAAAGGCAACACCTAAACTTTTATAAGCGCTACAATATATCAATTAAATAAGCTTTGCTGCTTTAGTTTGACTTACCTAATTGATCCCATAACTGCCGACATTTGTCAGTCATGGGTGTGCCCTGAGAATGCCAGATGACCAGTCGTGGATCTGCTAGGAACTGTTCTGTTATTAAGCGCAACATTCTCCCACCATTGGAATCTTTTGCTCTCAACATTTCCTTAACCTAAAATAAAAATTATAACCAAGACTTCTTAGATCATATAACATATGTGTATATATATTTGCTTTAAGTTAGCAAATATGCCTATGACTCATACAAAGGAAATTCCATGCACAAAGAACTTATAATTAAGAATCTAATTGAAACTGAAAGTCAGTTCCTAAGTTAAAAAAATCAACTTTTTTATTGTCCTTGGAGTACATTAGTAATCGCAAAAAACTGATAATTCTCTCAAAAAAAGGCATTTATTTTGCAATTAGGTTTGTTTTTATAATCTCTCCAGGCGTTTATTCTATGCAGCAACTTAATACCTGTGTGTTAGCCAGATGCAAGTCATAAATCACTAAATACAAGTTTACAAGAAATGACATTGGCAGAAATTAAAAGATGCCATCTTAGCAATTATATCTAAACAGAATTAAAATTATTTAAAATGGTTAAATTTATTGCAAATTGTGAATAATAGTTGCTTGTATAGTTGTGAATAATAGTAATTGTGAATAATAGTTGCAAGTACACTTTTAACTACAAAAAGATTATCTAATTTAAATCGAACATAATTATTAAATTTAAAGATTTTTAAAATTCTTTAACCCTTAGCACTCTGTTGGCTTCGCTACGGAGCTGTCCGTCATTTGTTCCATAATTCCGTAGCCTCCGCTGCAGAGCCCAATGTTTTTAGCATGATAGGCTTAAGATGTTATGGAATCGTCAGTATTGGTAATTGTTATCTGTAGTTAAAATGTGCTCTGTTAGGATTGAAACATTATTTGATCAATTTTATGGTTAGCAACATGGAGAAAAATAATTATTGTGATGAGAATATAGAGTTGAGTGATAGTGAAGATGTATTTGATTTTTCATTGTTAGAAGATATTGTGGAAGACAATGTTGGTTATAATTCTGACACTTCAAGTAGTGGTTCCGAAATTATACTACCAAAGACATGACGAATGGTAGTTATTGAAAGTGAAAGCGAAGAGTCACCGGAAGACTTAGATGAACGGTGCGATGTCACGGAAGAATTAGATATTCCAGATAGAATACATTTTAGTGTATCACCAAAGGTCATTGGACCACAAATTCCTACAAATATTGTACAGCCGACACAATATTTCAAATTATTTTTCACAAACAAACTGGTAAATGAAATTATAAAAGAAACCAACAATTATGCAGAAAATGTTCGAAAGAATAAAGAAATATCTAGTAATTCTATTTGGAAAAGGTGGCATACGGCGGAAGAGGGCAAGTTTTGGACTTTTATTGGAGTTATTATTAATATGGGTACGATACCCCTGACAATTATGCAGGATTATTGGTCAGTTAAGGAGAATAGTCACATCTCTTTCTTTGGTAAAATATTTACAAGAAAGAGATTTATGTAGATATTTTGGATGCTGCATTTAAAAACACCGGATCCTGCAAAAATGTGCCGGAGTTGCTGGTAGGCAGTGGTACAAAAACGTGCAGAGCGCTAAGGGTTAAAAAAATCAAAAACATATGCATTTTGTTAATTCACTCATGTTAACTATTTATTACTGCTAATAATCTGAAGTTTTAATAACACCAAGAAACAATAATGAAACATTTTCAGCTAGCCGAGTGGTAAAGTTACTGAATACTGGTACTTTGATCCAAGTTCAAATCCCAACAAATGGGCTGGGTGTATGAGCATTTTGTGGTTTTAATCCTGTATAAGTTGGGATACGAGCCAATATCCCATAGAAAGTCCTCAATGAAGGCATCCCTCCAATTAGGCAGAAAGCTCTCACATGCTTTGCCATAATCAAACTAAAACCAATGATTATTTAAATGAAAAAACATTCTAATCTTTTAATGATATAAAAACTTTAAAAAATAATATTTTTATAGTTAATTCTCATGATAATTTTAAAGATATCACAAATGATATGCTAAAATGGTGATTTCGAGGCAAAAGTAGGATAGCGAAAGAAAGGAATTACTTTTTTAATATTATTAAACATACCAAAAGCTAAATGAAATATTAAAATTAATGTGTATATTTTTTTATTATAGACTAGGTTTTAACTGTCTTAACAGATTTCCTGTCATGTTTGAGCACTGAAAAATAATTTACTTACTTTGGAAAAAAGGCAGTTGAGCTGTTTGTTAGCACTATAGTAGCTTCCCTGAGACAGATATGTACGAACTTGTTCCCCAACTTGTTCTTCGTCAAGATGCCAGCTATGTTCTTCATCCGCCGGAGCTCCTGCTGTTGGATCAGGAGCTCCTAAACATAAATAAAAAAATAATTAATTAATGCAATGTGATATGGTTAACGTAGCACATAATTAAATGGTACACTATGTTTGCATTTTTGTGAAACCGCGCCATTTGATTTGAGATATATACATTTATACACTTAAAAACAACTTGCACATAATTACAACAGAGAACTACAGAAAAATGAAGAACACATTTGTTTAAAACAATCCACTAAATTAACTTTCATGTTTGCTGTTAAACTAAATCCCTCATCATATTATTTACTAATGATAATAAAAAGTATGATCCATGTCAAGAACACAATTCCTCATAACAAATTAACATTTATTTCAAATTTTTCAAGGGGAGCTTTAGAATTTTAATCTTTTTATGTATATTTTAATTTCAGAAATTCCAACTTTAAAGGACCTTTCAAACTGATTAACCATTTGAGTTCCAAGCAGTGCGATCGGGCTGTTGAGATTTTGTGTCGAGAAATTACAGTATATTTCGAAAATTGAGGATAAAATGAGAAAAAACTGCAATAAATACGACGAAGCGATGAGAAAAAGAAGAGAATCACATTACCTAACAAATACATGAAGTGCTATTGTTCCGATTGGGATTCATCAATGTAAAATAAACAAAGTGACGTTGCGCCACTTGGTATTTCTCGATGTAAAATAAAACAAGTGCTATTATGCTGTTCGGGTCTTTTCGTATTCATTTAGAGAAAGCGGGGTTGCATTGTTTGGGATTCTTTGACAGTGTTTTTTCAATACCCCTGGGACTCAAATGGTCAATTGATATTTTTTAAAAACTCATAAAAAATATCTCTTAAAGTTTTGAAAATTTTCGCATGTTTTAGGCAGATGAAGTTAAGAATGAAATGTTTTCAAAACAAGAATATTCCACTGACTTTGATTACTTAATCTTGAAATTTCAAGTTATTCTATTACAATAACCTATTTAATTAAAATAGCTTGCTGTACAAATTTCACACATATAAACAGTTAAAAAAAGGTTTGCTAAAAATAAAAAATTCACTAATTAAAAAGATACACGTTATATTTATTATTTTTTATATAAAATATTTACCTATTCTTAAATTATGAGTAAGGAAGTAAAATTAGTTGGGGCAATTACTGAAAATAATGATTTGCACCTACCGGCAATTCTGTTTATTAGTGATTTAGTTTGAAGGATGTCATCTGCTAGCCTTTGTGCAGTTGGCAGAACTTCTGTGTGGTGCTCCGCTATGAGATACTGTACCAATTTTTGTAACTGCTGCCGATCTAACTGCAGTAGTGTTTCTAAATAGGAAATATAAAATGAAAAGTAAGTTTAGATTTTATATTAACTATACATATATTAAAAAGTCATTCATTAAATTAAAGAAAAATTGGGGGTAATACTAAAAGTAATGTGCAACTACAATTAAAATGTAAGACATGTTTCCTCCAAAGGTCTATGAAAAAATTCACTTTTCTTACACTTTTGCTTGAAGGAATTGTACTAAAAATACCTCCATGACAAAACTAACAAGTCTTCAAAATCCCTGTTTGAACAAAAATGCAATTGAATGTGTTACACTTTCAGAAAAATCGATTTTCATTGTTTTTAAATGATGATATTTTCATATGCATAGCAAAGAACATAAATCTCTCTTTTTCCAGACTAAAAATAATGCTAATGTACATAGATTATGCAAAATCTGCAAAAAATACTGATTTGTTCTTAAAATATGCTGGCAATAATATACATGAATCAGATATGTTAATTAAAAACTCATCGAATTCTCCTACCCACGTTTTATTATAATTAGCACCTGGAATTTCTTTTGATGTAACAAGCTTGCTTATGTAACATTTAATATTTAATAATTTGTAAATGGCAACATTTAGTATTGAGTAACTTCTGAATAGCAACACTTTTGGAAACACATAAAATAGAACTATGCTGGTATTGGAGTTCTCTGTAATATATAATACTCTATGATTATAAATAAATAGTTTAAAAGTTAAAAATGTACCCTCTTTATTTTATAGCTTACAAATGAGTCTGAATTAAGTCTGTTTTTACATTGAAGAAACCTTCTAACACAGAACTCAAGTTTTTCAGGCATTAAGATCACAATTTACTAAACAGTCAAAATGTTGGTACTTTTCCGTTTCGCCGGCGCAAATCTCGCCAAGCAGACTTTGTTGGCGACAGCATACAGTATACATATAAGAAATGTTAACAAATGTTAGTTCTAAGAATTTTTTATTTTGAAGGCATAAACATTTTAATATGGTTTAAAATTTTGTATAAAGCCAGTAAATAAAGACAATAAATTTGTGAAAAGACATTAATTTAAAATTTACTATGCTTTCATGCTTCAACAGTCTGATTCGCCGGTTCGTATCACGTGACCCCAAGTGATCTCATCTCATGTAAACTACGCTACAAAAAACTAATTCTCTCAGTCTCTACATTAAATCTTAATTTGGAATACAAGTTTAAATGCAAGAATAATTTCAATTCGTACGAATAGCTTAATCAGAAACTATGTAAAACCGCATTGCTTTACTTCGTTAGTGCATTCTTATTAGAACTGATGAATTTAACCCTTGATTTTGCCTTTTCTATATTTTCGCCTTCGGGTGAGCGGTGTGATAGCATCCTAATTGACATAATTACCACGAATGGTCTTAGGGCATAAAATTTAACTATCTAGACAAAAATTCTATGTAATTGTATACCAGTATTGAAAGAAACAATCAATCTGATAAGAAATGTCTGCGACTTGTTTTGAAAATGAGCTGTAAAAGGGTACCAGTGAAAATATTCCGTTTGGCATCAGTTGTACCATTATTGGCGACTTTATCGTTTGCGCTGGCAAAACGGAAAAGTACCAAAATGTTTGAAGATCTATACACTGTAGTAGAAAAAAATGTGCATTAATTGTTGGTAGTTTTAATATTAAACAATAAATTTTTAATAAGATTAGAAGTAGAATTATAAATTCAATACAAGACATTAGAAATATAAGCAGCTTCGAAATCTGACAGAAGCAGAAAACAAGAACACCTACACAAATGCAATACAATTGATAATAATAACAAACCAATATTTTGTCAAACATCATTAAACAGCTCCAGATGCAATAATTCTTAAATAGAACAAGACTTACAAATAAAATATATTAGAATGCATATTTTTTCCACATCTATATTAAAATATTTTATTTTGATAAAATAAAAATCTGAATATCACATTTCACACTTCTAAATTAAGATATTTTATTTTGATATAAAACAGAACTTGTTAGAAAGAAAAGAGTGAGAAAAGAATGGAAAGTAACATGTTCTACAAAATAAAACCAGTACCCTGATTAACAAGAATTCTTTGTTTCAAAAATAAATGTTAACCACATAGCAATAAAAATTTTGAGAAACAGTTTCCAACACTAAATTTTGCCCCCTCCCTTTCCTAAACAGAATACAATTGAAACAAAAACAATTGAAAAAATTAAACTTCTATTAAACAAAGTCAGAAAATTACTCACCTGAAATAGGTACTCGAAGTCTTACACTATCGGCATTTCGAATCCTATAAAGAGCTAATGCTACAACATGTTGACACCAGAAAATATCTTTTGTCTCACATGTACAAGTTACTGATGTTATTTTACACCTAAGGAGAAATAAAACAATTATAAAATGGAAATAATATTTGAAGTTGTACCTACATTGCTTTTCTTTAACAAAGTGCATTCAGTTTCCATCAAGGAGCAAATTCAATAAAATACAGTCAAAAGTCTTTAATCCGGACTCGTCGGGACTTCGGCGATTCCGGATTATCGATTTTTCCGGATTATAGATCATCAGTTTAAATCTGGTAAGATGGCATGCAGAAATTATAAAATTAAAAATATGAAACCGTAATTTATAAAATAATGAGCAATTATGATCTAAAGGGTATCAAAATTTACCAAAAAAGAAGCCTAATATTTATTTGTTTACTTTATTAAACATTTCTTTCAACGCGCGGATGCGTAAAGCATACCTTACGCATAGCCGAAATTAGAAAATTGCAACCAGAAAACTATTTGATTTGTATTCGTGATATTTATAATGACGAGGAATTTGATTTAAATCATATCAAAGACGGAGTACATCGAAATTAAATACTACATTTAGTAAGGAATTATAAGCCGAATAAAATAAAAACATCTGCCCTGAAGATAACGATAGTGTTGATAAATCAACTTCCAGTTCATTGCGCGCCGCGACGTCCCCCCCCCCGATCAGAGCAGCGTGAAATTGATAAACAGATTTCGGAACGGTTAGATAAACAAAGAATATGCCTTTATCCATTTTTTGTAGCAATTCGTTTTTTCTTTGATGGACATCGAAACATATTTTCGTTTTCTAGATCCTTTGGGAGCTCCAGCATCGGAAATTCTATTTGACATAATCGAAAGTTCAAGCTTACTTTTAGAAAATTGCTTTTACAGTCTGCAAAAAATAATAAGCCCTATCCAATTCGAAGATTAAGGAACAACGCAATCATCAACATTAACTGAAATAGATAATTTTAGCTGATACCGTCCGTTATATATTAAACGCGCACGCGAAAACGTATTCTGCACTTGCGCAGACGCATATGCGCAGTCGTAAATGTCTTGCGCGCACGAGTAAAACGCCTATGCGCATGCGTTAATGCGGCGCATGCGCAGAAAGATTTTAGCTTTGAGGTCCGGATTATAGATCATTCCGGATTATGGGTGTCCGAATTAACGACTTTTGACTGTAACACTTTTGACAGGTTTTACTTTTAGTTTCTTTCAATATCATTTAGTCATAAATATAAAATTTCACATCGGTATAAAATTGATAATTATATGTACACTTCACAAAACACTCTTAATTAGAGTACAGATTATATTCTATTTAATTTATACTGAGTTTAAATTTTGATTTCCTACTATTCTTCTCATTTCTAGTATGCTCAGTAAACTAATCTGGGGTATCAGTGGTAGTAACATCAGTGTAAACAAAAATGCTTGTTTACACTGACATTACTACCACTTATCTTTTAAAAGTAAATGCAATTTATACTTAGATACTGCCTTGGCTTTTAATTTAAATGACAATTTTTTCAAAACTCTGTATTTTTATTTCTCTAGTAAATAGATATATGACATGCATACAATATGATATTTAATTGTATATTTAGAATTTATGCTAGAAGAATCTACGGAAAGGTCCTCTTGTAGGGGTGCATTTTAGCTAGCTCCTTTGTTTTTCAGTTTTACATTTGACCTTAAGATACTTCAGACATAAATTTCAATATTTTTGTATAATTTATATAAATTAAATGCATTGGAGTTAAAATCTGCTATTAGATTACAGCTTTCTATGTGAAAACTGATATAAACTTCTACCACTGCATTTAAAAAAAAATGGGTAGATTTTTAAAAGACATTGATTACAAAACGAATCTATTGCCACCCAGATGGCATAGTGGTTAGAGGAGCCTACAGCGGTACCAAAAGGCCCAGGTTTGAATCCCAGAGGAAGGTATGAATGTTTGTAAATTTATATAGTAAGCCGAAAGTTCTCTCGTGTGGTTTGGTGGTAAGGCAGAGGGGTGGGAGACCCTCGGACAACTAAATAAAATAAAACTTACTTAAAAATATTTAAATTTTTAAAGAGTTTTTTTTTCTTCAAATTTCTTCCCCCCCCCCTTTTTTTTTTCTTTTTCCATCTTTCTTTTTTATAAATATGAATTGAAAAGTGTCAAAACATAACAAAAATTTTAACAAACATGTAAATATGTAAAAAAGCAAATTTAAAGTTAAAATAATTTTGCAAACATATAAAAGATTTAATTTTCGAACTAATCTACAATATCATTTAAATTCAGATAGCACAAGTAAATCAAGTGCAAAACCAAACCATGAAAATAAATTCACTAATTTAAAAAACTAGGAATTTAAATGTTATTGCTAATTAATTCACTAAAATTAATTAAAATTGAACTATTGTATTAAACTATTTAAATTAATTAAACTAAATTATTTAGAGAGTGAGTTTAAAATTAGAATTAATTTAAAAGAAAACAAAACTATTAGAATTTGAAAGTTGTATTTTTTTAAAAAAAAGAAAAAAGAAAGAAACAAACCAGGTAATTAGCGCTAAGTACAAACAAAATTGTTTCAAAAGAATAAATTGAATTTAAATACAAATTTAACTAATTCTTTGCGCCATTGCTGCACAGAATGAAATTTAAATTTTAACAAACATGTAAATACGTAAAAAAGCAAATTTAAAGTTAAAGTTATATTACCATCTGAATAAAAATAAAAAAATAGAAATATGGTACTTTACAGAAGAATTTTATATAGAAGCTATTTATATATTGCTCAAATATTGCACAGGAAGTAAAGTTAGAAATTTTGTAATCAAGATAGATATTATTAAAGCATCAATATATATTTTACAATGCATCAAATTGTATAAATATTTAATAAGTTTGTTGCAAAAAGTTATTAGGAAATTAAGACACACAGATATTTTTTCCAATGATTCACTTTGTTACATCCTGAAACCCACACTTTTATAATATAGAGTATATAAATAAAAGAATTTTTTATTCTGTATTCCACGGATCTTCGTTAATATGCAACAACTTCTTATATGAGAGAACATGGATTTTTACTTTTTGCAAAGTAGAAATAATAACTTCAGATGTTAAGAAGAAAAGGTCTGATTTAGTAACTGTGGTGTTACATATCTTACAAGATAATTTATATCTGTAATAAAATTAAGATAACACTAATACACAACAGAGTATGATTTTTAATTTCATAAATGTTATGTTGAGAATGCATCTCGGCAAATCACTGTAAGGATAAAAACTCATCATGGAACCACACACACAAATAAATAAATTAAATACATTTCAGAAGGAAGGAGAAAAATAACAAGATTTTGCTTAGACCTTTATAAAAAAATAATATGCATGCTTTAAAAAGAGATAAAATAAAAGAGTTCCTAAATATAAGTAATTTAGACTAAATTTATAAACTAATCTGTGACACCGAACTAAAATTTTAAATACAAATTTCATACACCTACTGCTAAAACTTAGATACAACACGAGAACAGACCAGATTTTGAATATGGAATGAAACAAATTTACCTTCCTTGCAATACTCTTGTTCTGTGAGAAAGCAACAAATTTAAATATATAAATAAAAATTCAAAACAATTAAAAAAAAAGCTGTAAACAAATCCCATTTGTGAATATGTAAAAGAATTTAAACTGGAGTCTGTCTTCACATTCCTGAACAAAATTTTTATAAAACATAAATTTAAAATATTTAAGTAATTAAAAAAAAAAAGAAAATTTCATCCAAATGAAAAAAAAAATGGATGAATAAATTAGGAAAATTTAGTTACAAACACAATATAAAATCTTCAAAATCACAGGAAATGTTTGCTTACATTAAAATAGGGGGACATAAAAACTGATTAAAGTTCACTTTTTATACCACCAGTCATGTCATATGATTGACTAATAATTAAAAAAAATTAAAGAATAAAGAAAATTACACAGTTCAACACATTTCAAGTGTATAAGAGCATTAAATATGTATTAGCTAACATTGATATAATTTCTCATAAACAGAAAACTAATTACACAAGAATATAAAATAAAACTCTTAAACTGCAACTTTTTAAAAAGTAATACTTTAAAGTTATATATTTCGCTAAAAGCATTTTTGTTTGTTTTCTGATTAACAACATTACTGTAAAAAAATAGACTTACTTTAAATTCTCAAAAATGTCAAACTTTTCAGTAACAGAAGCTTAGAAGTCCTGTACATGCATTACTCAATAATAAATATAACTAATTTAAAAGAAATAGAATTATATGTAACACTATAATAAAAATATAGTTACCTGTCAAATGTAATAGACACTCGACATCTTTTTTCAATTTCTGAATAACTAGGGTGTGTATTATTACTAGAATTCTTAGGCGCAGTTACTATGCCACTTAAGTGGAAGCCTGAAAAAAAAAAATAGATGCAATATAATAACAATTTCAAAAATCTATTAATCTCAAGTTATAAAAAAATACAAAAGTTATAAAAAAAGAGTTCAAGTACACAAAATTTTCAATGGCAAATATTGCTTCATACCTTTATACACGCACTTAGAATAATCACTATCACTTAGTTTAAAACATATGACAGAAACACCAATTCATCCCTATGAAAACTAATAATCTTCATTTTTAATACATTTATTGGTTAATATTCCGTAATGGGAGGGTGAGCGCCAAACTTGGCGAGAATGTTTTTATTTGGCGCGATTTTGATTTGGTTGTGGTTTCCGGCTGTATATTTTATTGTGGCAAACCTACAGCTTTATTTTGGTAATTGTAAGGGTGCGAATTTAGTGTAGCCAGATTTTTTTTTATTTAATTTTAAAATACTGTGTTTGTTTTTAAAAGTTTTACTGTGTAATGTTATTATTATATAAATGTTTAATATTCTATTTATATAAATATTTGCAGAAAGTTAAGCTCTTGTTGATGGGAGAATGTTGGATTTCAGATGACGTGAAGTTTATCATTTATGAATGTTTTCATTTAATTTTATTTAGGTTCCCCCCCTTTGCATGTGGCAATTGAATGATGTGGAATATTTAAAATTTTGAACGAAAGTTGTTTAGTGTGTTGAATTCCACAACGTTGTTTTAGCATTTAATCAATTTCATTTACTATTCTGTTTGCAGATAATAATCGATGTTCACCACTGTAAACAAAAACTTGTTATTCTGTTTATGTTTAAAACTCACTTCAGTGCTTTGATCTGATAAGTGTATATATTTATTTACTCAATAATTATTTACAAGAATTGTTCATTCTACTATAGGATATAACTGATAGGATTTTACTTGCAAAGCTGTTGGACTTTGTT
Source organism: Stegodyphus dumicola (assembly GCF_044657685.1). Lineage (NCBI taxonomy): Eukaryota > Metazoa > Arthropoda > Arachnida > Araneae > Eresidae > Stegodyphus > Stegodyphus dumicola. Next base: position 189,124,404 of record NC_140774.1, read on the forward strand.
TTACTCATCTAGTATTTTATCATCTCATTTTTACTATTATGTTTACATGAAATCACGGCGTTTCACTACTGCAAAACTTAAAAGTTACTATTCTGTTTACGATTCTGTTACGTGATATTTAATAAATAAAGGTAACACACAAAATGTTAAAAAAACGCCCCTTTGTACGTAATTCAAAATCTGAAACCTTTCAGATTTTCTTTTCTTTAAACTAGGTTTTAATTTATTTTTTAGTCCAAAGGGGCTTTTGTTCCTGAAGGACTATTGTTTCCGTTTTGGGATGGTTCACTATAAATTTCCGATTCACTTTTCAAACTGTTGCCAACAAAAGTTAAGAGTCCTGCATTATATTTGAAGAAATTAAATAATGAAAAATCTGCATAAATATATGTATATTTCTCGCAATGTGATAAAATAACGATACATAGAGCCATCGAATTTTGAATGACGTAATTCTACTGCGAATATGGGCATCTGGAAGCCCAATTTATTTTATTTATTTTATTATCGATTTGATATTCTATAAAACTTTAACGAATTTTTGACTAACAAACTCAAGGATTTCAAAGCGAGCAACGGCAACGTTGTACAGAAAAAACATTTCCATCTCCAGCGCCTGAGACTGTATCAGAAATTCTAAAGATATGCTCAATTTAAAATTATTTTGCGATATTGCTCTTGAACTGAATTTTATGGTTTAAGTGTGCGAAGAATATGATATTTAATAAATAAAGATAACACACAAAATGTTAAAAAAACGCAAATTTGAACGTAATTTAAAATCTGAAACCTTTCAGATTTTTTTAAATTATGCTTTAATTGATTTTTTTCAGGTTTTTAATTATTCTTCAGTAAGCTTAAAATTTCTAAACTAAATGTGACTGAAGTAGCACTTCACGGACAAAATTAACATTAAAAACATAACCTGCCCTAACTCTGGTACCTTTCAGCATACTGTGTTTAACTTTCCATTATCTGTGAAGCTAATTAAAACATGTGTTGTTGAATAGCAAGTCTGAAAATGATGTACAGCAGGTGCAGACTGAAATTAGGACAGGAAATATGTTACATTCGGACAGAATTTTGAATACCTAAATTTGAAATCCCTTTATTAATTTTGTTTTTCTTTACTTATTTATTTTTTAACTAAGCAATTTAGATAGCTGTTTGAAACAAATTTCTAGATCAAAAAGTTTCTTTTGGCCCAAATATTCACACATTTTTGTTTGTTTGTTTATTTATTTGCTTTTACAATTATTCCCAGAAAAGTTTTAGATGTATACTAAAAGCAATTAAACATTTATAAGCAAACATTTTAGCAAATAAAAAATAGTATACATTTTATTTTCTACTTTCATTGCAAGAATGATTTAATTATCCCATACAAGAAGTGGTGTGGAACAAACCTGATTAGATAATTTTATCATTGCCAACCTGAACAGAACGTATCTTTTGTAAAGCATAAAAATAAGTGTTTTTGTAAAGAGATCTAAATTTAGAACTGTTCACACCAATATAATTCTGATTCAAAAAATTTATATTCAGAATTGAATTTAACACTATGATGATGATTTTTGAAACATCTACTACACCAATAGTAAGCAATATTGGGAAGACTCTTTAAATACAAATAATATTTTTTTTAATACTACACATAAAAGCAAGGAATTTGAATAGTTTTTCAAACAATACATGGAACAGAATTGCATTACTTCACGGCATTTAATTCATGAAGGGGGAAAATCTTAAGCAATATTTAGAAATCTCTTTATTGTCAACACTTCTTTCTATTCGAATTAGAAGAAAAGGACGCCAGTTGCAGGTCTATTAGCCACATTATAGCTTCTCCAAGTAAGATGAAATAAGCTACCCACGGCTTGCCCTCTAGCCCCGTGAGGCGTGGGAAAGAAGCCAGAACTTGCTCTGCCCGAAGACAACACTGGGCGACCTTGCGTTGCAGCATTCTAGCACACGGGTATTTTCAAACTCAAAAGGACTAGGGGGTATTTATGATACACCCCCTCCTACCCCATTTTATTTTTGCACGGGTGAGAATGTTTTCGTCTGCTCTTCCCCCATTCCCCAGCCCCTCCAATCTGAAGCTAAAAATAATGCTTCCGTAAAAGCAGGCCTATCAGTTTCCCATCGCACACTTCAAAAACCGTTCAGAAAATAAAAGCCAGCAATATGTATACAGAACAAAAAGCATGTAATGCATAACTGGAAGTACATTATACTCTCTAGATAGCCATACGTTCCCTCGCAAGTTTAACAACAAATGGTATTCGAATTTGACTATAGAACATTCATTGTTCATTAAAAATACGTATCAAAAAGACATGTCAAATAAACAGAGTCGAACAAGTAATGTTTAAAAAAAAAAAAAATTAGCTTAGTTCCTACTTAGGTCATCAAAGAAATATTTTATTTTAGTTACTTTTCATTAACATTTTTTCATTTCTAATTTATGAAACTGATGGTGGTCTATAATTTCTCATTCTATCCATCTCTTGTAATGCTTCATTATTGCAATCAACCTTTCCAGTGAGTTTTGAGCAATCCAGTTCTTCAATTAATATTCCATCTAATGATTTCACACTATTCAAGGCGACATATGCTTGACCTGCTGCGAAGTGTTTTCGTTCTAGATATATTACTGCATAATCTTACAGTGCTACCTTGAAACGTATGCACTGTTGCTGCCCATGATAATATTAATGGTAGCATTCTTCGTTCAGATTATTAGATCTAGTAATCTCCCAGCGTTTCACAAACATTCTCCGATCAAGATATCAGCTATTAAAAGCGAATGCATTTTTTATATGAAGCTCTAAAGCACATAAAAAGCAAAATAAAAACAAAAATTCTTTGCAAATCTTCTCCAAAACGGCGGGAGAGGTACTCTTGGATGCCAAAAAAATTCGTGAGAATTCACTTCGACCATTTTAATCTTCGTACGACTTTAATCAGCCGAGATATTAATTAAGAACTCTGAAAACGCACATTTTTTCGCTCATTTTTCCGAGTGGCAACAGTTTCGCGCGCTGGAAATAAACTTTATTTTTTCGAAAAGTGTTGCCACTGCTCGCTTTCAAATCGTAGAGTTTGTTAATAAAAAATTCGTAAGTTTTACAAAATATGAAATAAAAGTAGCATTGCCAAACATTAAATACATTATTATTATATGAGGTGATGTTCTCTCGTTGAAGAAAGCACGCGATTTCATGTGACGTCATTGTATGTCGAAAATTTTTCTTTAATGTCAGCATTTAAAATAAATAGCTGCCGTTGGCAACTTTTTTGTTTCATATGAAGAAAGTTGACACGGTATATTACTGCCACGTTTATTATTGACAAAAAATTGTTACATTAATTAAATTTAAATCATAACGTCACAGGCATATGTCATGACCTGAATTGTCCAAAGTTTTTGTTTCCTAGTTTGGCAACAAAAAATTATTTACGAATTGGTTGTTGCTTTCTTTTCAAGTGTACATAGAACTCATAAATTTTGCTTTGTTTGAGCTAACAACTTTGTATACAGCATATTAAATTAATAGTTCATTTTATTTTCAGTGCATAGAATTTATAAATTTTGCTTTGGCCGTAGCCCACTAAGGACTAAATTGTTATGTGAAAATTCTAGGCACATATTCTGAAGTTTTCTACCGCTAATACATATCGTTGCCATTCAAGCTACTAAAAAATTAAGCGGTAACTCTATTAACCAGAAATTACATTATCGCCACAATAATCTACATCATGTTCAGGATTATTAATATTACTTCGTGAGAAATTTAAGACATTGAGGAATTATTTATTTGTGAGATGATATTATTTTGTGAAATATTTCATACTTCTGCGCTGCGTTTCAGCTGAACATTTTTATGACGAATTTCTTACCTTTTATTTTATTTTGTTAGAAATTTAATACAGATAGTGTGTGATACTGAAAAATTTTTAAATCGACTTTTCTCAAGAATATGACGGAACATAAACGTCAAATGTCGTATGACGTCATTCAAAGAAAATTAATAGTTAGAGCATATCGTAATCGCTGGCCTGCAAACTACCATATGGAAAGCAATAAAAAAAAAAAAAAAAAAAAGGGGGAAAGCGTCAAATCACGGAGCATGAAATATTTTGGGTCAATGAAACAATGAAAGGAAGGAAGACGTGAAAAAGAACTTCCTTCGTTCCCCCCCCCTCCTGCTCTCAGATTTTACGCATAAATGGAGAAGGCGGGAAGCTTGCCCATGAAAATACATTTAAATCTAGTAAAAACAACTCCTTTTGCTACAAGTTAGATTCCTCCGTGCCCACAATATCCACACACCATTTCATTTCCAGCCAGCCGATCTTGCAAAGAAGGAAAGGACGATATTTTAATACATATCGCATAATTACATGCAGTATGAGCAGCCATATGTTCAAAAGCGTGTACAGAACTTTTCGGAGACCACTCAAAATAAATAAATTAAATTAAACTGCAATCAGATAATTTCATATTATAGTTAAATACCATGAACATTTTACCATTAAATTTTTTTTTTAAATGCTTGAAAATTATTTAAAAATCACAGCTTAAAAAAACTGGAATTTCAACTTCTGCGAGCATATACTAATTCCAGTTTAAAGCGTAAAACAATTTTAAACTAAATGCTTCCGATTAGGCAACTAATTTAATTTTAAGAATTAATCATATAGGAATTCAAGACATAGAGCATAAAATATTATTCCTAAAAAAGAGCTATTAAAAATATCCCAAACAGCAAGCAGGAGGAACGCATTATCATTTCACAATAAATTACCCCTCATGTAAAGACTCAGATACTACTTTAATAAAAAATAAATAAATAAATAAAGACTTAATTATTCAAGATGTTTCACTAGATCGCTTACAGACAAGGTTTGCAACAAATAACACAGCATATGAGGTAGGAAACATTTTTTTTATTTTGCCAGGACGCCGAATCTGCAAGCTGAAAAGAGTACACAGCTCTGCAAGCTGAAAAGAGTACACAGCTCTGCAAGCTGAAAAGAGTACACAGCTCTGCAAGCTGAAAAAGAGTACACAGCTCTGCAAGCTGAAAAGAGTACACAGCTCTGCAAGCTGAAAAAGAGTACACAGCTCTGCAAGCTGAAAAGAGTACACAGCTCTGCAAGCTGAAAAGAGTATACGGCTAAAAAAAAAAAAAAAAAAAAAAAAAAAAAAAAAAAAAAAACACTACGACTTTTTTAAGTATGAATAAATTCTGATAGTTGCATTTAAAATATTTACAATCTGTTTTATGAAGTATTTAATTTATTACGTCAAGGATGATTTCCAGAATAGATCCAGGATTTAGACATCCCTACATTCATAATAATAAAAAAAAATTATCACATAAAAATATATTTCGATAACTATTTCATCGTGAAAAACTGAGATAGCCTTTAAAAGAACTAATTTTCTACACCCCCCGGCCAAAAAAAAGATTACAGATATAAGCGGATTTAAATTCAAAGAGCACATTTTCAGTTTTTTTACCTTCCCTCCGATTTGGTTTGGTTTGATTTATTAAGATTACGGCAAAGCACACAAGGGCTGCTCGTATACACGTTACACATGGGGTAAAACCACGAAAACGCTAATGTAGCCAGCCTGTTCGCGGGATTCGAACCTCGGACCGAACTACCAGTGTTCAGCGATTTTACCGCTCGACCACTGGTGGACTCACCTTCCCTCCGGAAACTTGCAGATAAAATTAGAAAAAGAAAAATATGCATTGTATTAATTATTATTATTTCTAATATTGAAAAAGTGTTTTTAAATGTTAGAAATGCACATAACCTGGTCTTCCATTTACTGCTCCACCTTGTAGAAAAATTAGGATTTTTGATGCTGAGAGACATGAAAAATAAGCAATGCTCTCGCGGGACTCGGACCTCTCGAATATGCACCGAGTGTGCTGACCACTACACCACGAAGACATGCTAAGAAGGCGGGAGAAATGTCTTATATACTACCCCTTTTAAAGCATGGCTGAGGATTAGGGGACCCAATCGCCAAATCCTGGTGGTGGTGAATCATCATCCATCACCTTTTTCAGTTCGGGCACCACTGTAGAGAAATTAAGATTTGTGATGCTAAGAGACTGAAAAATGTGCAATGCCTTCGCTGGTACTCGAACCACGGACATCTTGAATAATCGCCGAGTGTGCTGACCACTACACCACGAAGGCATGCTAAGAAGGCGGGAGAAATACCTCATAACCTTCCGAGGAATTATTCTCTCAATATGCATAAATGGTACGAGAATAATTCCACAGACTTCTGAAAGACTTAATTAATAGTCCAATCGTGATGCTAAGCTGAGTCATTTATTAATGGCATTAACATGTAACATTAAGATGATTCCAAGTATGACAAGAGTGCAATTATGACCAAGAGTATTTTCCTCAAATTTGTAGCACTGAAAATTTAAAAAAAAAAAAAAAAAAAACTGAAATGTTTCAGATTTTAAATTACGTCCAAAGGGGCGTTTTTTTAACATTTTGTGTGTTACCTTTCTTTATTAAATATCATGTTTCTCGCACTTAAACCATAAGATCCAGTGCAACAGCAATATCGCAAAACAGTTTTAAAACGAGCATATCTTTAGAATTTCCGATACAGAGACTCACGCGCTGGAGATAAAAATGTTTTTTCTGCACAACGTTGCCATTGCTCGCTTTGAAATCCTTGAGTTTGTTAATCAAAAATTCGTCAAAGTTTTAAAAAATAGGAAATCGATCATAAAACAAATTTCAAATTTCAAATTGGGTCTTCCACATGCTCATATTCGTTGGAGGATTAATTTATTCAAAATTCTATGACTCTATGTACCTTTATTTTATGACAATGTGAGAAATATACATACATTTACGCAGATTTTCATTATTTAATTTCTTCAAATATAATGCAGGACTCTAACATTTTGTGGCAACAGTTTGAAAAGTGAACCGACATTTATGAGTCCGACGCAAAATGCCAAAACGAAACTACGAGTAATAGTCCTTCGGGATTCAAATCCCTTTGGACTTTAAAAAAAAAAAAAAAAAAAAAAAAGAATATCTAAGACCTACAGAAAAATTATAAAGCAACCTATTCTTTTTTTTTTTTTTTTTTTTTTTTTTTTTTATACTAATATCCAGAAGAAAGTATGTCTCAGTCTTCGCGCCCACCACAATCTGGGTTTAAGACTGCTGAATACTGGAAGTTCGACCTCGGTTCAATCCCAGGCGAACAGGCTGGCTGCATAGTTGGTTTTCGTAATTTGTCCCATGAAGAACGTGAATACAAGACAACTTCCTTCAGAGAGTCCTCCAGGAAGGCTCCCGTTACACAGATAGCCCTATAGTGTGCTCTGTCGCATTCAGATAACCTTACATAATCCAACCCAACCTTCAAAACATGCCCAGAGACTTTTGCATATTTTGTACCATATGACAACTTTCGTTCATTACTGAATTAAAATTAATCTTGTAAACAAACTAAGACTTGCGTCATAAAGATAACATGGTTAATTAATATGCGCAATACAATTAATTAGTCAAGAATTTAGTTTGGTTACTTCTTTTAAGACAAAGGATATAAGAATTATTTGCCTCCATAGAAGACTGGTCAACTGGTACAAACTAAGACTTGCGTCATAAAGATAACATGGTTAATTAATATGCGCAATACAATTAATTAGTCAAGAATTTAGTTTGGTTACTTCTTTTAAGACAAAGGATACAAGAATTATTTGCCTCCATAGAAGACTGATCAACTGGTACAAACTAAGACTTGCGTCATAAAGAGAACATGGTTAATTAATATGCGCAATACAATTAATTAGTCAAGAATTTAGTTTGGTTACTTCTTTTAAGACAAAGGATACAAGAATTATTTGCCTCCATAGAAGACTGGTCAACTGGTACAAACTAAGACTTGCGTCATAAAGATAACATGGTTAATTAATATGCGCAATACAATTAATTAGTCAAGAATTTAGTTTGGTTACTTCTTTTAAGACAAAGGATACAAATTATTTATGTTACATATGGCGGAAATCTTAAAAATATACGCATAAAAACTCGGAAATAAATTTTAAAAACTGAAGTTTTTGAAACTGAACCATTTACCAGCTAGCACATCCCGTTCACAAGCTAATTCACCACATTCAACTGCCATTCAAAACAGAATTACATATTTGTAACTTAAGCCTACTCATTTAATTTATCGTATAATTAACTATTTACCTTATTTTCCGGGCAAATTATATTGCTTATATTTCCTAATTTAAAAAATATCCAATTTCAAAAAATTTAGTCTAGTTTGATTGTCTGAAACGAGGCACCTAATATAACTGCGAAAAATGATATATTTATTATATTAAATCACGATGTCTGAGAAAGCTAAAGCGCTCTCTGCAATAAACTTATTACATTTTCCGAAAATTAACAAGGGAGTTAAATCAGTAAGTCTATGAGAAATGCAAATACGTTCCCGATTTCTAGTTACAAGACTGTCAATTTTACACACATTAATTAAAAAAAAAGAGGCTAATTTTTATATTCACTTAAAGAACATTTATTAGTAGGAGAAGCTTCTGTTCACAAAACTTACCATTCCAAAGGGATAATAACTTCGTATTGGCATTTTGCGTTGATTCACTATAAACGGCGAATCGCTTTTTAAATTGTTGCCATCAAATATTATCGCCCTGTTTTATAGTTAAAGAAATTCAATATTGAAAATTTTGCTTAAATGTATGTAATAATAAAATTCCATAGTCAAACTAGTAACTGTATGTTCTTTTAATTTTTAATGGCGACGTTCTCTTATTTGAAAGTACGTGGAATTAAATCCACAACCCCGTAGTCAAGTTGTTTTTCCCGCCTTTTTCTATACGTACAGTTATAGAATGTTCTGGAAATATTTAAAGCGAACTGGAATGGCTGACGAGGCTGACGTCATTTCTTGGAAGCTCCGCCTTTCCAGAGGCTATAAAAAGACTCGCAAAAGGAATATCGGGGCGTTTTCTTAAATGTCACGATGCAGTAAACTTCATACAAAAAGTTATTAGTAATTCTTTTTATTTACTTCAGATATCTGATTTTTGTAACTGCTATTTCTCCTGAATAATAATAAATGGATCCTGTTTTTTAAACTTATCGTCTGATTACTTTAAGCTACGACTACATCTTCACAAATCTATTTGTTCCGGACAAAAGCTGATACATCACATGTATGTATGTTCTCGCATTGGGATACAACAACGGTACCTAGAGCCATCCAATTTTGAATAACGTACGTCATGAATATGGGCATCTGTAAGCCCAAATTTGGAATTTTGAACATGTTTTATTATCTACTACATATTTTGTACAGCAGAGTTTTTTATTAAGAAACTCAACGATTCCAAAGTGAGCAATGGCAACAAAATATTTTTATCTCCAGCGCGCGAGACTGTGCACCAAAAATTCTAAACATACGCTCTTTTAAATATTTTATGATCCTGCTGTTGAATTGAAATAATAAACCATAACATTTAAATCATAAAATTTTATGGTTAAAATGTTATGGTTTCATATTTCAATAACCATACCATTTTATGGTTTAAGTGAGAAGAACATGATATTTAGTAAATAAAGGTAACACACGAAACGTTAAAAATAAAATGGATGTAATATAGGTAAAATCTAAAAACTTTCAATTTTTTATTATTTGTATATAGACTTTTAGACCAAACGGACACTTGCGTTAAAGCACTATAAACGACTCTATCAGTTTTCAAATTGTTGGCAAGAAATATTATCACCTTGTATTATTTCTAAAGAAATTAACAATGGAAAATCTGTATTTCTTGCATTGCGAAAAAAACGACGGTACCTTGAGCCATCAAATTTTGAATAACGGTAGTCCTTCACCCGAACACGGGCACTTGGAATACCGAATTTCGAATTTCTTTTATTGTCTATTTCATATTTTGCAAACCTTTAATGAATTTTTATTTAAAAAACTCAACAATTTCAAAGCGAGCAGTGGCAACACTGTAGGGAATAAGACATTTTTATGACCAGCACGCGAGACTGTCTATAGCAAATTCTAAAGATATGCTGTTCTTAAATATTTTTAGACCAATATGATGTTAAACCAAATTCTATCGAAACGTGTAAATGAAAAAACGCTCGCTTGGGCGTAATATAAAATCTGAAAGCTTTCAGTTTTTTTTTATTATTATTTTTTAAATTGTGTTGATGAATCGGAAGCAAAATAATATTTACATTTTCATATGACCTTGCCATATGGCGTCTGAGATCACTCTTCCAGAAGGATAAAATGAAAAAACTTTCGATACAGATACTGAGTGAATAACAGCTGTTTTTGAAGACTTTCGTACGCCTCTTTCAGGAAAGTCTAAAGACAATTCAACAGGAAAGAGATCAAATGCCCTTGAATTAACTCAGCAATAAAATAACATTATCTTTTCCTTCCTTAGTGAACCTGATAATTCGTTTACCAGCCTCAGTCAGCAAGTTTCTAATATACTTGTATTTCTTAGCAAAACTATTTTAACGAGATCTATTTTTTCCTATTCGTAAAGAGAATGTATTTAATAACCGAAATAATTTTTTTTTAACATTTTGTGTGTTACCTTTATTTATTAAATATCATATCTCATGGTCTATCTTATGGTCTTCGCACTCAAACCATAAGATTCAGTCCAAAGGCAATATCACAAAATAATTTTAAATTGAGCATACCCCCCTTTAGAATTTCCGATACACTGTCTCACGCGCTGGAGGAAAAAAAAAATGTTTTTTTTGTACAACGTTGCCATAGCACGCTTTGAAATTCTTGAGTTTGTTAATCAAAAATTCGTTAAAGTGTTACAATATATGAAACCGATAATAAAACAAATTCCAAATTTCGGCTTCCAGATGCCCATATTCGATGGAGGATTACGTGATTCAAAACTGGATTGGTCTAGGTACCGTTGTTTTATCACAATGCAAGAAACATACATACATTTATGCAGATTCTTCTTTATTTAATTTCTTCAAACATAATACAGGGCGATAATATTGGCTGGCAACAGTTTGAAAAGTGAAACGGACATTCAGAATGATTCGACGCAAAACCGCAGAACGAAAACAATAGTCCCACAGGAACAAAGGTAGTTTAGATTTCGTGTATAATAAATTAATCTTATTTTTACATACATGCCAAATATTTTGGCTAAAAATTGGCGAATTGTGTAGCGTTCTGCTACATTTACAACACACTGTTTTACTGCTAATTCATTTTCTATTTATCCGTATGTATACGATTATGTGATAATGATATCATAAAATTATTTTCTATTTACAGTTCAAATTATTAGACTCGAAAAAGTTACAAAATAACGTAATAAATAAATATATACATATGTAAGGTTGGCCCACCAGCTGCCGAGCGGTAAAGTCGCTGAACATTGGTAGTTCGGTCCGAGGTTCGAATCCCGCGAATGGGCTGGCTGCATGGACGTTTTCGTGGTTTTCCCTATGTATAACGTGTATACGAGCCAGTTTCCCTTAGAAAGTCCTCCACGAAGGCATCCCTCCTCCTTAGGCAGATAACCCTCGTGTGCTTTGCCATAATTAAATAACACCAACACCATATGTAACGTAAAAAAATGCAAAAGATAAATTATAATTTAAATTAGCAACAGCATTTTAATGCTTAAATCAAATATATTTCCCCCTTCTATTTTAAAAATAGTAATCTCATCTTGTACTGCGTCACTTCGAGACTAATTCATGTCACATGACTCTTATATAACACTGATAATATAAATAAAATTAAAACTCAAACAGCCTTTTTTTTTTTTTTTTCCCCCCTCCATTTACAGACACGTTTCGAGAGCATTTTGCCTAGCGCCACTTCGGCCTGAAAATATTTAAAAACAGCATACGTTTAGAATTTTGAATAGACAGTCTCGCGCACTGGAGGTTAAAATGTTTTATTCCTTACAGTGTTGCCACTGTTCGCTTTCAAATGGTTGAGATTTTTAATCAAAAAAAATATGAAACAGACAATTAAAACAAATTCAATATTCGGTCTTCCGGATGCCCATGTTCGGGTGGAGTGTTACGTTATTCAAAATTCGGTGGCTCTAGGTACCGTTGCTTTTTCCTAGTGCAAGAAACATACGTTCATACACATTCTTTTATGTTTAATTCCTTTAAATATAACACAAGGCGATAATATTTTTGGTGGCAACAATTTGAAAAGTGATTCGGGCTTTTACAGTGATTCAATGGAAAATGCCGTTTCGACACTAAAGACCTTCTTGGCTAACGCCATTTGGGGAAATAAGGCTAAAAAACTTCCGCTCTTTAAAAAGACGAATCACTTGTATAGCCCTGGTTTACATGAAACTAAAGAACAAAAATTTTCATCACAATGTTGAGCAGAAGTCCGTTTGACAGCTCAAAGAAACCGAATGGTACCAAAGAACTTATACAAGTTCGTTAATTCAGTAATCACGGATACCATTATGATGTTCCAAGATATTTTTATTGTGTATCCGAGTTCTAGGAGAACTCTGGTTGCACAAGCTTAGCGCAGCTTTTGTTTAGAACACAGGGAAAGGTAAAGTTTTAAAGAAAAAGGAACAGTCGCCTGAAATGTTATCCGCCATTTTAACATGGATGGAATTTGAATAACATAATCATGAATGATTTTAACTCTGATAGCTTTCTGATTTTACATTACGCCCAAAGGAGCATTTTTTTAACGTTTTCTGCGTTACCTTTATTTATTAAATACCAAGTTCTACGCACTTAAACCATAAAATTCAGTTCAACTGCAATGTCGCAAAATAATTTTATATTGAGCATATCTTTAGAATTTCTGATACACAGTCTCGCGCGCTGGAGATAAAAATGCCCCCCTCCCTCCCCTCTCGTACATTATTGCCATTGCTGTTGCCAGCCAATATTATCGCCCTGTATTATGTTTGAAGAAATTAAATAAAGAAGAATCTGCATAAATGTATGTATGTTTCTTGCATTGTGATAAAACAACGGTACCTAGACCAATCCAGTTTTGAATGACGTAATCCTCCATCGAATATGGGCATCTGGAAGCCGAAATTTGGAATTTGTTTTATTATCGGTTTCATATTTTGTAACACTTTAACGAATTTTTGATTAAGAAACTCAAGGATTTAAAAGCGAGCTATGGCAACGTTGTACAGAAAAAACATTTTTTTTTCTCCAGCGCGTGAGACAGTGTATCGGAAATTCTAAAGGCGGATATGCTCAATTTAAAATTATTTTGTGATATTGCCTTTGGACTGAATCTTATGGTTTGAGTGCGAAGATCATAAGATAGACCATGAGATATGATATTTAATAAATAAAGGTAACACACAAAATGCTAAAAAAAATTATTTAAATAGTCTAGTTTCTTAATCAAAAATTCGTTAAAGTGTTACAAAATATGTATTCGCTAATAAATTAAATTCCTAATTTGGGTTTCCAGATGCCCATATTCGGGTGGAAACGTACGTTATTCAAAATTGGGTGGCTCTAGGCACCATCATTTTATCGCAATGCCGGAAACACACATACATTTATGCAGATTCTTCATTATTTAATTTCTTTAAATATAATACAGGGCTGTAATATTCGGTGGCAACACTTAGAAAAATAAACCGATATGTAAAGTGTTCAACTCAAAATGACAAAACGAAATTAATAGTCCTTCTGGGTTAACCCAAAATTTAAAATAGCTAATAAAACAAATTCGAAAATAGGGCTTCAAAGTGCCCATGTTCGGTTGGAGGACTACGTTATTCAGAATTGGATAGCTCTAGATACCGTTGTTTCTTCACAATACGAGAAACATTCACGCAGATTCTTCACTATTTAATTTCTTTAAATATAACACTGGGCGATAATATTCGGTGGCATCAGTTTGAAATGTGATGCGGACATTTACAGTGAATCGACGCAAAATGCCAAAACGACCCCCTTCTATGGTAATAATATTTCAGGTAAACCTTGCATAAATTCTGGGAAAACAATAAAAAATATTTAAAAATAATAATAATAATAAAAGGTTTAGTCTAAGATATCCATAAAGTTCATTATATCTGATTTTTATACATTTGGAAGTTCTCCATAATCGTATCAAATAACATTAAGTGGACAGGAAAATAGGCCAGCCTGTTCGTTCGTTGCAAATCGGGTTCGTTACAATGGAGTTTGACAGCATATCCCTACTATAGTACCTACAGCGTAGTAACTATTCTAGTACACTGTACATAACAGTCATACAAAGCTCAACCTTTCATTTCTCACCCCTGGTACAAATGCAATGAAAGGGGAGGTTATGACACCTTTTTTCATACCAAAACCATGCAGTGAATCGGTTGCCTCTTCTTAATTGACCTTTCTTAAGGAGGTTATTTTAGAACCAGTGTTTTCCCGCTTTTTTTTTTTTTTTTTTTTTTTGTCTAATTAGCTAGTTGCTTTACAGGTTACGACAGAAGTTCCTTTGGAAATATGATAGAAATTATTCACACGCAAAGTTAAGCCTTAATATGTGGCGCTAGTCTCTCATGTCAATATAAAAATGGAAATCTGTAGTGGATCTGATTGAATATACTTTTTTTTTATTTATAAAAGAGGATATAAAAACACAGACTGTTTAGTAACCTAAAACAATTAACTTAGTGGGGATATTTTGAGATCGCGCTTAGATGGGAATAAAGCTGTCACGACTGAGATGGGAATGGGTTCTATGGCTACAAATAAACATAAATGAACTGGCCACAACCCAACTCTGAGTCCCCCTTCCCCTCTTTCTCCTTTTTTCTTTGGATGGCTGAGTCAAGAGTACCGAAGTAAAAAAGGTTACTTGAAAAAATGGTGGCAACAGCCTCCGATAGACAACTTCCCCATTCGTCTTCTTCCATTTCATCCTGTGGTCAAAATCGTACCAATTCATCCGATTCACCAGTAACCCTTACTATTGGAATCTTCCCCGATTCATCTGCTGCATTATTAGTAGCCCAGAAGGGTTTAATTAACCCTTTGCGGCACAGTGTGTCCGGTCTGGACACGCCTAAAAAGTTCCTTTTGTACGCACAGAAAAATTGACTGAAAAAGGATTTATAGGTGGTTACTCTGAACCTTCTTTACTTCTAGTAGATGGCAGCTCAACACAAACCAGTCCATACATTTTAGCCATGTTTAGTTTTTTAAGACCCTCATTTTTCAAAGAAATCTTCCAGATTTTTTTAGGGTATAAAAGGATTTGTTTCAAAAGGAATTTCTATGTTATTTTTTTTTTTTTGGCTGTAGGCTAATCTCCTTATTCTACTATATTAGTTTTAAAATTTTACCTTGAAATCTTGCCTAAAATAAAACGGCGAACCCTACGTGTGCCCAGAATGGGCTCACCGATAATCTAGGACAACTAAGAGTCTGTATTCTTTGTTTCTCCGCATCTCATCGGTTCAGTTCATTGACAACAATGCTCGTTTCAGCACTCTTTTCGAAGCTCTGTTCAATCATTGTGCCACAGAATTAAAACGATAGGTGTTATCTTCACAAAATTTTACTTGTGTACTCCTCTAGGCCTAGACTGCCAACTTTTTTTTAATATCAAAACTCCGATTTTAAAAGGTAGTGTGTCGGAAAGGGTTAATTTTGTTTTGACATTTTGCATTGATTCACTATAAACGGCGAATCACTTTTGAAACTGTTGCCACCAAATATTATAGCCCTGTACTATATTTAAAGAAATTAAACAATGAAGAATCTGCATAAATGTATATATGTTTCACGCACTGTGATAAAACAATGGTACCTAGAGCCATCCAATTTTGAATAACGTACGATTCCATCCGAGCATCTGGAAGCCCAAATTTGGAATTTGTTTTATTATCGATTTCAAATTTTGTAAAACTTTAACGAATTTTTGATTAACAAACTTGACGATTTCAAAGAGAGCAATATCCACACTTTACGGAGGGGGGGGGGATTATATCCAGCATACGAGACTGTGTTTTGGAAATTCTAAAGATATGCTCAATATAAAATTATTTTGCGACATTGCAGTTGAACTGAATTTTATGGTTTAAGTGCGAAGAACATGATATTCAACCAATAAAGGTAACACTCAAAACATTAAAAAAAAAAAAAAAAAAGAAAAGAAAAGAAAAGAAAAAGGTGTAATGTAAAATCTGAAAGCTTTTAGATTTAAAAAAAATTTGGGGGTGGGGGGCAGCTAGAGGAGATGCACAAGTTCGTTAATGGAAGTATGTCTCCAACTGCTGGAACTCATATAGAATTTAAACTATTGAACCATAAACAGATAAATCAATATAATTAATGTTAAAATTACCATTGCCAATTCAAAAAGACATTAATCTTTTGCTAAAGACATTAATCTTAACTGCTTCAAAGTAATTTCGAACATGTGATAATTCTTTGAAGGAATGAAAACTTCCACGCCGAAAACTTTCTCGGTTTAAAAATTATTAACTAAATAACAGATTAATTTCTTAAAGAATAAAATTTATTAATAATTTACTTCCTAACACCAAAAAGAAAAACTTGTTTAACAAATTCTTACTTTTTGCTAGCAGTAAATTTACGTTTACTTGAGATAATTATAAATTCCACATATTTTACATTTTCTCAAATTGTCCACCATGGTCTTTAGATTATAACCTACAGAACCAATAACTAGATATAAGCTACAGACCCAATTTGGATATATAGTCCAATCTATATATCCCAATAGATTATATGCAATATATTTTGGCAGTTTATCAGAACTGTATCAGATATTTTCTTTACAGACGATAACTCCCAACTTGCTCACTTAAAGGCCTAATAATCGTCTGACCACCTCTTAAAAAGTTATTAAAATCAAACTTTAAAAATGATCAAAAATATGTACGATAATTTTTTAGTATAGCCATATAATAATATGTGGATTAATTTCGTATATTACGTCTTTCGAATGTAAGGAAGACGAATACGAAAAGTAATTTCCAATACAGAAGGACCTTTCTTTCCCCCCACATTAAAAAAAAAAGAAAAGAAAAAAAAATCTATTATTTATACGCAGGGAACTGCTACAGCGATACAAGAGGTCCAGTATCGATTAGAATCTAGGTTGCCAGAAACAGCGTTTCGTAGTTAATGAGAAAGAATCACTTGTAGCCGACAGCCCGTAGTGGTGTGGGAACGGAAATCCCGGCCCAAGAGTAACGACCTTGCCTCCAAGGGATCTTTCCGTGCTCTGCACACACAGGCTCCGCTGCTTCTCTCTTTCTCAGCCGCATCAGCGATGACATTTGAGCGGCTGCCATATTTGGCGATTCATTGCTCTTTTTGGCGACTAATGTCTTCTCGCTATTGAAATTTAATTATAAATATAGTACAACAGCGGTGCCCAACATTGTGCTCGCCGATCCTTTTGTATTTTCTCGCCAGCCCGATTAGGTACTATGAACAAAAATATTTAAAAAAATAATCATTCATTTATATTTCTTAATTGTTAAAATATGGTAAGCATTAACAGTCATAAGGGATATCTTGCAAGACGTTATAAAATAATTGATTGCTGACTGATGAATTTAATAGCGAACATGGCATCTTATTGCTTCATTCCGTTGCTGGATGTCTCAGCAGGGGAACAGTACTTCACCGATTTGTAGAACTTCTTTCGCCAATAAAGCAGTTTTTAGAATCCGGAAACGGAAGTTATAAAGAATTGGACGATAATAATTGGTTATCCGATCTGTATTTTCTCACGGATATAACAGCTAAACTGAACAAACTGGACGAAGATCTCCAGGGAAAAGAAATAACCCTTTTTCGATTGGCTGGGACTGTAACTGCTTATCAGATAAAGTTAAATTTGTGGATTAAATCAGATGAAAGAAAAAAATTTCACCCATTTTCAGAATTTATCAAACCATATTAATAACCACAAGCCAATTGAAACAGAGAAATACTCGGAAAACCTAAATGCACTGAAAAATAATTTTGAACTCCGCTTCTCAGATTTCCATAAAGTTCAACCAATATTATTATTCATCTCAAACCCATTTGCCGAAATTAATATTTCAGATGTATCACATGAGATTGGAAATATGTTGTTGATGTTTTGGTAACTTAATTATGTTGGCAAAATGGTCACTTTTTTACATCGTTGTTTAAATCTTTCTCAAGCTTTTGCATCAGTTGCTGAGTAGTAAGTAGTTGTTAAATGAGTGACCTGGAGAAGACCTAATTTGTGAGAAGAAAATTTTTGTGAGTTTCAAGATTTCAACATTTTTAAAACATCACACATTCAAACGTAATGTCATATTATTATACACATCATTTCCAACTCCAGTATACTGCAGTGTTCTCAATGCTTTTAGAAAATATTCACCAACTATTTATTGTCAATGTGAATTTTATTTTCCGGTGAGGGATACTTGAATGTCGATCCCCATTTGGGGCCCATGACAGATTCCATCATATATTCCAATTTTCAGTCTGTATGTCAATCCAGACACCCAGAAATAAATGTAAATTGAGAGAAAAAAGTTTGGCGGTTAATGGGTTAATCCAACAATGGTTGAGCAGTTTTATTTGGAGATTACGTAAATTTTGCTATAAATAAATTAATTAAATCAGCGTGTAAGGACAGTATTATTATTATTATTATTATTATTATTATTATTATTATTATTATTATTTTTTCTGGAAGTAGGAGACTTGAAAAATGAGCTACACCTTCGCCGGGAATCGAACCACGGACCTCTGGAATACGCGCCCAGTGTGCTGACCACTACCCTACGAAGGCAGGCTAAGAAGGCGGAAGAAATACCTTATATACTCCCCCCTTTTAAATGGCGACTTCGGTTTAGGGGATCCAATCGCCACATCCTGGATGTGGAGAATCATCATTCACCACCCTTTTTAGTTTGGGCGCCAGTGTAGAGACATTACGATTTTGCTAGCAAAAGGAATGAAAAAGGAGCAACGCCTTCGGGAATCGAACCACGGACTGAACTACCAGGGTTCAGCGACTTTTCCGCTCGGCCGCTGGTAAGATAAGATTAAGATTGCTGGAGTGCTCCCCACCCACCTGATCACGAAGTGATCTTATGATCTTAAACGGGCACCCCATAAAACAAAAAAACAGCTAACGAAGAAGAATATATGTTAGGATAAGAAAACAAATATAAGGAAAGGTACATTACATATATAAGAACAACACAAACATAAAATACAACCAAACAAACGACACATTGAAATTGACAGGGCACCACACATAAAAACTAAGAATTAAAACCTTTGAAATCCCAAGTGTAATTAAAAATTTAAATTAAAACTCCTAAAAATTATTGCACCACCAATAATGCCTACCAAAGTAAATCCCTCAAACCAAAATGCCAACAACTTGCCTATTATCATTAACAAAGCTCATTAGAATTCTTGGAAAAATACTTAAAGACTTCAAATTCTTAAAATCAAATGATACATTATTAAAACTTTTCCTAATATTATTTATTAGCTGGTGGGCCATTTTAAAAGGAAAGGGAAATAACTGATTTTATAATATCACTTTGTTAGATGTGGAGATGGTATAAACAATTCTAATATGGCCGAATACAATATTACACGAGAAAAATCCTTCATTAATAACACTCGTACAATAACTGTGCATTAAAAACACCAATTGCATGTATTCGAAATTATACACGACTATTATGAAGCAATAAAATAAACATATAATCAATAATATAAGTGTATGTATTATTGTTAAATCTCTCAGGCTGTTAAACTAATATCCAGGATATTATGACAAAGCAAAAGTAAAACCAATAGTTTTCTCCGGCAAGACTGGCAACAGCTCTCAAAACTCGCTGTTTGCCAGCCAAAAATTGTTGATTAATGTTGTGGTAACGTAACGTAACATGACATGAGTAATGGAAAAACTACACTGTAGACAATTTCTAACGTCAAAATATATTTGAGGGAAGGAAAAAGAAAAGTGTTTTATTTACCCTGCCCTGTCTGAACCGGAAATTACGTAGAATTGTTCATTATAAACGTAATTATTTAAATAAACTGGATTTAATTTTTGTAAACAATTCATCGAACTTTACATTACATTACTAAGATTACCTCCAATGTAAGATTAAAATAGCTAAACATATCTTCGGGTAATGATAAATTCTAATAAGCTCTTGATGACTGACTTACAGACAGTTTCATTTATAAGGCTGTGCCAAAAAATATTGACATAGTATGACTTCATTTAAATTACAGTTTCTAATTAGTGATTTCATTACTTAATATACTTCTTTGTAATTGTAAAGGAAGTTTTAATTAAATTTCAGGCCAACTTAATTTTATTTAATTAATATAGAATAAGAAGATTAGCATACAACCAAAAAATAACATAGAAATTTCTTTTCAAACAATTCCTTTTACACCCTAAAAGAAATCTGGAAAATTTCTTTGAAAAATGAGGGTCTTAAAAAACAAACATGGCTAAAATATATGGACTGGTTTGTGTTGAGCTGCCATCTACTATAAATAAAGAAGGTTCTATAAATCCTTTTTCATTCAATTTTTCTGTGCGTGCAGAAGGAAACTTTTAGGTGTGTGTAGACCGGACACACTGTGCCGCAAAAGGTTAATATAAGCCAATTTCCCTTAAAAAGTTCTCCACAAAGGCATTCCTCCCTTCCGTGTAGTGCCTTAGGGTGGAACACGTAAATAATAACAGATTGCGATACCTAGACGCCGAACTACCAATGTTCAGCGAATTTACCACTCAGACGCTAGTAAGCCCTTAAATGTTTATGAAATACTATATAAATAAAACTAAAATGTACTGTTAATTGCAAACAAAAAAGTTAAACCCATTTAAAAATAGCTGTTATTTTCAAATATGCAGTGCAACTATAATGAAAGGTTCGATTTTACTACTGTAGCGAATTTATTACTACACTGTATTTTATTACTGTAATGATTTTATTACTGTAACTGTAACGAAGGGTTCGTAACACTCGCACAGAATTTGCTATGCTTTTCATATGTCTACGATTGGCTGCCACGTGAGACTGTGTATTTTAAATATTTGCCCAAACTTTAAGATAAAACAGAAAATATGTAACATGAAATTTCAACGACAATTCCTTTAACCTCAAATTTATTCTGTAAATTTGAAACAAAGGGAAGATTATTAAGATAAAATTTTAGCCTCAAGTTTCTGCAATATCATAGCGGAATAAAATAAGTGCTTAAAAATATGTGTAAAATAAATAGTGTATTAATATAATCAAATTTAATTTCTATACCACCTTATTAACTTTTACCTGTTTCAAAAGAGGAGGGAAATAATATCTGCTAATACCGCATTTTCTTGCTATAGCAGTTGCATTTTCTTTTAAAGCAAATGTGCATGCAAAACTAAGGCTCATAATTAATTGTCAGAGAAAAGTTTTCTAATTCACGAACTTAAATTATATTTTTTAATTTTGTTTTGGCATTTTGCGACAAAAACTTTTAAAAGGCCATATCACTTTTTAAATCGTTGCCACCATATATTACCGCCTTGTTTTGTATTTAAAGAAATTAAATAATGAAGAATGTGATAGAATATATGCATGTTTCTCGCACTGTGATAGAACAACGGTACCTACAGCCATCGAATTTTGAATAGCGCAGTCCTCCACCCGAACATGGACAACTGGAACTCCGAAATTTTGAATTTGTTTTATAATCTATTTCATATTTTTTCAAAACTCTAAACGAATTTTTGTTTAACAAACTCGAGGATTTCAAAGCGAGCGAAAGTAAAGGAGACATTAAAGTTTAATAATTTTAAAATTGTGCTTTATTGTAGGGATATGAGGAGAACAGTGACTTAAATACTAGCACAGAGCCGATCTATTAGTCATATTTCAAATAGAGTTAGCTGCCATATGAAGTTCTGTTCAAGTTTAAATATGCCTTTCTTATGTTGAAAATTCATTCCACTTTTGAAAGGTATCAGACTAGTAAAAACTGAATCTTTAATTCATCAATTAAAATATAGCATGCAGGAAGTATGCTTTCAGGAGAACATTCCAAGGGAATTATTTAGTTGTTAAATTACATATAAAACCGAAAACTGTACACAGCGAATCCGTTCGCTATGACCAGTACCAGGATTAGCTGCCCATTCTTACCCTGTAGGACGCTCGTGAACATGATATAAGGCAGCGATTCTCAACCGGTGGTACGTCTACCACTAGTGGTACGCAAGAGAAAAATTGGTGGTACGCAAAGAAACAAAATATTTTTGACTATTAAATTCAAAAATCACGTGAAGGGAAAAAACAACTGATAAAAAAATTTTCTGTGATTGAGCTCTAACAGAAGATTTTAAAAATAACACACTTGTTAATTTTAGGCTGAATTGAAGAAAAAAAAAAAAAAAAAAAAAAAAAGAGAGAGAGAGAGAGAATTTCAATAATCAAAATTTCATTTCAAATAAAGCTATTAAATTTTTATTTCGTTTTTGCACGTGAACCTATTTGTGTGAACAAGGATTTTTTTCCATGTTATATATATATATATATATATATATATAAAAATCTGATGTGTACACCACATGACTTCCTTGCACGGAATATTAAATTATACGCATTTTTTCTTACATTTTATATAAACTTATTAGACTGAATTAAACCTACTTCGCCGACAGCGCATAAACCACAATAGAATAAATGCATTCTTTAAAATTCACTTTGTTTACCATAGCGACACTCTGGCGCTAGGTTTAGTTAACAGTATTACATTTCAATCATATTATAACTCAGAATGCACAAAATGTACATCATTTAAAGAATTATCTAATCGTTGCCACATGTTCTATTCAAATACTATTATAAAGCTAGAACTATGTATAAAAGAAATTAAGCAAACAAAACAAAACAGAAACAGTTTTTCACAGACGATTGAGTATTTCTCATTCAATTAATTCAGTTCTCACTTCGCGAGAAGGCAAAAATACATAAAAACTCAAAATATCTATATTAAAAATTACGAAGTAAATCTTAAACACTTATTTCCTCGAAATTTTACAGAAAGAATTAAGCATGATCTAATTGGCAATAATAAATGAATGCGTTATCTTTGTTGTTGCGAAGCTAAGTTTCTCTAGATTGGCAACAAATCCACTAGTCTCCTGTTTCAAATGTAAACATCAATGGCCGCTGTTAAAAACAGTCTTAGCGGCAATTAAACAACTTTAAAATTGCTGATAATTCTAAAAATATTGCACACAGATTTACTAAAGGCATAAAATCCTTAACCGGAAGATAAAAACAACATAATTCAATCATATTTAAAGCAAAAAATGTACAATTTACAAACATATAAGAGTAAAGAAACTGAGATCACTGAGCCGGGTAATAGAGTGGATATATATATAAATATATTTATATACGTTTGGTGCTGCCGATTGCAACTAAAATACGAGGTGCACATCTACATGTTATAGCAGTCGTATATACAAAATTTCAACGTTCTGAGGCTACTCATTTTTGAGTTATGCGAGATACGTACATACGTTCGTACAGACGCCACGAAAAATTCTCTTCAGAATTAATTTTAAAGCAGTTTTATAATTTTTTTGAAGGAAAAGAGTATTTTATTGTGTTCTTACGTACAGATATGACGCAAAAAAAATCGTTAAATTGCATTCGATAGCGGTCAAAATGGATATTTTCGTTGAAATATGCTGCCTGAAACTTTTCGCGATTACAATACTTCCTTTTTACTTCGTACAAGGAAGTAAAAATACAGAACAAAACTAAAAGCGGCTGCTAATTTACGGTTAAAGCTAAGCGAAATAAGACCACACATAAGGGCATTGATCTCTCTTAAGCAGGCCCAAATTTCGCACTAAATTTTAGAATTAAAGTATCAAAACTTCCAATTTTGATAATTAAAATGATAACCAGTTTTAATCTAATAATTTTTACGTGTGCATACTTAATACAAATAGCCAGCAGGTTGTACAAATAGCAAAATATATTTTTTTTTAAAATATTTCTATTAAGTGATTGAAAAATAATCATTGTAAAATGTAGCGATGGTACTAAAGTTTTTCAATTTTTTTTAGATGATTCGCGTTAATCGAAACGTTGAGAACCGCTGATATACGGTATTTTTATTTTCTCCCTGCTTTCTGCATGCCTTCGTTGTGTAGCGGTAGCACGCTCGGCGCGTATTCGAGAGGTCCAGGTTCGAGTTCCGGCGACGGCATTGCTCATTTTACACGTCTCCAACATAAAAAAACCTAATGACTACAACAAACTTTAGCGAGGAAAAACCTAGGAGCAATTCGAAAAGTAGATGAGGATTCCGGAGATTATCCTAAAACATGATACTGTAACACTATAACAGCAATTTCAATATTCTAAATTTTTAAATGAAAAGTCTCCACCCCTTTTGATTGGTCACTGAGGATATGGCAAGAGAATTGTTTGCAAATGGCCCACGCAGACAGATTCAAAGGTTCCTAGCTTGATATACTTATAAAATAAACAGAAAAAAATTGTAAGTTTATATTTCAACATGATCTCCTTGTACCTCAATGCACTATAACACAATGCAATAATGTTCCAACAGTTTCGTTTATCTACGCAATGCTGATGGACGGGAGCTCCAAAGACTTGCTTATTACACCTTCCGCCTTAGAAAAGACATTCATTCTTACATTTATGCTTTTGGAAGCATCAGCTGTTGAATTTTTCAAGGACAGTCTTTTCTCAATATGATTTGTGTACACTATTAATACCAGAACTCAGTTATCCCAGAAAGTCCTCTCAAGTGGTTGATGGTAAAAAAAGCGGGGCGGGAAAACCTCGGACCACCCCCGGGGTGTTCTCCCTCAAAATCGGGGTGGAAAGTTTAACAGTTAGGTTCAGCAATACCTCAATTACCTGTGGTACTACGGAGGTGCTGGCCTAGCTTCTACCTGTACCTGTACCTCAATGCACTTCCCAGAGTGTTTAATGAGCAACTCTTTACTCTAAAAGAAAAAGCTGAAGGATTGTCCTTAGAATATTATATACCTTTTTTATTTTCCACGCCATCGTCATGTGAAGACTTAGGATACTTTAAAGCAGAAAATGTGAAAAATGTGCAGAGCCCTCCCCGGATTCGAACACAGACATGTCGAATACGCGCCCATGTTCTAACCATTACATCACGAAGACATGCAGAAAGGTTTGGTTTGGGTTATTTAATAATGGCAAAGCACACTAGGGCTATCTGCCTAAGGGGAGGGATGCCTTCGTGGAAGACATTCTAAGAGAAACTGACTCGCATATACGTTACACATGGGGAAAACCACGGATACGAACCTCGGACCGAACTACCAGTGTTCAGCGATTTTACCGCTCGGCCGCTGGTGGGCCGCATATTCACAAAGCCTACAGACCATTTCTCTACGGACTGCTCTCATTGGAAGAAACATCTGCTTGGCGGTCATATTTGGAATGGCGAGTTATCGCCCTGGAGGCGTGGTAATTAACGCCAAACAAACGGAAATAGCGTTTATTTCATTCGATATTTTTTTTTAGTTTATGAATGAAAGCTTAGAGGAATTGTGTGGAATATATTTTAAATAACCTACTGATCTTATTAATAGTTTATTTGCATTTGAATTTAAACTTTTAAAAGTACGTAATTGTTTTACAAGAAAAAGGTGTTTACATGGAGATAGCATATGCACTTTTTCGTCATTTCTGCTAGAAAGAGTCTATTTGTGTAAATTTCCATAGCGCATTAATTTATACAAATAAAGGAATATTAAAAAGCTTAACCAAATGAAAACATTCAGTACACATTTAAGGGCGCCGATACCTATTCTTTTTACCTAAATTATGAGTAAGTATAACTAAAATTATATTTCATCCCATTATGCGCTATATCTATTGAAACGCTTTTCGGGATCTTGGATCGTAATCTTGCTACTGGTACCTACTACAAAGAGTAGAAACTAGTAAATAAAAATAAGAAAAATTAACATTAACAAAAATAGAGAAAATAAAGACTTTTAATTTTTAACACTGCACCCGAAGGCGAAAAGACAAATAATGACACAATCATTCAATAAAGTTAAAATAAAAACATATCGGTGCAGAGCAGAGTTTATGAAAACTACGAGTGGGGATAGAACCGGAGACCTAGAAGATCTAAGAAATTTTTCCGCACTTCGTTACCGCTGAGCTGAGTTTCTCCGGTGGGTTATGTGCACTTTTTGGTACACGACACTCAGATACAAATTGTAAAGGCAATGAACCAAAAGTCGCCAATCACTAGATCCTGTAACCCTACGTTTCCTGTTTTAACCAATCGGAGCAAACAGCAGCAGAAACGGTCTGTAGGCTTTGTGAATAAGCTGGTGGGCCATGCAGAAAGGAGGAAGAAAATTCCCCTTTTAAAGTGCGACTGGGGATTAGGGGACCCAATCGCCAGATCCTGGTAGTGGTGCACACCAAAGGCGAAGCACGTAATCCATATACATAAACGTAAAACATCCATATAAATAAACAAATCAACACCTATAAATAAATTAACAATGCCCTTAATATAATCTTAGAAAGTTCTCCACGAAGGCATCCCTCCCCTTTGTCAGATAGCCCTAATGTAGGTTTGGCTTCCTTCAGTCTATAATGTGCCATAATAAACTGAACCAAACCAAATCGGCCGTAATATATGATAAATTTGGCATAATTTTTACTCCCAAACAACCGCTAAAGACTTTTTCTCTTCAATTTCAGTGCATGGTAAGATTGGACATTTGTAGCATTTTCAGTGCTTGCTGTTTCCCAAGAAAGCTGTGTAATTCAGGGACGATTTCTTTGTCGGGTAAAGTGCAAATCAGACTCGTTATCACCACTATCATTAAAAGCTGAATTGTAACTTTCAGTATCACTCATTGATAAGTTCGATATATTATCTGGGCACATTTCTTCACTTTCATCTAGCTCTGACATTTTTTTAGATAAATATTAGACCTACATAAACAACTTTAAGTAAAACCTCACGTTTTTCCTATACGACAGATTAACTTCCACAACGTTACTTCCAGACTATAAATGGTAAAACAGATTAATTACAGCATGCGTTATTTATTTTTAGCCCAAAGGGCATTAACCCAAAAAGGCTACTAATTTCGTTTTGGGATTTTGCGTTGAAAACTTTAAATGTCCGTTTCACTTTTCAAACTGTTGCCACCAAATATTATCACAATATATTATATTTAAAGAAATTAAATAATGAAGAATCTGCACGAATGTATATATGTTTCTCGCATTGTGATCAAACAACGGCACCTAGAGCCATCGAAATTTAAATAACGTTAATCCTCCATTCGATTATGGGCATCTGGAAGCCCAAATTTGGAATTCAGAATTTGTTTCATTATCTATTTCATATTTTGTCAAACATTAAAGAATTTTTGATTTAAAAAAACTCAACGATTTCAAAGCGAGCAATGGCAACACTGTACGGGAGAGGGGGAAAAAAAGATTTTTATCTCCAGCGCGCGAGATCTATCGGAAATTCTAAAGATATGCTCTTTGAAATATTTTGTGATATTGCTATTCAATTAAATTTTATGGTTTAAGCGCAAAGAACGTAATATTTAATAAATAAAGTTAAAACATTAAAAAAGTTTTAAAAACTTTAATAAAGTTAAACCTTTAATTATTAAATACGTTAAAAATGTTAAAACGTCGTACGGTAACGTACGTACTTAACCTCACGTTAAAACGTTAAAATACTCACGTTAAAACGTTAAAATACTCACGTTAACTGACGTTTTTTAACTCAAGTTAAAAAACGCCCCTTTGGGCGTAATATAAAATCTGAATGCTTTCAGATTCCCCCCCCCCTTTTTTTGTGTATGTGCTTTTATTCTCGAGAATCATGTGTAATTTTTTTAAGCAAAGTTTAACTGCTAATTACCGCTTACATTATTACAACCTAGATTACAGTAAATACACTTACTGTGGGGGGAAAAAAAAATGCATCATCCAATTATCCGGATATGGCCCATGTTAGTGAAGTAACTGGATACATAATCCAATTATCCGGATATGCTCCCTGTTTGTAAAGATAACTGCAATTCTACTGAGCTTAAAAGATAAATATGTGCTTGCGTTTATATAAATACCCATTCCAAAAATGATTTAAAACATTACAAAACACAAGAATGTTTTAAAAATACGAATTAAAAATATTGACATCCGTCATATTTATTTATCTTTGTTATTAATACTACGCTGCAATTATTACAACATCGCACTTTCAATTCCCCCCCCAAGTCGAAAAGATTTCAGGAAACAAAAAAAAAAAAAAAAGGAAGATTAAATTATCTAATCAAAGTTTACAAACACAACACAAACGCAGAAATAACCTTCACCCACATGTTTTGACCTCCGCTTTGGCGTGAAACGAGAGGGAAATCGGACCAAAAATACCACTTCCAGTTTCCTCCTGTGCTGGGAAACACCTCCGCGAGAGGGGTTGCCATGACATTTAATCGGGCTTACCGAAATTTTTCTTTTTCCTTTCCGGAGCAGATCCATAAACTTCGCCAAAAGCAATTTTTCCGCCAACTGCTATCGGGAGCGATAAGCAGCCAATTATAGCAGGTTCCCTAGGGCGCTTTCTTTCCATTCTACTATTGGTAGCTGTCACGTGATCTGAAGCACGTGCTTAAGGGGAAACAGAGAGTGGTTGGTGGGCGTGGGCTCCAGTGACGTAATGGGAGGCAGAAAACTACTCGATTACGTCACGCTACGATCCTCAGCTGACAGCGACGCCGGATGTAAGGACCGGTCTATT
Source organism: Stegodyphus dumicola (assembly GCF_044657685.1). Taxonomy (NCBI): domain Eukaryota; kingdom Metazoa; phylum Arthropoda; class Arachnida; order Araneae; family Eresidae; genus Stegodyphus; species Stegodyphus dumicola. The sequence continues at coordinate 189,153,336 of NC_140774.1, forward strand.
CCATTTACTATCTCTTATACGAAGGGGAGGCGGCCCATTTTGATAGATGAGCGCGTGAAGATAAAACGGGGAATTATAGCTGGCTGAAGCTCCATTTTTCAAAGCGAAGTTCGGATATGAAGATGAGTAACTTGCATATGCAATTTAGGATGAAAAGTTCAGTGCTATCAAGGGCATATATTATAACTCTGCCACGCTCAAAATTAAATAGATTACCTTCGCGTGCTTTGCCATAATTATTTAACCAACGCTCACAAACTGCCACCCGCTGGTGTTTACTATTGAAACAATAAAATAGCAGATGATAAAAAATAAAATTTTCGTATTTATGGAGCTAGGTAATTTTGAGAAAAAAAGTATTTTCTTAATTAACAAAACAAAGTTTAATTAAGGAATATGCATAAACATATAAAGAACCAATTAAATCAAATACGATTTTTAAGTATCAAAATTTGAATAACGTAATCTTCCACAGAATATGGGCACGTGTTGAGTACGTAGAACATGATATTTAATAAATAAAGGTAACACACAAAACGTTAAAAAAACGCCTCTTTAGACGTAATTTAAAATCTGAAACCTTTCAGATTTTTTTTTTACTATTATTGTATTGTTTCTATTCTTTAAGCTGTTACCTAGATCGCTGAAATTTGACATCTGGATACGAAAAGAAGCAGGAAAGAAAATTCTCTGTCTACCTCGTTTATTTTCTTCGCATTTTATATTGATAAATTTAAAGGGAAGTTTTTCGTATGCATAAATATCGGAAATTCTTTACGATGTTCATAGCAAAAACTCGGAAGTTTTCAACGAGTTCTAATTACTAATATATAGATATCATTCAAGTAATCAAAAATTGTCGAATGAAAACCTCGACACCTATTTTGAAGTTAAAAAAATACAAAAATATATCCAAATAAATTACATCGACAGATCCACAACACAGTTGTGAATCTGAATTCTTCCCTCCCTTTCTTTCTCCCCCCTTTTTCTACTACATTTTTTAAATTTTCTACACTATATAAAAAAAAATCTGATGTGCACCTTGTACCATGACTTCCTTGTACAGAATATTAAATTATAAGCATTTCTTCTTGCATTTCATTTAAACTTATTGGATTGAATTAAATCTACTTCGCCGACAGCGCATAAACCACAATAGAATAAATGCATTCTTTAAAATTCACTCTAGTATTTGTTTACCATAGCAACACTCTGGCGCTAGATTCACTTAACAGTATTAATAATTATATAACAGTTAACTTATATAATAATTATATAACGGAAACTAAGTTAACTGTTATATAATCCAATAATAACATAACAGTTAACGTATATATTTCGTTCATATTATAACTCACATAATGCACAAAATTTATATCATTTAAAGAATAGAATTATCTAATTGTTGCCACATGTTCTATTCAAATACTATAATAAAGCTAAAATGATGTATAAAAGAAATTAAGCGAACAAAACAAAAAAGAAACAGTTTTTCACAGACGATTGAGTATTTCTCATTTAATTAATTCAGCTCTCACTTCGCGAGAAGGCAAAAATACATAAAAACTCAAAATATCTATATTAAAAATTACGAAGTAAATCTTAAACACTTATTTCCTCGAAATTTTACAGAAAGAATTACGCATGATCTAATTGGCAATAATAAATGAATGCCTTATCTTTGTTGTTGCGAAGCTAAGTTTCTCTAGATTGGCAACAAATCCACTAGTCTCCTGTTTCAAATGTAAACATCAACGGCCGCCATCAAGAGAAGTATTAGGCTTAGCGGCACTTAAACAACTTTAAAATTGTTGATAATTCTAAAAATATTGCATACAGATTTACTAAAGGCATGAAAACCTTAACCGGAAGATAAGAACAACATAATTCAATCACTTTTAAAGCAAAAAATGTACGATTTACAAACATATAAGAGTAAAGAAACTGAGATCACTAAGCCGGGTGGATATATATATAAATATATTTATATACGTTTGGTGCGGCCGATTGCAACCAAAATACGAGGTGCACATCTACATGTTATAGCAGTCCTATACACAAAATTTCAACGTTCTGAGGCTACTCGTTTTTGAGTTATGCGAGATACGTACGTACGCACATACGTTCGTACAGACGCCACGAAAAATTCTGTTCAGAATTAATTTTAAAGCAGTTTTATAATTTTTTTGAAGGAAAAGAGTATTTACGTACAGATATCAAGCAAAACCATCGTTAAATTGCATTCGATAGCGGTCAAAATGGATATTTTCGTTGAAATATGCTGCCTGAAACTTTTCGCGATTACAATACTTCCTTTTTACTTCGTACAAGGAAGTAAAAAAGAGAGAGAGAAACAGAAATATTCTGCGAGATGAATATGAGAACATTATGTGTAACAATCATAACTCCTTTTTGCTGAAAATTTAAGCAGGAGACAAACATTTAAACTCATTTAATCAAAACAACAATTTTACATGTTAGCTACTTTACATCAGAGGCTAAATGCATATAACGATAATAATAACGATCGTAACATTAATAATAATTATTATTATAACATAATACGAAGTACCACAGTAACATGTTAAAAAAATGTGTTATATACCATCGTTTGCAAATCACGATTTTTTTTTTTTTTTTAAATTAAAACGCAGTTTTGTTTTTAACCACTACATTATTCGATTTGGATCCTCATGCAAACAAATCAGTTTTTATCCAGATTTTCAGAAAACAGCTGATATATTTTCATCACCAATTACGTAGGAAACTGGTAATTTCTATACGTTAGCAAGAATTCAAAATTATGAAAGCTGACAGAGTTTCGAATTTTTTTTTAGTTGCGGCTTGCTATAGATCACCGTATATAGGATTTCAGATATATGAAACATTCATCTGCAAAATGCATTTGCAAATAAATACTCAAATAAGATTCTTATAAATTTAGTTACCAAGTTTTTGTTAATTCAGAAGGGGAAAAAAAAAGCGTCAGAATGTAACAAACGTATTTTCAAAACTTGAATACTCGCTAGTGAAATCTCTTTTTAAAATTTTAACAAGATTTTAATAACTTTTTTGAAGCATTGAAAGTACAGCAAAATATATCTTACGTTTGTTATTTGAAGGAAATAGAACACATTTAATTGCTTCAATCGTTCTTTGTAAACGAATTCATTAAATGTAGTATATTGTAGCGTATTTTGCAGTTTTTATTGAAATGACTGATGAGCTTCTTAGAAAAACATAACACTTTATTCTTAATTCACGAAGGTAGATAGATCATTTAAATACATTTCAACACTACAGCTTACTATTACAGTTTCTTTCTCTATATATTTTTTATAGATCTACTACTTTTAGAATAATTTTTTAAACATTTTCGGACGTCGCTTAGCAACAGTTACAAGATACAAAAAAACCATCTACAGACGATATCAAATGTGGCGTTGCCACTCCAATATCAAGAATAATAAATATAATTAAATAATGAAATATTACAATCTACGTAATCGAATATTATCAGTGCTGCCCATTCAGAAAACTAACTAATCATTTTATTATAAAATAATTTTTGGCAACATATTGAAGTCGTCATCTGCCAACAGCAGCAAAAAAAAAGTGATAAAACTCCTTTTGTTTGTTGTTGGCTCCAGAAAGCAACTAGAATGACGAAATGATATCTTTGAAAATCACGTAATTTGAATGATCCAAAAATAAACTGAGTTCACCAGCGAGCGGAAATATTTTTCCACTCCAGAATTTTATGCACGAGCAAGCACAAGCACAATGCAAAATAATATAACTGAGTACGCAAAAATGAGAGCTAATCTATTGTATCTATTTGTCTCAAACAAAGGCGGGAGGGTCGTTTATGTGTTTTAGTACACAGAATTCGTTTCGAAAATTGAACAATAATTTGATGTTTCCGGGAATAAATCTTGTGCATTACGTTGTGCAATTCCCTCAGGCTTATATTTTATCATTTTTACTGACAATTTCGAATAGTAATACTTAGAATACATACTAGGAATACTATATTACGCCAATTTGGTTTAATATTGTTACTTCTATACAGCAAAGATGCATACTTATCTCTTTCAACAAGAAACGACTCCGTAAAAGACCTCTAAGGGATATTAATTCATATTTATGTCGCATATTATTTTCTACTGCAGTAATAACTAAGCACTTAATAGACAAAAGAGTTTCTCGAATACAATCAAACCCCGCAGTAGAAATCCAAGTTTCTGACGAGCTTATTTTTATATGAAGATAGTGGGCTTTCATACTTATGAAAACCGGGTATAACACATTTTATAGATATCTCTGACTGAAAACGTTTTCTTATTTTCTATTACTGTTTCTAGAATTACTGTACGTTTTCAGTGAAAAATTACTAAGCTTTGTAGAGTCATTAGGTCATTTTGAAGCACAACACATGAAAAATGAGCAATGCCTTCGCCGAGACTCGAACTTAGACCCCCCCTAACTCGAACTAACCCCATAACCTCATAGGCTTAAAAAATCACCTACCATTTCCCCATAAAAATTACGAACAAAACCTTTAAACTATATACCAGATACATCACTTTTCAATCCATTAGAAAACTGAGAAAATCCAAAGTTGATATTGATATTTTTAAATTGTTTTTTTTATAGAACTCTTAATATTATCAAACTATTTTACTGTATTTCACAATCAAACCCCGCAGTTTCGATTTGTTTCATGCGTTTGAATATAAATTTCGCAGAAAATTTATCGGTTGTTAAATTTCGTTCATCGACTAAAGAATGAAGTTAAAAAAAAATTATTCCTCAATATTCGAATTTGCTTATCATGGTTTTTAATGGATTAAAGGAAGCTCTATCGAAAACTAATTTCTTGGTTATCAGTACCAATCTTGTTTGTTATATCCTCTTACGTACGCATTTCTTTATTTCCAAATTAGGTCATCAAGTTGCACGCAGCCCGTAAACAGCTATTCTCACGTACAAGTAATAAATGAGAGACAAATTCTGAACACTATTTTAAAACAAGCAACTATAAAGAATAGTTTTATAAATTAAAGATGTGAATGACATGATAGAAAATATTTACATGAGTTTATTGATGCGTCATTATTATACTACATTCGTGGACACATGCCATATGCTGCTTCTGGCTGAAAAATTCCATTTTTGTTTAAAAAGAATATTCGCTGTGTCCTGCTAATACTCGAAGTGTTGCACATTCTCTTTCCTGTATCGCTCTTGGGTGTTCACTTTTTAGCCAAAAGAGCGTTAGACCGGAAGGGGCTATTAATTTCGTTTTGACATTTTGCGTCGCAAACATTAAATGTCTGTTTCGCTTTTCAAATTGTTGCCACCAAAAATTATCGACCTGTGTTATACTTCAAGAAATTAAATAATGACGAATCTGCATAAATGCATGTATATTTCTCGTATTGTGATAAAACAACGGTACCTAGAGATATCCAGTTTTCTATAACGTAATCCTCCACCGAATATGGACACCCAGAAGGCCGAATTTTGAATTTCGAAATTGTTTTATCATAATATTCTAGCTGCTATGCGGCCAACCTTCGTCTGGCTTTTAAACGTACCGGAAAAATGCCTAAAGGGAACATCAAACATTAAATTTAAACATGCACAGAACTGTATTCTACAAACAACTTATATATATATATATATATATATAAAGAAATATATAATATATAATATAATATAAATATATATATATATATATATATATAAAACACACAAATTTCAATAAAAACGTATTGTAACCGTACGGCTCAATAAGTGCCACCTAGCGGCCACTGGAAGAAACACCAGCCAAGAATAAAAGACTACAGCCTTCAGTCGGTGCACTGGAGTCATGAACAAAGCAAGTTTAAAAAGGCCATGTGAGTCTTTATGTTACTTTTGGTTATAGTATTACATAGAAAAAAATTCGAATGAAATAAGGAATATCCCTTAATACAAATATTAATTATCCTACTAAATAAACTAACCAACTTCCCGTTCTCTTCACTCAACAAACGTCCAGTATCCTAAAGAAACATTAAACTTAAAAACTGCACAGAATTATCGCTCCTGTTTTTCCAAGTGGCAACAGTGCTGATTTTCAACAGTCAACAGTCCAGTATACAATTGAATGAAAAACTGTTGTCAAAACCACATTTCTAAAAGAATGAAACCATTCAAAATGACGCGATTTCCTCAAAAATAAAATTTTAAAAAATGTGTTTCGAATTTTGAAAAAATCGCTTGGAGGTGCACTGGTTCTTCTCTAGATGCGCCTATGTACCAAATTTCGTAGCCGTGGGTTTATTAGCTTACGCGCAGCAAGAACGGAAGACACAAACAGACAGACTCTTTCTTTTATTATATGTAGAAATTTCATATTTTGTAACATTTTAACGAATTTTTGATTAACAAACTCAACGATTTCAAAGCGAGCGATGGCAACACTGTACTGGAAAAGAATTTTTTTTTTTTTTTTTTTTTTTTTTTTTTTTTTAATAATCTCCAGCGCCCGAGACTGTGTATCGGAAATTCTAAAGATATGCTCATTTCAAATTATTTTGCAATATTGCTGTTGAATTGAATTTTATGGTTTAAGTGCGATCTACATGATATTTAATAAATAAAGAAAACACACAAAACATTAAACTAACAAAAAAAAAAAAAAAACCTTTGGGCGTAATATAAAATCTGAAAGCTTTTAGATTTTCTTTAGTTCAAAGGGATTTGAATCCCGAAAGACTACTACTTTCGTTTTGGCATTTTGCGTCGGACTCTTAAATGTCGGTTCACTTTTCAAACTGTTGCCACAAAATGTTAGAGTCCTGCATTATATTTGAAGAAATTAAATAATAGAAAATCTGCATAAATGTATGTATATTTCTCGTATTGTGATAAAACGGCGGTATGTAGAGCCATCCAATTTTGAATGACGTAATCCTACTTCGAATATGGACATCTGAAATCCCAAATTTAAATTTGGAATTTGTTTTATATCAGTTTCATAGTTTGTAAAAAACTAATTTTTGAGTAACAAACTCAACGATTTAAAAGCGAGCAACGGCAACACTTTACGGGGAAAAGAAAAACCTTTTTATCTCCAGCGCGTCGTACTGTGTATCGGAAATTCTAAAGATGAGCTCATTTTAAAATTATTTTGCCACATTGCTATGGAACTAAATTTCATGGTTTAAGTGCGAAGAACATGATATTTAAAAAATAAAGATAACGCACAAAACATTAAAAAAGCCCTTTTGGGCGTAATATAAAATCTGAAAGTTTATAGATTTTTTTTAACGTTTTCTCTAATTTCTTCCATAAAAATGCCAATTAATTTATAGGCACTATACGCGCCAGCCATGTAACTGCTACAGGGAGGACACACGGGCGGCTAGTTTGAGAACACTGGTATACCCAACGCAGCAGCCATCCCAAATGAGACACAATATATTGAATTAATGGCTGTTACCATTCATAAAGAAATAACCGGACAACAGGACGACTGAATGACAACAACTGCAAGCAAGACATTACAGTAGAGTTATTACAGGCGCGGAGTGAGTGAAGGCCATGAACCGTACAGACAGTCCATCCAAGGAAGGCCATAATTATGCAATCTGGACCCAATGACCGCCAATTAAGATTGGGCCTCGGGCACGGAAGTGGTTATCAAGCGGATGAGAACGACAAATAGGATGTGTTATTGAGTCACATGAGGCCATTTATCAAATGGCTTTATGAATGAGCACTTATAAACTAAGCTCTTCAATTCCAAATCTCAACTTGGGAACTAGTAAAAGATTATAACTTGATGTTTTCCCAATCTATATATATATAAAATGCCTGTGTGTTCGCGATTAACTCAGTCACTACTACAGCCTATCGTCACCAAACTTTCTATAATTCTTTTCTAGGTTGACGCCCCCTTTTTCCCCCCCAAAAAAAATCAGAGGTATTAATTGAAAACTCTGAAAACACTAATTTTCGCCCTCATTTTTCCGAGTGGCAACAGTCTCACACGCTGGAGATAAAAATTTGCTTTATTTCGAGAATAATTCTTTTCGTTGCCACTGCTCGCTTTCAAATCGTAGTGTTTGCTAATAAAAAATTTCTAAGTTTTACAATGAAATAAAAATAGCATTGCCAAATATTAAATACATTATTCCCGATTCCAAAAACGCACGGCAAGCCATTTCGACTGTTGCCATCTTCGTACGACTTTAATCAGTCGAGATATTAATTAAAAACTTTAAAAACGCTAATTTTCGCTCTCATTTTTCCGAGTGGCAACAGTCTCGCACGCTGGAGATAAAAATTTGCTTTATTTCGAGAAGCGTTGCCACTGCTCGCTTTCAAATCGTAATGTTTGCTAATAAAAAATTTCTAAGTTTTACAATGAAATAAAAATAGCATTGCCAAATATTAAATACATTATTCCCGATTCCAAAAACGCACGGGAAGCCATTTCGACTGTTGCCATCTTCGTACGACTTTAATCAGTCGAGATATTAATTAAAAACTTTGAAAACGCTAATTTTCGCTCTCATTTTTCCGAGTGGCAACAGTCTCGCACGCTGGAGATAAAAATTTGCTTTATTTCGAGAAGCGTTGCCACTGCTCGCTTTCAAATCGTAGAGTTTGCTAATAAAAAATTTAATTAAAAACTTTGAAAACGCTAATTTTTGCACTCGTTCTTCGGAGCGGAGAAAGGAGCCATTGCTCGCTTCGAAATCCTTGAGTTTGTTTATCAAAATTTGTTAAAGTTTTACAAAATATGAAATCGATAAGAAAAGAAATTTCGGCTTCCAGATGCCCATAGGATACGTTATTCAAAATTAGATGGCTCTAAGTAATGTTGTTTTATCACAAACATAGTGCGAAGAACATGATATTTAAGAAATAAAGATAACGCACAAAACTTTAAAAAAAAAAGCCCCTTTGGGCGTAATGTAAAATCTGAAAGCTTTCAGATTTTTTTAATTTTACTTATTTATTTTTTAATTTTCGTATTAAATAAATTATGGCCAGTTAAAGCGGAGATCCGGTTAAACGGAAGTCTACTATCTTAAAATGGCAAAACAGAATTTCGCAGTGGTGGAAATGGAATATTTCTTCACATAATGGCTAATATACATTTATCACTCAGGAACATTAGCATAAAAGTATCTTTAAAAACATTTGAAATATCATCATTTTAATTAATTTTCTGCAGTTAACAGTACCAACATAAATTACTTTACAATTTGAAACCGAGATCAAATGTTACGAATAGAAGTTCATCTGAAAACTATAAGGTGAAGTCGAATAGTTGTGCAATACAAATACAGCCTCTCCAAAATGTCTGCTAATTATCTACTTTATCTTCAACTTGCTCAAATTAACTGCCATGGTTTCAGCTATATGCATTTGAAAAATTTCCTTTCGAAACTTAAATGTCATTTCTAAATTCTAACAGTCATAGTCAGTAAACTCATGAAAACAATTTACGAATTGCTATTCCTTTTCTAGAAATTACTTAAGAACATTTAAGTTTTCTTTTACACATGTAATTTTGCATATTTATGATTTATCAACTAAAAATATTTACATGCAGTTCATGTGCACGCTTCTTTATACCTGAAATTTACTTGAATTTGCAAGCCTCGTGTAAAAGGGTTCCATCACGGAGGTGCCAAGATCTTTATCAAATCGGCAACTGTACGAAAACCTTCATAAGGTTTCACGGCATAAAGTTTACGCACCCTTATGCAAATCAGTTTCCAACTTGTAAAAAGTAAATTTCAGAAAGGCGCACGCATCTTCACGCCATGAGCACGGACCATCAAGTATAGTTTGCTACTCTGATTAGCAAAACGAATGAAAATTCTATTTGTATTGCATAATGATACCGGCACTTTTATGAAGGCAGCTGTTTTAACAAGTCAGAAAGGCTGAGGGCACCTTTACGCTGGAGCATCCTTACGAAGGTTTCTGTCTTTTCGCATAAGGGCCTAATTGCATAAAGGTTCTTGGCACCATTATGCAGACGTACTGTATTGCGGACCACGTGGCGTAAATTGATGTTTTAAAATAATCCCCCTCCCTAAAAAAGGGGGGATACGACTAAGAACCTCAGAAGTGCTTAAAACACTAACACAAAGGGATTTTTTTTATTTAAGAACGTAAAGAATTTCATGGCCTACTTAGCGACACTGAAGAAAGCACCGCTGGAAAAGCGTCAAAAGTAGCGAAAAAAGTTCAAGAGTCCGGGAAAATATCCTCGGAATACAAAATCAATAACAGAATCCTGAGAAAGATAAGATCCTGGAAATGAAACTTTAGTTCTGTCTACAATTGGGCAGATCCCAGTTTTAGCTCCTAAATCTGTTTGCAACGTCTTTTTCTCTTCCAACCTTTTCAATACAGCACGCCGAGTTTCAACTGTCGAAAGGATTTAAGTTATTTAATAATCATGAAACTAGGGTGGGAAAAAGGTGGGGGGGGGGGTTGTACATTCGTTTCTGTACCTTGCCTTTTAGAACACAGTTCAAAAACGTTATCTGATTTCAAAAGATAGGTTTTTAGTAAGCTATGGGGGAAGAAAACTCATCAATGATCTTGACCTAATTTCAGAGTTTATTTGAAATAAAGCAACTCTGAAAACAACATTCTATCTTCATCAAGATTATCAACCGAGATATTATTTGAGCAATTGTGAAAAGCTGCAATTTTGTACAACGCACGAAGCGGCGCTTTAATATCAATTTCACCCTAAAAATAAATAAGGCAGTAATATACTAATACTAGGAAAGGGGGACTTTGTTTTTTAAGTATGATATTTTAGAAAACAATTTTATATGTTCTACACAATTAAAACAAAATCTCCCACGTGTTTTTGAACAAGAAAAAGGTTAGGTTAATTAATTACGGCAAACCCTCGAGGGCTATCTGCCTAAGGGGATGAATGCCTTCGTGGAGGACTTTCTAAGGGAAACTGGCTCGTATACACATGGGGAAAACACGAAAACACCCATGCAGCCAGCCAGCTGACGGGATTCGAACCTCGGACCGTGGTTTCCTACCATGTGTAGCGTGTATACGAGTCCGTTCCCCTTTCGTTTTCCTTTTACGGAGGCACCTTTCTCTTTAGGCAGCTAGCCCTCGAGTGCTTTGCCATAATCGAACACCAAATCGAACCTGACTCATTAAAACGTTTCTCAAAATGAGAAAGAGAATTTTATGAAAACCATCTCGACACTATGGACGCGGTAGTTCTGAAAATATTGACTCTGTCTTTTATAATCCATCTGTAAATTCATATAAGGAAAACATTTCTTAAGGGTTTAACAATTAAAAAAAGTTTTGTCTTCAGCAATTCGTTAAATTTAAAGCAGTAAATTCGTTCTCAAATATTTCCGAAAATTTCACGAAAATATTACAGAACGACTAAATTTGGTAACTCTGTAGAGACATTAGGATTTTTTGGAAGCCAGAGAGATGAAAAATTAACAACGCCTTCGCCGGGAATCGAACCACGGACCTCTGGATACCGGCTCAGTGTACAGAACCACTACACCAAGAAGGACGATAGGGAAGTGGGAGAAATACCTTATATACTCCCCTTTTTAAAGGGCGATTAGGGTTTTAGGGGACCTAGTCGCCAAATCCTGGGTGCGGAGAATCATCATCTACAACCCTTTTAGTTCGGGCGCCACTTGTAGAGACATTAGGATTTTTTTTTGGAAGCCAGAGAGATGATAAATTAACAACGCCTTCGCCGGGAATCGAACCACGGACCTCTGGATACCGGCCCAGTGTGCAGAACCACTACACTAGGAAGGACGCTAGGGAAGTGGTTGAAATACCTTATATTTCTTTTCCATGTTTTTTATAGATCAAATTTCGACACATTTTGATTAAATTTACAAAGCAACTACAAAAACCACCCTTTTTGAAGATAAGCGGTTCCTTATCGGATAAAACTATTTCTCATTAAATTTACAGCTAGCCTTATGGGAAAAAAGGTATGAAAAATTTCATATAAACTTCTTAAAACTATTTTACTCGGAATGTTTTTCCCTAATGCGACACTTAAAAAATTTAGATTTTTATATTTACAGAAGCTTACCAACCATATGTTCTTATATAAAATCCTCTAGTTTGTTTTAAGAAGCTCTGTGTCTGGAAGATACATGTGCAAAAGCAGTATTTATAGAAACTGTTGCTAATGCTTACTTGTCTGATCTTTAGTCAACCCAAGTCCACCAAATTCCTCGTAACGCAATTTATGCCTGTCGTTGGCAACAGCCTTGAACACCTTACAGTGCGATTTAGCTCAGTTCCTCCCCCAATTTTAATGGAGAGTACCCCGGGGGGGGTGACGGGTCCGAGAGTCTCTCATCTTTTTTTCCCTACCACCAAACTCTCGAGAAGAATTTTGGCTGGCCGTATATTGCCCCCATGCCGCACGGACACTACACATTTACAAACATTCACGATTTCTCCGGGATTCGAACCCGGAACCTTCGGCACGGGAGTCAGCAACGCCAACCACTATACCGGTTGGGCGGCATTTACAGAAATATAACCCGTGACCATCGCCGAACATCTAGTATTATAATCAGACTGAAACTGAGTATCCAAGAATAAAACACTCTTATAACGCATAGCACAAAAGTTGCAAGAAAATCTTCAGAAGAGAAAAGGAGGTATCCATCAATAAAAATCTAGATCTTACTGATGAATGTTGGTAAATATACTGGTAATTGGTATTGGTAACCCCGTGCAATACTTCCGTCAAAACTCATTTAATATATGCCACTAACTTCAGTCCAATCGTCTTAAAATAAGCAGATAAAATCGAAAAGTCAAAGAGTTCGTGTACGCCTGAGATTACCAAACGATACAGACGACAGGTGAAAGCAAACGAGGAGTTTAGAACTTGTAATTAATTACCTATAGAAGCAAAGATCTTGTTGAAGCATTAAAAACTTATTATGGCTTATTAAAAAGCTTATTATTATTATATTTACTTCCTTGTACGAAGTAAAAAGGAAGTATTGTAATCGCGAAAAGCTTCAGGCAGCATATTTCAACGAAAATATCCACTTTGACCGCTTTCGAATGTAATTTAACGATGTTTTTGCGTAATATCTATACGTAAGGACAGAATAAAAGACTCTTTGCCTCCAAAAAAAAACTAAAAAACTGCTTTAAAATGAATTCTGAAGAGAATTTTTCGTGGCGTCTGTACGAACGTATGTACGTATCTCGCATAATGCAAAAACGAGTAGCCTCAGAACGTTGAAATTTTGTATATAAGACTACTATAACATGTAGATATGCACCTCGTATTTTGGTTTCAATCGGCCGCTCCAAATGTATATAAATACATTTATAAATATATCCACTCTGTTACCCGGCTCAGTGATCTCGGTTTCTTTACTCTTATATGTTTGTAAATTGTACATTTTTTGCTGTAAAAATGATTGAATTATGTTGTTTTTATCTTCCGGTTAAAGTTTTTATGCCTTTCGTAATTCTGGAAGCAATATTTGTACAATTATCAAGAATTTAAAAGCTGTTTAAGTGCGGTTAAGTTTTAAATAACATGGCGGACATATTTGTTTACATTTCAAACAGCAGAATTGTAGATTTGTTGCCAATCTAGAGACACTAAGCTTCGCAACACAAAAATAACGCCTTCATTTATTATTGCGAATTAAATTATGCTTAATCCTTTCTGGAATTTTTTCGAGGAAATAAGTATTTAAGATTTACTTCGTAATTTTTAATACAGATATTTTGAGTTTTTATGTATTTTTGCCTTGTCGCGAAGTGAAAACTGAATTAATTGAATGAGAAATACTCAATCGTCTGTGAGAAACTGTTTTTTCGTTTTGTTTGCTTAATTTCTTTTATACATAGTTCTAGCTATAGTATTTGAATAGAACATGTGGCAACGATTAGATAATTCTTCAAATGATAAAAATTTTGTGCATTCTGAGTTATAATATTAACGAAATATAATACTGTTAAGTAAACCTAGCGCCAGAGTGTCGCTATGGTAAACAAAGTGAATTTTAAAGAATGCATTTATTCTATTGTGGTTTATGCGCTGTCGGCGAAGTAGGTTTAATTCAATCTAATAAGTTAAACGAAATGCAAGAAAAAATGCGTATAATTTAATATTCCGTACAAGGAAGTCATGTGGTGTACACATCAGATTTTTTATGAATGAAATAAACACGTGGCTGCATCGTCAGAATGGGCAATTCTTTCTTTTAATAGCTGAAGAAATTTGCTGAAAAATTATAGAACGAAGAATTCGTATTTTTGAACTGAAATCAACTTAAGATATTTAAATGTATTGCTTCTACAGAAGCACTGCTCTCAACTGATTGGGGATTGGATACGAACTTTAATTATATTAATTTCTTAAAAGATAGACACGGTGTTTCAGAAAAAATAAATTACAGCTAACCCTATGAAAAAAATAATAATAATAATAATAAATAAATCTGAAAGGTTTCAGATTTTAACGGTCGCCCAAAAGGATTTTTTTAACTTTTTTACACTCCCGCTGAGGTCGCAGTCTACCGTAAACTTTTTTTTTTTTTAAAAAAAAAAAAGCTTTATTATCAAGCATCGTTTTCTTCGCCCTTATGCCATAAACAATTCAACAACAAAGTTACAAAACTTTTGAAAACAGCATAGCTGTATATGCTTAGAATTCCCGATGCAGTGGGCATACATTTTTTTTCTGCCCCCCCCCCGTCTTTTCTATGTTCCTTATATCAATGCTCAGTTTTCTTAACTAACATGGCTTTATAAAACGTTTTTGTATCGTTTTATTATTAACATTTTGCGCGTTAAATTTATTATATTATTATTTTATATTTTGTGTGTTACTGATTAAACATCGCGTTCTTAATATTCGAATCAAGTACAAAATCACAAACTATTTAAAAACACATTATCTTTAGAATTTTCGATAAATAGTCTCGATAAAATGTTTTATTCCGCACAGTGTTGACACTGCTGGCTTCGAAATCGTCTTAATCGAAACCTCGTTAAAGTTTTATAAAATATTAAATAGATAGCACAAAAAATTCGAAATTCAGGCTTTCAGGTGCCTATATTCGGGTGGAGGACAACGTTATTCAAAAACATAATGACTCTAGGTACCGTCGTCTTCTCGCAACGAGAGTAACATACATACATTCATGCAGGTTCTTCATTATTTAATTTCTTTAAATGTAACACAGGGCGATAAAATTTGGTGGCAACAAATCTGAGAAGTGATATAATGCATTTAAGAATTTTTTAATGTACAAACACCACTATTTCAAAGAAAGCAATGGTAACACTGTAAGGGGGAAAATGTATATATATATATCTCCAGCCCGCGATATTGTGTATCGGAAATATGCTCATTTTAAAATTATTTTGCGATATTGCTGTTGAATTGAATTTTAAGGTTTAAGTGCGAAGAACATGAAATTTATTAAATAAAGGTAACACAGAAAACGATAAAAAAGCCCCTTTGGGGGTAATGCAAAATGTGAAAGCTTTCGGATTTTTTTTATTAAATTTATTAAATTCACTCCCAATGAGAAATTCTAAATACTAATTTCCTCTGATTTCGCCTGTAAATTAAATCGAAATCATAGTTTCCTATCTACGTCCAGCAACGTTGAAAGGAGTTTCCCTTCCTCCCCATTTCCAAATCATAGCCAACTCTTATCGCTCTATACATATTTTACAACGTCTTCAAATTTTCGCACCGCTCTCTGTTTACTCGGCGCCAGCACAAACAGCACAGCCAAGGCTAACATCCTGCTCTGGAGACGGCTATCTGCCATCGACAATTCCAAAGTCCCTCGGAGGAGAATTGCACTCTATCTGAACACACACAGCTAAGGCAATGTTATCAGCTGCAGTTCTCCTCCGATCTAGGAGGAGACCAGGGGCGGTTGTGTTCTCGAGCGTGACGCGTCCGTCATTAAGGCCGTAACCCAGTTGTCACACGGGGAGAGAGGAAAAGGGGACGGAAGGTTTAACTCTTAACTCTTCCCTTCCAAACCAACCAGGCGTGTAATTGATGACGTAATCTCTTATCGCACGTAGCAGAGCTAGAGCATCTCTCCAGTTTGACAGCACGTTTGGCGACAGATATAAGATTCAAGTTATGTGCCAAGGAGGAAAAGGCAGCCAAATTAAGGGTTGTCCCACACCAGGTACAACATTATGACAACAAGACATTTTCCACACTTTCGAAGCCGTCTTTTTGGGTCTAGCAAGTACTGGAATCGGCCAAGGTTTATGTAAAATCTCAACCACCACATATCTGCAAACATCAAAGGCTAAAACTCTCAAAATAAAAGTTCTCAAGAGGGTCTAGGCACAGGTATTCGAGGCGCCAACCTAGTTACCCTGGTTGGCATAGAACAGAAATAAGCTTAATTGCACTAGTGGTAGTTTATAAACCGAAACACAAGCGTGTAACAATTCGGTACTAAATGCAGCCGGAACGCAACAGACCAGCTTGCAACCAGTCAAGAACTCTGGATCCAACACTTATCTTATACCGCGTTTAAGATCTGTGTCGCGAGCTCTGTACTAAGAACTTAAATAGTACCAAGGAAAAAAAGTGCCACATCACCACAAAACAATCCTACAGCTACCTTAGAAGTTCTGCAGAGTTAAATATAGATAACACCTTCCTCACTGGAAAAAAAAGGTAGGCGTACAGGGGGTAGGGAAAGTTTTGTGTTATCAGCCGTTAAAAGAAAAACTAAGAAAAACCTGCAAAATTTTCTTTACTTTTAAGCGCTTGATTTCTATCGATTTCTATGCGCATAGAGATATTCCCACTGCTCCGTATAAAGTTATTATATTTTTAATCGCTAATTTAAAGATAAAATAAATGTTCTGTGCATCCCTAAACACTGTAGTTATAATAAGTAAAACAGTACCGTCAATTTTGACATACTAAAAGATAACCTTAAATGCATTATATAGATTTCAAAATGAAAAAAAAGGTAGGCGTACAGGGGGTAGGGAAAATTTTGTGTTATCAGCCGTTAAAAGAAAAACTAAGAAAAACCTGCAAAATTTTCTTTACTTTTAAGCGCTTGATTTCTATCGATTTCTATGTGCATAGAGATATCCCCTATGCTCCGTATAAAGTTATTATATTTTTAATCGTTAATTTAAAGATAAAATAAATGTTCTGTGCATCCCTAAACACTGTACTTATAATAAGTAAAACAGTACCGTCAATTTTGACATACTAAAAGATAACCTTCGTAGATTTCAAAATGAAAGATGAAATTTCTAACGGAGGAATTACTTTAGATAAGTAGTTTTACACAGTCTTTTATATCTATCTATATATATTTTTAAAGGGTTCAATACGCTAAAATGTATAAAAGAAAGATCGCAAAAAAAGCTGCATCTTATCCACCAAAATTTACCCTCATCTTTAAATCCTGGAATATGAAAAGCTACTTTTAATACGCTTTTCAAATGAATGATTTGTTTATTCGTTTTAGATTTTCGTCCTTGTTGCCATTTTCCTGGCAAGATTCAAAACACTAATAATTAAAATCGTAAATTCTGCAATATTAAAACAGTCCTCTCATACTGACACAGCCAGCTGCCTCTCTCCCCCACCCCTGGCATTCGCATTTTCCCCAATCAGTGCATTCGTTTTAAAAATTTGAGCCATTTTCAGTTGAAAATCTTGTTTATTTCGATTTTTAAACATTCAAATTAAAGAACACTGCGTTAGGCTAGTCCTACAATATACACTGGTCTTAATTGTTCTCTCCAGTATGTTTAGTTTTTCGTCAAAATTTTGCTTATGTACTTAGATAAAAAGATTGAAATATACTTAGATAAGAAAAAAACTAAAAAATCGATAAGACGTTCAATTCTGGGATCTTACGTTTAACACCACAATATTTCATAAAAACGTCGTCTTCCACTAAGACAGCACTGACTAACTAATACTGAAACCAGTTATATAGATATTAAAAACCCCAGTATTTTAGTGGACATTCGAAAAACTACTTCAAGCCAACAAAAACAGTCATAAATAGAATCAAATCCCAGAAAACAAAAGCTACCTCACGATATGATTGAAGTTGTTGCTCAATCACGGAGGGTTCCGCTTCATGGGGTCCCATGGAACGTGCGACGAGCCCAGTTTTTAGATTATGGACAGACAATGAACATCGTAAAAAATATTTACATTTTTTTTATATTTATTACGAGAGCGATAAGCAGCCAAATCATGTCAATGGCCTGCGCTGGTTACGTATAGGGGTGAGAGAAATATGTTCCGTTCACCAGCCTCGCCCACGAATCGTGACTCCAAGAGGAGTTACGGTTTGAAAATGGAAATAATTGGTTGCAGGAAATCAGAACTACGCACGAATGATGACCATAAAATGGTCACAGGTATTGCATGCTTTCTCTTTCCAGTAAGGTACACAGACAGAGCTTTACAACCATCGTTGGTTAAGCCGTAAGGCTGGATGCTAACAATGACTTCAGATTTCACATCATCGTTGGTGAAAAAACAATTTAACTCGTTGTCAAGCATGATCCCACCCAAACTGAAACTGAAACTGAAACGAGATGGCATGGTAAAATTTAGTGGCTTCGAGTGCCTCATTACCTGACTCGAAGACCTTTAACGGAAAAGATCCGTTAAGGGTCTTCGAATTAACCCAAAGAAAGAAGCTATTCCAACAGTCAGCTGTAATACAGTCTTCATGCGGGTAAGGTGAAATGAAATCAGATACAGCATCCGATATATATCTCAACCAGAGAATGGGCAAAATTTAGAGAACAAGGCTCATTCCTAATTAAAACTTGTACAATTAGATCTAGTTAATCCACGTGTCAGGGCGAAGCTGGCACGGTTCTGGTTAATCCACGTCTTAGATGAATCTGGTCAGACAACACTGCTCCCCTTTCCCAACTGACGAGCACTTAGCCGACTTAGGCTTGGCCACTACTAAGGCCGGAAGTGATGGCCACCTTGTTATGGAAGCGCCTAATAGGTGGGCTACCATTATTTCCTATGAAGGAACGGAGAATTACAGCCCTAACCACTATACCAGTGATGGCGAACCTACGGCACGCGTGCCACAGTCGGCTTGCAGAGCTTCATCAGGCGGCACGCGACTAATATTACTTCCTTAATCAATAATCACAACAAAATGATACTATATAATTTAAATAAGTGCTTTAGTCTGTTCTTACTTATCGCATAATGCCACTGGCATAAGGCCTAAGCCTAGATATAAGATTTTCATATATCGGCCATAGAAATTATATATATATTTATTGACCCAATTTATGACGTTTAAATTGTTTGGGCCAATCATATTACATGTTACATGGCAAAGAATACGCCAACTCAGCTTAAATGTTTGCTAAACGAATTGAAATTCATTGCAAACTGCCGGTGAGTTTTAAGGCTTTCATTGTTAAATAAGTTTTCTATAGTCCAGGTCTTGGACCCTCACAAATGACTCCAGTAAATGACTCCAGTAAAAAATGACTCCAGTAAATTACAAATGACTAGCATTGATAGTGGACGATCATTTCCAGACACCTGGACAGAATCATTTGCAGTTATCAAACACAATAGGAAAGCATTATGCATTCTGTGCGGGAAAAGTGTTGTGTGTCGCCCATTGTGTGTCAGACGGCACTTTTTTAACACCAACCACAAGATTGTTGCCGAATTTGTTGAAGCTGAGCGGAAGGTGTTTATCGATGGGAAACTGAGGAATTATATAATTACCAGATAAGTTGGTTTTTGCAATTATCTTTATAAAACAAATCATCCAACAATGGCCAGCTTTCAAATTTCACTGTACCTGGCAAAAGATGGTAAACCGCTCTCCGATGGAGATTTAATCAAAGGGATTTTGGGCACGCGGCTCCAAAAAGGTTCGCCACCACTGTACTATACCGTTCGATACTGAATCAAAGAAAATGATCAGAGTTTTCTTCGCTTATTTAGAAGAGCGCATGGTTCATTCAAGTCATCCTGAGATCAGGAAGCTGCAGTACAAAGGGCATTGAGCATTTTCATTGCTTGAGAATTCTGTAATATTTAAAAGAGATCGCTAACATTTATTGCATCTATATAAATTAGAAAAATGAACTTTTCTGTAGTTAATAAAAAAAATATGATTGCATCAATATCTAAAAGTATCTGCTGGGTCTTTGTCATAAGAACGGTTACTTAGAGACACAACTATGAAAGACCGTAAACAGGTGACTTCAAAGACTACCGAAGATTTGTTAGGAAATACTACAAGTAAGTTATCTATACCTGTACTTATGACTTTAACATTGTCAATTCTAATCACGTATCACTACACGCATGTATATTTCTAAAAATAACATTTAACGATGCATATTAAATACATAAATTAAATATTTAAAAATAAAAAATTTGCTGTTTTTAATTTTTTGGGGTTTGACATTTTAAGGGCAATTAAACGTATATACTTGAAAAGTTCATTAGATAAATACTATGAGAAAAATGTGGAAACGAGATCTTTTTTTAAATATTCATTATTAAAAAACCCATTTTGCTATTTTTATGATATTATTCATTACAGTGATACTTTTTATAAATATTTTTAGTCGAAAGGGGCAATTTGCCCAGAAGGACTATTAACTTCGTTTTGGCATTTTGCGTTGAAAACTTTAAAAGGCTTTATCACTTTTCAAATCATCGCTACCGTATATTATCGGCCTGTCTTATATTTATAGAAATTAAATAATGAAGAATCTGAATAAATGTATGTATGTTTCTCGCATTGTGATAAAACAACTGTACCCAGAGCCATCAAAATTTGAATAACGCAATCTTTCATAGAATATGGGCATATGGAAGTGCAAATTTGGAAAAATATTCATTAGTTATTTTTTTTTCCCCAGATATATACATAAAGCCGATTCAAATTCCAAAAGTTAGATGGCTCACCCTATATTAGATAATAATCTAATAAAGCGTTTCCGAATAAGAACTTGAAAACACGTCATTTCCTCTTAAGAAACCTTCTGAAAATATTTAGAACCAACCATACTTCCGAAACTTCACGAACAAAGACGAAAATCAAATCAACGTTTAAAAGACCACCCATGGGGATCCAAATTTCTAAAAGTTAAAACTTTGCGTAAGGCAATTAACTAATTGTTTGTCACGACTTCATAAAACGACGTCAAAAGTTTAATTTAATAATTTAGAGGGCAGTTTCTCGCTGAGTGATGCTTTAATCCGCCTCTTCTGTCTCTTGGTGATTCACTTTACGTTACAAATTAAGCACTTCCGAGTTTTATTTTCGGCTCGAATTTACCATGTGAGCTATGGTGTAATTAAATTCGACGCATCCTGTCTAATATTAATCATTTCGCACAAAAACTAAAATTCATTTTTTTTTCAATATCTTTCCAAAAATGTTTCTTATGAGAACTTTGAAT
Organism: Stegodyphus dumicola; assembly: GCF_044657685.1. Classification (NCBI taxonomy): domain Eukaryota; kingdom Metazoa; phylum Arthropoda; class Arachnida; order Araneae; family Eresidae; genus Stegodyphus; species Stegodyphus dumicola. Next base: position 189,174,858 of record NC_140774.1, read on the forward strand.
ATAAAACTACACGAAGAAATGTTTAAATGTGCTGTATGGGGTTCTTTACATTTTCATTTAATTCACGAGCATTTACGAATTCTTTATTGGCTCGACAGCCCACAGTGGGCCTTGGCCTTCTCCAGGCATGTCTACTTTTGGCAACGGTTTTCCAGTTTTTGACTTTTAAAATGCTTAGGATCAATTTCAACATAATCGATCCATCTCACCGGGGGGGAGGGGGTCTAACGCGAGGTCTGGTTTCTATGGGCTTTACCAGAAAGATTTTCTTACAATACCGATCTTGCGTTCTGACCAGATGATCAGCCCGTTTAAGTCCCTGTAGTCTGAACAATTTTACTACATCAAGTTGTCTATAGGTCGCCCAGGTATATATCTATACAGTTCTATACAGATATATACCAGGTATATATATATCCATGCAGCACTAAATACCAACTCAGCGGGAGTTAACCACTAGCTGCCAGCCCGCTGCCCCGGCTGAGCAGACGATATTTATAAAATGCAAAAAAGATATATATATATATATATATATATATATATATATATATATATACATGTGCATACAAGGCACTTGAAGAAGAGTACAATCAAAATTTATGCATATACATATAAATACCAACTTGGATACAGATATATACACACTTACATATATATTCCGAAGCAAATAAAAGTATACATTCTCTCACTCATATTGATATATACATCCATACATATACGTTATCGTGATAGTTAAAGTTTACAAGAAGCATGACATTGAGATACGCGTGATCCTTAGTATAAATTAGGTACCATAAATAAAAGATATAAACACGTACAGATACAGTACGAACTTTATGTATGAGAACCTGGCACAGCATAAATACAAAATTACATATTGAACATACGTATCACATACTCTGTTGCTGACATATTGAACTAGCTTATATAGACTTTTATGACTAATATCTTCCAGCGACAGAAGAGTAATTGCTAGTACAGTACTCAATTATTGTTTTCAGTTTCCGCTGGGCAACTTTTTACTTTGTAGATTCTGGAACCAATTGGGCCAGAATCTGGCTCCTGGTTGCTTGAGGCTGTTAAGTGCTGTGTGCGGGCAAGAGAACACAAAATGATCTGGATGACCCTCCTCCCCACATTCACAGTCATGGAGGTAGGAATTAAGAAGGAGTCGCCCTAAACAAGTTTCTCCGTAACCTGCTCTGAAGCACCGGCGATCCCTACGTGGTGACCAAAACATTGGGTCATTTACCATTGAGTTCTATGGGATTTGACGCGTTCGCGTGTAAATATTTTGTAATTACGTCGCAAATATACATATAAATGTATATATTTTCTTTTTCTACAACACTTCAGAGTCCTAAGTATGTGAAAACAACATAATTTTAAACAACAGTTCATTCTGAACGGAATTAAATGCTATACTTTTCACAGGACAGTTTTCTCAGAATGGTTTAATTTGAATGAAATATTTTTACAAGTTTTCGTTAATTACATTAGAAAAAAAAATTAAGGTAATTCGGTTTTATTCGGTTAAGGTACAAAAATTAAGATCAAAGTTTATTGTATTATTAATATTAAAATTATGCATTATTTCTTTTCTATTTATAGAGCTTCTTCCTAAAATACTTTCTTAAATATGACATGATTTTTTGGCTTCTTTTAAATCGAAAAATGTAAGTCAATTTATAATTAATGCTCTATTCGGTTCATTTTAAATTAGAGAATTATTAGGAATTAAATAGTATTTGACTTTCTCTGAACATTTCTGAAAGGGAATAAAATAAGTTTTTTTTTCTTTTTTTTTTTTTTTTTAGTATTATTTAAAACTTGTAACTGAGTTATTATAAAATGTAAAGTGAATAATTCTTTTAATTATACTTATCAGATTTTTTTTTTTTTTTTTTTTTTTTTTTTTTTTTTTTTTTTTTACCCTTCATGTCAACAATACATATTCCAAAACTCTTTATTACGTTCTTAAGTGCGCATCTCATAGCATTTGCTTTACAATACCTTTTAACAGATTGCTTTCCAATACGAACAATTCTTGCTTAAATAGTTTTATAACGTATTTGTCAACAGGATTTCAATTTATGTTTACAATTCAATATTAAAGTTATTATATATTTAGATAACATTTATAATCATTATATATTAGATACATTTAATCATTAGATTTCTTCACAGTACTTTCACAGTTGTTTATAAGTGAATAAATTCTTCATTTCAAATACATTTATAAATAATTTAATGAATATTTTGTCAAAGGCAGATACATGCTTTTTGCAAGCACATGCATAAATACCCATACATATTTCCTATTTTTCATTTCCGGCATGTGCAAATCTTTAATTTCTGTGCATTCACTATATTTTTCGTGTAAAGTAATTTACACTAATTTAGCATAGACCCGAAAGTTTTACATAAAAAATATATATGAATATAATTTGAGTGAAAATTATAAGTATTATTTTTAATACCCACTCAAAGGTCAGTTTTTCTTCAAAATTCCTCCACGATGGCATCTCTCTCTTTAGGCAGATAGCCCTTGCATGCGTTACTCTATTTAATAAAAACTTAATCTGACCTATGTGCCTAATTACAAATATTTTAACATACATAATTTTATATTTACATTTAGGCATCAAGTTTCAAACTTTTCAAATCTTCTAGAAAATAAATTTTAGCAGATCTCTTTTAGCAATTTTCTTAAAATCTATATTTTTGTAGTGCAACAGCTTAGAATTTTATAAAACAAATTCATAATCAAAATCGCTGTTGTTAGTTATCGAAAAATAACCAAGATGTGATTTTTGCGTAAATGTCAGTAAACTATACAAATTGCTATTATCCATCACACTATGAATGTTTCTTTCATGCGAGAGTGTTCGAAATACAGCAGTCTTAATGCAAAATAAAATAAGGCGATCTTGTAGAGTCGTTAGGATTTTTGAAGCAGAAGATGTGAAAAATATGCAATGCCCTTGCTGAACTCGAATCTGGACCTCTTCAATACGCACCAAGTGAGCTACCGTTACACCACGAAGGCATACATATAGGAGGGAGAAAATACCTTATATACCCCCCCTTCTAGAGGGCGATAGGGCATTAGGGGCTCCAATCGACAAATCTTGGTGGCGACGAATTATCGTCCGCCAACTATTAGTTCGGGCGCCACTGTAGAGTCATTAGGTTATATATATATATATATATATATATATATATATAGCAGATGTGAAATACGTGCAATGCCCTCGCCGGGACTCGAACACTTACCTCTCGAATACGCGCCAAGTGTGCTATCGTCCCACCACGAAGGCATGCTGGGAGAAAATACCTTATAATCTTTTAAATTTGTCCACTCACAGTATGTTTTAAAATGGGGTTTTTTAACAAATGAATGCCTATTGGATAATCTTAATTCTGCCAATTTCGCAAAATGTAAAGATTTGAATCCCGGAGAACGGGCTGGTTGCATAGGCGTTTTCGTGCGTTTCCCCATATAGTCAGTTTTGTCTTAGAAAGTCCTCCATGAAAACATTCCTCCTCTTATAAGCATATATCACACTGCGTTTGTTTCACACGAACAATTGTTTCGGACAATTTTTCTGCCTGCTTGAAAGATTTGCGACTTTTTCCTTCCTTTCCAAAAAAATTGTAAATTGTTCGTTTTCAACCAATCAGCTATCAGCAAGCGATCTATGGTGATTGGCTGTTGTGACAGAGCAGAAAAATTGTTCCAAACAGTTGTTCTTCCGAAACAAACCGACATGTGATAGCAGCCTTACAGCAGCCCTCGAGTGCTTTGCCACAGTTAAAATAAACCAAACCAATCCAACACGTATATCTTTAAAAAAAAAAAAAAAAAAACTGAAATGTTTCAGATTTTAAATTACGTCCAAAGGGGCGTTTTTTAACATTTTGTGTGTTACCTTTCTTTATTAAATATCATGTTCCTCGCACTTAAACCATAAGATCCAGTGCAACAGCAATATCGCAAAATAGTTTTAAAACGAGCATATCTTTAGAATTTCCGATACAGAGACTCACGCGCTGGAGATAAAAATGTTTTTTCTGCACAACGTTGCCATTGCTCGCTTTGAAATCCTTGAGTTTGTTAATCAAAAATTCGTCAAAGTTTTAAAAAATAGGAAATCGATCATAAAACAAATTTCAAATTTCAAATTGGGTCTTCCACATGCTCATATTCGTTGGAGGATTACGTTATTCAAACTTCGATGACTCTATGTACCGTTGTTTTATCACAATACGAGAAATAGACATACATTTATGCAGATTTTTCATTATTTAATTTCTTCAAATATAATGCAGGACTCTAACATTTTGTGGCAACAGTTTGAAAAGTGAACCGACATTTATGAGTCCGACGCAAAATGCCAAAACGAAACTAATAGTCCTTCGGGATTCAAATCCCTTTGGACTAAAAATCGGTGATAGTCAGAAAGAGTGTCCATGGCTAATACCCTACAAAACCTTTTCTACAGTAAATAATAATTTTATGAAAAGTCTGTTCAGGTCTTTATTACTTTAGGAAAAGTCTGCTCCGTGAAAAGTCCGTCAGTCTGTTCATCATTCGAGCCTTTTGGATACAGCTGAGACTTCAATCTCCTTCCTATGAATTTAATTACAATTCATCAAATTAAACTTCAATATCGTTCGCGTTTTAAAATTGCCTTTTCAATATCTGCTGATTAAAGCACCAAATTAAGAAGTTTTCCGGACACCGCTTCAAAGAATGCACAATACTGGTACACGTTCCTCATTCGATGTTCATTTAGTAGCGAAGAGAAATGCCCCGGGATGCGAACAGGGCTCAACTACGCCCCTCTCCTGAATATTCCTGGGACGACGCTAAGCCGTGAGATTAATTTTTGATATATGGGAGTACTTAGTATCTATCTCCCGGTTCTCCTCATGTGGGAAGTGAATTTTGCAACACACGTTGGCTGCATGCTGCGATGCCATAGAAACGACGGTTTGACCCACCCCCAACAAATAACACACGCGGCAGTAATGTAACTTTTCCCGCCAATTAAAATCCTCCCCAATGCTACACGATTTAACTCCACCCTCCCCTCTTCTTCCTATTCATTCGTTGTTTCGCTTTCATTTCCTCCCGATGACGTCACCAGTTACGAAAGTACTACGTTACGTTCGCATATACACGATGGCATTGGTTACAACTTTTACACACACATACGCACGCACAGTAAAGCGTGGGCCGCGAACTATAGGGGGAGGAGGGAACACACAGCACAGAACGCGATGACCTCATTCACGACGACGTTAATTAACCCCCTGCCGTCGTCTCCCTCCCCTTCCTTTCCTCCAGCCGGTTGCTGCATCTTTCACTCCTTCCAGACAGCGAAGCCGATGAGGGAAAAAGGAATAGTCGCCACATTTGGCGCATAATCGCTTTTTGATTTGGAGGAAACAATTAAAGTTGGTCTGAGAGCAAATATGCATTTACGTCCGTCCGATCAGCATATTTGAAAGATTCGTGATTCAAGCAATGTTAGCAAATGGATTTCTTTTACGAGGATGGAATGGAATTTTTTTATTAACGTTTCCAATAAAAACCGATATTTTGTTTTTTTAATTTTATTGTTAGTAGTGTATCAAATAGATTTTAAGCGATTAAATCAGACTGAAAATAAAAATAAGCGAATACAGAAATTTAAAAAAAAATATCCAAATATTCATCAAATACCCTTCCCCGGCCACTAATAAATCTGGGTTTTTTATTGTAAGCTATGTTGTTTGGTTTTGAAAATTTTGAAACAAAAAGTAAACTGACATTTAAAATTCCAGGGGTTAAAAAAAAAAAATAAAAAATAAAAACTGGAAGTTTTTCAGATTTTATATTACGCCCAAAAGGGTGTTTTTTTAAGGTTTTGTGTGTTACCTTTATTTATTAAATATCATGTTCTTCGCGCTTCAACCATAAAATTCAATTCAACAGCAATATCACAAAATATTTAAAAGAGAATTTTCGATAAACAGTATCGCGCGCTGGAGATTTTTTTTTTCCCCTCCCTTTCCCGCACAGTGTTGCCATTTCTCGCTTTGAAATCGTTGAGTTTCTTGATCAAAAATTCATAAATGCTTTACAAAATATGAAATAGATATTAATAAAACAAATTCCAAATTAGATGCCCATATTCGGGTGAAGACGTACGTTATTCAAAATTGGATGGCTGTAGGTACCCTTTTTTTTTTTTTTTTTTTTTTTTTTTTTCCCGCACAGTACGAGAAACATACATGCATTTATGCACATTCTTCATTACCTAATTTCTTTAAATATAATACAGGGATATAATATTTGGTGGCAACAATTTAAAACGTGATTCGCCTTTTAATGGTGAATCAACGCAAAATGCCAGTTAATTACAGACTTTAAGACACTAATTATACTTAAATAAATGTCAGACAATTTTACACATTTTTTTAAATGCTCGAAGGACTGGGGGGGGAATTTGAATGGGGGTGGGAGGAGAGAGAAAGACACAACTTCAAATTTGTACACCTGAAAGCTTGCATTCAGGTCCGATGATAATCCCCCCCCTCAAAATTGAAGATAATTGGTCATACAAATATGCAATGAAACACAAAAAATTATACTCACATCAGTATGAGAATATACATATGAACGGCTAACTTACATACAAACAGCCATGATAGAATTTGGGGGGGGTGGGAAGAAA